>NC_143553.1:138777954-139391818 GCF_054136105.1 Typopeltis vanoorti
AAAAACTGTCGTATGAACAATTTATTGCATAATAATAATAATAATAATAATAATAATAATAATAATAATAATAATAATAATAATAATAATAATAAGAAGAAGAAGAAGAAGAAGAAGAAGAAGAAGAAGAAGAAGAATGATTTATTCTAGTAATATTATATATTACTGGATCTATTATAGGATTAAATTTTATAGGATCTATTCTTATAAACAGAAGGATTTATTCTAGCAGCTGAAGAACAGGTGTACAAACTAATACAATGAAAGCAAAAATTTTTAACATCAATAATAACAGCAAATGCAGATTATGCGATCAGAAAGATGAGACTGTAGAACATATGATCACTGTCTGCAGCACGATAGCTCAAACTGACTATAAATACTGTCATGATAATTGGCTAAAATAATTCATTGGTATGTATGCACAAAATATGGCTTTCCTACTTCTGATAACTGGTGGCAACATAAAATAGACTGTATTGGAAAACCAAACAGCAAAAATTCTCTGGGATTTTAGAATACAAACTGATCGTCATTTAGAACACAATAGACCTGAATCACAATTATCGAACATCGATCACAGGTTTGGATCATTGATATCGCAACAAAGAACTGGAAAAAATGACTAAATATCGAGATCTGGCAATCGAAGTTGGCCACCTGTGGTTTAAACGCATCAAAGTCATTCCAATGGTTATTTGCAAAAAACAGCATTACTTTGAACAGTCTGTATTTTACGACGCTACCTGACGGACTATTCTTAGATTCTTTCTTAGATTCTTGGGTAGAATCTGAATTATTCTGTATCCCAGTCAAATTGTTTACTGTGTAGTATCAATTATGACAGTCTGCGCGGTTAGCCTAGCGGCTGTGCTCTTCGCAACCATGTGCCTGGGGAAGGAGTGTCCTAGGTGCGATTCCTGGGGTTTTTCATCCCGCAAAGCGGGCAAACCGGCCTTGAGAACTCAACAGTACAGGACATGGAATACACCGGTGCGTTGGGCTGACCACCTTATCCTCTGAACGGTTTGAGGCCCGATGATTAATAAACCCTCTCGACACCGCAAGGTGAAAGAGGGTATAAAGAAGATGAGATCAATTATGATAATAATCAAAAGTTTTACTAGAGTAAAGGACAAGCTCCTAATATCAAAAGTCGTTAAAATTTATTTTCCCAGTATATGATAGTTTTTTTTAAAGTCAGATAATTAAAAATAATTTAAGAAAAAAAATACATTCGATTGCTAAATTAAAGAAGTACAGCTGAGATACATACCGCCAAGCTAACAATAAACATTGCAACTATTTCCTAGAAGTGAAAGAAAGATATTTTAAGTAGTTTTTGATATAAATTATATTATGTTGTTGTGTTATTAATATTCTGAAAATACTGGAGCCCCTATTTCTTTTTATGTTTCTTGTAGCTGCTTCCACTGGGTATAAACAATACAACGTATTTTTGTATTGCTTTTATTTCTTTACATTTACTGACTATTGTGTCTCTTCTCTCCTAGGTAGCGCTTTATTTGCTATATCGTTGTAGTGAAATTTGCAATAAAATATGTATTTTTATTAATACTTTAAATTACTGAAAAATTGCGATGCTCCTAAATTTTTACAAGTGTAATGCACATTACTATAAACTTAAGAGCGGAACTTTTTTCCGTTTAGGAAACTTTTGCTAATAATAGAATTACAGCTAGTAGGTTTTAATTAAACCTTAGCCAACCGTAAACTAATTTATTCATTAATTTCCTTAATTATTGGTAATTGAGAAAATTGGTCTATAACGATGGCTCACAAAAAATAAAGAAGATATATAATAAGCAGTGACGACACCAAAGTATTTTTACAGGGATCTGGAAATACTTTGTGAAAATAAGAAAAACTAATAAATATTTTCATAGGGTGACCAAAATGAAGGCAACAGAAAGAATGAAAAAGTCAGAGAATTAATAGACACATTTAACAAATGAAAGTCAGCTGATCTCGGACATATCATTAGGAACAAACATATCGTGTATAATACAACACAATGAAACAAAAAGTGAAGATAAAAGAAGTAGAGGAAGGAACAAGTAAAGTAATAACTATGAAGCAGAGACTGAACAGTAATAATAAGTGATAAGTATATTATTTTCGACCACAAAACTAATGTAATAAAAATAATTAACATTGGGTTTATTGGTCGTAAAGACTTAATACTACTAGTTACCTTCTAATTTCGCCACGTAAACTAGTGGCTTCATCTGGGGTTTGGATGAACAAACATACATATACAAATAAACAACAAGCGTTGATTATGAATATATTCATTACTAAAAAAATACCGAATGCGTAGGAACTGTTACACAAGTATAAACACGTGGAGCGTGGATGCTGGCACATGGTCAATCATTGTTGAGGAGTATGTACCATGCCAGGTGCATCCGATAGTTAGCAGAGAAATTAAACTCTCATATGTTTAGAGATCTGATGAGTGCCTTCCAAATGTCACACAGAATCAGAATCATCCTTTGGTTTCTGTTTAGGGTACTTTGCGAGTGGATTACAACTGTAGCTTATTTGATGCTGTGGGAGTTGTAGTCTTCTTCTATGTATGGCGTGGTGCTCTTATCCCATTCAATGTTGTGGTGCAATGGAATACCAAACCTGAACTGCCCTCTATGTTGCTGTTGAAGTCTCTAATATGCTTCTTTTGTCTTATTCCCAAAATTCTCGAAGTTTGTCCTATGTAAGTAAGGCTACAGGAACATGAGATGTTGTAAACTCCCGGATGTTTTTGTTGAAAGAGTTGTGATCCTTGGGTGAGCATAACAGATTTCGTACCGTCATAATTGGTTTAAAGGCTACTCTAGTGTCATGAGATTTCAGGAGATTAGCAATTTTTTTGAGAAAGTTCGCCAACAAAAGGGATGGAAATTGAAATTCTGTAATGAATGTTATGGATTTGTTGTGGAGAGGGATTAGAGTAGTATTGTTTTTGCTATTTTTTAGGATATCCATTGCTGATCAATAGTTGAGAATATAATGTAATTCTTCTGTTAAAGTTCCTTCTTCTCTTATAATAGAGATCGCCCTCTTTTTCAGAGTATGTACCATGCCCAATTTTTCTGAAATATGGTGCAACGAGAAGAAATGTAGATAACAACCTGTGTGGGTCGGCTTACTGTACACACTAAGAAGTGCTTTCGTCTGCTTGTTTCGTAATTAAAATGTCTAGAAAAGTAATTTTCCTTCATTCCCAAGTTCTAAGGTGAATTTGATTTTATGGTGGAAGGAGTTAATAGATGTCAGAAAATCATATAACTCAGCTACACTGTGTTTCCATATTATGAATTGTTGTCTACATATCTCCACCAAATTAACGGTTTAGGATTTGTAGATAAAAAGACATCATTTTACTAGTATAATCGTAGAAATCATACAATATTATAGGTAGAATCGGAGAATATAAATCGTATTTATACTCGTATAATAAAAACACAAAGCTAATTTGAAATAAATTTGCATAATAACAATAAAATTTACAAGTAAGAAACGTTTCAATTTTAATTTCTTTTTCCATTTTTTAAATTCTAAAAAAACTGGTCTTGTTGTGTTTCTTTTCTAAGGGAATTTCAGTTTCCTTAAGAAGGAAATTACCAGTGCAGAAATTTTATTTCTACAGAATTAAAATAATTCTGTAGAAATACCAATAGACCATAACTACATGAAATTCTGTTTGTGGAATATCTTTTCGTTTTTGCCTCTAAAGATACGCTCTCTTAGTTGAATAGAAAGTGAATCAAGGAAAATAGACTTAGTAAGAAGACTTTTTTTCTTTTTTTTTTCAATCAACTCATAGCTGTCAACTTCGTCTTTTGATTGATCAGTAACTGTGCCACTGCAGATGTTAGAACGAGTGCCTCCAGGATACTACAGTGTGCAGTGATGAAATCTTATTCTTTGCTTTCTCTTCCTCAGTTTCCTAGGAAGATGCCAAAGTAATGGTTCAGATAGTACAGTGATGTTCTTGTAATATGTGGCGACCTTGGAACTGTCAAATGGAATAGCCGGATAATATGTATTAAGGAAACGTTAAAGAAATCAAGACTGACTCCCAAACTGGCGACGAGCAAACACAGCTACTGTTTTCCAGTTGTTCGCAGCCAACATCCGAACAGAAATGTCGTTTATTTTTGAATTTCTCTATAGTATCTTTTATATAAAATTTATTTGTGACGTTATTGATCCATGAAAACAAACTGCATTGCATCACTCAGAAATTAAATGGTACCCAAATGATACAGAATAAATAAGAAACAGAGAATTTAAATGGCATTTTAAGATATGATCGGATTTTTACACGGTAACTTGCCAATATTTCAAAAACCTCTTCACCTTGGTTTGACATCATCATTATATTAAATTGCTGTGAAATTTGTCCGGCTAAGGCAAGTGTATACTTGCCTTAGCTGGACCAGAATCAAAATCCTTTTTTAATCATTTTCTGGACCTGAATCAAATTTCCTTTTCTAATAATTGCAATATTGTAGAGAGAGAAGGGAAGTTTGAACAACCAATGACCTCCCCCCCTCTCTCACTCACTCACTCACTCTTTCCTCTTTCTCTCTGTCCTCTCTTACAGACTTCGTTCCTTCTCTGTCCCATTATGTATGATACTACGATGCTGGCGATGATGCTGAGTCCACCATAAATTTCTTGTCCTCTAAACGTTTTGATACGAGAGAGACTACTGGTCAACCCGCACTCACAATCCAAATAAAAATGTCTAAGAATTTGTTTCTATTTTTTTTTCATCTTTCATACCTCCCTTTCTATATTTGGCTTTCTTATTTGTTTTAAAAGGGTTCCTACATGGTATTAATGTATTATAAGTTTTACAAATTTGTTTAACCTGTAACAGTATGATGTCTGGTCATTGTACAATCGACAAAAACTAGCAATTCAATTACCATACGATGAAAAGCATTTTGCGACATGCTAGTCCATTTGTATCACCATGTTTCACAGGTAAAACAATAGACCAGAGAATTTGAGACAAATTCTCTGGTCTACTGCCAGTTGTAAATTTTTTTTCGAAGAATGAAAATGAAGGATAGAGATTTACAGTTCTAAAGAATGTTATTACTACTAGAGTGATGTTTCTGACGGTATGGCACTAATGTAATAGTTTCCGAGCATTAACGTTAAGTGATATATTTTGATGATGGGAAAATATTCCTGATGTTTGTACGCTTCGTCCTATAAAAATTCACGCTCTGTCCTTTCTTAGTTCAGCATTGTTATTGCCTTTCTTCTACCCCTATTCAGTACTTTTTGGGAATATGAATCTCCAAATTCCATAGAACACCAAGACTTGTAGTGCGGTAATGCCTTAGTCAAATACTAATCACTGATCTCTCTCTCTCTCTCTCTCTGGTACAATACTACTTATATACGTAGGCAAGAAGAATTTCTTAATCCAAAAAGTGGCTTGAAATTTTTTTGTTTGTTTTCTTTAACAGGATTTTGAGTTTATCTAATTTCCAATCGATATCCAAGGGTATTGATATATGATAGGTATATAAATTTTGAGAGTGGCCTGCACAAAAAATTTGTCATTATCAGAACCTACATTGCACATCATATGGTGTCCAAATACTTGTGAAAACAATTCATACTGATTCCTGTCTAATTTGACATTTGACAGAAATTCTAGAGAGTTCCATTATCTAGTTGGTGGTTTCTTTAGGATAATACTATAATAAAAAATTGAAATACAATAGTCGATATAGTTAATTGCATACAAAGTAAACAACTGTGTATATATTGACTTTACAGGATCAAAACTAGAAATTTCTCTGGTTCTCCATTTCATATATGTTGAGTACTTCAGTTTAAAGGGGCTTTAGGATTTAGGTTATTCATAATGAACTTACATCTCCAGCCATGAGAACAGTATATTTTACCTGTCAGTTGTTTGTGTTTACCGGTTTGCCTATTTTCACTGAAGGTTAAACCTTTTCGTCGCAGTTCTGAGATAGGCTAACTTAGCATTAGTCGATAAGCCTGATGAAATGCTTTTCGTCTTCGTTGAAATTTGAACCAAATTATTTTGAACCATAGTTCTCATATCTTTCAAGAGGTGCATTTAAGGAGACAAAGATGATGAATAATCAAATCCTAAATGAACTACGATAGAAACCAAGAAAAGAATAGAATATTCACCATGCATACCATCTTAACTAAAGACTGTGATACTTGAAATCTGAGAACGAAAAGTATATGTTCAGTGAACATCCCATCCCATCCCATCCCATCCCATCCCATCTTCCCTTTCGTGTTAGGCTTAATAGCCTTTCATGGCCAAGCAGCTTGGCTTCTAGAAACCTCATACTTTAATTATGATTTGGCGGTTAACTCACGGCCTTCAGTTGAAAAACCCTGATAAAGGTTCTTCGTGGTCTAGACGGAACCCCAGTCTTTCCAACCAATCGGTCTGGACCGATTGAATTACGGAGGCTCTATTTCATTTATTTGGATGATAAATATCGAAATGACAGTGGCATGTTTTACGATCTTTTTTTTTTTAGAAAGAAACGGTAGGATCACACGTTGTTCAATTTGAAGGTGGTGGTTATGCCTACCGATATTTTAAAGGTTTAGATGTTATCAGTTAATGAATTTCGCAAGATGATTTAAACATTTCATTGTTTTACATCACCTTAAAGACAATGAATTTAAATGGCTGCATTTTTTACCCCCCCCCCCCACCAAACAAAATGTAAATCATGGTGTGCTCAGTATTTTAAAAATTATATTTTATGTTTAAAATACCCGCTGATTTAATATTAGGCATTTGCTTATCATAAAAAGGTAGATCCATTTGACATATTCTGAAGCACTTGAAAATCCGGAACTTCAGATGGATTCAAAACCAAGTCAACAATGATAGCCATTACATAAGATGACAGAAAAATTGGATTTAATGGGTCGGAGATTTTGATACAAACTATTATACTGCTAGTTTCTCTACGTTAACTGGGTGGCTTCTTCTGGGACAGATAAATCTACACATAACAGCTTAAAAACAAAAACGAGCTTAAGTTACGAATCCCTTAAGATCATCTAAACAGAAACCAAGGGATGATCCTTGGTGACATCTGGAAATCATTCATAAAATCTCTCAACACATCGGAGTTCAACTTCGTAGCCAATTATAGGACGCAGTTGCTTAACAATTACTGACCAAGTGCTAACACTTGGTCAGTCATTAACATCCTAACATCCACGCTCCACGCATTTGTGTAACAGTTTCTATGAATTCGATATTTTTTCATCTTTCAGTTGTGTTAATTCGTAACTTAAGTTCGTTTTTGTTTTTAAGCTGTTATGTGTAGATTTATCTTGCTCAGAAGCCACCAGCTAACGTGGCGAAACTAGTAGGCTAATAGTTTGTATCAAAATCTCCGACGTATTAAACTCAGTTTTTCTGTCATCTCATGTAATATATAGTGATCGAAAAAAACATTTATAATGATAACCATTACATAACTAAGCAAGAATAAAAATAAAAGTAAGAAGAAACTCGTTGAACAAGACAATCGTCTATGTTCTGTTCTGTTCTATTCTATGAAATTAATTTTTTATAGTAATTTACACACGAGAGATTTTTGGACTTATAAATACAGTATTAATAACATGCATGAGTGGAGTGACGAGGAGAAAGAAGATATTGGATTGGAAGACCTGCAGAATGTACTATTTTAGGTTATATATAAGAGAAAATGCTTTCTGACGCGTAGTAATACAAAGAGAATGAAAGCACAGGATTAGTTATGCGAGCTTGGAAATGAATTGTGAATAGGTGTTCCATAGCTTTAGCACATATTAAAACGGATTTAGAGGGAAATGAAGGAATTACCAATAACAGTTCTGACGAACAATGACATCGAAATGTCCTTGAGAAATGTAAACAGCAGCAAGTGAACTAGAAGAACGTATGTATGTATGAAAGAGAATGGAGTAAATTGGGCGAATCGCCAATCATTAATTATCATTAATAATTGTGCTCTTCTGATTTAAATATACATTTTAATCTACCGATTCAAATAGTTTTGAGAACTGCTCAATGTAAACACAAGAACAGCATCCAGTGGTTGGGCCGATTTGTACTTTGTATGCAGTCGAAGTTCTTTAAAAATAATATAACTTATTGAGAGAGGGAGAAGAGGGTACTTATTACTAGTAATAAGTAACTGAATTTATGTAAGTTTTGTTACTTGGCAATGCTACTAATTATATATTTGATTTAATCCTTTATCCAAGTGTAAGCAAACAAAGTTACAATTTTTTTTCATAAACATATTACGTGTTTATGATAATTTTTCTGAGAATTGTCATAAAATGTATAAAATGGTACAAAGATAAATTCTGTTACTAATTGTATATTTGGTTTTATCCTTTATCCAAGCATAAGCAAACGAAGTTTGCGCCTGAAGTACTTTCAGGACTGGGGCAACTCGCGGTAAAGGTGGTATAAGTTCTCATCGCTTGCTTTAGTATCCCATAATGCAAAGCACATCTCCTTGCGGACATGTATAATGCTATGCATTAAGGGAAGGGCCACTATCCAGACCGGTTTCGACCTTTATTGAGGTCTCATCAGTGGGAGCCAGACCCAGATAGACCCAGACCCTCTTCTCCTGAGTCCGGCTCCCACTGATGAGACCTCAATAAAGGTCGAAACCGGTCTGGATAGTGACCCTTCCCTTACTGCATAGCATTATACATGTCCGCAAGGAGATGTGCTTTGCATTATGGGATATTAAGGCAAGTGATGAGAACTTATTCCACCTTTACCGCGAGTTGCCCCAGTCCTGAAAGTACTCAAGCGCAAACTTTGCTTGCTTACGCTTGGATAAAGAATAAAACCAATTTATAATTAGTAACAGAATTTATCTTTGTATCATTTTACACATGTTTATGACAATTCTCAGAAAAATTAGCATAAACATGTAATATGTTTATGAAAAAAAATTGTATGTTTGCAGGTTAGAAATATTCCAAGAAGAGAAACTTTCATGTCCAGAGATTTAGTTGTAAAATTGGAAGAAAGGGAAGGTGAATAAGACATGCTTGAGTTTTTCATAAAATGAAGTTAATATGGTTGTCAGAACCCTACCAAGGATTATTCGGAGATCAGGATGTGGGGTTATAAAAGTAAATATTCTAGATATTTGAGTGATTTTCATATTGTGAAGTTTGTCACAAGGGAAAGCAGAATGCGATATACTCTCATCAGTAACTGATGACCAGATTCATAGTCATCTGGAGAAGATCATGAATATACAGACGTAAGACGATAGGTAAAACAATGAAATATTCTAGAATCCCATAATTTCTTGCAAATGTTAAGGATAAATCATTTACTATCGTATGCAATATGCGTGCAGAAAAAAACCAGTCATAAAAGTCAAAAGATAGACTTTAAGATAAGTGCTTACTTAATAGTCCTTAGCATCAAATTCGATCCTTGAGAGGTATCTTTGATACTTGAGATCCTTGATATCTGAGAGGTATCAAGAGGTCGCTTTCTTATATGGAGAAACCTGTGAGGTATTCATAACTATAGTCACATATATACCACAGTAATTAACCTTTTTAATAATATGTATGTAATAATATGTTCCGGGTGAGGAGGCTCAATTATAAAAGGATGTTTTATTTAGTTCGTGACTTAAAGCAACATTTTAAGCCCAAATTGAATATCATCAAAGACAGGAATGGGGCATTACTAACAGAAGAAATGGAAATCAAAAACAGATGGAAAGAATACTGCGAAGAACTGTACAGTAGAGTGGATAAAGAAAATGCGGAGGAGCCCTCTCACCAGGAAAATTTTGATTTGGAACCTCCTCCACTTAGGAACGAATTGAAAGAGCGTTTAAGCAGCTTAACAGCAATAAGGCACCAGGTACAGATGAAATCCCAGCACAGTTAATTAAGGCCACAGAGGATGGAGGTATAAAAGTGTTTCATAGATTGATTACAAGGATATGGGAGACAGGATCAAGGCCTAGAGACTGAAAGAATTCTGTTTTCATACCACTACATAAGAAAGGAGATATGAAAGCGTGCAACAACTATAGAACTATTAGTTCAGTATCTCATGCAAGCAAAATTTTATTGAAGATCATGCTAAATAGGATTGAGGCCAAAGTTGAGGCAGAGATGTCCGAGGAACAAGCAGGTTTTAGGAAAGGTAAGGACACCAGAGATCAGATCCTTTGCCTTAGACAAATCATAGAAAAATATAAAGAATTTAGACTATTATATATATATATATATATATATATATATATATATATATATATATATATATATATATATATATATATATATATATATATATATATATATATATATATATATATATATATATATGCATATATGCGGAGAATATCATGCGTGAAGCATTGGATAAGCTCAAGACAGGAATTAGAATAGGAGATAGACTGATGTAATCTGAGGCATGCTGATGATACAGTACTCCTTTATAATGACATGGAAGAACTAGGACAAATTCTTTACATAATTAAGCCAACTTATTGAGATGAGTTGTTTTATTTGAAATTCACAGGGAAGCTCTTGAGAAACAAGTTTACCTTAATGGAAAAAGAATTGAGGAAGTCAGCAAGTTTGAGTACCTGGGATCCATTATTAATGTGAAGAATTGCTGTTCAGAAGACATCAGAAGAAGGTTAGGAATGGCTAAAACAGCAGTCAGAGATATGTCTAAAATCTGGAAGGATGGATCTATCTTCATGTGAACAAAGTTGAGGATTTTGGATGCAGTTGTTTTTCCAACAGCGACTTGTGGATGTGAGACTTGGAACCTAAAGAAGTCAGATAAGAAAAGTAGCGAGTTGAAAATTTTTGACAAACGTTCAGAGATGCCTTTGATATATGGTTAAGGCATCTCTGAACGTTTGTCAACATTTTTTGAAGAAATACGAACTCGGTGCTACCAATAACCCACATTCACAATTTGTTACCTTCTCTAAAAGACAAATTCTCACCATTTACCCCATGTTCTTGTAACTTGTTTTACTATGGACAAACAGGAAGATCTGTAGATAAACGCACCTCTGAACATCAAGAGCACATCCGTCTTATCAAACCTCACAAATCTGGTCTCGCACAACATGGAGTTGTAAATGCCAACCACAGGATCTAATGGCAATACACCAAGCTACTACATCGATCTATATATAAACATGAGCGTTTGTATAAAGTACTGAAGCCTTACGGCACAAATCCAATCTTAATCGTAACGACTGTCTTACTGTCCCGAAAGTTTGGGAAATTGTTATCCTCAACTGTATAAAATAAATTTATCAGATTTAATTTAATTTAATTACAGCCTAATAGTATTTAGTCCTTAAACACGCTACTGTATACATAGAGGGATTCCAATGTAAGCATGCGCACTAATGTGTTTTTTTTTAAGGTAATTCCTATTTTTATTTATAATTGTACTAATGATGTCTTATGATACTTCAGTCGAAATATTTACATATTATTAAAATGTTAATTACTGTGGCATACGTGTGAATTTATAGTCAAGAGAGCAAACTGAATTTCCATTATGATATATGCATAAACAAGTGCGTGTATTCTCAGAAATAGCGAGTGGTTTGTATGAGGAAAATAATTGAAATTTTCTGGAATAAAACTTTGCGTCTTTGGGATTCATAAATGGCCAATAGACACTTGAGTACATGGATTCCACAGGTTTTGGTACTTTTAGCAAAATTTTTATTTATTGATCATTTTATGGTATATAATTTGAAGTTTTCCTGACGACTTTAAAAATTAAAAAAATTTAATTTAAAGATTATCTATTCATTATATAACAGAATTGAATTTGCTATTGTTTAATGATATCGCTGAAATGAAATAACCAATTTGATAATTATAGTAGAGCTGGTTATCGTAGTTTGGTATTACGGCCAAAACAACTTATGCTATGAGATCCGTATTATGTATATGTATTATGTCTGTTAATTGATTGTATTTTAGTCGGTTAGATTGCATTATGGATGAAAAATCCGAGTTTCGGGGAGAAACCACTTTACTATCTTTGTATTAGACCAGCTAACTCACCTTCAGTCGAAAAGCTGCTGTAAGGTTCTCGGACTAAATGAAATTCGAACTTAGGAGTTGAACCATCATGTGACAAATATTTACTAGAACCAATGGAGAATTTCTACAATGGTTCAATGTAGAAATGTATCATAATTTTAAAGCGGCAGAAAATGTAAAGAAACACGAATGTCCAAATAAACATAAATAGTATCAAAATTAATCATACAGTAATAAACATTATTGCGTAATTAACTACATCACGTGTTTTTTAATTTAAAAGGTGATGATAGTTGTACTGATTATCAGTTGACTGAAAGAATACACTAAAGTGATCAAATACGAAATGATAGAAATTATATAAAAGAATGAAGAATAGTATAAGCAACTAAACAATTTAAAAAATAATGATTAAAAAATATCACTTTATTTAAAGTCTTCTTGTGGATAGTAAGAGGGATATTCGAGCATTCTTCCTCCAAAACTAACTCAACTTCAATTAAAAATACCTTTCTAATTTTTGTAAGCCTCAATTTCTTAAAAATTCTAATTGAAGTATTTTTTTTTAACCCAAAAAATGCTTGCGTTCTTCCGGAGGCGCCACGAAGGCGTCCAGTTTAGTAGGACGAAAAGGATGGTAGATGTAGTTTCAGCTGGATGAATTAGACAACTGAAAATAAATCTGTGAGACGTCGTCTGTCTCTCACTTCGTTATCTTTTACTTGTTGGCGGAAACCCTTGCATTTCTGTCTGATGGTTTCTTTGTACCTTTGATAGATTCAAACCCAAGTAACCATAAGAAATTGCTTTAGTAGCAGTTCTTTAATAGCAGTTTTGGAATTATGAATCCAATCAACTAAAGGCTATGCGGTCAGCATATTATATATGTTAATTGTAGTTCTATAAGGACAGTTGTGGTTAGCATAATTATAATTAGTGCAGAGACACCAAGGACAAGAAATCCATGTACTTAAGAGGGCATAATTCTGTTTATTTGATGGCAACACTCCAGAATAGAGCTCGGTTGTCCTGGGAGTTAGGTTAATTAAACCAAACTTTTCAACCAAGTGTGCACGTATAGGTGGAAAGAGAAGGTCATTCGCACTTCCCCCAAAGGAGGCATTTTCTATAAATTAAAAAAAAATGAATGGATGGTACGTATTAAAATCTCCGGAAGACTAAACTAAGAAGGAGAGATACACTTGTATTAAGAAGTGCACTTTATAGTTATATATAGGTAGCATAATCAAGTGGTAGTGTTCCTCCCATAATAATAACAAAAAATTAAAAAGAAAACTGAAAATGTTGATCATTGTTTAGAAATGTACAGAATGATGAACCATAACCGTTCTGATAATGCACGATAATAATCCTTCTCATAGCTAAGAATAATTATACCTCAATCACGAGAATTGTTATGTTATTTTAATGTGTCACCCACACAAGAAAGGTTACAGACCTACAGTAAATTGGTACTGTGGATTGGCTAAGGAATTTTCAGGCCTCCAATAAGCATGGCGATCGTCTGACGTCACTCTACGATATTCATCTCACACCTAAAACAATCAGAAACGACCAGGCCCACGAGGGGAAGATATTAGAACATGCAGTCTGTGGATTACAGATCAAATATGTTAACCATTCATCAAGTATTAATCTCATAAAAGCATCTCATATGGGAAAAAAAAAGTGAGCTGAGAAAGCAGAAAGTTGGCTCTAATCAGTATTATTGACGTTTTTCTCTCACGGGATGCTCAAATTTTATTTTAGAAAGGAATTTACATTCTCAATAACTGAAACAATAAGGTGAACAAAATAGTTGTTGCTGAAATAAATAAAATAAAATTTTGTCGAAATTGGTTGTCCTTTTATCTCACCTCCTGCTCTTTATTCTCGGGGCTGTGGAAGTCCCCGAGAATAAAGAGGGGGCAGATGATGAGAAAAAAAGAGGGAAATAAAATCCCCAAGTTTTGAGCTTTTTTGTGCTCAAAAAGTGAACCATTTGTCGATACCATTTCTTATGATAATAACTCAAAAAAAAATAATCTAGAGATATCTGGCCCACCCTATAATTACAACGGAATTATATATAGCATGATGATATCATTATATATCAATAATGAATTTTTTGAATAAGGCCTGTTGTATATATTATATTAACTCTTAGAACTTAATAGCATACAAATTAATCATGCACGTAATATGCTGTTCGGAATATTCTTGTTATAAAATTTTGGTCCGAATGATTTTATAACAAGAATATTCCGTGACTTGTTACTACTGGGCTTAAGAGTCGTGGCAGAAACTCTTGATAAACAGTTGATTTTACGATGAGAAACAAATTCAAGATAGGATCTATTTTTATATCAATCAGTTCCGCCCATTAAAGTTAGTTGTTTTGAGAATGGAGACGCATATCTTCTTCTCCAAACAGGCACCTGTTTAGCAGATCACAATCGAAACAATTCTGTAGCCTGTTGTTAGTACAATCTGCTTTTTTCAGTTTGAAGGAGGCTACTAAAAGTGAATTAAATAAAGTTCTTGTGATATTATTGAAACTGTTTTTTTTTTATTATTTGCAGCTTTTAATTAGGATTCTGTAACATAAAATAATTAAATAATTGAAATTGATAATATATTAAAATATCAGTTTTTAGTACGTTATCTAATTGCATGATATTGCAAGAGAGCATAAAATATAACCAATAGCATTATAATAGTATTATATATCAATAATGAATTTTTTGAATAAGGCCTGTTAAAACGCAACATTTTTGTCCGACTTCCGACTTCTTCAGGCGTGGGAACATAGAAAGCAAATAAAAAAAACACTATAAGAAACATCGTATCACTATAAAAACGACTATTATAAAATTCAGTTAGCTTAATAGTCGTTTTTATAGTGATATGATGCTTCTTATAGTGTTTTTTATTTGCTTTCTATGTTCCCACGCCTGAAGAAGTCGGAAGTCGGACAATCCGATGAAACATGTTGCGTTTTGAATAAATTTAATTGTTATTTTTATTTCTCGGTTCCAAGTCAGTATATATAAATATGAACATATCTCAATTCCGAGTTAATATTACAGACCGTTATATATATATATATATATATATATATATATATATGTATGTATGTATATATATCTTAATTATAACTCTGTCATCGATTGGCTATGATTTAAATAAACTCATGTAAACGTGCCACGATCAATTCATGATCAACAGAGTGTGGAGTGTAATCTGTCCAGGTGGAAGTGTGAACGTCACACAGAAGCGAAACAGTAGACTGTGAATCAGAACGGAGCGGAGAGAGAGAGAGAGAGAGAGAGAGAGAATGGCATATTGGCATGGCTATTTCCTCTCAAGGTTTGTGACTTTTCTCTGAGCTAGAGGCCAGTCTGTTTGGCTGAGTGGTTAGTGTATCCGCTCTCCAGCCAAAACGCTGCGGATTTGAATCCCGCCAAGGGCATGGATGTTTGAAATTGTCCTACTAACCAATTACCATATGTACTGCTATGACCTCTATCCTAGTGCAGTATGAACTTTGATGTCTTTGCGCCATAAAAAAAAAGCAAACTAAATCTTAGTTAGAGAAAAATTCTACGTATTAATACGAGTTAATAAAGTTACAACAAACTATAATGAGAGTTATCATGGTGCATCACTGCATGACTATGAAATTCACCATGATAACTCTCATTATGAGACAAATTCAGAATAGAATTAAGGGCAATTTTTTTGTCTACAAAATTACTTTTTCCTTAGGAAATTTCCATTGCATGCAAAACAACAATTTATTGAAAGACTATTTAAGCTCATGTTAGACCCGCCGACTATTTGAAAAGTGGTATGATGTTCATGGTAATTCTTTAAATCAATTAAAAAGGATGGAGTATCTATTGGTTATGGCTGTTAGCGCTTTAAATTCACAGCAGACTTTATTTTCTTACATTTCTATAAAATATATAAAAAAATCTCGTATTTACAATACTATTGTAAGATATTAATTTATACTATAGTATAAATAAATGCAAGCATCATGAAATCGAACCTGGGACTATAATTTTCCCCATGTTACCAATTATCCGGAAGGTCAGCATAAATTCGAAGGTTAAAATAGGTTAAAACAGTGACAGAAATGTAGAAAAATGATTGAAAATGTAAAATTATATCCATGTTAGTGAGGATTTCGAAGTGGCAATCATGTATTCGGGCGCATGCCAATTATGCAAGGAAGAGCCGCCTACTATCATTTTTATTAGAATTTCATCACTGAATATGATGCAGAATAAAAGCATTACGAAACACTTTAATCTCCACATATATTTTTTATGTGAAAACCTGTTTAAATAAAATATAAATGTAATTACGAAATATGGATGGCTGATTTCAGGGGGAGACACTGTACTGTTAAATACAGACACTCCTAAAAGAGAAACAAGATTGATTGTCGTGTTTTTATTGAGAGGAATTCACATTTTACTCCTCGTCAATATTTATAAATTTGTAATTGTTAAAAAATCGTTTTATGTTAAATCAGCAGTAGGGAAACCCGGAATGTGCAAAGCCATTATACAATCAGTGTATGGCATTATTCTTTCTTTATTTATTTGATAAAAATAAAAAAAAACACTCGATATATGACCTTTTTGGTCATATATCAGGTGTCAGCACTTGTACTTTTAAGCAGACGATTACGCTTCGAGCAACATGTACATTATTTTCTTTCGCAAAGGAAATTTGTATGAATTTAGAAGCAATTACATAATACATGGAACTATAAATTAGGTAAAATACTTTAATTTTAATACTAATTTAGTACATAAGTAATAGTAAGTTGTGTTAGTACGGTTGAATTTTACTAATTATGCAATTAGTGCGTTATGATATTTATGGATACCAAAGACAAGCTAAAAGAGTATTATCCTTGTATATCTTCGAAGGAAGAAGTATATATAAGTATATATACACTAGTAAAATAATATATATACATATGTATATATTATTAAAATGATTAAACGATCGTTGTATAATTTTCGAAGAGCACTTTTTTGGTTGTTTTACTCTTGTATTTCAAAATGAACATCCTAATAATTTTGATGTTCTAATTCTATAATTAGACTCACATATTTTATTCATCCTTATATTTTTTTTTATGAATAAGTAGGTTGCGGTTGGAAGGTTAATCACAGTCGTTTAGTTAGCAGTTTTGGAAAAAAAAGTTAGATTGAACGCTAACGGCCACCAATTCATGAAACCGAAAGGCATTGTGTTCGCGGCACTTCTCATTACAGCCATCTCAGATGGCCAAAGTAATTGAGGCTTCCTTCTGGCAGTCTGTCCTCTTCACTTAAATAGCCTGGCGGCTGTTTTGACGATGATCCGGATGTTTGCTCAGAATTCTTGATAGAGTCGTACTTAGACGATTGCTTCAGCAGTATTCTACTGCATATCAGAAAGGAAGGGGGGAATACTGTCTTAGGGACTCAACATGTGACAGGTCAAGACGAGTCCATACATGGAGAAAACAATGTGTTAATTTTCTGTGAGAAATTAGCAAACTGTTGAACGCTAATTTCTAACAGTAGAACATTTTACTGGTATTTTTGTTAGAAATATGTAATTTTGAGAAACAACATAAATGTTTTATTGATACTTTCATTTCGGCAATTTATTTAAGAATGCTTATCTAAATGCAGTTATATGAACGTATAAATTATTTGCATATATTTTAATATGACGCATATCTTTTTTGGATATGCGTGTAATAAAGTATGTATAAACGAATAGCAATAATTTACTAGATAATTAAATTCTTAACGGAAAAAAATAGATGAAATTGACTGAAATATGTTTATTTTATTTTATTTTTTTCCTTATGGAAATGACCATAAAATATGACAGACGAGACTTGGAGCACTTATGTAAGGAATTCTGGTATCTTTGAACGATTGTGTTTGAAGTTTTTGACAAGATAAATTAAACAAATTCGCGAATAAACAGAATTACTGGCAAACACACTTCTTCCAGAAATGATAACGATGGCGAAATGATGGATATAATAATTTCCTTACGGCAGTTAGCACTATAATGGATAGGCAGATTCATTTATCAAGGTTGTGACGTGATTATTAAGTGTTAGATATATTAATATAAATTATTCATGGCATTATAATTCGATGTTCTAAAGAATGCGATGTCCGATTAGACCAAACAATGAACGATTATCTATTTTAAGTTGACTTTTTTATATTGGTCTTGAACAAATAAACCTAGAATGCTCAAGGTTTTTTAAATTATTTTATTGCATTCAACCCACGCAAAGAGCTCGCATTAATTTCTTTAAGCAAGTATATGCTCTCTCTCTCTCTCTCTCTCTCTCTCTCTCTCTTTCTCTCCTTCATTTGTTATCCTTTTGAGTGGATCAGCTCTTTTATATTTCTAAAATGTAGTCACATTACGGAAGTTGTGGTTTTGATATTCCATAGACCACGCTGTTTCTTTTACTCTGAGTTTTCATTGAATTCAACGAACAATCATTTGTGAAATCAACTATATAAAAACCATTCATTATTATAAGGACTGACCAAGCAATACAGGGAGGGAAGTCAGTTCCATTGCACAAGAAGGTGATGCAGAAATGAAGAGAGGAAACGTCAGGGAAGTTAATATTTCTTGAGTGGTAGTTAAAAGACTTGGAAAAATTGGGTATGACTAGAATTCAGCATATGGGTAGATAAGTGTAAGATATTTTAGAATGCTCATGGTTTATGATGGGGGAGGGAGAAAGAGATAGATAGATAAAGAGAGAAAGAGATCTTTCTCAGTATCTACTTATATTGTGCAATAAAGTGACAATTGAGTTGGAGAAGAACAATGAATATACAAGGTAATGTTATTGGACTTTGAACAGATATTTGACACACACACACACACAAGAAAAAAAAACATCATAACGGATTACTAGATAAATCATTGTGACTGAGAATAGGTAATAAGCTAACAGCATGATAAGAGGGTGGCTGGCTGTCTATTAGTTATCCAAGAATAGTGTATGTACAGATGAACAGAGTCATAAAAATGATGAAAAGTGCTGTACGTCGTAGCTTTTGTACGCAAGTATAATTACATTGCGGATAGTCGGAAGAGGTATATTCAGTTATTTCGTTTGACAACAAATGACCGACATAGTATAGCATTGCTAGAATACGGGAAGCATTTCAGATAGAACGCATGTGAGCTCACAGCATTTAGAGTGTGAATAATTGAAACATGTCTTGTCGTGTTGTGTTGTGTTGTGTTCTCTGACCCCCCCACCCCACTACAATTTAGCGTACAACAGTGAATGATTGAAGTTGCATTTCACATGTTATCGTGTACACAGTGGATGAGCCTTTTACACGCTTGTAGAAGTGCATAAAACAACGCACAGTAATCACATTTTTGACGCATGAAAATGAATGTTACTGAAATTCAACGCCGATTACAGGGTTGCTATGATGAACGACGGAACTGTTGTTGTAAGTACTGTACGTTGTTAGGCACGAAGAATAAGAAACGGTGTTGACAGAATTGATATTAATGATATTAATGACTGATCATAACGTGGGCGGATAAAATCCGCAGCTGATGATGATGTTCATAAGCAAAAAGCTGAGTAGATAATCAGAAAAAAAATCGGAGAATAAATCAGGAATCACCGAAACTGAACATTAGATTCACGTGACAACCAAGTCGTTAGTGAACTGAACTGTAATAAAGTGTGAACAGGTTGGGTGCCTCGTCAGTTGACTAGCGAAATGAAACAGATGAGACTAGGTTTTGCTGACTGCTTCCGTCTGAGCCTATCAATAGGACCCCCGAAATGAAAATTCAGTCTATAAAATAATACTATTCTACTTATCATAGATTATAGACTAAGAGAAGTAAAAAGTTCAAAGTACAACTTATTCTAGAAAGTGCATATTTACATTGCTAAGAGACAGCAAGGTGTCACTCACTAAATCACTAAAACTCTATGGTGCAAGGGACGACAATAAACTCGCAACGCTATTTGAAGATCGTGAGAAAATTGAAACAATGAAATAATCGTGTTCAATGCAGACGAACAATACTTCTTTTGCAACATGACAACGAGGCCGGTCGCATACTAGCAAGTTCCTATCAGAAAGACGAATTTGACATTGCGTGGTATTCCCCCCCAACCCCGGCCTACTACTAGGTTGTCATCACTCACCCCACTAAACAATGATATAGAGTTCAGTGTTTAGAGCACAGGTTGTAGACGATTCTGTAGGTTCGTAGGAATGGAGCATACTCTCATCAGCAATATATGGACAGAATATGAGGCTCGCGAGAGAAAGAGTTATGTGTAGGAAAAAGAAATAGGTGATATAACACTGATATGCACCTACATTGGTAAAGAAATCTGAAAAGAGAACACCGACCATCATTACAACAATGAACAGCCAGAGAGAAAACTGGCTCCTCTATTGATGGAAGCCAGACCATAAGATGGCAATCTGGGTAGCTCTCCATGTTAGATCCTATTAAATGCCATGGAAAGAAATGGGTGATAAACACTGAATGCCATTGATTTTGATTTAGTATAGTAATCAATAGTTCAGGATAATATTGAAATTGACAATCATCCAATGAATATTCTGGAAATGCATCAAGGTTCATCACCAATTCTTAGTTATTAAGTTCTTGCTGAATTCCTCCTGAGCAATAATTATCATCATTTCTTCAACTATTTTTTTTCCTGCAATATACTTATCGGCTTTATTTCTAGTTTACTGTGGAGTAGTTTTTCTAGGTATACTTCTATGGCTCCTTATGAAGCGCAGATGAAGGGAAATATGCTCCACTTAAAGTGTACTATATGTTTTGAATAACGGCTTCACATATGTGAGAGGAAACTAAATATAATTTATTACTCCCATATACTTCGCTCAGTATATGACGAGCTCCTTTCTGGAGAAGACAGAAAAACTGGTAACAACACAGGGGATCCTCGAGTTACGGCGGAGATCCGTTCCTACGGACCGACGTAAGGCGATTTTCGATGCAAGTCGAAATTACCATAGCCAAAGTTACTTACCTAACCTAAAACACCCTAAAGTCATGCGTATATATCAAGAAACAGAACTAGGCCATAGGAAAATGAAAGGGAGAACATAATTACTGTATAGCTTTTTCGTAATCACAGTAGATTTCATGGGCGCCAATCCTTTCACGTGTTCAAGGATGCGAACTTTATCCTTGATAATATTCCCGACTGTGGTGCGACTTAAATTTAACGCGCGGCCGATGTTCGTTGTCGTTTCTCCTTTTTTTGCTCTTTTAATAATGTCTAATTTCACTTCTAATGTAATGGCTTTCCTTTCTTCGACACACTGCCATCGGAAAAGGCTGCCTTACGTTTAGGAGCCATATTGAAGGGTAAAAAGTCACAAAAAAAAAAAAACACAAACACAAAAGTGAGAGAGCGGAAGTAAACAAATCACGCAGTACCCAAAGAGCGTATGCTGGGACCCAAGCGACGCCACTTCTCCCAAACAAACGCTGCGTAACGACGTATTCTTCCGCCGCGCTCACAAACAAGTTCGCCCGCTACGTTTGAATTTTACGTCGCGCTGCTTCAAGTCGAAATTTATTTTTTTAATTATTTATGGGATTACCGCCGGAAAGTCGAAACGACGCATTTCGAGGACGACGCAGGTCGAGGATCCCCTGTATTTAAATTCTGCAATACAAGAACGAATCATACAGCATGCGTATGATATCACGTGTCTCGGTCGCAGCTGTCCAATAGGGGAAAACACTATTAGATTCAGAGACGTGGAAATCGATTTATAATTAATTTTAAAATAATAAATAAATAAAAGTTATAAACAATTAACGGCAATCGCTTCCCAAAGCTTAGAAATAGGCATACAATCTGTCCGATTAAGATTAGGACGTTGGCGTAGAGCTACTTTGGCTGATTATTTTATGAAGCATTTAGAGGATTGGATTTCTAACACTATTTCTCCTCGGCTTCGCATTTGTGGATGACATCTTTGCAATTTGGTCTCCCTCTGAAACAGAACTATTTCATTTTCTGGATAAAATTAACTCCTTATATACTCGCATCGAGTTCACTATTAACCGTGAATCTAACAGCAATGTTCCAATTTTGGATACTTTAATACATCCCAACTGTGCTGGTAATATTGAATTTTCTGTTTACAGGAAGCCATCCTTTACAGGCAGATATATCGACGCATCCTCACATCATGATTATCCTTCACAAAAATAGATATTACCAAAAGCCTCGTGCACTGATCACGCACAATGTTTTCTTCTGAGTCTCTTCTATTAGAAGAATTAAATAAAATAAAACTTTCTCTATTACTTAATGGATACAACGAGACTTTGATACAGAAAATACTTGCTAATTATCACGCCTCTTCTAGATTGAATATGATGTTAAAAGGATCAGCATATCCTACCTTAAAGGAATATCTAAACGAATATCAAGGGCTCTTCTCAGATATAATTTGTATATCACCATCAAACTAGCCCAGAAGTTGTCATCATTCTTACTACCTATCAAAAATACATCATCCCATTTATTGTTCTTGTCATTTTTGTCACTTTGGACAGGCTGACCGTTCTGCTACTATTAGAATCTAAGAACATCAATATTATCTAAGAGTTTTGGATTCTGAATGTTCAGGTCTTGCTTCTCATGCCATCGACACTAGACACAGAGTTCACTGGAACCGTACCAAGATGCTACAAGGTTCAAATCTGATGGTCTATTTTTAATCGTGTGAAGTCCTACACCGCCGTTCTAATCTTAATCGGACAGACTGTATGTTTATTTCTAAGCTTTGGAAAGTGATTGCTGTTAACTGTTTATATATTTTTTTAATATTTTTATTTATTATTTTAAAAATAATTAATTAATTATACATCTATTCCCACGTATCTGAACTCTAATAGTGTTTCCTCCTACTGGACAGCTGGGACGTACTCATGCTATATGACTCGTTCTTATATTCAGAACTTAAATGTTGTTACCAGTTTTTCTGTCTTCTCTCTGAAAGGAGCTCATGGTCATACATATTGAGCGAAATATATAGGAGCAATAAATTATTTTTAGTTTTCTCTTATATGTATAAAGCCATTATTTTAAAAATATATAGTAAGTCTAACGCGCATGTCTTCTTCAATTAAACAACTATTATCTTAAAGTGAAATTCAAGTAAACATTTCTCTTGACTATTTATTGCAAATATATCTTTTATTTATATATCAAAATTATATTTCAAGTTTTATTTGGTGTCATCATACATTAACTTGTTAATACCAGATCTAAACAATTTCAGTCGGATAAGAATCTAAAAGTCTGTACTTAAACATTCATGTTTAACATTCGTTACAGATTAAATTTTAATCAAGATTAGAATTCGCTACAATTTAGAAGTGGCCAGTCTCATAAATTTCTAGCAATATTATAATATCGGCAAAAACAGTAATATTAATTATTCGAAACAATGTTGGTATAGGAGTTCTAAAAATTTAGTCAACCTTCTATTTTGGCCGGACTTGGCTCATTAACCTTTTTTGAATGTGAAATTAATTTTCTGATATTTATTTCTTTGTGGCAGTAGTCAATAGAATAGTATGGACTATTGGCTAGGATGTCACGACAATTTTATTTTATTTTTTATTTCATAATTTTTGGCCAGTTTGATATTGCAAAAATCGAACAAAAGTGAAAGATGGAAATACTAACAAATATTAACCTTGTACACATTTCATGTGTACAAGATATAACTCTGATAGATAGTTTCTTGCCTCTTCGCTCTTATTGTAGAATATGGGATAATAGAAAGTGGGTCTTACAGGGAATGTAGGATATGAGACATACTGGATGGTGGACTAATTATTTTTTCTGCGTTCAAAAGAGAGCAAACTGGAAGAAACTATCTCTCAGAGACAGACAGTTTCCTGCCAGTGAATTGAATCCACAATTCTTCACACTTTATTACAAATCGCTTAAAACACACGAAGAATCAGTCATCATACACTCACAAGTGAATAAATAAGTTTTTACTTCCCCTCTACCTCAAATTATAGTCGACCGTATAACACTGTGGTAATGCTTTTGATTCCATAACAATAGATCATCCCAGGAAAGGAAACCTTATAGGTTACATTTGACTTATAGCTAGACAATTTTCTGTAGGTTTTGTTTCGGTAGGTTCTTCTTGAGTTAATCTATCTTTGACATTGACAACTGTGACTTTTTTTTATATCCCAGAATTTTTGGTTTTCCGCAACTCAGAAAAGTCTACTGTAGAACGTACACAATTTCCGACAATAATGCAACTTATGGTTTAAGATCGGTAGGCATAAACTCAGTTACCGGCAATGACTTAGGCTTGTAGGTCCGATTTTTAAAAGTTACTTAGGGCTCCTTTAATATTGCATTTATTTCCTTTGGAAAATAAAATGCTTCGTAGGATTTATTTATTTTATTATTATGCTTTGCACAATTTGACATAGCCACGAGAAATTTTTGACAACTGCATAAATAATTAAATCGAGTTAAACTTAGTAGAATTTTACTAAATTAAACGGAATCTTACTTCAACATTGTTTCACTGTCTTTTTGTTTTTTTCCGACAGCATCTCAGAAAGATTTTAGAAGAAACTAACAAAAAATATCTAAAATTGCGATTGTTTGAAGTGTTTTAGATCTTTTTGTTTGTTTCTTCTTCATGAAGATGCTGTCAGATAAAAAAAAACTGCGAAACATGTAAGTAATATTTAGTTTCAGGTATGAAAAATACAAATTTTTTGTCAACAAACTGTGAACAATTTAGTTGTTCATCGCTGGTTCTAGTGCGTTCTAGGTTACATACTCTTCCTATGTTTGAGATCTTTTTTTTTAATTCTTTTTTTTTTTCATTTTTAAAATGGCTATACACTCCTTGTGTGGACTCTCAGCAAGAAAGAAATATATCATCATGAGCTTCCGCTGATTGCCAAGGACATGTTGCAACCTTGCTTTTTAATAGAATGAATAGATCTAGTTAATGTGCGCACGCACGCGCGCACGCACACACACACGCACAAGCACACACACACACACACACACACACACACACACACACACACACACACACACACACACACACACACACACACACACACACACACACACACACACACACACACACACACACACACTCAGACTCGTGGCTTTAGTTGTCTCGTATTACTCTAAACAACTGTAATGATGTTATACTGGCACAGGCTTCCTGTCACAAGAAAATGAAAATGCGCAATTTATTCAAATCCAATAGCAATCCATTTTGTAATAAGCTGGTTTGTTGGAATTTACCACAGTGGCAATTAGGCTATAAGACTAGTGTATTATGTCTAGTGTCTATTCTTTGACAATTTGTTGGGATGAAAATCCCTAGATTTTAGGAGAATGAATTCCTCCACTTGCGTTTGAGATTCTTTCGTCTTCTGTTAAGAAGTCTCCTTGCTTTCTAGATGGAATCCGAAAATAGAGCTCTCCAAACGAAGGTCAAATGTGGCGACTACTCTAGTTTGTCATGGTTACTGAAAAGCAAATGTGCATCTTTCAAAATTATGACATTGACATGAATTGTTACAATATCTACATAACAACATATAATCACCAAAAAAGCCTTTCTGAGAGTTTGATTACTGGGGTCCCGTTCCCCCTCAATAATTACTACAAGGGAACTTTTTATTTTCGGTTTAATTCTGATTACCCGAAAAATTCTGTATTTACTTAAAATTATAACAAAGCAGTTTTCACTGCACATAACATATAGGAAAGAAGAAATGTGGCTGGAGATGAAAGAAAATCTCAGCGTCTACTGTTCCATTCATATATAGTTAAACAGAAACATCATTTTATTTTAGCAGTCAACTTAGATCCAGAGCGAATGATAAGTCTTGATGACAACATTTCTTTTTTTTTTTTTTCACTTTCACAAATTTTAAAGCCCAGTTAACTGATCACGGTTAGAAAAATTGAAGAACTGTTAACCAATTGTGCATATTGGTATTTTGGTATATCAGAAAAAATATGATTATATATATATATATATATATTGTATAATAGAGTTGAATGCCTTAAACCAAGAGTTAGGTAAAAAAAAGGGGAGTTAATAGTAAAACACGACTAGTTTCGGCTTATAACAGCCTTCATCAGGTGACATGATAAAAGAAAAGAAAAAACACTAAACACTGAAGGTTAAAAATAACTATGAACAACATAGAGAGTCTCTATACATAATTAGCATGAAAACGTTGTAGTTGTATTTAAAGCTGTTCTTTCGTTTGTTGCATTGTTGGGAGAGTGCGTGCTTGCAACATCACGTGAACGCCAGTACATGATTACAGCTGAATGACTATCTGGGAGGTTGTAGCTCAAGTTGTTATTTAGATGTTCAGGGTTGAGGATGAGTTCCCTAGATTCTACGATTTTTCTCTCCAATTCATCATGGCAACGAAAGATGTTAGTAGATTACATATATTACATATATTATATATATATATATATGTAATATATGTAAATATTGGATTATGGCTTTCATCTATATTTACCGTTTTTAATGAGTGCCAAAAGAATCGACAGTATCCAGAGAAGAGATTCGCCGAGTGTATGAGGGAAGACTGAATCATGATAGTTATGAAAATCAGTTGGATAGTTCCCCACACACGGCGCTGATCTGCTATAGGTCTTGTGACTTTTCGTGTGTGATTTAGATAAAAATCATAAAAAGATAACGAAGAATAGAATTAGAACATACGATTTTTTTTTTTTCTTTGATCTTAGGAGTTGAAAATATGAGGAATGGCCTTCAGCAATTAGGTTGTTTGGTATTTAGACGGAAGCAACACTAAAGCTACGAGACCAATGTATTAAGTTTATGTCAGATAATTGCATGTGTTCTAGTGGATTTGCTTATTTCAAGGGATAAAAATAGTTCGAGGTTCTTGGAGAAAAAACTCTTTCACCTGTGTATGAGGTGGAATATTTTTCTACACAGGATTCGAAGACAGGTCTTTCCATTCAAAGGGCATCGTGGTTGCCTAGGGAAGCATATTATAGAAGAGTCATTCATTCATTTCGTATGGTGATTCAACGACCGTGAGCCCCTTTTACTGGGAGGTACGGCACCACCTCAATTCCCCCCCCCCCCTATTTTTATCAGGGCTCGGGACCGGCATAGCTGACAATTCAGACCTATGGCTGGATGGATTGTCTTAAGTAATCCTGACTGTATCCGTGTGTGTTCACGGGGCCGGTTTGCCTGCTTGCGGTATGAAAAATCCCAGATAAACTGGGGAAAAATCCCTACTGTCCACACCCAAGACCGGCTAACTTGGCTATGGCTGAGGAAAATCCTTAAGCTCCTCACGTCATCGACAGGAATCGAACCTAGGACACTCCTTCCCCAGGAATATTTCACATATTCAAATCCATAAACTTTTCAAATGTATTTCCATTTTTGTGGGTGGTTCATTACTAAATAAATAATTCACCAATTCAAAATATTGCGGGAGAATTACAATGACTTCGCTTTTAATAATGATGATTGTTCAAATGTTCCGAAATCACTAACGTAATCTGTATGCACTCATGAGTACAACTTCCTAACTAGTGACCAAAGAATGTTTTCTTATGCCGCTTTTTTTTTTTTTTTTTCATTATGATGTTATCCAAATGATGAATCTTGCTATTTGGCATAAGATTTAACGGGGGAAAAAAGTGAACATTTGCTTTCTCTCGGAATAACCGGAAACAAATGTATTTAACTGATACTTAAATACGCAAAAACTTAGCTCTATGTTTGACTTGAAAAAAAAAAAGTAATGAATGAACGCCCAAGTAGAACGCTGTATATGTACTCGCTAATATGCTTGCCTATGAATCCCCCCCTAATAAGTCCAATAAAAGGACTTCCATAAAGGAGTTATAAGGAGTTCCATAAAATGATTGGTAGTGCTGTTTGGAGAATATTTTCGCAGTGTCAGAACCACTAGAAGAAAGAGAAGTAATAAATAATAATAACAGGAAGAACATTACTTGATTTTTTGTAAACTATACTTTGTTTCATTAATATTTGTTACTGTAGTGGCCCTTTATAATATTCATATTCTTCTGTGTGAAAGATTTTGTTTAGAAAACAAATTTTTTATTAAATAAAAAAAAAACAGTCTGCGGCTACTCGCCTGATGGCAAAAATATATTCCCCACTGGCTAGTGGGCGAGCGTATTTGTCGAGCCCTGTTCCCAAGCATAAGGTTGTTACTGATAAGTGGTATAAATTTTTACTCGTTTGAACTTTTTTTCCCCTACTTGCCTCAGAAATCATGGTCAAAACGGATGTAAGAAATATTTTTTAATATATTCCAAAAAGAAAAAAAAACACTGCAATGCGGAACGTAATAATAATAATAATTTAAAAATATGCTATAAATGGCATCTACTAAAATTTAAAATGCATTAATACATAAAATATGCTTATACCTCTTTTGTGTACACTTGAACTATATCTAAATTATACAACGTATTTATAAAAGCAGATATGTGCGATATAAATAAACTAAATATGTCTTTCTTTTGTTTATATTGGCCTGTCCTGATATTGATCGAACAAAATATGTTTATATTTTGTTTAATCAATATCAGGATACGGGTAGCACTTTATCGCACACCCACTTTTAACCATGAAATTGGTAGATAGTGAGTGAGTGGTATTCTGCTTCACTACTCCTTTAAAAGGATTAGTAATTTCCACTAAAAGCGACAAAGTGTTTTTCAAAGAAGAAAAGAAATAGAGATGAAGGTGAAAACCAAGTTTTAAGTTCGACTGCGAGGTAGAGATGAGTACTGGTCGTGATTTGTGTTTTGAGCGAAATGAGTCAACTAAACTCAGTCGCGCCATCCTGTAGAAATATTGATATAAGAGATAAAGGAAAAATGAGTGAGATGTTTATTAAAATTACAACCACACTAGACTCTGTCGAACAGAATGTTACAACTGATTATATTTGCTGTGTTGGGAAGCATTTCCCAACAGGGCAAATATAACCAGTTATAACATCTGTAGGGGAATAATAATAAAAAAATATATTAAAAGATTGACCCTTTTAGTGCTTAATCAGCCGAAATTTATTTTCTTTCATTTATTTATTATTTATTTTATTTATTATTTATTATTGAATTGCTCAAAAAATAATTTTCATTGTCAAATACGAAAAATGGTCAATAATGCAGACATCGGAATTTAAGCACTTGGTTGTGTATATTCTTAAGGCTTCATTTGTTTGTCAGCGCATTGCAAGTGTCATTAGATTGTCTCTGGCAGAGATCGAGGCGTGGTGCTCCCCTTTATTAATTATGATGATTTAGAGCAATTTTACAGTTGAGGTGTGCTTATTAAGATTATTTATAATTACTGCATTAAAAGATTAAAATAAAAATTACTTGCTGTCTCATTATTATAAAAGAAACATTAATTATAGTCTTATTTGTCATTATCATTGCAATGGTGGCGTACTGGACAAATTTAGCATGCAACAAATACTTGAACAGGATTGTTTTGAAAACGAAGGAAACAATCTGTATCTAATGAATTACACAATGATCTTGAATCTGACAATTAGGCAAGCTATTATTAAAACACCAACAATTAATTAATGTAAGAAAAAATTTAATTAATTTTACTAATAATGAACAAGCGTAAAAGTAGAAAAAAATCCTGAAACCCAGCACGAAATGAAAAGATTCTCATGGCATATTATAGTTTAATTTTAGCAGTTAGTTATTAAAACTAATGTTTGAAGCAAAACTTCTCTTAAAATAACTTTTATTTTTTCTTCGTTTACTTTTATCCCCTCTAAAAGTGAATTTATAATTTAATTGCCGAATCATTTTTTTCCTGAATTTTACAGAAACTTCTTCAAAATAATAGTATATTTACCAATAAATTTTAAGTATTTTATTCTTTCCCTATTTGTTACTAATCCTTTTTACTTAGTATTTATTTTTTCTAAATTTAGATGCGAATTTCTTTGTGGCTGAAATACTTTGTCTATGGTCTCTATTTAAATCGGGAAGTACCGGATTAAACGAATCAAATTTATGATTATATTAAGTATAAAATAAATATTATTTTCAAATTGATCAACAGGCAATCTTATGTTAAAATATATAACTTAAGTCAAAGTTACGTTTAAGCTTTCTAAGCCAATTTTAAGCATTTTCTCTCCCCACCCTTAGTTATTTCCATCAAATGAAATGTTTTCATTTGAAGCAAATAAAGTTTAGAGAATCGTCGAAAGCTGGAGTCATAGATGACTAAAATGTTATGCAATATTATAACATTTTACTCATCTTTTTACGGCAGTTTGGATAAGGCTCTGAGGCCAGTGTTTTATATCTGTAAACTCTGTATATTCTTCTAGCTAGTTTGCCTTTTTTGTGGGATTACAAATCCGAATTTATGGGAGAAAAAGTCCTGTCACTTCCACGTGATACAGACTAACTCATCTTCAGCTGTAAATAAAAATAATGATTTTTCAAGTACAGTACGTGATCAAAACTTTTTGCTAATTATTTATTTTTTAAAAAAGGTTGTTTGACATCTGATTTTTTAATACGATTCCCATATAAAACAAAATTATAAACTTATCGTGGGGGCGTTAACTAATCCGAGACTCTCTTCTCGACCAAACTTTAAAAATATTTCAAGATCTTTCAGATCTCTAACAAATTTTACACCTGCGAAACTATGCCGCCTGACATTAATTCCCATCCTTTCTGCAGTGGGATTCAAACTCACAGCCTGCTGGTTGGAGAATCGTAGAGATGTTATTTATTTGGCTAATCAGGTTGGCAGTTTGAAAGAAGACATGCCTCTACCTACTAGCATCCTCATTGCTTTTGTCTGTCTTTCATAGAGAGCAGGCGATCTGTTAACATTTTGTTTTGCAAAATGTTAACAGTCTAACTATCAATTAAAATGGATATGTATGATCGTTACCTATCAAGTTTCGCATAGACAAACGGTTTTTTTTTTATTCTCACATTGTTACGATGTTGACTACACAGTACCAAAGTTGGAATACGGCAAATTGTTTCCCAGTCTAGCTGATTTCGACGAATTCCTTTGGTTGGAAAGAACCAGGTTTAAATCCTGTCTTGGACGTGAAGAATTTATATTAGGAATTTTCAGTTAGAGGTAAGTTAACCGCTCCCCTGTAGATGTGAAAAAGTTTTTCTCCCACGAAATTATTGTTTTACACCCTAAATCAGGTTAACAGGCCAGCAGAATACACTCAGTCCACAACCGAAAAATATATATTTAGGCAGAAGACTAACTACTCTATTAAAATTATGGGCAGACTGTGAGCCTTGGGCTTATATGCGCCAAGGATTATTTTTGTTTTGAAATGGTCAGCTTTTCTCTATCTCGTTGGAAATTTTTGTCTTAACTATTTTGTTATATTTATGTTTCTCCATAGAGCACTTGGAAGCCATTGCCTTTTGGTGCTTCCCCGAATATATTGTATAGCTTCTTGCTCGTTCTAGGCTTTTCTACTATACTTATATAACTTTCGTCTACCGTATCTGTGCTTTAATAACTAAATTATCAGCAAAGCAATCCAGATAACATATATATATATATATATATATACTAGGGAGCTCCCACAGATCTCAAATTTATTTATCCTTAATAGTGTTCACCCACATTTGTGGTTAGTTAGTTATTCACATGTGACGTCAACTCACGCCGCATGGTCACTCCTGTACCTCATGGGGTTTTGGGAGTGAAGCTAGAAGAAGTGGCAGGGTTGCATATGTGCTTTCCACACAAAATTAGTAGGACAATTACAAACATTCATGCCCATGGCGGGATTCGAACATGTAGCCTTTTGGCTGGATAGCGGATACGCTAACCACTCGGGCAACCAGGCCAGGCACATGTGGGGTGGTGCACCTAAAACCTCCCTAAAAATTCTTGCTGCTGTCCTGAGAAGAGCAGTTCGACTCATAGATGACTTTTTCTCAAAGCCTCATTTCAACCTTTATTTTTGCAGACGCACTGTTTCAGTGATGTATCTCTTTTACAGGTACTTACAGGATCACTACTTCAGTGAACTGGAAAACAGCATTCCTCCGCTTTCTGTTGGACATGTTAAAACAACATCAGCAGCTTCCTGGCATCCTTTTTCATTACTACTACAAACAAATTGAACCTGATTCTTCTTTTCCTCATTTATTTCATCTACCTCTGTCCTCTGGAACATTATATAATATTAAATTTTATTTGTTGGGAAATGCATTCTCTTAATGCATTTCCTAACAACTTCAATCTCCAGCTCTTCAAGAAATATTAATAGATTTCTTCTTCCTTAATCTTTACGTGCCCTCTACACACGGAACTGTTGTGTTATAGGTTCTTGTACCTTTCGTATGTGGAATTATATATATATATATATATATATATATATATATAATATTTTTTATTTATTACATAAATGATAATTAAGTCATATTATTAACATAAACTTTTTTATATTGAAGTTCTCAAAATTATACATCAAGCTTTTATACTTGTACATATTGAAAAAACGTATTTTGAGTATGTGCTTTAAATACAGTATATATTCAGAATTCAGAATGCATATTCAATACAGTCACACATTATTTCTGGCTCTGACACTAACTTTCTTTCTTGATATAGAGACCCAGAGCATATTAACTATCTGTCTTATACACTAATTTCTATATTCTATGCAATTTCTTCCCATTATCTTTTGCTAACAATCGCGGAAAAGTTCATTAATCTAGGGAGCCTCTATAAAAAGGCCTTTAAGTGAAAATATTTAGATTTAAATATTAATGTAGTTCTGTGTGTGTAATGAGAGGCGAACTCTTATCTAGAAAAACTGACATCTTAGATTTTGGATTTTCCAGTTTTAATTTTGGATGTCTTTTAAAATGTTTATTATGCAGCGACGTGTGCTATTTTCATATTTTTCAAAACTCCTGCTAAATGTTTTGTGCTATATTCAAGAGCACTGATACAACTAGCAATCTGATTTCGGAACTGCGTTGTAAACTATGTATTTTGGGGAGAATCCTATCCTTCTCATCCGTCTCTTAGGACGGATGGAGTCCCCTTATGAGGGGCTTACGACGAATTAATGCAGCCGGCTCATTACTCCTCTGCTACATCCCCTAAGGGCAAGTATTCATGACTGTAGATCTGTGTGTGTGTGGTCACGGGGCCGATCTGCCTGTTCTGGGGTGAACAAAAAAAACCTGTATGAGACCGGCTAAGCCGAAAGAGACCAGATGAAGATTTCTCATCTCACTAACGGGGATTGAACCCAGGTCTTTCCGACCAAAGGGCTTCGTCTATACCAACTGAGCTACGGCGGAGGCTCTGGGGGAGAATATGGACCATTTTTACTATACTATCTGTTTCGATATGGTGAAAAAATTATTCTGGTTTATGTGGTTCCTGATAGTCAAATCATCTTTTTATGTAGTAAAACTAACATCTTTTTCTTCAGTGAATTTGCAGAATTTTCGCAAATTTCTTATTTTATTTATTTTATTTTGCATCGACGGCAAACAGTATTCATGACTAGTGCGAATCTGTTAGCTTCCGATTTTTTGCTTTATTGTTTTGAAGAGATACTTTCTTTTTTGTGCGATTGTTTAGTTGCAGTTTAATTTAGTTCATGCTGCTGTTATTTCAAGCCTACTAATGTTTACTATAGAACTGATATTTTTAATTCGGAACATAGCATGATTGTGAGCAAATGACTAACCATCACATAAAATAAATCTATCTTTCAGTTTTCGCTGTAGAATATCTTTTCAAATTTATATTTTAATGTTTCCAATGAAATTGGAATCTAAATACTGAAATAGAGTCAAAATTGTATTATTATTATTATTATTATTATTATTATTATTATTATTATTATTATTATTATTATTATTATTATTTGTAGTGTTGAGATATTTTAACAGAAGTTGTATAAGGTTAGTCAACATAGTTGAAGCACCATTATGTTATTGTATCACATCTAGAAATATGAGTGCTTAAGAATAGAGGTCGCCAGTGATACTTTATGCTAATCTGTAAAACGAAAATGTAAGAAAGCAAATTATTATATAAAAAGCACGTTGAAATACATTTAACGAAGAAATCGGAAAGCCTCAAAATTGTATTTTTGGTATTCTGCTATAACAGTAATGGTTATCAAATACAAAAGAATGAACACGGAGAATATATCTTTTGTGTAACTTTTAATGAACCACTCTATAATATGGCTTGGAGACACTGACTGACAAAATGGACTTTGATTGTTCAATCGAGATAAAAAAGTTAACTCAAATCTTTCATTTCTTTGGCGCTGAATAAAAGGTCTCTGTCTTGTCCAAGATGCCAATTAACAGTGCACTCTGCATTCTAGCTTTTTCTTGCTTTATGTTTTCAGGCTGAAAGCCAAATTGAAGAATTTTCCAAGGCCACATAAAATCGATGTGAAATTACATTCTTTCATTATATGTGTCCTGTCATACTTTTAAAGAAAGAACTTTGTAAGTATTGCTCTGTGCTATACTTAATACTCAAAATATATATAATATATTTAAGATCTAAATAATATTCAAAGACATGCAGAGAGAATTAATCTCCCTATCGTAGTAGCAATTAGGTTTCTATAAAGCCAAGTTATTTGGCCGTGAAAGGTAGCTGAGCTTAATACATTGAGCGATGATACCTAAGTTATATGTTGTCCTTAGGCTATAATGACTTTCATTGAGATTTCAAATGTGTCATGAATAAATAGACACTTTGAATTTTAAGAATCTTGTTTATAATTTCATAGGTATACGCTCATGACTCAAATGACACGAAGTCAATCCTCACTGATTTCTCTTTCATTAATATGATTATATATTTTTAAATTATTTATCATTTCATATTTTAAAGTTATCTTTGATTTTATCATACGAGAAGAAGTTTATTTATTCTCGTAGAAGTTTATTTATTCTGTATCCTTTTATTATTTTTTTATTTTCTGTTTGGTTATTTCTTTTAGATTTTAGTGATAAGTTGTCATGAGAATCTTCTTAGTTCAGAGGTTAAGAGGAGAACACACGCAATTTACACACAGAAATGCATATTTGAGCATAGAGCTTAACTAACGTATCCTAAAATACAGTTTCGAAAGCTAGGCTTACTTAATACATGGTGGGTGGGCACTTTAAGACCACGGATTGTATTATTAATTATTATCAAATATCATACGAGTAGATGAAGCCAAGATTTATTTAGTGATAGCTGACGTAGGTATATATATATATATATATATATATATATATATATATATATACAGGTATCCCTCTATTAACGCGGTTAATTAATCCTCGATGTTACCGCGTATATCAAAATCGCGTTAATCAAATCTAATAATGAATGGTAAACATTATAATTCGTCCATGATCGATTACCGTATTAATAATTCGTTTTATACGGTACTCTTTTAGGAAAGGTAAAAAATTAATGTAAAGTAAATGCTTAATAAATACTTCTACCTACATTATTTACTGCAATTTTTTTTATCAAAAAAGTTTTCAAGTGTCGTTTGAACAGTTTTAGTTTTTTTTCTTATCGGCATGAATTATACGATAACAAGCAAAATGACTCTCCAGACCTCGGCAAACAAGCAATGAAACATAAAGAAAAAACACTGCAATTATAATACATGATGGTATACAAATTAAGTTAATATTGAATCCAACATTATTTCATAACCGAATATAGAAACTACAAGAGTTTCGTGCCGAATATATAGAAATTAAAAGTTTCGGCAGATGCAAGCATAAGCAACCTTATGGGCAACTCGTAGTAAAGGTGGAGTAATCCAGATCTCTTTCCTTAGTATTTTCCATAATATAAAGCACATCTCCTAGAGGACATGTATGATAAATAAGCCTTTGGCTCTCTATTTCAGTAATACATGATGGTTTATTTATTTTCAGTTACAATCTAGAAATTATTGAACAAAGAATAAAAAAAAAAACTAAACCATACTATAGTGACCTCGGAGGTCGCGGTATATCTCTCAGATACAATTTATTGTAAAATATCACAAAACCTTTACATAAACATGTGTTAAAGCAAACTGACAGCAAAAAACAGTGCCGAATATCACTCGTAACATATGAAAGCACAGCTACGCATGACCTCCAAGCTATACACTGAATTGTGTAAGAATATTTATATTAAACATTTTGCATGCATCTGTCAGATCAGCTGCAAACTCTGCAGGGTTAAAGGCACGTTAATCAAAACTCTTCCGCGTATATCAAGGGATTGCCGCAATTAATTTCACCGCGTTAATCAAGGGATACCTGTAATGTATGTTTGAAAGGATTAGAATTTCGCTTCTAAAATTTATGAAAACGATAACTTCTTTCATATTTAGTATCCATTTTCATTCCCTACTATTTTTATTTTTCGAATCTATAACTAGAGTGTGCTCCCAACTTTTTATATTAGTCTTTCCTACGAATTGTTTTAAGTCTGAATCACATTAGCCAGTGGTTTCCAACCTTTTTCCACTTGTGTACCACTTTTAAACCCATTTCTATAAATTGTACCATATGTTTTTAAAATAGCTGTTTTTAATTAATGACATTTATGTTTCATAACTAACGTTTTGCATTTTGTTTACGTTACTTGTTTTTCCGCCATTACTGATTATTACGAGTACCACCGGTTGGGAACCATTGCACTAGACAGTGGGTAGGCTGAAGGTTAAATAATTCAGAAACCCTGCTCGACTGAGACTAAACACGGGGACTTTTTTTAGGCCATTTCAGGTCACCATTATAAAAAAAAGGTTGTGGTATACTGGCCGATCCGATGAAACTAATCTATGCCAAAAATATATTCCATATTCCAAATTTCCATTCCGCAACTGATTTTCAACCCAAAGTCTGTTAGTTGAAAAACAGAGACTCTCAATTGATATTCTAACTGATATTTCATTATTTAGCAGCCTAGTTAGATGACCAATGATTCAGTTTTTTCTGCTAAACAAACGTTGTAAGCATCAATTTACATCAAAATTTCAATATCTTCAGTTTTTAATCTTAGTGCCTTAAAATAGTATTATTCAAATTTCAGTTTGTTTCTTGCGTTTTGCTTAATTGCTGGATCTGTTTATGATCACCTTTTGAAAACAATATAACCATAACTTTGCAATTTACAGATAAGTTATTTCTACACAGACTTATTAATCTCTGCAAGGCAATTAATATTCCACTTGATAACTGATTTGTTACGGATAAATCCATAAATTTGAATTTAATAGCTGCAATATATATTAAAATAAAACTCATCTAAAATATAAAATTTATTATATAAAATTTTGTACACATTTATATAATTTTCACAGTTCTGTAACGGTATTAGTACTGATGCTATCAAACTACTGTTATTGGATTTCTCTACAGCACGAAGGAAATGTAGTTTTTTTCTTATCTTATCATCTCATCAAGCAAGCAAATATCATATATTTGCAGCCTGCTGGATAACTTAAATTCTTTCTGTTCAAAATGATCTCTCCACTTCAAAGGATAAGGAGAAGAAAAGCGATCGTAGGCAGATCATAAGGAGATGGGTGATGTTTAATAGCTGTATTAGTAGATGAGGTGAAGGATCAGAGAATTAAGATTTTCAGCTCTATCTTAAGAACGGCCATGGGATTTCAAATTCCTCGAAATGACCTTGGCAAACTTAATATTCTCGAATTACTAGTTAAGGAGAATTTAATTTACACATGATTGATATACTAATGTGGACTGATGGCTGTTGGAGTACATAATTGCTGAACTCGGAGTATATATGCCATACCACAGTACTGGTTGCTTCAGCTTTGATGATTTTTTTGCCTGTAGTATGCTATATTACAAATAACCTCACATTCGGAACATTTAAAAAAAATTAATTTAACATAAACGTGTTTTTATTTTTTCGGATAAACTTATAACAAATTGTTCTTATAAGGATTTCTCTTCTAAGGAATTTCTGGTTTTACGTGATGAGCAGCTTAAGTTTTTAAAATTTGATATGTTTAATAAAATTAGTCGAATAGCATTCAGTTATATGTAAAAGGGATTAAAATCTCTTAATATAGATAACACAATACTGGCAGTGACTCAAGATTCACTCCAAAGTTTTCTCTGACAGCAATGCAAATTTCAGATTGCCGACATTACAGAGTCTAAATTTAATTTCGCCTCGTGTGTAATGTGGGAGTTATAGGAACTATTACCGTTTCGAGGAGACTTAATATTTACTTCATGACTCATATTTACGTATGAAACCCTGCCATATGAGATGCCATTTCCCGTTATGTAATATGCTATTTGAAAGTCCTAATAAATTGAAAATTTGATTCATTAAGTATATTACCTAAAATGTGTAAGTCCCTATTAGATTCATTTTGTGTATTTTTCGGCAAATGAATAATTTCTCTGGTATAGCTGGACAGTTTTATGAAATTCAGTATTTCGAATCCGTACATGAACCTTTGTTTCAATCATATCGTTGCACTTGCAAAATTTAATAAAACGTTTCGAAATTATCCGAAACAATAACTACACCTTTAGCTGTAAGAAATTTAATGAAATTGTCATATAAAATTTGAAAATTGTATAATAAAATTTGTTAAATCATATGTTTTGGATTCTCTCAGTCGAATTTTAAAATTAGGCCTAACAGCATACACTACTATAAATCTGGTGGTTGACCACTCACTTATCCACGCTACTAACTTCATAACCACCACATTCGCTTCAGTTCACTTAACATAATACCATGCGATATATTGTCAGTGAATTGTCAATTCACTTCACTATAGAAGGAGAATAAATTGCTAATGCATGAACATCTCTCCTTTCATACTACGCTTTTGGTTTCAGTAGCTTCACAGTTTCATTCTCATTATGCTGTTGTTAACATGTTGTTGTTGTTGTTAGATACCCCACTCCAGGAAAAAGGCCTCCCCCAACTTCTCTCACCCTCTTCTTTTCCTGGGACACCCTTGTCCATGTGACATAGACCCTTTTTTTCGATGTCATCTCTCCATTTGTTTTCTCTGTCTTCCAAGTTTTCTGACTCCTTCGTTCGGCAGCCACTCCGTTGCTCTCTTTGCCCATCTCTCATCTTGATATCTTGCCAAGTGGCCTGCCCAATCGCATTTTGATTTAATAATTCTCCAAACGACGTTTTTTATATTTGTTGGGTATCTTAAGTCCTTTTTCCTTATTCCATCTAATCTGGACACTCCAAGTAAACTCCTCTCCATTGTTCTTTGGCAACCTTGGATCTTTTTTTATCTGTAATGATTAGTGCTCAAGTCTGGGAACCATAAATTAAAGTTGGTAGGATAATCATATCTAATAATTTTCCTTTTAGACAGATTGAGAGAGGTCCCCTTTCATCCAATATTTCATTCCCTAGTAACTCTTCCAAGCACTGGATTTCGAGGTCAAAACGATTTGAGATGGATATCTGTACACATATTCTTTGTATAGATATCCATGTTCACGGTTTGTGAATGTTTTTTGTTTTATGATAGTTTATGGTTAGACCTATTTCCTTGCTTTTTTATGCTTAATTCGTTGATCATAAGATTACGTTGAGAGCAATCTTCGACAAACAGAACGACGCCATCCTCAAAACGTAGATTGTTTAACATCTTCCACTGAATCTTAATGCCATAATCATCCCAATCCAGATCCCTGAAAATGGCTTCTAGGGCTGCTATAAAAAGGTTTGGGAGGAATGGGGATCACCTTGTTTGTTTCCTCTCTCTATCCTAAATAAGTTGCCGCCTCCTTCCAACCTGATAGATGCCTCACTATATTCATAAATGGTTTGAAGTAGCCGGATATTTTTCCTCGATTCCCATGTCTTGCAAAGCACAGAAGAGAGGGTAATGTTCTATGGAGTTAAATGGAAGGCTATATATAAAAGAGTATTGTATTCTAGATATTTTCTACTATTTGATTAACCGTGCGTAGAAAATATTTTCTAAAACCGGCTTGTTAATATGGTTGTTCAGAGTCCAGATGGTTACAAATTTCTAGATGATTATTCATTATAGTTTATTTTAATTACAAAAGTTACACTTTGTTAGTTTTATGCAAAAATACGTAATGATACGTAATGATACCAGAATAAATTGAAAGCTCTTCACTAATATATATTTCAATGTTGGAAATATATCAGAATATATTTTTGAAAGATGGGTCATAAATTATTTTCACCATAATGTACAGACTTATTGAAACACGTCTCTCTGGTAGAATGGTAGCGACTGCCAACAAATCTATGGAGGTTTATTCGTCATCACTTGTAAAATGTTTGGATTATTGAAAAAGACCTTTACTGGCCAATATTTCACAGCCTGGATCAGGACTTCATGGAGTCCTGGTGAACGACCTTCCACCCCCTCAGTGTTTACTTTTGAAACAGTTCCACTGTATATGTGTGGTTAGGTATCATCCCGAAACGAAAGTAGACTTCAGACTACAACATATGAGGTCATTTCGTTTGGATGAGCACGTTGAACCATGTTGCGATGTGATTCGGGTGTGATAATACAGCCCGAGAGAAATTGGCAAACATTGTTCTTTTGCCATCACAGAAGGGCACGAGCATCCTTTTGGTAATTATTTTTGAAATATTTGCACCAACAAATTATTGTCATGGCAAGCCTTTCTTTCCATATACACACATACTATTCGTCACTATATGTACCTTGATGTGATAGTCTATAACCACAAAAAATCACACAACACTATGTTATTCTGGGCGTGAACACGTAAGTCAGAAACACTATAGAAATATAGTAACAGCCAGTCAAGTGTTCGCACTGACAAAATTCCAAAAAACATTTAGATATCGTCTTTGACTTGTCATCATCATCATCATCGTCATCAAATTCTTGATATGTACCATAAAGGGGGGGGGGTGTACTAGATAATTATGATAGTACTACATGAAAACGTTGCACCATTACTAACTTCTGATCAACAACTTTCGTCCAAATTAATCTGTTATCTGTCAAGATTCGGGTCTTTTCCCCGCCAACCTGGCAAAGAACACTTGTTTTGCTAATCATTCCTATGCTAAATATGAGAAGATTATTCTCATATTTAGCATTAAATACTATAGCTACTTCCTCTTTTCCCCTGATTGTTATTGCCTAAATATAACATTTTCTATTTGCTTCTTAGAAAGATCTCACATATTTGTGTCTTTTTGTTTCAGTAACGACCTATTATGTCCATCTGGGACTTATCTAATTCATCTGCTAGTTCCATTTCTTTTCCATTGATGCTTCTTACGTTGATAATACCAATCTTGAACACTAGTGATGTTGAGTTGGGATGTTTTCCGGGATTTGTTCCAGTAGCTGACTTTGCGCTTTTTGCCCAGGATCCCTGACGAAGACAACGGGGACCTTGTATAACCGGGCGACGCTCTCAGCTGGCATGAAATTCTGTTATGTAGGACCATCATTTTACTTTGTAGTTTAAGCCAATAAGAATACAATTTGGTCAGCTAAATCCCAAATAGCTAGTCCATACTCGTTCGTTAAGTATTCGGGTACATACCTAAGAGGGTGCACCACGAGAAGGTGAGGACTGAACATTAGATCTTTGATTTGTGTATCCTGAAATATAAAATTTCTAAAATGTTCTTAACATTAAAATATTCAAGTAAACATACTTTGGAAAAGAACTTTCAATTTAATTTCCTAATGATATCACAAACGAAATTAATTACTCAAAGTAATTATTTAATCAGTGAAACGAATACTGAGAAAAGATAAAGAATAGTAATCTAAACTTAGCTTTTTTGTTTTTATTGTAGGAAAAAGCAGGACGAAGTTCGCTTACTGGAAACCGCTATTAGGAAAAGAAATGAAGAACAGCGGAAATTAGGAGCTGAACTGGATGCCACCTGCCAGATCTGCCTCAAAACGAAATTTGCTGATGGCATAGGACATATATGTAATTACTGCAATGTTCGTTGCTGTGCCCGTTGTGGCGGAAAGGTGTCCTTAAGGTCAAACAAGGTATGAGTGACCTCGCGTATTTATATTGTGCTATAATTTATACGAGCTATAATGCAAATATTATATGGACACCTAACTGCTTTATAAACGTTTTATTTTCATAGACCACAATAAACCGTTAGCCCTCCTGTGGCCGTGGTTATAGACCCACTTTCCTGAGTAAATTGTTCACTGAAGGTTGATAATAGGAATGTATTATAGCCCATTTCTCTACCAAAATGTCATTCAGCCTTTTTCAGTAAAGTTAGATGTTTTGGTTTTCTCCAAAAACCGACATATGAATTTTTCCGAGCAAGCTCTATAGGGTTCAGATCGCACAAAGCATTGTTTGTTTGTTTGTTTGTTGTGAGGTGATGTATGGCTTGTACGTAGAAGCTCTTCTGTGGAATACGTTGCTGTGAAATTTATGTAATTTTATGGAACAAATAGTGCCTCTGTAACTCAATCAGTATGGAAGATATCTTTTCGAATCTTTTCACTAATAATTTTTATGAAGGATTTTCAACCGAAGCTGAGTTAGCGATTTCATACAAAGACAAGATTTTTTTCCTCTCGTAAGCTATTTTAAGATTTTTTATTCCGCAGAGTAGGCAACTAACGGGACACACAGCAATTAATACATATACACATTGACCTCATCGTCTTATTTGCTTAAGCCGTAACAACAAAAATAACCTAGAAATACATTTGGGAATGCTATGGACCAGGAATCTCGAACCATTTTCCTATTTACTGCCATCAATTTATATGGTGTGCCTATTTTTATGAGATTACCTTTCCTCATAACGTTTCTGTTTCTTTAACAGGGTTAGCGGCAGTTGAATCTTAGATGCTCTTTTATACTGCAGTCGCATGAACTGATTGGTATGTAATATAACAACACAGCAATATAAAATTTTACTAGAAGGAGGCAGGTGGACAGCACTTTCGCCAGAGTAGACCGTAGGTTCAAATCCCAATGCAAAAATGGATGTTTTTGAGTCATTTCAGGTAAGAGGTGAATTTCATTGCCCGATCAAGATCACCGTCCTGCTTATTGGATTCCTGAAGCGTCTTGATCTCCAGAGCATAGTTTCTAGGTTGTCTAGCTTTTAGACAACTCGCAGTACTAACTGCACTTTACATTTATGTGAATCTCAACCGCCTCATCTTGCTGTATCAGGTAGTTTCAGGATATGTAGTATTTGAGAAAAATGGGTTTCTCTATAATTTTTGTAGCATAGTGTATATGGTTGAGAATCTTTGCAACTGTGCTGTTTTGGTCGTGCGAATTGATAGAGGAATTAATCATAATTTATCCGCGTTACTGTAACACAGAAGAAAGCACAAGGTCCTTTTAATTTATTTACTTGATTTTGTTGTTATGTACCAAAGTGAAAGAAATATTTCGGATTTTAGCTAGTTTTCACTCATTGTCAGTAATGAGTGAAAGAAACCACGGAGAGAGAGATGAATTAAATGTGAAAACAGTTCATCTATTTCTGTGAGTAGAATTTGGTAGATAATTATGAGGAATTCATTACCATCATTGCGCAATACCCAAGGCAAAGTAAAGACTACCTGCGTTTTATTAATTAGCAGTTAACTATTATTAGAAACTAATAAAATTGGAAAGTAACTATTGGATAAGTATTGCGCACGCGCGGACGGGAGCACACACACAGACATAAATATTGCCTATTGTTTATATAACTTATACGTAAAAATGTTAATGCTATTTATTCAGTTATATGATATGTATAACAAACATGATTTTTTTCTTTATTTATAAACATACTTCAGAAAATGGTGATATCACTCAGTTACTCTTGTTTGATATTGGAAAGAATCAGTCTCTCTGTAAATTTCATAAATTCTTTGTGCCCAAATCATTAATTAGTTAATGATTTGGGCACAAATTTGGGCACTACTGATGTAGGTACAGACATCATACGATTTATCTTGTAAACTGAAGATATCGATAAATACAGTACAGTACAGTACAGTCCTGTAAATGTATTTTCACTTCCTTATCATTTCTTTAATAACATTTGCTTTTCTCTAGCTTACTTTATTGTAAGAATAGAGCATATATTACATATATACAATACAAAAGATGTGATACTCGACTGTTTATGTTATCGACAAGGCATGTTTATGCTATCGGTCCGGTCAACAGTTGGCTATTAGTAAAGTTTTTGGGGAGTGAAAAGTTATACAGGAAAACCTCGCTTAACGCGAATTCGATATGCGCAATAATCAGTTAGCGATTGAGTGAAATAATACTATTTCCAGCTTTAAGCGAGTGATTAATCAGTTAACGCGAAATTTTGTCGCCAATCTGCAGCGAACGAAAAAGCTGGAAGTCATTAAGAGACGAAAGTGGCGCTAGTAATACAATGATTGTGCGAGACGAGACCTGGGATACAGCGAGTCTACAGCTTGGACTATATTAAATAAGAGCAAAGAATACAAAGAAAAAAGGAAAAGTTGCTACATCTTCTTTAAGCATGCAGATCACCCGAAATAGACGCCATTTAATGATCGAGATGAAGCGTCCTCTGTAACTCTGTATTGAGGATATAACCAAAAAACAATACTTCTTAGTACAGAGAATATTCAGGCAAAAGCTCTCAATAATTTTACCTCAGTGAAAGAGACCAAATTTCAATAGGGATGTGAAAAAGCTTTACTTCGAGTTTAGGATGGTTTGACGTTTTAAAAATCGAACTGGATTGCATAATAACAATAACTGACGAATCTGCTGGTGCTAATAAAGATTCTGCGGCTAAGTTTCCTGAAGAATTTCAAAGGATAATTCAGGAGGGTGATTATGACGCTCGGTAAATATTCAACGTCGACGAAACTGATCTGTTTTGGACGCGTATGCCAACAAAAACTTTCCTAGCTAAAACGGAAGCATCTCAACCGGGATACAAAGTATCTAAAGATCGTCTTACGCTTTTATTAGGAGGCAATGCAGAAGGAAACTTTAAACTCAAGCCTATGTTAGTTTCTCGTGAGCAAAATCCAAGATCTAACATTATTGAAGAAATCAGCACAATTGGAAAAGAACTTGGATTTAATGAACTGGATAATGAAAATGTGAGAAACTTGCTCGATTCCTATTCAGAACATTTAAGCGAGAATGATCTCATTCAACTAGAAGAACAGCGTGCACATGAAGAAGAAGATAAGGAGTGCGAACAAGAAGAGAATTACGACTAAGAAGCTAACTTCAAAAGAACTTGAGCTAGTTTTCAATCACATTGAGTACGCTAAGGAAATTTTGTTCGATGCTGATCCTCATATGGAACGAAGCTTCGAAGTCCACCGAAATCTTGATAAAGTGATCGCTAGCTATCGCAAATTGTATGACAAGATGAAAAATTCGAGCATGATTCAAACATCTTTACTTAATTTTTTTTGTAAAAAGCTCAATCAAATGTTTAGACACTAAATAAAAATTCAAGCAATTGACTTTTATCCTCTAATATAGCATATACTGTAATTTTTTTCCAAATTTACGCTAACTGGTGGATAAATTATAATTTTTCCTATTGTTTATTATATTCGCTTAACGCGATATCGCTTAGCGCACATTAATTGATGGATTAATCAATCGCATTAAGTGAGGTTTTCCTGTACGTTGATTTTCGAACAACGCGGAGTTTCAACGTCCCCAAACCCCGCGTTGTTCAAGGGTCAACTGTATATTTAATCTGATAATTTGAAAAGCTGCAGAATTCTCAAGTGTTGTGATAAGTTATGGGCTTTGTCTTTTTACAAATGGAAAAAAAAACACTTCGATATGTTTTATAAGTTCATTACTACTGCTAACGTCCAGCAAAATCTGGATACGATTCTATAACACCTATTGAATAATATGGACAATAAGTGCAATTTGATCTCATTATTTCATCCACCAGGGCAGGTAGAGAGGTTAAATATACTTTCTGAAAATTTATAGTTTGTTCCTTTTTCCTTGTATGATGAAACCCGGAAAGATTTCTCATTCCCCTCCTTTCTATATAAGATTTTTTGTTGCAACTTTTCCTCTGCAACAAACGCTTTTTAATATCTTTCAAAAGTGCTCTTTCCCACGCATTATGATATTTTTCTAATATGTTCCTATAGAGCAATTTTGTATTTCTGAATAATAGTAATGGATACCTGATGTCTGATGAGGCAATTTTTTTGCCTGAAATATTTGCTTTATGATTAGTATTATCTTCCAGGAAATCTTCATTTTTAGCAGGTCATATTTCTGTATGACCTGCTAAATATGACGCATAGAAATTATAAAATTTTATGAAATAAATCGCTTCTGCTTTAACAGATTATTCTTTTAAATCGAGTGCTAAGCATACTTAAGTAAAAAAAAAACCTCTTGATTACATATTGGTCATATGATATTGAATATATTTTACATTTTGCAGAATCCGTGTTGGAAAAAATCCATCAAATTCCGCAGAAAATTCTTTATATTTTTGTATTATTTATTTATTGAATTGGTGATTCAGTGTGTGTGTGTGTGTGTGTGTGTGTATATATATATATATATATATATATATATATATATACCCGGTCTTCTCTTTCCAATTGGTTTATATTTTATTATTTGTTTAGGATATCGAATGTTGGCCATTCGGTTTACATGTTCTATCCATTTTTGTTTATAATTGTTCAGTTTTTTTTATTGATTTGGTTTTTAGTTATTTTACGTATGTGGTCTGAAGAGTTCTCGGCATAACAATGAAAAAACGAATTTATAATTTCAAAATTACTTTGCAACATAATCTCCCTTAAGACGAATATATTTATTCCAGCAATACTCCACGCCATTACTCTTCCCTGTAGTGGTTCTCAGTAAGATCTGCAAAATACCCCTCTACAGCTGCAATCACCTCTTGATTCGAAGAAAAACGCTGACCAGGGAGGAAGATTTTTAGTTTTCGGAAGAGACAGAAGTCAGAGGGAGCCAAATATGGGGAATAGGGTGGATATTCCAACAATTCATAGTGCAGATCCCTTAATTTTCCAATTGCCAAAATACATTTGTGGCCAGTGCATTATCCTGAAAGATGATTTTTTTTCTTCTGCAAACCCGGTCTTTTCTCACGATTTTTTTCGTCTAGCCTGGTTAAAAGATTGGAATAATATTCCCCGGTTATTGTTGCTGTTTGGATTCTGGTGTGTACTGGTGACTCTATGTCTCATCCATAATAATAAATCGACGCACAAAATCAGTTTTTTTTCTTGTTAAAACGCTGCAAGCAATGTTCAGAGGTTTTCATGCGAGTGTGTTTTTGATCAGCACGGCACCCATCTTGCCCAAAGCTTTTTCATTTGCAATTCTTCATGCAAAATGTATCCTACACGTTCTTTTGAAATGCCTATAGTCTCAGCAATTTCCCGCACTTTGACTCGCCGGTCATCCAATACCATATCATGCATTGATCAATGATTTCTGGTATTGTTACACTTTTTGGACGTCCTTCACGTGGATCGTCTTCAAGGTTATTACGGCCACGTTTAAACTTGGCAGTCCATTTCTTAATTGTCGAAAACGAAGGAGAAGAGTGCCCATAAACGTTTATGAACTTCGAATGAATTTAGTTTGGCATTGAACCTTCTTTTACAAAGAATTTTATAACCGCACGATGCTCAATTTTATCCATTTCAAGGGATACAGACAACACTTTGGCTTCCGGCAGCTGTATAAAAAAAACTACTTGATAGAATGACTTGCAATTTCACATCGATGCTTATGACAGATGTACCAACCTAGGAAAAAAACAACTTGCCGATAGTGTTGCTATTTATGATTGAGGCCGAGAACTTTTCATACCACCCACATATCTTTGTTCTTTTTTTGGTCTAATAATGTGTATTTTTCAGTTCTTCTCATGAATCTCATTTCACTTTTTTTTATTCTTTGTTTATCTTGTTTGTTTATTGCCCAAATTTCACTGACATAATAATGTGGGCACTGCTAAAGTATCGTATATTTTCAAGAGTGTTTATGTTTGTATTATATTTGGATTGAGTGTTCTGTTCATCAGGACAAAGTTTGAAGTTTTTAATTTTATGTCTTTTTCTACTTCAAATGATATTTCACATCCAACCTAATTAAAAATATTTATCTGTTCTATTATTTATTATTAATAACCATTAATAATAACTATATAATAATAATAACTTCTAATTATGAATTTTAGTTGTTTTAATGGGACTTCATTGATATTCATGCGGCTTGGGAAAAAACAAGATGAAATTATCTAAATCTAATAGAAAGAGAGGATATTATAAATCCATTATTATTTTATTGCCAAATTACTGAATTTAAAACTTACAAAGTGTCATCGGAGTTACCTTGGTATTGCACTACTTAAAATAGATGAACTACAGTATGCACAGGAACTCGTACATTGCCTTTTTATTAATACGCCTGATTAAGGGTTCACTGGCCTGATAGTTGTTGCGAACTGTTGTTTCGTATCAAAGAGCAGGCAGAAACCTTAAGAGGCCAACATCCCTCTTTCACTACTTTAACAATCCTACATGTCAGAAAATTGCATTTTCTGAAGTCAATTCTGGTCTGGTCAATTTTGATTATTTTTATGTTTGAAATTCAATTATTTGACTAAACTAATGATGGATTTATAATATCCTTTATTTCTATAATTTTATAGCGTCAAATTGAGGCTTTCTAAGCTCATTCGTCAACTATTATATTCAGATCTAAGCTAGTCTAATAATATGTTTACCTGATGGATGTATGTTAAGCGATCGCAGGTTTAAATCACGAATGGGAGCTTAATTCCAATGGTATAGTAATATTTTTTGCACGAGGCTCGCTTGTATAATATTTTCATATTCTTCTTCTCACTTTTATTAAAATGAATATTATTTTTCAGAGGCCAACAACTTTCTTTTTATATAAAAGGAGTGAATATCTGTATGCCCATTAAAGTTATTCAAACGATAGTTTTGGGTCATTTCAGAGAATCCACTCAAAATATCTGTAATTAACCTAGTTTCTATTTGCTTTCTATGTTACAACTGGATATAATTTTGTATTTGATAGCCACATCAGCTAAGGATTCTGATCTCATCCTTAAATCCTCCAACCATTAGATTCAAAGAACATAAGTAGAAGGAAAGACCTAGGTGGACGAAAAGTTGGTTCTGTAGGATTGAAGCTGCACACTTAATGGACGTTGACCAGCAGTTGCTCACGCGTTTACAGACTTGAAGAATAGTGATAGCCAGTGAAGGGAACTGAATTTGTGAGCCAGCGAGGGAACTAAGAGGGATAATCAGATAAACGGGCTACCCTCTTCCAATAGCATCAGCATTTTTGGAAAAGCTTTTAATGCACGGTTCTAAATGTGAGAACAGTATTTTAAGACCGGGATGATTTGAGACTTGTGCATTGTTAGAAGTCTTACAGGCCGTACTTTAACCTGTACAATTGTACAGGTTACAATAGTCTTCACTGGGTAAAACACCTTTGTTGGAGCTGAGAAGACTATGGGCTTGAAGTGCGTATGCAAGAAGTTAAACGTATACGTTAGCTCCAAAAAGAGATTTTAGTATTATCAGAGATATGGGGAGGTGAAGTGTGATTTTTTTTTTTTTTTTGCGAAATAAGATAGGATTTTGTGTAGCATTGAAATTGCCAGAGTTATTATCATCATCATCATCATCATGATTCCACTGGAACTTGTAGCAAAGAGATAAATATTTAAGATAGTGTTTATGAATAATCTTGTAGCATTGTACAGTTGAGCATCACAAGTGTGTAAACTGAAAAGTGGAATGGAATATATTCTCATCAACAAATCTCTGGAAGATGTGAGGTTAGTGGGAAACTGTCATTTATATATAAAGGAGGAAATCAGGCGAAAGTGCAGCACCATGTGGTATTTAACACCGGTGAAGAACTCTGAAAACTGGAAGTCATCCTTCACGACACATAACGAGTGACCAAAGAGGAAATTGTAATAATCTCATCGCAGTGAATGAGAGAAAAACCATAAAATGGCAGTGTGGTAAGTAGGCTTTTGTGCTAGATTTGTTTAAATACCTTGAAAATGTTATGAGCACTAATTCGAGGTTCTCAAAACTGTTCTCGGTGTTATGTGCAAAGATGAGTAATGCTGATAAGAAATCTGAAATGGAGCGATTTTGACGGAATCCATATTGGCTGGCACTGATTAACTGGTGGGCTTTCAGTCAGTGAAGCGAGCGTTGATGAATGTCTCCTTCATTTTCGAGAGAACAGTAGTTAGGATAATTGGACAGTACAGTAGTTTGCTAGCTGACTTTAGTCTCCCTTGGGCTGAATGTGGGCTTGCTTCTACTATAAGTAGATGCTAGATGAGTACAAATGAATATACAGACTATATATGATGGGTGTTAATTCTGGAACACAATTGCGGGAATATACCATTTGGGCTAGAAAACCTCTTGGTATTCCAAGCTATTTGGAATATTTCTAATTAAAATCACATGGTTCATGCAGTCAGCTATCCTTCGTTATCTATGCATGAGCTTGTGGAGAAGAATGATACCAGGAGTTCAGCGTTATCTTTAAAAGATGTGACGATTGTACAGTAGCGAACAAATTAATCCGAACACCGCATATTAAAGAACAATTTTAATTTCTCAAGAAAATAAGTTCAAAAAGTAAGCTTCAACTTTACCTAATAATTTATTTGCATTCTTCTGTTCCTAATAAGTTCATTAATTCGCTTAGGCATGGACTCTACCAACATAGAACACGTATTTCTTATTTCTGCATTTTGAAACCGTACTTTTATGATGGATTGTATTAAGTTATCCTTCGTATCACAATTTAATTTTTGAATTAAATTGTGATACAAAGTCTCTTTTTCACTATGGCCCACAAATATTCTATTGGGTTAATGTCAGGAGAGTTACATAGCCACTGAAGCAATTCGATGTTGTGATTTTTGAGGAACTCTTTCACCTTTTTCTAAGTGTGACTTGCAGCGAGATCCTGTTCGAAGATGAGTTCCATTACTTCAGAACGTTTCAACTCTGGACTTGGAAAAGGTGATTGCTCAGTCAATGGCATGTACAGATATTTTCTCCAAATAACTTCACTTTTCAACACTGTTAGCAGTTTCTGTGATCACTTTGCATATAGGTTGATCGAAATGCTAATCTCTTTCATAGGTCAACAGATTTTGTATATTGCGTAGTTATATAGTTTTATTCTGTATTTCGACAGAAATTCCATGACTTTTGGCAGGAGTGTATGCTAACATCATAAAAATCATTAAAATATGGAAAAAAAGACTGCTGAATGTAAGAAAAATATTGTCCCGTGATAGAGCTTCCTGCCATTCATATTACCTGACAAATTCTAAAAAATAACATAAATACATAAAGTTTGTACGTTAAAGATACCAAGCTATTTTAATTATAAACCTGGTTTTAATCCATTTCCCAAGTAAGCAAACAGACAAGTAAGTCAAGTTTGCGCCTGCAAGTAATGCAAGTCTGGGTGACCCGCTTCTTTTAAAATTTACAAAGGAAAGAGGATGGAGGGATTTGAAAGCGTGATTTTTGTAGCCAAAGCAGAATAGAATATTTCAAAAGCAAGTAAAAAATGCTAAAATTTTGAAAAAGAGAAGGGTCTTGAGCAACATCATGCTTAGTAAATTTACTTAAATTAAGGGGGATATTAAATCCCACATAGTTTTAAAACCGAATAAGAAACTCAAAGATTGGAATCAGAGAGTTTCTTGCCGAATATAGTAAACTATAAAGTATCGGCGACACTAGCGTTAGCCAATGCAAGTGATCCTAGTACGTAGTACAATACCGGACGACACGTTGCAAAGGTGGGGAAGTTCAGATCGCTATTCTTAGGTATTTTCCATAATGTAAAAACACATTTCCTAGGAAATGTATGCTGTTATTACATTATGGAGGGAGGTCACTACCCAGACCGGTTTCAGCTTTTTTTGAGGCTTCATCAGTGAGTAGAATGGGAGTTAATGTCTTTCATCATCGGCCTTTGGAGTATAAAGATTGCTGAGGGTCAGCAGGTAGTAATAGGGGAGATTAAAGAAAGGTAGAGTAGGATAGTAGTAGGTAAAAAGAGGCCTCAGTCAAACCGTTTAGCTGTATAACCCAGAGGTTGTGGCTAAAAGGTCTGTAAAACATCATCTCCTTACACCTGTTCTAAAAAAAAAATCTTTGAAATAAACTTTTCTTATATGCGCTCGTAAAATACTTTTAAATTAACAATTTAACTGATCAGGTGTCTTTGGAGGTCATCTTCTAACACCTGTTTTAGTATAAAACTTAAATCGGATTTTTTTTTTTTTTATTATTATTATTTTTTATTATTATTATTATTTTTCTTTTTTATATATATATATATATAAACAGTAAGAGAACTGGCCAACCTTACACCACGGGAAGAGCAAGATTTGGGGGAAGAATCTGGCCCGAGAGATGCCGCTCACAAGGAGCAGCACCGCCTCGCTGTAAGCCTTCGCAGCCCGGGTTCTCAGATCTGCCCCCTCCTATATGAACTGTAAGAACTCGTGAAGAGAGAAAAAGAGAAGGAAAAAAAACAACAAACAAACAGATATTTATTTTTAAAGGAAGAGACACGGTATGATTAAGCCCTGTCTCAGGACACAGAGGATAGGAGGTTTGCACCATTTATGTACAAACCTCCCATCCCCTAGTATATGTCTTTTTGTGCGAAGAACCTAGGTAGGTAGAAATAGATCCCACTGAGTATTTTGGCTTGTATAGTGTTTTCATCGCTGATTTGGGACTTTTTCCGCACTTTCCAGATGTGATACTTGATTACACTGATGAGAAAAATTGTAAATTTCTGAATTTTCTTGACTGGTGGGGGAAATTGCAGGTACAAGACCTCCTGTAGGGTAAGCGGCTTGATTCCCAGTGCTGTGCTTAGTCTTTGCCAGACATATCGGGCGGGGGGGGGCACGAGTAAAAGAAATGTCCCACCGTTTCAATGCTCTGGCAGACGTCGCAGAAGGGGTCGCACGGTCTTGAAGTGTATGGGGACATAACCAGTTTCACCGGTAGCTGACCATAGGCTATTCGCCATGCCAGATCCCGGTGAAATGGCTGTCCCCAGCTATTTCTGATATTTTGAAATAGCGTTTCTATGTTAGTTTCTATATTTGGCGTATCACATCCGGAAAGTCGAAAGAACTCCCAATATCTTGCTTGTGGCTTTAATTTTAGAATTTCCATTCCTTCGGTTTTAAATTTTTTAAGTTGTTGGCATAATGGATAATACCATTCTGGCACAACCTCTGCGCTGGGGTTAGCATGTCCCGTGGTCCCGAAGTAGGGGAGAAAATGCTCTAGAAAATATATAATTAGGGATCCTGAAATATGGTTAGATTTTAAGGCTTTCCCTATGGTTTTGAGAGTGTTTGCATAGAATAGGCAGTTTAATTTCGGAAGTGAGAAACCCCCTTGATTGATTTTGAGTTTTAAATATTCTTTTTTAACTTCATGTTTTCTTCCGTTCCAAAAAAAATCTATTAGTATTTTGTAAAGTTGACCTTCTTGGGTTTTTTTTTATATTAGTAATATTTATTGTATGTATTAGCATGGAGATTATCGCCGTGAATGGGACGCCTAGTACTGTTAGGGGCTGAGTTTGCGGGACTAAACCACAAGGAAGGTTATTTCTATGGAAATTTCCAAAAATTTTAATTTTAGTCTTCGAAGTATTAACGCGAAGACCACTGGCCATGCTGAATTTTTGCAAAATGCCGAAATAAATGTAGATGGACTCAGAATCTCTGAGCGTCGCAACTACATCATCGGCATATGCTACAATTTTGCTCTGTCTGGAGACTAGGGGTAACGGTATTCCTCTGACTGCAGGGGAGTTATCTATTCTTCTTATGAGGGGGTCTAACGCGAGTGAGAAGAGGAGAGGGCTTAGTGGGCAGCCCTGTCTTACCCCCTTTTTAATAGGAACTGGTTCCGAGAGGAACCCGTTGATAGCTATTTGGGTAGAGGCCTTTGCGTAGATGTTTTTGATTGTTTGCCTAAGCCTCCAGCCCACACCTATTTTCTGAAGGATGTCCTGCAAGTACGTGTGTCTGACGCTGTCGAACGCCTTTTCCAGATCCGTAGAGAGAAGTGCCAAAGGGTAATTTTTATTTTTGGCCAGACGGATTAGATCTCGTAAGAAAAATAGATTTAATTCCATCGATCTACCCGGTATTCCGTAAACCTGGGTGCTTGTTATGATTTTTTCTATACCGCATTTGATGCGGCTGCAGATAATTTTTGCAAATATTTTGTAATCCGAATTTGTTAGGGAGATCGGTCGCCAGCTATCTGCCAAGGTGCGATCTCGATCTTTCTTTGGGATAAAAATTGTGTAGCTTTTAACGAATTCCTCGGGGATATTTCCCGAAGTGAGGAATTCGTTAAATATTTTTACCAAAACTGGTAGTGCGTAGTCCCAGATAGATCGGTAGAATTCTTTCCCTAACCCATCTAACCCTGGGGTTTTTCTTGCCTTCATTGTTTTGCAAGGTGTTTTTATTTCCTCAGCAGTTATCGGCCTGTCATGCAGAGCGGTAAGATGCTCGGGAAGACGTGTGATGTCCCACTCATTGAAAACATCTGCGCTCTGCTGATCAGAAAAGGCGCCGAGGTACTGCTGATGGAAGATGCGAAGTATTTCAGGGGTTGATTTTATCAGTTTGCCATTCTCTTGGATCTGGTAAACCGTTCGCTCGTCATTTGCCGCCACCCGTTGTTGATTGTAGAAAGCGGCGGAAGGTGTTTCCAAATATCTGAGATAGAGTCTCGCTCGAAAATCGAGGTCCTCGACTCTACTCTGCCGCTCTTGATGTAGCTCGATTTCTACCTGTCTGATAAGATCGCTACAGGGAATTCCTCTCCGCTCGTTGGTGCGGTACCAGCCGAGCTCCCTATAGAGATCCCTCAGACGTTGTCTCTGTTGGTGTGCCCTTTCACGCCCACACCGCTGAAAGAATTCCTTTGCCTGCGACTTGAACTGTAGCCAGGTTTCCCAGTCCCAGTTAGTGTCTCTCCATTCGTTACAGAGGTTCTGTAGCTTATCGCTAAAAATACTGGGGAAATTGGGAGTGAGCCTCCAAGGACCTCTGGCTGTTTCTATTATTTCTGGTATCCTTATTTTTAATAGTACCATTTTGTAGTCTGTTAGCAGACCTCTCGCAGCGATATGACGTACCCCAAGAACATGTGGTTCTAAAAACTGGGATACATAGAACCTGTCGAGCCTTGTTGATATCCGACCACGGCACCACGTTGTTCCGACTTTCAGTGGATTCTGCCGTCTCCAGATATCGACAAGGTCGAAGTTTTCGCAGCAACGTTTCAGTGCTGCAAAACCGCCACTTCCGCTGTTAGCATTCCCGCCTATTTTGTCATATCGTGCATCTTCTATACAGTTCCAGTCGCCCGCCACGATTAGGTGTTGCGCACCAAGAAAATAGTTTTCCAGTGTGGCAAAGAAACCGTCTCGTTGGTGGGGGTTATTCGGGGCGTAGACAGCCATAAACCGGGTGTTACGGCCACCGTACTTCCAGTCCACGGACAAAAAACGTCCCGCAGCGTCTTTCTGGACATTGAAGAACCCCCCCGCGATTGGGGGGCGAATTAGTATCCCCACCCCTCGCGAGTGAGCTTCCCCGAAGCACCAGTAGCTGGTAACTGGGTAGCTTCTCGAAAAGTTCTCCACGTCCCAGTGTTTGTAAAAGTGGGTTTCTTGTAAGAATAAAATGTTGATATTATGCATTAGCATCAGTCTCCAGACAGCGCTTTGCGCCTGAGGATTGCGCAGACCGCTTACGTTTAATGTTGCGATTTTTAAACTTTGGTTCATTTTAGAGGTTGGGGGAGGTGTTACTTCGTTTACGAACTTCCTGGATTTCTGGGGGGGGGGCTGTTGTATTGTTATCCTCCATGTTGCTGTCTTAGAATTTCATATCGTCGTGAGAGTCTTCTTTACCGGAGATCTGGGATTCCAGTTCCCCTGGTTCCCCCATTGTTGTTAGATTTTCCTTTGCGAGTAGCTAGACCTAATACCAAAGTGTATAGCGAAAAGAACTTATATACTCTGCGAACGAGTTTTCCAAACAGGTGCAACCATTAAGTTACTTAAGTATAAAGAGCTAATAAGCTTCATTTCGGCAATGAAAACATTACTTAAATTAAGGGGATATTAAATCCCACATAGTTTTAAAACCGAATAAGAAACTCAAAGATTGGAATCAGAGAGTTTCTTGCCGAATATAGTAAACTATAAAGTATCGGCGACACTAGCGTTAGCCAATGCAAGTGATCCTAGTACGTAGTACAATACCGGACGACACGTTGCAAAGGTGGGGAAGTTCAGATCGCTATTCTTAGGTATTTTCCATAATGTAAAAACACATTTCCTAGGAAATGTATGCTGTTATTATATTATGAAGCTTATTAGCTCTTTATACTTTAGTAAATTTAATTTTTTTCCCCCGTGAATTGTACTCAACAAAGATAGTAAATTTATTTTATTTTCCTAACCTCGTACTAAAATCAGTGGTCCCGCACGTAAACCGTAGTATATTAATATTAGTACCACGGGTGAAATAAGTACTGTATCATCCATAAACTTGCTGTAGATATCATCAAACAGGGACCTTTTCAAAGTCACGACATGCCTCTCCTATTCGAAACCAAAGCTTGTTGACTAAGGAGAAGAATACGCAGTTGGTCCAGTTGGTCAACAGGCGGGCAACTAAATATCTTTTGTGTTTAAATTCTTTATTGATAACTAGGCAAAACGGTAGACATTAAAATTTTGTACATTTTAGAATGGAATGCACAACATTCGGAGTGTGATTGTTGTGACCAAACATTGATATTACTTTACTGTACGCCCACAGATGAGAGATCCTTAGACACTTCTGCGCATGTCAGAAGAAGGAGAATCCATTCCGATAATAGGGTAATCAATCCATCTTGTGGGATGAGATGTTTATTATTACACGTTCGGAAAATTAACTTTTCTTTTATGAACACTGAAGTTTTTAAAGTGGTAACTATTTTGCTTCTATAGCAGTTGGAAATTTTTACGCTTATGCACGCCATTTCGCGTGTTCATAACGAATTCGTACATCGCCTTATTCTTTTCTCCCCTTCAACATGAACTGACTCTTCTTGACACATTGCCAACTGAGGGTCTTGGATCTGTGGTCCTTTCTTCTCTCAAATGTTGATATATTTATCAAAATACTTGAAATTTTGAATTGTATTTCTCGTCAGATTTCTTTTCGCTTTAATTTTCAAAATTCGATATAAATAAATAAAACTGGCTTGTGAAGGGTATATTTTACTGATAACACTACTGATATTCCCAAAACACTTCTTTTGGAGAAGAGTGCTAGCGTTATCAGACAAAACTTCTTGAATGCAATAAACTAAAAGTGAAATATAATAGATTGCAGTTTTATTTTAATTAACAAAAAAGAAACTTATCAAAGTATTAAAAGTTGAAAAAAACATCTAATAATAATATTCTGTGTGCCTTTTTAATTCCCAAAGGGAACAGGCAGCGCTAACATTTTGGAAATCATTTGGCAGCTAACCTCTAACTTTCGTGTAAACCGAAACTTTGTTTTCAGTATTTTATGCTTAAAAAAGGAGATTACATTAACTTAATATTGAGCTAATCACTTGGCTTTTGTTGTGTGTATTTTGCTGTGATAGACACTTGTCACATGTGTGCAACAGAAAGGCAAAATTTCCCCTTTCATTTATGATTTATTTATTTTTATTTACTTATTGCAAGTTTGATATTGATCTTGGTTTTTCTTTAGCCCCTCCTCCTATCACAACACATGAAAGCAATATAGTTGGGAAAATTATCAAAACACCAATTATGCCTACTACATTACATATCTTATTAAAAGATCAGTCAGTTGTTTTTTGTTTCCATTGGAATTATGACCGAAGCAACTAACTCTATGAGGCCAGTACTATGTCCGTTAACTGTATGTATTTTAGCCAGTGTTGGCCCGTTTTTTTTTTTAGTGGAGATGAAAAACCCGAGTTTCCAGGAGGAAAGATCTTACCGCCTCTTTCTTACTAATAATTTACCTTCAGATGGAGAGAAGAAAAAACAAAACAAAAGTTCTTCACGTCTTGGAATGGAATCTAACCAAAAAAACAAAAGCATCATCGATACCGAGTATACTAATCAAGCTCTACGAAAAAAGTGTCAACAATGAAAAGTGAGGAGATTGTGATGTATTGCAAACGTGACTGGAATGTTTAAACTGCAGAATAATTTTCTTAATATGTTTAGTTTTTACCTACTAAATTAAACTTATGTTATCCTCGAATATTTCAAATAATGATTATGATAATTTTTTGGCATTCTGTGGTCGATTTTTAAGCATATTTATCTTCATTATTCGCCCACATTATATCAGTTTCGATTGATAGGCTTATTGTAGTAAAGAAAATGAAGCAATAAAATACAAGGAACGTTTCTGCCACATCCCAAGCAGTCAGGTACCATTACCACACATGCGCCACACAGTACAAAAGAAAGAGGGAAGAGGAGAAGAAAAAGAATAAGAAAGAAAAAACACGAGGAAGCCAGTGGCTAGTATTGATTTAGGCCCTGTCGGAGTGCAAAAAATAGTAGCATATTCAGCAGGATTTTTATTTCTTTTTTATCAGAATCGATTCGCTATATCCGTGTGCCAATACTTTTTCTTATTAAAATATATGAATGCTGTTATGCTGAAAAATGTGCAAATTATGCTAAGTTGATCTGAGTAAACGTAAACATCGAGTTCTCATTCACTACCTTAATCGATATTTTTGAATGCGTTAATCCGCTGATTCGCACACTTAAAATTTTGCCGCTTTTTTATCTTTAAAATTTTTTTTAACTATATAATTTTGTGAATATTATTGTCTCATTTATTAATTTCAAAAATAAATTTGGAGCCTTTGTAACTCAGTCGGTTTGACTTTTGACGATGCCCGTTTGTTGGAAAGACCAGGATCGAATTCCGTCTAGGATAAGTAGATCCTTGATCAGAGGTTTTCAACTGAAAATGAGTTATCAGTCTCATATAGAAGAGAGTTGGCTGTGACAGGCGATCGGGTCTACCATTCACGGAGAAAATAGGAAAACGAATTTCCCTCCCTCTTTCTTTCTTTCTTTCTTTCTCTCTCTCTCTCTCTCTCTCTCTCTCTCTCTCTCTCTATATATATATATATATATATATATATATATAAACATAATCTTTTGCTATTCCTTTTCTTTAGAGCAAAGCAAAGTTTTTTAGTAAACCAGCTTACCGTTTTAAATTAAATTAGTATATCTTGAAATGATACCACAAGTTCCAAAAATCTTATGTTATCATTTCTAAGACCGAAAATTTTCAAAAATAATTTAGCTTCAGATTATCGATTAAGATTATTTAAGAATATATCAATGAACATTGTACGAATTAAATCTTATAGCAATTTGTGATTTAGACTGTAAAGAAAGGGTTTTCAACAAGATTTCTATAAAGTATTAATGCAAAAATAATACTTGCTTTTAGAAATATCTGCGATTTTCAGTGTTAAAAGAAGAACGGAGAAGCGAAGCCAAGAAATACGAATATGTACAATTTGTCTACATAAGCCGATGTCCAAGTTTTTGGCATTATTCCAACCCAGTCGAATTCCCCAGCATGCTATTTAATTGTCAGCACAGCTCACACAGTGCATCTACAATATAGATAGGAAAATTATATGTTCAGAATATTGAAATCCAGTTGTTTGGCTATTATATTGTTTATTTGACTATCCGTAGAAATATAACATTATTTCAAACGCATTTGAGAAAGTGAAATATTATTTGAAATAGCTAAAAAATTTTGTATAGTTTGCACACACACTAGAAATATTGAAAATTTCTGCATACCTGAATGAAATGAATTAACATCGTTAGTGTTTCCAAGAATCAGGATTGTTGGAAACACTAACGATATAATCAAATATAAGAAAAATGTATAATCAATTATACATTTTTTTATTAAATAAGAGTTTTATTTAAATAAGAGTTATCACCTTTTCAGAAATGTTCTTGCAATCGATGTCCCATTTTTATCCCGTGAAAATTTTATTTCCATTTTCATGAAAAGTTCGATAAAAGTTATTTAGAGCTATTGGAGCTCTCAGTAATCAAAATTTTTATTTGTGGCCAGTAAAGTTTCACCAGCTCCAAATGTATAAAGAGTGAGTGCGTATAATTTCCACGTACTATTCTTAAAAAACATAGCTTTTTGAATGGATATATTCTCTTTTATGAATTTTTCCTATTAACAAAAACCAACTCTAGAGGCAAAAGAATAGTTTTTAATATTTATTTTTCCCTTTTGCAGACTCCTTGAGCACTTAATAGAGGCACTTGAAGTAATAGGGAATATCGTTTTACACATAAAATGGTATTCCGTATATTACCCGAAGTTCCTCTGTTAGGGAAAACAGTTATGAAAGAAAATACAATTATTAGTATATCAACATGACTTCAACTCTCTGCCGGGAAATAATAGATATAATAATATGGATTAATATGACTGAGTCCCTGACTCCCTGGAGGTCTCATTACTACTACTACTACTACTACTACTACTACTACTACTATTAATAATAATAATAATAATAATAATAGTTATTATTTTTATTAAATCAAGTGCAATTAAGCAACGCTTATATGACATTGATCTCTGAAAACAGGCAGAATCTGCAGTCACATCCAAATACAGATACATTCAAGAAGACGCAGAATCTATAACACAACAGTCCCGGGTGTAGGAAAAGTGGCTGAAGAAAAAGAAGTAACCTGTTGATATGTTTACTGAATAACTAGAGGTCATAGTCCGTGAGAAAAGCTTTCAGGAAGGAAGGCTTTTTAAAGAACAGAGATTGATAGAAAGAAGAAGATAAAAAGTTGGTTGGCTCAGTTAATTCGAAGCGAAGCTGAACTGTTTATGGATATTGACCAGAAGATTCTGGTCATTGTTTCATATGCTTATAGGAAAGTGGAATGGTAACAGCCATTTCATTGGAGCAGTGTCCATGGAAATACTTATAAAATCGCATAAAGTAAAACCAGAATATCTGTGAGAAAGTTAAATGGAGTGGTCTGTGAGAGACGGGTCATCTCTTACGGCATTCCCTCTTCTGGAGAGTATCTAGCATTTCAATATAGCATTCAAGATGATTTGGATTTGTTAAACTTGTTTACCGATGTTGCTGGCTGCAGGGTAGACTGTGTACGAATATGAGGTTTAACTTCAGCCATTATATATATATATATATATATAATGGCTGAATAAATCACGGAACATGCCATAGAAAAGGCCTGTCTTTGGCAACTGCATAAGCATTTTAACATTACCAGATTTTTTTTATTAGTTATGAAAACACCACATCACGCAAATGCCTTCCATTTTCGGCTTCACAAAGATGTGTTCCTTTCTACTGAATGTTTCATGACTTATACTTTTATATAAGCCTATATATATATATATATATATATATACCTTAAATTTGGTGTTGAAATGAAGAAGGCCATCATTCCAACAAGGATTAGTTGTGATATAATATCCTGATGGGCAGATATTTAGATCAGCAGAGCGGAAACTGCAAGGAGACCATTGCACGAAGGAGCAAAACTGGAGTTATACCATTTCGTATCATTATAGTACCAAAGGACATAAGAATTGTCTGGGTGAATTACACATTATGCAGGAAAGAAAAATGCGGAGAAAAGTATAGTTAGAGTTAATAAGAGGAGAGGTGGCATCTGCAGGGTTGTTTAGAAAAGGTCCAAAAACGTGGGCATGATAATAAGGAAAATTAATTTAATGAGTAGTGAATGATATGGATATCATATTCATATTCAAAAATAAAATGTGTCAGCATTTCTTTCAACTTGATTAATGACGTTAGAGAAGAGATACTGGCTAAGTTCCAGAAGACAATAATTTTGCTATTTCAGAAAATCAAAAGCGGAAACGAATCCAAACTAAATGGTAAGGAAATTTTAAGCCAAATTAGAGAGAAGATTCTATGAAGATTCTAGTAGATTTAGCATTCTCTGATATGCAATATCAGATATGACAAAAGCTTATGTTCATTTTAATGGGAGAAATCAGGCAAAGTGTAGTTTAGACATTTGAGGCAGACAGTAGTTATTAATTATGCCAGTTGCAATTAGGAGAAATGTCATACATTTAGATAATGCCATGAAAAAAGTTTTCAAAATGCATTTTACACAGCGTTCCTTACAGAAGTCAGAAATGATCTTGATATTACTGAGGAAGTTAAGTGAGTTTGGCATACACAAACAAATTAACAAAGCTTCTAGAAAATCTATCTCTGTAATCATAAATTCTGATATTTAAACAATTCTTTGACAGGGTGCTGATAACCTTGTTAACTTCAGTATCTGTAAAACTCAATTCTCTCTTATTTTTTGGGAAAAAAAAAGAACGATTTCTTCCAGTTTTATTTTTTACAATTCCCAAATTAATCTCTGTCAAGTTGAGATTTCCGCTTATTGGAATAATTCTAAACTCCAATTTAAAAAAGACCACTCATTTACAACAAACAAGAAAGGCGACTTTCTTGGATTATTACCTCTCCAGCATTTAAGAAATTAGGTTTTACTTTAGCTCCTAATAACTATTAACTCCTCATACAAATCATAAACTTGCTCAACCATTAAATACTATTCTTGGTTATGAGATTGTGCCCTCTAAAAGCTCAATAAAACCCTTGACTCAGTACAGAAGATCACAGTTCGGTTGATTAATAATCTACCACTCATCAGTCCAATCTATGGGTTTCACACACATGGACTGGACTTCTCAATCTGTTGTTTCCATTTTCTGTAGATATTTTCATGATAATTGCTCATCATAATTTAAATTGGTAATTTCTTTTCTTCTCCTCTAAACCTGTTAAGGTCACTACTCATTAATCTCAAACACTAACAAAACAAATTTTCTTCCTCTTCTTCATTATTTCTCCTCGTAAATCCTTCACTCTTATGGGATACTTAAAGAGTTTAAAGTACAATGTGCAGGTCAGCGAATCCAATGTTAACAAGTTTCTTCGTTCTTCTTGATTTTCTACCTATACACTACTTCTGTATTATAGTTGAACAACGTCCCGTGTGTGAGATTACCATAAACATTTCATGAAAAATAAGGAAAGAAATGCATTCGCAAGTCTGATTGACTCATTACACCATTAAAATCATATTGGATTGTAATGCATCACTATTTCTAAGTCCTTTTTATCTTCCGCTGTCTTTAGTTTATTCCTATTTATTCATACCAAAATTATAGGCAACCTTACTACTACACAAATTTTTTACTAAACAGATTTTCAGTAGCAGTAATGTGTCTGGTTCGATTAGATCGCGATAACCAAATAAGTTATCTAAAACTAGTTTAGAAGCTGCAAAGTCTCTGAAGCCATATTATGAAGTCCAGTTAACCTTAAAAACTCTGGAAAACTGGGTAGCCCGTAGTAAACGAATGTTATATCCTAAACACAGTTTACAAATTCGGAAATTAGCAAATAGTAGTTCCTGTTTTGGTGGAATTTCTAAGACTATGAAGGTAATATATTAACTGCATGCATTCCCTGACTAGTTTTCCTGTTATTAGATAAAAATATCTGCACCCTCCTCATGGGACATCATACTACTAGTCAGTTAGTTCACTAACTAGGGCAGAAAATTATATTCGAGAATAACTTTTGTCTAGCTTTACCAACGTGATGAACCCTGATCATACCCAATATTCCAGCTACTAGCATACTCCTTGATTTAGCTTGGTAAGGCGAATTTTGAATAAATATTTATTCCATTTGCTTAGTTCTCTGTGTTCATTGAGATTCTCGAGTCTCAAAATATTGAAGAAAAAAAAAGGCTTCCGTGATGTCGAAAAAGTCTTCAACATCATACTCCAACGTCATAGATGTTATTATTCGAAAAGCAAATAAAAAGCAAATCGCATGGAATCTAATGCACATAATAAGTTTCCTTCTTCCCTTGTATTATCATATGTATGCTGTTTCAATTCTAAAATACTCGTTCTCTGGCTTTCAAAAAGAAATTTGTTAAATCACGTTTTTGGAGTAATTATCGCAAATTAAAGAGTTTCTTCTCTCCCGATGCACATCTCCTTTGTGCACTCATGCTTTTTGGTTGAAATGCTCTGGATTCGAACCCTTTCAAGGATGAGTGGAACATTTTCTAGGCCAGTTAAAACATCGGAATTGGCTATCCTCAGGGCGATGTGACAGAGTTTTTTCTCCACAAAAGATATAACACTGTTCGACGAACACACGCAATTAACAGACATATTAATTATTCATTCTTTAACTCAAAATAATCTAAATAACTCGTCCAGCTATTTGGAGTTAAATTCACAATTCGAATCTTCAGTGACATATTTTGTTGATTACATTAAAATTTCAAGTAAAGTTAAATTTCTAAACATTGTGAATTCGATGTTTTCAAAAATTATTTTATTTGTTTTTATTCTGTGAATACTGAAAGCAACTTTTCTTAACACCATTTTGGTGCACGCCATCTAATTTGAATACAGCCGGTTCTAAATTTCAATCACATTTATACTAATAAATATCTTAAATCACGATTATTTTTTATACATTAAAATTAGAACTGTAATTCAATTGTGAATTTTAACATTAAGAAAATGCATTATCAAAAAGGTATATTTTATATTAAAAGTGAAGTGGGTACAAAAATAGAGTCATGATTTACTTTCTGATTCTTGTTGAACAGTCACGCACAATCATACAATAACGAAGAGCATTTATTTTCAGAAGCAAATATGATGAGAATAGAAACTCTTCTTTTCTTTAGCGATTTTTCATTGCATGTCGCGAATAAGGTCGACGTCGACGATCTCTATATTTCGCTGATCACATCTACTCAAGTCTTCCTTGGTTTGTTACCGGTCATGCTCGGAGGTGAGAGATATTCACAGAGAGCGCAGATGTCAGGAAAGAGTTTTGATTTATGATGATCACCTCTTTAAGTGACTGCATATAAGAATAGTGGTAATCCCGTTGCAGATCGAATTTATTGGATTACTTTCACCAGTAATTAAGTTAATGAACTATTCAGAAAAATTCTGATCGATTAGTAAACATTGGTTATCAGAAAACAGTCCTATGAGATAAAACTGTTGAGAATTACAGATTTTGAAACTGCTGTTGCATAAGTCGTTCTAGCACTGAGAATTCTTTTAACAGAAGAAATAATTAATTACTCTTAATTTTATCAACATATACCTGAGATACAGAAAGACATAATTACGAATTATGTCATTTTGTATCTCAGGTATTTTTGAAAGAACAGAAATTATGTTCTTTCAAAAAAAAAAAAAAGAAGCAAAATTTAATATCTGATTGATTACCATAATACTGTTAATGACTGCGTTTCTGCTCGAGTTATGTACAGTCGCCTCCCTAACGTAGTTGGAAAAATAATATGTTCCTTTTAATCCTGTTTAATACTTGAGAAACATTTATAAAGATTTCGTTCATTTAGACGTAGGTTAGTCGATCTAAAGATGACCAGGCTCACCCACTCGGAAACACTGGGTTTATTTCCGGTTGAATGTATAATGTTTAGGTTAGGTAGGTTTTTAAAATACTGTCAGTAATGTTAATGAACAGACCTCTGTGACTAAAACCCAACATTTTTAAACTACAAAAAAATATATATGCAATAGTGCTACTCAGTTGTTTCCATCTTGACTAAAAAGGACGGGATGTTTTTCATATAGGCTTCAAATTGTAGGTAGGTCTAACTTAATTACAGATCGTTGTTGTCGTTTCCCACAAAGTAGTCTTCTACCTAATTTATATACTCAAACCAACTTTCCTACAGATTGTAAACATCGCAGAGAGTGTTGATTAAGTTTAGAATTGCCTGCGATTTTAGACGGAAATCTTTGGAACGTCCTCAGCATTTTCAACAATTTTAGCGTAGTGAACAAAAACGATCCCAGTGAGGAGTAGGAGCAGAGGGTTATGGGAGGTATAAGAGCACCGAAACGTGTTGTTTTGCGAAAAACCTCTTGCATACCGAACATAGTGTGGGCTAGATAGGATTATGATAGTGATGCAACTAATTCCGCATGTGTAACCTTTTTGATCGTTTTCGGCGAACATCTTTCCTTAAACGCCTGTGCAGTCTGCTTAGCTGTTAGCTGAGGCTCAGCAGCGAGAACGGATGCCAGATAGAAAAAAAAAAAACGTCGTGTTCATGATGTTCGATTGAATCTGCCTGGCATTCTTTGGATATGAATCTCTCCGATGCAGATTTATTGAATTGAAAACAATCGCTCATTGAGAAAATAGTAATACACAATGAGCATGATGCAACAAACTGTGTTTATATGAAAATACAGCAGAATATGATGCAAGTACTCAACAGATATTAACTTATAACGATTATAAATATAATTCTTTTCTGAATCCGAGAATTTATAGGCAATAATTCGTATGACTTACAGTAATCTCGATTTATTTTTTGGCAGTTATTGTACTAAATGCCTTCATTAGGAGAAAGCAAGAAATTATTTTGACAATGAACTGTGTACAAGTTCAAGAATACTTTTGGAGAAAATTTTAATTCAGCATGATTGCCAGTAGGGCAATTAAAAGTTTCCTTGAACTTGTGTACAATTTGCTTTCAAAATAAATTTACTCTTTCTCCCATGGTCAACATCAATCAGTACATAGATGTAAAAACATTACGTCGAAATATTGGTCTACATGTTATATTACGGTTATGAAAATTGTATTAATGAGAATGTTTTTGCATCAAAATACCCTGCAAATAACACCAGACTTCTTGGTTTTAAGATATATTGTTGTGCTGATACTTACCTGGACCTAGCCACATATAAAACAATCCATACCATACCATGACTCCATTAAACTTCACTGAATGTAATGCCAACTTTCCAGAAATATTCTGTGAGTCCGTTATATACAGGTGCTTCCATCGATTCAGCAAAACTCACCACTCCGTGACGCAATGACGGTATACGGTAATGCTATAAAGTTCATTGTTTTTACTCTTTGCACCAAAACATTTTTTATACGAAATTGCTAGTTTTTCCGTACAGAATGTATTGCGGTGATATTCCATTTTATTCCGGTCTTTTGTTTACACTGCAAACACAGTCATTATTTTGGTAAATATTAGTTTTCCATGAATAATTTTATTCCAGGACAGAAGAATGTATTGAACAATTTTCTACTAAATCCAAAAAATGCCTGCTTGCTACTGTTTCCCCCCATTACGTTTGATGATGAGGCAGTTTGTTAAATCTCTCAATTCCTCTTTTTTTGATGAATAAATTTCGAAGTCAAACTAAAATAAAAGAAAGTATTTTTGTTGTCCACACGAAAGACACTAATTTTGAAAACAAATCAAATGAAGTAGAAAAATCAACGCGTGTGTATGTGTGTGTGTGTGTGTGTGTGTGTGTGTTTTCCTGGATATCTATTTTTAGACGAGGTGGGTGTTCTTGTTTTGTGTTTCGGAGGTATACATTGCATTGAATAGACGCAGAAAGTCGTATGCGATATTCTTGTAGTTTTATTAAATTTTTATGCACATTTACATTCTTTCTGGATATTTATTTTAGACCAAATTTATCAAAAACTAAATAGCAATATGTTTCAGATTTCTTCATTGATTAACGCCGTGCCTATGCGTCTGTTGTCTATGCGTATATTACTTTAAATGTAATTTAATGTAATATACGTTTACAATATTTTGTAATGTATCATAGAGGAACAAGAAATAGGGGACGACCAAGAAGATGGACTGAGTCCGGAACAGGCCACATGGTCTAGAGCCTATACATCATTTATATTTCGTCTGACAATCGAGACTCCTCTTTGTGTTTCTATTTCTTGCATGACCATTTCGGAAATGTTCCCAAAATATGTCAGTGATAACAGACATCATTGCCGAACTACTCTCTATTGTAAGGGTGTGCTGTTAATTTCTATTGTAGATTGTTAATTCCTATATAGTTTTCGTTATTATCCATTTGAGTATTGCTCAATGTTTTCCAAGCCCTCTATAAGTTATCATGAGAGACAGCCAAATGTTTTTCCAGTATTAGTACAACAAAACTCGATCTGTTTTTATACAACAATCGATCTTTTGCATGTCATTCTGCAACATTTGTAGGTTTTTCAACTTCTACATTATATTGTTCTTTAGTTAACAGTTTTTTTATCAATAAACTTTTTGATATCCAATATTTTAAAAAGTAAATAATCCCAAGGCATTGATTAAATTGTTCTGCAATCTGAACATCTGAAGCAGTTGCTTTTTTTCATTACGATATGATGTGACCGTTTCCATATTTTCAGGCAAAATACCGTAATCATATATTAAATTATATTTTTTTTGCTCATAATTATTTTAACATTTTGCTTATAACCAAATCTGGACCAAGTGCTGATTTACTAACGTTTAGGGCATTGGTTTACTTCTTCAGATAAAACTGAAGAGCTATGTATTTCTTTCTCGTAATTTCTTTTTAGTACCTTCCGGTGATGAGTTTCTGGACTTCTTGGAAGTGTCTCGTAATAATAAATAATAATAAATAGTCATCACTGATGTTGTGAATACAGTTCATTTATCACAATGTATAAATGGTCATCTAGTCATTCCTAACCCCAAATTTAAAAGAATACTAATAAAAAATAGAATAAGAAATGCTGTTCTTAATATGCCACTACTTCCCGGATTTCTCAGAAATTCAAGGAATTCTCAGATTAAGAAAGTTGCAGAGAGAGAGAAAACCTAGGCGGTATTCATTCTGTTAATATATGCTGATATAAAAATAATGTAATTTTTTATATATTTTTAAGACGCAGTTCAGTTTTTCTTGCTTAACAAAATAAAGACGGGTTTCCCTGATGTTTTGATAACGAAAGGAACTCAATTAGTGTGATGAAAAAAATGATTAGAATAAATGCCGTCGTAGCCTTAGGTACTTCGGCAATAATTCCCACCAAACCACTGGTTTGGTTTCCTGCAATAAATAGATAGCATACTCGATCTCCAGCCGACAGACTGCAGTTTCGAATCGCTTCGTGGACAAGGATGTTTGTGAATGTCTTTAGATGGGAAATGAATTTCATCGTTTGGTGAGATCACTGCACTGTCTTAGTAAATGTAATTTAATGTAATATACGTTTACAATATTTTGTAATGTATCCTAGAGGAACAAGGAATATGGGACGACCAAGAAGATGGACTGAGTCCAGAACAGGCCACATGGTCTAGAGCCTGGATAGGAAGACCACGACGACAATATTTTGTGAGTTGGCATCACAGCTAAAAAAAGAAAAAATTCTAAAATATACCGTAAGAAATGAACATATCTCACACGATATCTATCTACAGATCTACAGCTACTGCAATCATATATATATATATATATATATTAGCTTTATATAAATGTCACTCATGAAATATCCACATCTTTACGAGGAACTTTCTGCACAGAACGTTTCTTTCAAACATTTTATCAATGGACACAAAGAAATCAGGTCTCGAATTCTCACGACGTCAAAAGCATGGCTATCGTTTAGTACCTGGAAAAGTGGCTTTCATCACTCAGCGCGCAAAAAAAGAAGTTCGCGGTTCAATTGTTTAATCACGTCTTTCAATGCTGGAGGGAATTGGCGTGAGCCATTGAGTGACTGAATGATGGACTGTGACTTACAGTTTCACGGAAGAAAAAATCAAATCTTAATGGTAGTAGGGTTGTATAGTGTAGCTAGCAGTGATTATTGGTTAGTAACTAGTTGAGACTTCATGATATTTTTTTAAAGAAATAACAAATAACATTTACTTTTAAATGTCATTTATTTAACATTTCGAAAATAGCTTGCTTAAGGCTTATCTTGTAAAATTGAATTTCTTGTAACATTATTTTTCAAGTACTGCAGAACACCCACAGAACCATAAACTGAAATTCTCAGTCTTTTCATGAGTCACGTGCTCAGGCAAAAATGTCATATCTTAATAAGTCCCAAAAAATTATATCTCTGCATCCCATTTACTATAATCCTGTTCTTGATATCAACCATTTTTATAGCTACCGTCATACAGTTTATTCCCGTTTCCTACATACTCTGACCAATCAATAATTAAACCACAATGACTTACAAACTGTTTCTTGAGCGGTCTGGTTATGAGATAAGAAAGTGAATAAAAATGTAGTAAGCGTACCTTCCTTTTAATAAAATGCAGCACACACACACACACACACACACACGCGCGCGCGCGAGGATGGTCTGGAAAGTTATCGTCCTCGACCATAGATGGCAACACTATCGTCAAGATTTTTTTTCTAAGTTGATACATCTATCATAAGAATCCATGTGAAATTGCAAGTCATTCTATCAAGTAGTTTGTTTTGTAGAGCTGTCTGAAACAAAAGTGTTGCCTGTATTCCTTGAAATGGATAAAATTGAGTATATAAAATTCTTTGTAAAAGAAGATTTAACGCCAAATGAAATTTATTCGAATTCCATAAACGTTTATGGGCACCCTTCTCCTTCGTTTTCGACATTTAAGAAATCAGCTACCGAGTTTAAACGTGACCATACTAGCCTTGAAGATGATCCACGTGAAGGACGTCCAAAAAGTGTAACAACACCAGAAATCATTGATCAAGTGCACGATATGGTATTGGATGACCGGCGAGTCAAAGTGTATTAAATTCCTGAGACTATAGGCATTTCAAAAGAAAGTGTAGGATATACGAGGGTGGTCTGAAAAGTTCTCGGCCTAACAATGAAAAGACGAATTTATAATTTCAAAATTATTTTTATTTTTCAACATAATCTCCCATAAGACTAATATATTTATTCCAGCGATGCTCCAGTGCCATTATTCAGTCCCTGTAGTGGTTGTCAGTAAGATCTGCAAAATACCCCTCTTCAGCTGCAATCACCTCTTGATTCGAAGAAAATTGCTGACAAGCGAGAAAGAGTTTTAGTTTTGGGAAGAGATAGAAGTCAGAGGGAGCCAAATCTAGGGAATAGGGTGAATGTTCCAACAATTCAGAGTGCCAAAACACATTTGTGGGCAGGTGCATTGTCCTGATGAAAGATGATTTTTTTCTTCTGCAAACCGGATCTTTTCTCACCGATTTTTTCGTCTAGTCTGGTTAAAATGTTGATTGGATTTTAACGGTATAGATGAGAACACAGATTGATAAGAAAATAACTATTTATTAACTTAAATGCTAATATTTCGCTGGTATTATATTCAGTATCTCAAGAGCATACAAACAAAGTGTTTGTTACAATAGCGAGACAACCGCAATCCGGTGTAACAGTGGGACTAGTATGAGTAATTGTTGCGTGCAACACAAAGACGAAAGTCCTAATTAGGGGCCATCTAAATTAAAAAATAATACAGATATTAATTTGGTCTTAGGATGACTGTCTCCCAAATGTTTGGTAGATTTATACAGCCATACTTGTTGAGGTTTGGAGTATGTTACAAGGCTTCTGTTGATTCCAGGAACAACCTCTCTTACTTGTAAAAGCTTCTGTGCAGTACTTTTGTTTGTTTTTTTCAATTGATCCTTTGTGCATGGGTATCCAAAGCATGGTCTTCCAGACCCGACTTGCCATAGCGAAAGTGCTGGATATATTTTTTGTGTTCACCGAGGCGGATATCCACAGTTCTTCTTGTCTGTCCATAGTAGGCTCGATGACACGAACAGGACACTTCATAGACTCCTGAATGCGATAAAGGAGATAATCTGTCCTTAGGTGAACGGAGGAGAGTTGCCAATTTCACATAAGGTTTAAATACAGTGCGTAGTTGGTGTTTGTTAAGCACCCTAGATATCATTTCAGATGTGCCTTTAATGTATGGGACAGTGATAGTTTTGTTGTAGTCTTCTGTGGTAAATAGTGGGGGGATTTTTGGGGGCATTTAGTATTTTATCTATCTTATGGGAATTATAGCCATTGTTCAGGAAGGTGTGATGCAAGTGAGAAAGTTCAGCAGTGAGAGCAATACCATTGGAACAGATTGCTCTAGCTCCATGGGTTAGCGTTTTTAAGATACCATATTGTTGAGAAGGGTGATGGTATGATTGTTCGCGTAAATATCTGCCTGTATGTGTGGGTTTTCTATAAACCCACATTGTTTGTATGCTCTGAAGATGCTGGATATTTATAATACCAGCGAAATATTAGCATTTAAGTTAATAAATAATTATTTACTTATCAATCTGTGTTTGCATCTATACCGTTAAAATCCAATCACCATGTGCGACGAACACATAAGCCTTTCCACACGGTTAAGTCTGGTTAAAAGATCGGAATAACAATCCCAGGTTATTGTTTTACCTTTTTCAAGAGATGCCTTTTGCATCCCAAAACACCGATGCCATGACCTTTCCTGCTGATGGAACCGACTTTGTCTTCTTTGGCGCTGAACAACCGGCTTCTGTCCACTGTTTTGGTTGCTGTTCGGATTCTGGTGTGTAATGGTGAAGCCAAGTATCATTCATAGTAATAAATTAATTCAAAAAATCAGTTTTATTCTTGTTAAAACGTTCCAAGCACTGTTCAGAGATTTTCATACGAGTGTGTTTTTGATCTGCTGTGAGCAAGCTTGGCACCCATCTTGCGCAAAGCTTTTTCATTTGCAATTCTTCATGCAAAATACGTGTAACTCTCGTTTAGAAGTCTGCAGTAGAAAATATGGGAAGGTATATGACCCATTCAGATGTTTAAAGAACATCTGAATGGATCAGATGTGGTTGTATATCAAAAACATCGTATATGGGGGATGCGTCTGCAAGATTCAGGGTAATCAGTAATGTGCCTCAAAGATTAGTCCTTGGTCCATTGTTATTCAATCTGTACATACATTAATGACATTGGGAAGGATTGGACGTGCGACATGCAGCTATTTGCTGATGAAGCGAAGATAGATATGGTAATCAGGAGTGCTGCTGATTTGCAGCACTTGTTGATTTGAATGATTTGAATAGGCTGAAATTGTGGGCATGTGAAAATGGCTGTTAATAAATGTTAATCAATGTAAAGTCATACACTTTGGAATTAGATATCTAATGTTGCATTTAATTGGTAGGATTATGCTAGAAGAAACTAATCATGCTAAGGATCTCGGAGTTTTAGCAGACAGGAAGTTGAAGTTCAGGGAGCAAATACAATTAAAAGGATAATCGCAATACTGAAACGAACTTTGACATGCAAAAACTAGGAAGTCAATTTGCCTCTTTACAAGGCCTTGATAAGACTTCACTTGGACTATTGCGCGCAGTCTGGTCTCCTGATTTCTGTGGTGATTCTGATACAGTGGAGAGAGAGAGTGTGCAAATGAGAGTGTCAAAATAATATTAATATCAAGTTTGTGGAATACTGATTATGAAGACAGATTCAGAATTCGTAGGCTACAAAAACTAGCAAACAGTAGAAAGATGGATGATATGATTGCGACTTACAAACTTCTGAAAGGGTTATACGGAATTTCAGTAAATGGAATTTTCCATTTTATGGAGGGTGGATAAAGGACGCAAAGGCATTTTTGGAAGTTGAGAATGAAAGCTGTCAAGAAGGGGATGAGGGCTAGATTTTTCTCTCAGAGGGTGGAATGTATTGCTGTTGGATGTTTTGTGTACAAGTAGTGTGAATGAATTCAAGAACAGGTATGATAGCTGGTACGCTCGATGAGTTTTTGACTCCCTTTTGGCCTCTCTTAATTTGTTTTTTCAATCTGCAGTTCATTTTAATTCATAAATTATATTTACAGTTTATTTTTGTGTTATCAGTACGGGATACTGAATGAATGGATTCATTTCACTTTTTAACATTGCTATATTTTGAATCAATAATAATTTTTTTTATCACTTTACTTCCCTTTTTATTACCTGTCAGAGAAATGATATATTTCATAATATATCATTTATATAGGCAACAGAACTATAATTTTTTACGTTACACTTTTCACTCTTAACATCTTTATAATTTGCATAATTGGAATTTATAACGGAATAATAACAATTACAGTAATCGTTTGAAAATATAATTCACAGTTACACAAGGTAGATAATATGATCACATGCTGCATTTTACATTTTATGATATACTCGTATATTTGTTTTCCTTTTTTTTTTTTTAATTTGGCAAAGTGTTATCGTTATCATACAGGCTATTTACATTTAGGCTATTCACATATTATGTTTATATTTTCGGTTTAGTACAGAATGTTATGTAATAATAATAATTGGTTACGGCAGCGATTTTCAACCGGTGTGCCGCGGCACATTGGTGTGCCGCGGGAGGTCTTCAGATGTGCCGCGAGATTTGTGAACACAATAATGTCGTAATTTGCGCATTTATTTATTAGTGTCTGGTCTTCCATCAGCACCTGAAGCTCCCTTATTTATATTTTACGAAACGTACGGTTGATGAATCGGTTTAAAATTGTGTGTTAATTAGCTTTAATCTTTTGATAAGTGTGTTTACAAATAACTTTATTTAATTCTCTTATTTTTAAGGTAACTGGTAAGAGTCTTTTATTGTTTTTTTTTTTTCATTCAGTTAATTTTATTCAATAGTATTCCTTTAACATGGATAAATTTGTAATAAAAACGCAAATATGAAGACAATGAAGAAAGTGAAGCTCGTACGTCGAAAGAAAAAAAAAAAGAAAGAAGAAAGTGAAGCTAGTTTTGCCCAGCACATCAGCAGCTGATACCATATCTACAGGGTGGCCATAAATTAACTTTCCCTCTTTGGATGTATCTGTAGCTAAAACTAATATACGAAATGCGACCACATTTTATATTGAGACTTTCGAAAGCATGGGGGAGATGAATTCCGAACAAAAGATTTAGTACCAAAAGTCGCCGATAGGGTAAATTTTGGCGCTTGCAGAACGGAAAGCAGTCAAATATTTGCAGTAAACGCAGGTAAAAAGGATTATGCAAATTTTACTGTGGATACGTGACAGCAGCGCCACTAATTCCACTTAAAAAGGGATTGGGAACGTTCATGCAGTTATTTGAATGACTGACGAATTGTGCTCAATATGCGTCCTACCTTGCCTCAGCGTGCTTTACTTGTTAAGTTGTTTTACCTTAAACAGTGCAATGTCGTAGTGGTCCTTCGGGAATTTAGAAGGCTTCATAACCTGCGTACAGGTTCTATGCCAGCTGTAGCACTGAGAACTATGATCAAGAAGTTTGAAGAAACTGGATCACTAGGAGTTAGACCTAGCAGAGAACGGAAAGCAGTGCAAGAAGAGACAGTAACAGACGTTGCTACTGCGGTGTTCGACGACACAGGGACCAATACTGGTCCAAGCGCTCGTGCCATAGCTCGCAAACTTGATATGGCTTATGGTACAGTCTGGAAAATCTTACGGAAAATGCTTCACTTTTATCCGTATATGATAAGTCGTGTGCAAGCACTAACTACAGCAGATTATGATAAGCGCATGACCTTCGCGCTAACGTTTCTTGCCCGAATGGAGGTCGACAATGACTGGCTTTGGAGAATATTGTGGGGTGATGAGGCTCATTTTTATCTGAATGGGTCGGTCGACACTCATAACTGCAGAATTTGGGCATCTGAACATCCCCAAGCGATCCAGCAAGTACCACTGCATTCTCCAAAAGTAACCGTGTGGTGTGTGGCTTCACAGCCGATTTCATAATAGGACCATACTTTTTTGAGCGTATTACCCCAACAGCGCCAAAATTTCCCCTATAGGGACTTTTGGTACTAAATCTTTTTTTCGCGGAAATCATCTCCCCATGCCTTTAAAAGTCTCACTATAAAATTTGGTCTCATTCCGTTTATTGGTTTTAGCTACAGATGCCACCAAAGAGGGAAAGTTATTTTATGGCCACCCTGTAGTACTGGTTCTTCTAAAACTAAATTAAAAACTAACATTCTCCATTACAACGAAAATTATTTGTCATTTGGCTTTATTTCCAGTCAAGAAGATCTGCCACGTCCTACATGCGTAGTTTGTGACGAAAAATTAGCAAACAACGCTATAGTTCCCAGTAAATTAAAAAGACATTTACAATCTAAACATTCTCACTTGAGGAAAAACAGGCTGAATATTTTAAAAGACTTGTACCGGATAAAACTATTCAAGCAAAAATATGGACTAAATTTGTAACTGTGTCCGAAAAAGCCCAAGAAGCCAGTTACGCAATCACAGAAATTGTTGCTAAAAATGAAATCTCACACAATTGAAGAATCTGCAATGCTGCCAGTATGCTATAAAATTGTTAATATCATGCTTGGCGAGAAATATGAAAAAGAAATTTTAAAAATTCCTATGTCAGATAATACCATTTATCGACGTATTCAGGATTTGGCCAAAGATGTTGATTTGCAAGTGGTATCTCACATTAAAGAAGCATATATATTTGCTATTCAGTTGGACGAATCAACTGATGTAACTGGTAAAGCTCAAGCCCTTCAGTAGATTTATTTATAAGGAAGATATTATAGAACAGTTTTTATTTAGCCGACCACTCCCAGAAACGACGAAGGGCCAAGATATTTTTGACGTTGTTGATAATTACTTTAATTGCCACATAACTTGTCTTGGGATTCTTGCATCAGTATTTGCACGAATGGTGCCCGCTCAATGTCAGGAAATGTGAAAGGACTTGTTACACTGGCTCAAAATAAGAATCCTAGAATTATTTTTACACATTGTTTTCTCCACAGAGAAGTACTAGCGTCAAAATCATTGTTACCTGATCTTAAAAAAGTACTAGACGAGACTATCAAAATTGTCAATTATATAAAAGCCAAGCCGTTACAATCGAGATTGGTTGCAGCACTATGTGCTGCATAATAAATAGATTTATTATGCATAGATGCTTCTTACACGCAGTTGTTAATACATACAGAAGTGAGATGGTTATCTCGTGGACGAGTTTTATCAAGATTTTATGAACTAAAAGAGGAAATTCTAATTTTTTTGACAACTCAACAATCTGAGTTATCAGATTTTCTTAGCGATGAGCATTGGTGCAGTAAGGTTGCATTTCTTGCTGATTTATTTCAATCTTTAAATGCACTTAATAAAAGTATCAAAGTAAGACTGTGCAAGCATTCTTACTTCCACTGACAAAATTAACGCATTCAAGGAAAAATTAATGCTTTGGGAAGAAAGAATCAGAAAAGAAAATGCAGTAAATATTTGAACTAACGAAAAAGTGCAAAATGAATGAAAATCTAATAGATCTAATTTTACAAACCTTAAGATTACTAACTACAAATATTGAAAAATATTTTCCCTCACTTGATATATCATTCTTCAATTGGATAAGAGATCTGTTTGTCTTAAGCGCGTGTAAATTGGGAAATTTAAAGATTACAGAAGAGGACGAATTAACAGATATAAGAAATGACAGAGGTTTAAAACTAAAACATTCAACAATAGATACTGCTTCGTTTTGGTTATCTCTAAGAAGTGAATTTCCCAATATTACCAAAGAGCAATAGAAGTACTTCCATTCTCCACGTCATATTTGTGCGAATCAAGCTTTTCTGCAATGAATATTATTAAGAACAAAAATAGATCGTGGCTGGAAGCCTTGGAAGATGATTTAAGAGTATGCCTATTTAAAAGTCAACCTCGCAAAAAACACATTCTGAAACAACATGAAGCTCAGATATCTCATTAAAATTAACTGCAAGTATGTATATTATTTAATACATTTAATATTCATTTGAAAAAATCAATCAATAAAAATTTTTAAATAAAAAACAATACTCAAATAATTTTGAGTATTGTATTTCTTACTCAAAATGTCAAAAATATAGTTTAAATTTTTTTGGAGCAAAAAAGGATAAGTAATTACTATTATTAATATCTTGTGTGTATAAATTAATCAAAATTATGCCTATTTTTTGCCAGATCGTCAAAAAAAACTAAAATAATATATTTTTAGCGTGCCGCAGAATTTTAATAATTAGTCTAGGTGTGCCATATTATGAGAAAGGTTGAAAATCACTGGGTTACGGTATTGTGACATGGAAGTTAATTGTAGTGATTGAGTAAAGAGGATAATAAGAATTAGATAATAATAATATAGATGGATGATGAATGATGAGGCGGAGTAGTCCACTAACTTCGAAGCTTCAGTTAGCTTTTCTGAAGCCAGTGGGATTAACGATTAACTAAATTTTTTTTTCTTTTTTCTTAGAGTTTGTTACTGTGATTAATATGTTTTACGTGAAATGGTGGTAATTGTTGCAGTTCTAAGTGTGCTGATACAATTTCTATAGTTCGGCTTTTAATGTTCTGTAACTGTTCAGATGTTTTACCTTATATGGATGGAAAGTTGTTGAGTAATGTGGGCATAAGATACTCCCTCATGGCTGCGCCATATAAATTTCTATTATGCCTGGTTGTGAAGAGGGTTGTGTTTAGTCTGGTTATGTCAGGTTCTTTATTATTAGCATTTACTATACTCGAATTATGATAGAAGTAGTCAGTTACGCTACGTTTCTCTGTTATTGCAGTAAGCGTTGTTGAAATAGTGTCTTAGTAACAATACGCAGTGTCTTAGATTCTTTATACTCAGGATTTTGTTTTGCCATTAGGGGTTCAGTTATTTCCTGGTGTGTATTAGTTAATCCCACTGTCTCCAAAGAACCGTTGAAACAATTCCTTGATGAAGTTTTTCTAAATTTGACAAGGTCACTATTTGCTGTGTTTGCGTAGACAGTTTTACCGTACCTTAGTAATGTTTCGCAAATTCCATGATATATGTTGTTGTTGTTTTTTTTTTACTTTGGTCGGCATCATATCTTTTGCTTCGAAGAGTTTTGCAGCAATCGTGCGTAGTTTGTTATGAAGGTATTCTATGTATTTAGTCCATTTAAGGTTGTTGCCAATGTATAAACCGAGGTATTTATCTTGCGTTACGGGTGTGATTTCGGAGCAGTGGCAGCTTCCATGGTTAATGCAATGGTATGTGTGACTATATATTGTTAGTGGTGTAGGGTGCATAATTCTAGGGTTCTTTATTATTAGCATTTGCGTTTTGGTGTTTACTATAATGGAATTGTGATAGTAGTTATTTTGTTTAGATCATGTTGTGCTTTGGAGAGTGCAGCGTTTATGTCTGTGCGGACTATTCGTAGTGTTGTGTCGTCTGCGTATGATGTCGAAGGGATGTTCAAAAAAAGACCGAACTTTTGCTATAAATACTTTATTGTTCATTTTAAAACATTTTAAGCACTGTCCCTTCAAAGTAGTCCCCTCTACTGGTGATACACCGTTCCCAACGTTTCTTTCATTGTTGGAATACTTCCTGAACTCACTTTCTGTGATCAGTTCTCTTATTGCATTTTCCTGAATCTCTTCTATGGTTTCGAAACGACGTCCGTTCAAAGTGGTTTTAAGTTTTGGAAACAGGAAAAAGCTTGCTGGGGCAAAGTCCGGAAAATAGGGTGGATGAAGCACAACTGATGTCTTATGTTTTGCTATAGTGATGACTACGCATTGTCGTGGCGCAACATCCAACTCTGGTTTTCCCACAATTCAGGCCTCCCCGGATCATACAATCCTTCCTGCGCACAGCGTCCCTCAAACGCGCTAAAACTTTCTGGTACAACTCTGTGTTTACCATCTAACAACGTGGTACAAATTCATAATGGACAATGCCTTTCCAATAAAAAAAAAAAAAAACACAACTAACATCACCTTGATCTTTGACGGACTCATCCATCGACTCTTAAACCACTCATAGCACTGCGCTCGGATCATACAATCCTCCCCGTATGCTAGGTTAAGCAAATGAAATGTCCTGTAAAATTTTTACCAAGTTTGCAGCAAAATTTCACACACACATGTTGTTCTTCAAGCTCTTTCATTGTCTCTTTGTCGCTAATCCGACGAACAGCTTGTGCACGTGCTCACTTCAGCGGATGTAACTCGACGAACTAATGCTCATAGTAGGATGTGGCAAATAGCAGTTTGTTGTCAAAACCTGCCACTAGGTGTCAGTAGCCGCAGGACTCTCTCTGTGCCGGTTGGTGCGCTATTTAAAAAGTTCGTTCTTTTTTTGGACACTTCGTATTCGACTTTGTAAAACCAAGTTTTGAATGCCATTTATGTATATGTTGAACAGTGTGGGTGATAATATTGCTCCTTGAGGGACTCCGTGTTGTATTTGTATTCTCCGGCTGTGATATGTGCCTATTTTTATTACTTGCGTTCTGTCTGTGAGATAATTCCTAAACCAGATGTGCAATGTCCCTCTTATTCCGAGTGTAGTTTGGATAGTAGTATTTCATGGTCAAGTGTGTCAAAAGCTTTGGTAAGATCAAGGAGTATGAAGTAGCAAAGTTGTTTTTGTCAAGAGCTTTATTTAGTTCGTTTGTAATGTCCTTTAATAACATGGTTGTGCTATTCTTTTCTTAGAAACCGTACTGCTTTTGTGAGATGGTGCTATATTTCTGTAAGTAGTTTTGTAGTCTTGCGTGTATTATTTTTTCAAGAAGTTTAGAGATGACAGGCAAGTTAGCTATTGGTCTGTAGTTGTGAATGTCACTTCTTTTTCCATGTTTGTAGATAAGTGTAACTATAGCGGTTTTTAGTTGTTTGGGAATAGCGCCAGTATCGAATATCACGTTCACCAGTTTTAGAAGTACAGGATTTAGTTGTTCAAAATGTGTTAGGAGGTATGTGAGTCTGATTTTGTCAATTCCTGGACTCGTCTTTTGCTTTGATTGTGAGAGAGCATCTTTAGTTCTAATTTGGATACAGGAGGAAAGTACATTGTTTGCTGTTGAATTTGGGTTAATAGTTTTGTGTTTGGCCTAATGGGAAAAGTATCTTTTTTTTTTTTTTTTGAGTTGTATAATGTTGTTACTGAAGGCATAATTAAATCATTCTGGGAGTTCATTCTGGTTTCTTTTCCTGACCGACGTTTTTAGTGATAAAATCTTGTGGGGGAGGTCTTCCTTTTTCGGGTTAATTGTTCATTAAGTGTAGACCATGTTTCTTTCATATTGGCACTGTATTTCGCGAATTTCTGATAGTAATAGTGTCTTTTTGCGTTCCTAATTTTAGTTATCAGCTGGCTTCTTGTGTTTTTGTACAATGCTTGTAGGTGAATGTCATTGGGTGATTTTTTACTCTCTTCCATAGAATGTCTTTTATTGCAATGCTGTTAAGGATGTCCTCATTTATCCATGGATTGTTTAGTGCATGTCTCTTGTTTCTTCGGTGTTTTGTTGCCTTTCTGTATATTTCTGTAAATAAACAGAAATTTGAGGCTGTCGTATAAAGTTATTGGATCATTTATAGTAAATAGATTGTTCCAGTTTGTTTTCTTTTATAAGGTTATCAGCGATGCTTTTTGCTATGATAGTACCGTGTTGTTTATCTAATGGGATTTTATAGCATGTGGATAAATGGTGGTCTTGTGGAATGACGTTGCGATAAAGTAGTGGTCAGCTAATTTAATAATAATAATAATAATAATAATAATAATAATAATAATAATAATTTTATTTTATTTATTTTTTTTTATATAGTTTATTATCCCTCAAATAATTACATGAATAGACTAATATTTAGGTAACAATGCATCTTTTTCTTGAAAAATGATTCAGTAAGAATTATAATTACTCTTAATATCATTATCATTTGCAGTAATAATAATAATAATAATAATAATAATAATAATAATAATAATAATAATAAAGTTTTGTTTAATTTTTTTAAATAGTATTGTGTCCATGTACGTATATCTAAATTAAATGCTTTTGTCTTGTATAACTAGGCTAAAGAGTAATTCTACAGTTTTTGTTATCTTTTGCAAGTTCAATGACTAACGTAAATATTAATACTTTTTGTTTATATTTAATTCTATGTCTTCTCTTTTCCTCCTTAAGAAGTTTTAGTTCTCCATGTCTGGATAATTTTCATATAAATATGCGATTTCAACAACATTTCAGGGTGCTTATTTTTTGTAATGATTATTTTAACTGAAACGGGACAAACAGCACACACGATGATTTCATATGTTTGTCAGACTCAATGTGAAATTATCTCGTCTGCTAAACTTTCATATGAACTATATTTAAAAAAATCCAAATTGGAGCAGTTGTTAACAGAGTTTTAGAACTTATAAAGAACTCTTCAACTTATAATTGTTTCCAGTTTTTTGAAAAATTAAAATTTTAGGAGTCAGTTTCCTGAAACATTGAAAAGTACAGAGCTATAGCAAAAAGTGGGATTTAGGAAACTAGCCCGAAGGAACTCTAACATAGTCGAGCAGCTACTGAAAAACTGTTTCGAAGGAAATGATTGATGAGTAGGAAAAATAAACTCTCAAAAGTAAAAGATGTGGAATTCATAGGAGTTTTTCTATGGACTTAATATTCAGCCAAATAAAGTCGAAAATTCTGGATTAGTGTCACGTATATATTAGAACTCAGTGATATATAATCAAAACTTTCCGTTACCAAAATTAAGATAATAGATTCCTGATGTGTGAATGTGATATAATCATTGAGAAATTTATCTACAATTTTAGTGAGTGTTTGTTGAACTTGACTGAACTAAATCATTTTTGAATGCTTTTAGTATTCAGACTACTTTTTCATTAGTTTCATTAATATGAAATTTAGGTTTGTTCCTTTAACTATTTGGAATTCAAAAATTGATAGAGTAATTCTGTATGGACATTAAACATTTATTTTGATTCTTCAGCTTTCAGGCTTCAGCATTTTGACCAATCCTCTTTTGCAGGTGATCTGGGTGTGCATCGTCTGCAGGAAGAAGCAAGAACTTCTCATCAAGACAGGACAGTGGGTGCACAGTGGGATGGCAGCCAAAGTGCAACAACTAGAAATGGAGTCCGCAGGAGAGACTATCACTCCTATCGACAAAAGGCCAAAACTGGAAAAAGGTCACAGTTCCGAAAAGGAAAACATCATCCAGCAACATCTAGCTGCTCACGGTATAGTTGTGCCACCACCGTCTGGTCGACGGAGTTCACTACAGAGGACAGGAAGTCAGCAAGGGCGTGAATTACATAGGCAATTTTCTCAAGAAAGGGAGCAAGGAAGACCAGTACCACCACCACCACCACCACCACCACCACCCGAACCTTCACAACAGCAACGAATAGAAAGGACAGAACGGTCTTTCACAAAACCGGGAGACAGACTCCCACCTGACAGGGGGCGGCCCCCTTCAGAAAGGAGTCCACCTAGTGATACCAAAAGGAAGCGGTCCTTAGGGGAGGGTGGGGAGGGACCACGAGAAACTCATCCAAGAGAGGTGAGTGAAAGAGGGCGACACATATATCCAGAGGGATCTAGATCCCGCGAGCCTTCTCCAGAACCTCCAAGTAGGAGGAATCACGAGAGAGAGTCGGAGAGGACTAGAGAGCAACATTCAGAACGTTCACGCGAAAGGGGGCGGGATGCTTCTGTCGAAAGGCAGAGGGATCATAGGCGAGGAAGTAGAGAGTATCGGGAGGAAGTGAGGAAAGAAGAAGGTGAAGACCGTCGGCGAGGAGAGCTGAGGCCGAGAGAAGGAGTTCCTAGAGAAGCCATTCATGAAAAGTCATGGGAACGGTCTCGAAACGATGAGCCACAAAGACTACGGGACCAATCTGTGGAACGAAGGCCTGTTAGAGAAAGTGGTCACCACATGCATGAAGAACACGGACTTAGGCATCATCGCGAGCCTAGTGATGTAGGAAGATTTGTTCACCAGGAAGAATGGAAGGACTCCAGAAGAGAATATGATCCACACGGTGCACCAGTGATGGTCTCAGACGACCCTCGATATAGGTTTACGCCGGTTAGGGGGTTAGAAGTGAGAAGGAATCATCTCGATCCTGGCTATGTAGTTGTAGATAGTCGTGTCAGAGTTCACAATAACCGTCGGAAAGTGGAGTCGGTTGTGAGGAACGACTCCCTTAGCTCCGACCAGTCGGAGTGTGTACGGCCACCTCCTCCTAAGCCTCATAAAAACAAGCGGGGCAAGAAATTAAGGCAAAGGTCACTTAGTAGTTCAGATGACGAAATCAGATCAACACCTGAGTGTTCCAGTTGTGAAGAACTGGAGATTGAAAGTGAAAGCGTAAGTGAGAAAGGTAAGGAAATTTTTCCATTAATCCTGTGCTTGTGGAATTTAAATGTTTTCTTATCAAAATTTCTAAAATGTGACGACTTTTAGCATTATTTCCTATCAAATATTGGAATAAATTATTAAACTGTAAATTGAATAGGTAAGCATGTTTTAAATATTTATTTAAAAACAATAACCTTTTCAAAAAATATTTGTTAAAAATATAGTTTCTTTTGAAGACTCACATGAATCCAAATTGTATGTTTCCTTCTTAGCTTTTTATATGTTATATTTATTTTAATCTTGGAATATATAGAATGAGCATATTCTACATCTGAAAAAATTCATTTTTAGTAGTGATACTTTATTTTAGAAGTGATGCATTTACTATTGTCATTTATATCATTTCTCTAGTGCAGTCTAAAAACCATGGATGATCTAAACACCATGGATGATCTATAAAATAGATCAACAATGGATTATCCACTACAAACCCTGCGTTGTACATAGGATGTCCTCACTTTATCTGTCCTATCGACAAACCTTTCACAATATTTTGGCTATATATATTTTTCTGCATTGGTATTATTTGAATTGAACCTGTGCTTGAAGTCGACATTTCCAAGAGAGCTTCTCAGCAAATCACAGTCTTTATGGTCTGTCTGTATGTCTGTCTTCTACCCTTTATAGTTGTATGGCAGTTTACTCTTAGACTTTCCCGCATATAATGATGGAATGATCGGGCGCTGTCTTCAGATATTCCTACTAACGCAGGTTTTTATTTTATCCATCAATTTTCCTTATATACATAAATAATGATTTCTCATTGATCTCAAACCCTGTGCATGGTTTTTCTGCGCTCGGTGTTCCTCCTACTCATACGACAAACCTTGCAGTATTCAAACATCTCCAGCTTAAAGATCAGATACAATCAGCGCCTTAAACATTGATCATACGACAATTTTGTCTTTTTTTTTTCTCAGCCAATATCTGCTCTCTTCTCGGACTAATACTTCTATCCTTTTCTAGCTGAAGCGCATCACTTTTATATCATCTGCGGCTTCCAATAAACTTGACAACCTTTCTTCGTTTTCAAGATATTACTTTATTTGTCCAGATACTGTCCAAACTTGAAATGCTGATTTCGAATTTGGAATGGTGCATCTAAAACCTTTCTAAAAACTTAAACTTCTATGTCAGCCGGACTGTTTAGCAGAAGTGGCATGGGTAATGTACCCATTTCTGCTAAACATTCAACGAACATTAACAACAGTTTCTGGTCAATGTCAATTTATAATTGTGTTCCTGAGTCATCTATCCTGCTACTTCCACTCATCTTTTATTAAAAAAAAAAACACAGATCACCTTCGTCCTCTTAATCCCTTTCCTTGTGGCGTATAGAATCGGCAAAATAATTTAATTATTTTGCCGATTCTATACGCCACATCATTAGCCATATCATTAATACATAAATAGAACAGTCATATATAATTTAAAATATATAATTTAAAATATAATTTAAAATATTAAAATATAAATAAAATACTGGGGTATATTATATGCACTTCAGTAACCAGAATTATTATTAAATGTAAGTCAACTACATATAATGTTCGAGCTTAATGTATGAGATGTGTTTAGAACTTTCTGGATACCTGTTATTTTATGCTTCCTTTAAAGTAGTGTCTTTGCAGTTTGATATCTATCGCACTATTCTCCGCATAGATGAGAGAATCTGCAGAAATCTGAACTCAGCAAGTATTGTAAACATTTTTTCCCAATCATGATGATATCATCAAATCTTCATCTCTCAAGTATCAACTTAATTTTTTTTAAAATGAAATTCGTGTAGTGTCCGATCTAGGGAGTAAGGAAGGTGTTTTTTTTTTTTTGGATCAGAAATTTCTGTGCAGCTAAGCAGAATGAGCCATTACTTGGTTTGTTTTTCCCGCTTATTTTTCAGTCTCTGCAGAATATCTCTATATAAATGTTGGCTCGTACTGACTTTTGAGAACGAATTCGTAATGCATGGATTAATTAAAAAAAAACTTTAGACACCACTCCACTTTGAATTTTGAAAATGAATCAAGTAATAGTTGCAGAGTCTAATAGGAATCAAAGCTCTGTTTTGGGTTGTAATGAAAACAGTGATAAAAAGCAACTAAGTGGAGAATGTATATTTTTTCATTAGGTGACACATGATTTCATGACGAAGCCCTTTGGCGGAAAAAGGTTTTTTTCTTTCTTCCCTGAAATTCGGGTTTTTCGTCCCGCAATCCGGAAACCGGCCGGCAGAACACTCGCAATTCACAGACTAAAGACTACTTATAGGTGTAGGGCTAACTACCTTATCCTCGAATTACGGTTACGAAATCTAAGGGTACTTGGAAGATCGTGGGCGCTTAAGTGCCTGCTAGAACCACTGATGATTCTATAAACTTCTGATGATTCTATAACCTAAATGATGATTTCATTTAGGCTATTGCTATTAGGGATTATTATTATTAGCAAAGCGAAACGGTATGAAGTAATACCATTTCGTTTTGCTAATTATGTAATTATGTTTCCCAGCGAGATTGCTTTAACAGGGGGAGGAACTCCAGTTTCCGAGAGGAAAACCTTGTCGCCTTTATGAGTCTTATTAATACACTTTACTTGAAAAGACCTTATAAAGATTGCTCGAAAAAGAAAAGGAACAAACCTAGATCTTTTCAACGAAAGGGCACTGTTGTTCATTCTTTCTTCCTATCGAAATTAAATACCTGAGTTACTAGACTGACTGTTATTGAACGACGTGTAATGGGCATGCTCATTGTAATCAGGAGATTGCAATGAACACGATAACTTTGATGATAACTCAGATTAAAACTTTGTAAGTAGAGAATATATTGCCATTAAGTAGAGAATATTAAGTAGAGAATATTATTGCCATCAAAAAGATTTTTTGAAAGTTAATTTCAAATGAAATACTACCTATTAGGTTATTTATTTATTTATTTTTAATTCATTTCGATTAATTCTCCTAACTTCTATAATGGTGTTGGTGTCTTGATGGAGGAAAATAGATACATTTGTTTCAATAACACCGCTCCAGAGCTTACAATTTCAGCGAAAGCAGTGTGTGCTGCATCGTTCGTGACCATTTTCATTGCAGAAAAGTTTGTGTAAGAAAACGCTCTTTGAACGGGACAGTCCTGATTTAGCACCATGTGATATTCATCTTTTTAGACCAATGAATGATCATCAAGTTCGAACACTGAACTATGCAAGTTATTCAGAAAGTTTTACTAGAAACTGTTTTTGTGAAACTAGTTGAGAGTGTATACGAAATTTTGTAATGCAGACCATAGAGAACCCACGTCAGACTGTTGCGGTATCAGGTGTTACAGAACCACCACTAGCATAGAGCTCTGCAAATTTCTTCTTCATCCAACATGAATTTTATTAGAACCAAGCATCTTGGCCTTTCCATATACAGTAGCATATTGGCTTCTGGGTGATCCATGGCTTACTCGTCATGTGGATGATAATGCACATTCCATTATGAAAAAAATAATAAATCCATTAATACTTTTACTCCCTAAAGGAGAAGTCTGAACTCTTTTAGCCTTAACTTTTGGAAATCAGTAGCAGCTTGTCTCCACAGTTAATCCTTACTCCTAGTTGTATTTATGATTGCCAGGAATTTGTAGATTTTTGTGAGCGAAAATAACTGCCACTATCTCGCATTCCTAACCATAACTTGTATGTTATCATCTGTGGTAGTATGAGTTCTAAGGTCAATTTTTCTGAGTTAAAAAATCGAGTTTTCAGGAAAAATAAATAAAAATTTATTTGACTGCGTAAAAAATCAACTAACTTGTAATCCCCTAAAAAATAAACAAAAGTAAAAAAAAAAAAAAAAAGCACTAAAAGGTTCCTCCACTCAGCGACAAAAATTGAACCTTCATTTTGGGAGTCACAGAAGCGTTACTCACTAAAAGCTACGCAAGCGCCAGCTCTAAAAACTTAAACACACATTCGTAATTGTCTAATTTTGTTAAGACGAATCTACACATAATAAGTCTAATACTTCTAGTTTGAAATCACTTTGCAATTTCAATAAGTTTGTAGTGGACATTGATATCAATGTGCATGGATATCGATGCATTACAATAATCGCGTGCGATATTTCGTTGCTGCGATGTGATATCGACACATATTTCGCTACAGAAGTACTAAAGCTGTATACATGTGAATGCCGAAGAAAAATGTTATCCAACTGATAACATGTTTGGCAGGTAGCCGGGATGACATCAAGACCCGAGTGAATGTTTCTGTTCTTCTCCTTCCCACTTTGTTCATATAGACATTGAACTACAAATTCCGATAGAACTGCGAAGCAGCATAGAAGAATTCTATCTGGCTATTAATAGAAATGGTAATAAATGTATATTATTACTTCATAGTGAATTGGTAGCACAGTGCCTCTCTTCAAAAATGTTTAGTTTCAAAAAACACGTGAGAGTTTATGAAAATACAACCTTGGGCATGAACGTGGTTTAGTACCGCACTACTTTAAAGTGGCAAATTCTGCCTAGGAGCTAATATACGATTATTAGCTTTTTATTGGTGGTTTTGTTTAAGGGTTTCATTGCCGTGCTAGCTATTTTGAACTGCTTGTTCCAAGGACCAGGCAAAAAAACACCTGGGGACAAATTCTTTAATGAATATTGTGTATGAAAGTTGTCTTTTTCATAAGTGAACTCGAGATCGGTTCCTAAATTAAAATTAAGAATTAAAAATACTTCATAAATTTATCTTTAGGTTTCAAAGGGAAGCATTGTTTTACTACTTGCCTGTGAAAACAATAATGTATATTCATTATTTTTCCCTATAATGTTTACTTTCTCAAGAATACTTTCATATCTCCAATACTTGGTAATTTTTTGCTTGTTTGAGAATGGGTATCCAAGCTTTGCTGAATTTATAAATCTCTTCTTCTCTGAAATCATCACATACCTGAAGGACTTGATACAGGTGTTCATCCTTAATATAGATATGTGCCAAATTAAGTCCAAGTTATACATCTTTTATATAAATTTCACAATATTTTAAATACATAATCTAATTTATAAATATAGGGATACATTTTTATTAACTTAGATATTCTAACATTTACTTGAAAGTTTTAGTACTATCGAATAAAACATCTACTCCTTCTGCTCTTTTCGAATGTAAAAGCTTCAAGAATTAGTTCTGCAGGCTAATATTAGGTTGGTATAGTTTTTACGAAAGGCTGAGCAAAACGTGTCTGTGGGAGATTGAAAACTCATATGACAAAACTTTCTTTACTGCTTGTACTGCGAGTATAAAAGTACATTGTTGAACCATAAATAGGATCAGAGAGGCGTATGCCATCCACAAGACTCCAGCTGCTGTAGCGAAAATAGTAAATAATTCAATGAATTCCATAATCTTGAATGTTGAGATAAAATAGAAGTGATATTTTTACACAGTCGTATCAATCCAATAGGAAATAAGAAGGAAAAATGTGAACTTGGTGAGGTGAGATTAGGAAAATAACAATATCGACCGTTAACCATATTAACAAATATCTATTACTAATGCAAACTCAGCTAACATACTCAATTACATATAATAGACACTAGGAGAAAAATAAAATATAATCCAAAAATAAATATTCAATACTGGATGTGGCCACGATGCCGCCTTAATAAATATATAAATAAATTAGACGAAAGGTCTAATTTCTTTCAATGACTTGAAATGAATTGTTTAATATGCTACGATATGAGTACGGAATTATCCAAACTAATGGAATTAGGCTAAAACATGCGGAAGGAAACATTCTGTGGATCATGCTAGGATCCACATTGCCATATAACGCTTGCATCAGAAAGCTGTCACTTCTGCGTCGTCCATTGCTTTTGTCTCTTGCACCATAATAATAATTGTTGGATAGAATCCATAAACGCTATCCTGAGCAGCTTCAGAGCTACGATATCAGAGAGAGAGAGAGAAAGAAGCCTATTCATTAGGTATTACGTATACCGAGCATCACCCTTTAATTCCAGGACAATCTCAGTATCTGAAATATGAACTCCACGAAATACCTAAAGCGTTCTAAAGAGATGATGGTCATGTAGATCCGATCGAATCTCGCAGTTGCTTTCCATTGGACTTCGCAAAGACCCTATAGTGAGCATTTTTTCCAGTTAATTCTACATATGCAGGCCGACTCACGATGACAAGGATCACAAGGAGTAACAATGATCAAGTAAACTGATGCACTCATACGTCTTTCCATCAATATTTGGAATCTGATATGCTGCTGTTACCAAAGCTGTGAAACAACTGTAATCCAAATTAGGAATAAACGATCTTTTTTTTTTCTTTCTTCCTTCAGATGAAGCGACCCGATCCATGTGAGTTTCAATGCATCCATTGCAAAAAGCATGTTGAGAAATGTTGAGAGAAAGAGCAAATACTGCTCTGTCAATGTGCCCAACTATTAGGCTGCCCAATTCTTTTAACCCCACGTTGTGCTCTTGCATCAGAAAGCTGTCACCAAGTTATTTTTTAAAATCATAGCAGGATAGTACTGTCTTTGATATTGCACAGGAAGATCTGGCGCTGACTATCTATGATACTGAGTTCAAATTGAACTCGGAATCATTATACCTCGGTAACTGCACACTTTGCTTTATGTATCATGTGAACTTATTCTCTGATGGGGCATTGGATTTCATGAAAGATGGCAGGTTTACTTAATCATTGTACATCCTGATGCCGATGCCTTTGTCAAGGCATTTATATGGAATACAGCTATTAGATTCGCCTGCCCTTTCTATTGATTTAAGCGTTCCGATATTTGTGTGTGTGTGTGTGTGTGTGTGTGTGTGTGTGTGTGTGTGTGTGTGTGTGTGTGTGTGTGTGTGTGTGTGTGTGTGTGTGTGTGTGTGTGTGTGTGTGTGTGTGTGTGTGTGTGTGTGTGTGTGTGTGTGTGTGTGTGTGTGTGTGTGTGTGTGTGTGTGTGTGTGTGTGTGTGTGTGTGAGAGAGAGAGAGAGAGAGAGAGAGAGAGAGAGAGAGAGCGGGTCCTCTTATGAGGTGTTTATTTACTTCGGAGAAAGACAGTATACAGGATCTCAGTATTTTAAAGTTACTCAGTGTGCTACAGAGAAAAAGAAGAAAAAAATAAGTAAAAGCTTGAGGGAACACATGCAAATCCGTTCTTGACCATCAATGTCTCTTAAAAATATATATTGCGTTATGCTAGTCACGCATCAGTCTATTCAGCCATCTCCGGACTAACCAGAGTAACGTTGCGAGTAAGTGCGATTGACGTCGATTTTGAGATACTCTTGATTTTGTAAGAAAATGTTATTTCAAAAAAAGAAGCATAACTTTTTTTTAATATGCATATATCAACTTATTCAGGTATTTAATTTTTACTCCAAATATTTTACTACTTGAAACTTTTAATTGGCAATTTTCATATGCAGGTTTTGTGGTCAAGCCTGACAAGTAAGCAGTTTTTTGGTACTTTTTTGGTGGCAAAAAGAAATAATCCCATGCGTTTCGCAAAATGCATAATCACCTATTTACTTTGGCCATCTGTATATACTACTGTAGTTATTCATGGACTCTGGCTATACGGATATGAGTAGCATTTCGTATTGGAAATCCAATTCGAAGGCAGATGGTCCAAGATTTTTTGTCCTTTTATAAGTTTGTCCAACGGAACACTCTTCCAGTCGTACATTTCGTCCAATCTCAACTGGCCCGGTCGTACATTTCGTCCAATCTCAATTTGTCCCATCGATGTCAACTGACTATTATTGTCACCTGTATCAACTGACTAACCTACTACTATGTCAACTGACTAACCTAACCTAACCTAACGTGTGACGGTGGACCATGCATATTGTCTTGCGCCCTTCTTTTTTGTGCCAACCGACTAACCTGACTAACCAATGTGTCAACTAACTAACCTAACCTAACGTGTGAGGGTGGACCATGAATATTGTCTTGCGCCCTTCTCTTTTGTGTCAACTGACTATTATGAATGATCACAAGTTACTTATAACTCCTTGGACTAATATGAAGAATTGGACAAATAGGATTGGACGAAATGCCCTGAAACCGGAAATCTACATAAAACTTTGTCAAGCCACCTCAGTTTTTTTGAATCGGACTATATTGTAATGACTGAAGAATCAAAAATTAAAAATAATAATAACAATAACTATACTCAAATTCGGAAGAACTGGTTATATTTTGGTTTTAGAATGTGCTCGAGACCTCATCTGTTTCAAGGGTTCCTGTATTCTTTGTCCTTGAAACTTCATCCATGTATTATCCCCTTACCAACTTAAATAGTGGTCATTAGGAATCCTGAAGGCCGACACATCTGACATCTGTTATACGGAAGTTTTTATGGGGAAGGGTGATTTGCTCTTCGCCCAACCCTCCTCTATCCCGGCTCGGGACCGGAATAAGGGGATAGACCTCCTTCCCCCTTTCCAAAGTCAGTTTCTCCTGTAACTGATAATATGTTATTGTTGTTTTTCTTGTTTTGTTGTTTGGAGTTACTGAAGAAGCAACTAAGACTGAGGCCAGTGTATTATGTCTGTTATTTGCATATCTGGAGGACATCTGTTTTAAGAGATGAAAAACCCAAGTTTCCTGAAGAGGAAATCCTACCAATTTCATATGAGCCCAGCTAACTCACATTAAGTTGGAAAGCAGTTGTAAAGGTTCTTCGCGTCCTAGAAAGGTTTCGAACCCAGGTCTTTCCAATTAAAATATATGCATATGCTATAGCACAGTGATTTCCACTATCAGGTTCAAGACTATTTGATGAGAAGGATTTTCTTCTTCCCGCTATTAATGATATAACAGTTCGAAATAATAATAATTCTCTGGTTCAGTGGAATTTAAGGAAATCTGGTGTTTAGAATAATTCGATCTTTAGAATAGATTTACTTGGATCATTTTAGTGGCAAAATGAGCAAACCACGACGAATCGAGATTCATGTCATTATAAAAAATTACTGTTGCAACACTCATATTTTTATTGTCTACGATCATTTCTATGTTTTAAGTTACAATTTTGTGACCAACACTCATTTCAACATGGAACATTGAAAAAAATGTCTTGTTTTACTATTCTTAGCATCTATCTTCGCTAGTTGTGTTTTGATTACAGTAAGTAATCTACATTCTTACAGCATTCCTTAACATAAATTTGTAGATCATTGATTCTTATCCCATAACTACTATTTATAATCATGAAATCAAATTATTTATGAGTTTGTTGTTTGTTGCCCAGACTTGTAGGAAAGATATATGATTGGTCATGAAATTCGAAAACGTTTTGAGGGTGACAATTTATCATAAATGAATTTCCTTTAACATACAACTTTACATTTAATGGCTATACTTATTTAAACACTCATCATCCATATATAATTGATAATGAGCATGCAATGAAAATATTCATCAACGAGGGAGAAATGTTCATAAACAAATGGCTGAAGTTCCTAAAAAGGTTTACGAATCCTCTGTTTTCGACTAAGTCATTAACTGTTCTCTCATTTCATTATATACTCGTCCATAAACTACAACAATGAAGACCGTTTTTTCTAAAAACAAATGCTAAGCAATAGCAACTCACTGTTTTTTCATTCACCTAAATTTTATGGAACTTCAACAATACAATAATGAGTTCAAGTGCATAACAAAATTTGTCTTCCAAAATAAGCGCGATAAATTTTCCATACCAAGATCTAAACGTTTGCTTTTCCTAGGAAAGCCAAAAAATAAAATGCTATCTATTCCGAAATACGTGACTTATTTAATAAAGAAAGCCCAAAATTTGAAGTAAGAATGAAAATTATTTATAAAAAAGTGATAATGAATTATCTTCATTCTTATATACTAAGTTTTTTTTTAAATGAATTCCATCCAAGAAGGATATCACAACCGTACTGCATTAGTGCTGTAGATGGTTCAGAATTTGTTCAATTTGTTCTTGTATAATCCGGATTACCGTGCTCTAGAGTATGGTCTCTTCCTTGAAGATGAAAATTATCTCCACCTAAAGACAAATCACAATCACAAATCACAATCCACCCCACCATGGGAATCGACTTCGCAGCCTGTCGATTGAGCGGAACCACTAGGCCAAGCAGTCCTATTAGCAAAAGATGCATGCCTTTTAAAGATTAAAAGTTCAGAAGTGTTGCGAGCTTAGAATACAAACTTTCGGCATGGGTTGTCCTAGTACTGCACTACCGTAAGAATAAGTCCTTCATGGAATCCATATATCCTTCAAAAGCTATCAGGTTTTCACAGACCTGACAGCTGTTTCGATTTTTTTTTTTTGGTACCAGTACCGATAATTTTATTTGTATTAGATTTTTCTAATAAACTTTTTTAAAACTGACACAACCAAAAGTACGATTAGATGAGGATGAAAGAACAGCGTAATCAGTGATAACCTACAAATATTATCTTCAGTTTGTTAAATTTCAGTAACTGTACATATACCATTAATACATAAATACCTTGTTCCACGAACGGACCCATATGTCTCTTCGCATATTAGAGACTCATTATTTTCTAGGATTTATTCTCTAAGTCGCAGTCATTTTACGAGCATCGGAAACAGGGTATTTCCTTTGGAACTACACGGTTCGAAATGAAAGAAGGGGTAGTAGAAATGAAGAGAAGTTCTTGCCATTAAGAAGATGGCGCATTTAAATAATAATAACGTACACTGCTTTTAAAAAAAGTTAACGAACATCCCCATGTTTTATCATGCCATGTAACGAGTCACGTCTTTGTAGCCCGTATAAATTGGAGGAATATCATGCTCCCAAATCAGTGTAACTGGGTGCGGGTGAAATGGCTGCGAGAAGGGAACTGCGGGAGTTTGAAAGGGGCGTTGGGATACGATGAAATGTTTCAGACCTATCTGTTAGGCAAATTGTTGATACAAATTGGGCCACCCCAGGTCAACAATCAGTGATGCCATATTGAGATGGAAGCGTAAGTAGTCAACTGCAAGTGCTACCTGCAGTAGACTTTTCACCATACTCACCGAACGTGAGTGTAAGGTGCTACGAATGATAAAATGTAAAAACCGCCGTCGGTTGACACGTTAAATGAGGAGTTCCGGGCATCGACCGGAACACAAATCTGCACAAAAACACAACTGAGGATCACGACTGGTTTCCATGGTAAGACCACAATATGCAAGCCCCACATTTCCCGAACCAACAATCAGCGTCGTCTTCAGCGGTGTAAAGATAATATACAATGGGACATGGAAGCTTGGAAAGTTGTGTTATTTTAGTAAAAAAAATTAGGATACCATATTACCTTTGTGGTATGTCCTTGCTGTTTTCATCATCATCATATCTACTCGTCCATCCTATTCTAGGACGGGTTGAGTCCCCTCCCCCTCCGTACCGAAGAAGCTTATAGCTAATTAATACAACCGGGTCCCCACTCCTTGCTGCATCCCCCTAAGGGCAGTAATTATGACTGTAGTACGTGTGTTCACTGGGCCGGTTTGCCTGTTCTCGAGTTTCTGGGTGAAAAAAAAAACCTCTCCCTCAGTATGAGACCGGTTAACTCATCTTTCGTCGAAAGGTTCCTCACGTCACTGACGGGAGTCGAACTGAGATCTTTCCAACCAAAAGGCTTCGTCTGTACTGACCGAGCTATGGAGGCTCCCTTGTTGTTTTGCCTTTCTATTAAAATGCCGTTTAAGAACAAATACAGTCCATCTTGGTCCACTTATTATCAAAGTCGAATTTTATGCCGTATTGATAATACTTAAATTAAGCTGGCATCTAAACTGATAGCCTTGGATCAGCTAACAGTTTAGCTCTGACTCCAAAAAAAAGTTTCAGCTAAATGGTCTCTCCTACTTTCGTCGGCGAATAAAATATATTAGAATAAAATACATTAGAATTTTTTTGTTTGTTTATTTGGTGTTTTATTTATTCTATTAATAAAAGGCGTTAGAAGATTTATTTACTATTATTTTTATGTAATGTTTTTCTCTTTGTTAGAAGTTACAAAAGTTTTATTATCAAGAAAAGATGAAACCTTTTATCTTATAATCAGTTATAAAAGTAGCTATCTTATAATTTATAATAATTTATAAAGTAGCCTTATAATCGATTATAAAGTATATTAAAATCAATATTATTAACAGACTTATGAAAATTATTTGTTTCCTCATGAAGGTGGTCTTTCAGATATTGTTACCAGCTCTCATGTTTATATGTTTCAGGTATAAAAGATTGGACTTCATTTTAGTCTTTATTTTTGATTCCCGACCTTAATCTGTCTTGAATGCTATAGAAAACTGTCACTTGCATTAGTCTAGGTAGATATCGATGGATCGTTGGTAAGCCTGAAGCACGAATTCCGCCATCATCGTTCTCCACCAACCTTCTCGAGAAGGTTGGTAGAGAACGGTCTGTGGAGTCTAATTGCTGTGCAGATTTTCCATATAACTTCAAGTCATCCATACACAGCATTACGGAAACTTTTATATTTAGGAATTATTATATTTAGGAATTTCATATCCAAGTTGTTTTCCTCAAAATAATGACAAACGGTATCAAAGAAATGTTGAAGAGTAATGGTGATAAGGAATGGCCTTGGAAAATTTTCACGTTTAATGCTAATATTTCGGAATCGTTCATTATTGCTATTAAAGTTGTTTTCCATGATTTCGTTGCAGCAACCAGAAATGAACATATATTTTTGCTGATTCCAAATATTTCTAGTGATTTTAGGATCCAAGAGTGTGGGAGAGAATAGAATGCTTTCTTATAGTCTATCTATGCCATATTTAAGTTCGTTTTTCGTCTTTTTGAATTTCATTTATCAACAAGGATCTGATCGTTTGTTCCTCTAGATTTTTCAAAAATTGTCTTTTTGCTCAATCGGATAAATCTGATTATCTGATAAGTAGCGGTATATGGAATTTATTATGATCGCAGTGAAATGCTTAAGTAGTAGTTGGTAGGCATGTTATTGGACGATACTTACTTGTGTCCGCACCCTTATCCTTATCTTTCATAATGAGAAAATTATTATTATTATTATTATTATTATTATTATATTTAATAAATTATTAAATTATTATACAAAATTATTATACAAAATATTATACAAATTATTATACAATAATATAAATACAAATACAGTAAATTATTATACAAAACACCTCCTGGAGTGGAGTCTCATTTAAGAAAGAGACTCATTTAAGAAAGTTACAATAACAAGCAATCTAACAGAGATTATATCTGACATTCCTCAACGTAAATTGATTTAATGTCTCACTCACTTATGCACTACACCGTACACAATTTCCAAGAATGACCTCTTGTTCCTAATCCGTTACCTCCCTCACCCCTTTCAAGAATATCCCAGTGTCTGTTTGGTATGTTTCTTTTAATAGTTTATGCCTCAGTCATATCACTTCTATGCCTATTTACCAAACTCTTCAACTTATATTCCCTTTTTCTTGTCATCAGAGTAATACGAGAAAAATGCCGGCCTGGTTGGCCAAGTGGTTAGCGTATCCGCTCTCCAACCAAAAGGCTACGGGTTCGAATCCGCCCCCATGGGCATGAATTTTTGGGACTGTCTGTTAAAATACTAGTGGTGGTGGTCGGTGGTAGATGGCGTTGGTGTAGATGATGTGTGGTTGCGATTGGTGGAGACGGAGAGTTATAGAGTAGGTGCCCTCCCTCGATGAGTCTTTGAACTCCCTGGAGGTGTTAAGTAATAATTATAATAATAATATTCTACAAACCCAATACTGCTTTTGTTATCGATCTTTGAATCTTTTCTAGAACTTGCTTCTCTCCCCTAAAAACAGAAGCTATCAAATCTTTGTTCAATGGACTAGATGCTTTCTAATCAAAGCTCTATAGAGTGAAATTACCTCCTCCTACGGAAAATTGGCTTGGATAATCGGATAGGAAATTAGTTTTCTGGTATATATCAAATGGTTGTGTACACAGAGAAGCTGTCTTTGAGGAGGAAAGCTACCATTGGGACTACTGCCACTGCTGCTGTTTAGTGATGCTATCGCGAGTGGTTTGAGTGGATATTCAACAGTATGCAGTAATGCAAAATTGGGAAAGTCTGTTTAGAATGATTCTGATGTATTGGTTTTCAGGGTGATTTGAATGCACTATCTATGTGAGCAGACGAGTGGGGTATACCAATTAAGCATCAATAAGTGTAAAGTTCTGCACTTTGAAAGTCGAAAATGTAACGCTGTACATCGCTTCCTTCACCTTCTGTTATACGGCAGGTAGAGGAAGCGAGAGATATTCGTGGTTAGAAAGCTGCAGTTCAAAGGATATATTGCAAAAGCGATAAAGAAACAACACAAAAGAGAAATGCTACAATATTCTTCTTGCTGTTGTGGCATTTCTCTTTTGTGTTGTTTCTTTATCGCTTTTGCAATATATCCTTTGAACTCCAGCTTTCTAACCACGAATATCTCTCGCTTCCTCTACCTGCTGTATAATAGAAGGTGAAGGAAGCGATGTACAGCGTTACATTTTTTTTCGACTTTCAAAGTGCAGAACTTTACACTTATTGATGCTTAATTGGTATACCCCACTCGTCTGCTCACATAGATAGTGCATTCAAATCACCCTGAAAACCAATACGTCAGAAGCATTCTAAACAGTCTTTCCCAATTTTGCATTACTGCATACTGTTGAATATCCACTCAAACCACTCACGATATCATCACTAAACAGCAGCAGTGGCAGTAGTCCCAATGGTAGCTTTCCTCCTCAAAGACAGCTTCTCTGTGTACACAACCATTTGATATATACCAGAAAACTAATTTCCTATCCGATTATCCAAGCCAATTTTCCGTAACTTATACACTAATCTATTATGTTTTAGTCAATTAAAGGCCTTTGAAAAATCCAAAAAATATTACCATATATGAATTACCTCTATCAATTTACAGTTTTTTCACCTCATTAATTATAAAATGTAGGTAGATTACAGAAACGAGACATTTCGTTAAGAAACCATTTTGACCAATACAGAATCTCCTCCTTATCTACCCATTCCTGAATGGGTAGATAAGGAGGAGAACAATATCTTCACAATCAGCCTGAAAAAAACTTAATCTTATGACAAAATAACACGAGAACACAAGGATAAGGATGAATATGTCCTACATTTATGCAAAAAGTATCTCTAAATATCAAAACCTTAAACTTAACAAAATGATCATTGGAGAGTTCCACTATAACTTATGCCTTGATCGCTCTTATTTCGTTTCGATTCAGCAGAATTATTTTCCCATAATCATCCTTTCTTTTACTAGCCGCATAATGGAAAAATTCCCTCATATTTTTTCTGGCTTTTCTCGCTATTTTACTCTAATGCTGCAACTTTTGTGAAGGTTACTGTTCTAGCCTGCGCTTCATATGTTTCGTGTAGCTGTTCACTTCTTCAACATTATATTTCCTCCATCGTCTTCTATTTTTCTTTAATTATTGCTTAATCTATTTATTAATCTAAAAATGAAATACTTCTTAGCTATCGCCCACTCAATTTCTGTCTCTCTTTCCCCGAAGCATCTCCTAGTTTCTTCAAAATTTCGATTCCACACTTCTGTTCTGCACTCTCTCCGGAAGAATTCTCACTTTTACTCATTCTACATCTTGCTTTCAGGTACCATCTCTTCATTAAGCTTACATTTCAACACGCGATGAAATCCTTCACAAAATTGAAAGCATTCAATTTTGTGTTTTTAAATGCTATATCCGTAAGTACTAGTGAAGGAAAAACAGAGATGTACTGTCATTCAGTCTATTCGTTGAACTTTGTCCTGCTAACATGTAAAACTTTTGCCCGTCCAAACTGGTTGCTTTCCTTATTAGTTTTAATCAAGGCATTTGGTTTTCTATATTTAGGACAGGTGGGTTTGGCCTCTCCGATGTTGTTATTATCTTTCAAGACGTCGCCTGAATTCCTTGTTCTCTTCTAACCACCACACAAAGCTGAATCACATGATTTCGAGGCTTACTGTTGCTTTTGATTAAATTTTCTTTTTCTTGTTTCCTGTTACACCTAGGTTTCCATGGCCTTTTGTTTGGTACTTAGAAACCAGAGAGAAACCTTAAGAGGACAAAACCCTCTGTCTAACTGGAGATCATCTTATGTCAGATCAAGGTCTTAGGAAAATTTTAATCTGGCTATTTAATTTTCTCTCTTAAGGTTTCTGCCCGGTCTCTGATGAGAACCAAACAGTTCGAAACAGCTGTCTGGCTAGCGAAACCTAAACGCACTAATGAAAGGCGAATATATGGGCTCGTGAACTGAGTTATGTACAGTATTTTAAGTAACATAAACCAAGGCAACTCCCATGCAGAAGATTATATTCTCATAAGCTTTCATGAAAATTTTAATCTTGCTATAAGAGAGTCAAATGGATATATAATATCCTTTTTATAAATAAATTTCTCCAATTGAGTTTTGACTAAGCATCATTGAGGACTACAATGTCTTTCTTCCAAAAGAAATTTGTAATTTGATAAACTTGAAAAAAATTCTTTTTCTATCTCTGAGCCAAACTTTAAAACGGTAGGAAATTATGAGATGGTCGTTTAAGAAGAAAGTTCTTACTGAACTCCCAATCGGGTGAATTCAATAAGAAGAGAAGAAATTTGGTGTTTGCTGAAAAATTTAGTTTTTTTCCTCGCTCCTCAAGAAAGCATTCACTCCCCACACTACTTTGTAGCTTTTTTGTTCTATCTTATACTAAGGTGCCATCCATTCTTTTTGGTGATCAACTGATCATATTTTATTATGCTACTAAATTGATCTAGGCAAATTATAATTTTGTGTTTTGTTTAGTGTCATTAGCAAAACTTACTATAAAATCCTTCCAAAGGTTACTCTTCGGCAAAAGTTTTTGTTAGCATTTTTATTTGACAGTAAGCGTTTTATTTTTTAATTTTTGACACTTGGTATTGTTCAGCATAACCTTCAAACATATTGAGATATTTGTTCTATCGTTCCACGAGTTTTTAATGTTTTTGTCGTAGTATGTGACCGCTGCCACGAAGACATCGGGTCAAACAGATTGAGGTCGCTTGGAACTAGGTCAGGTCTATTAGGAAAACGATGGAGGTTCTACCCCCCCCCCCCCCATCTCCCATGCCCAGTAATCGACGTGTTGTTGAATCAGATCGGTTGTATGTCACTGGGCATTGTCATGAAGTAGGCAAGCACGCTGGACTGCATTAAAAAAAAGCCAGTTTTTATTTTTATTGATTATTTTTTATTTAATGACAATCACATCAACCAAATTTCGAACTTGTAGAACATTATTATTGTTAGTGGGTAAAGAGTTCATAATCCGGGAGATTTACTCTAGAGACCAAATATAGCACTTTCCAAACTACTTCGAATCTTCGATAAATAATCGAGTGATATTCTCACACTGAAAAATGACATTCATCTATCACCTAAATTCATTCACAGACATTCACAGCAAATTCGGATTCGAACCCACATTCCGGAGGTTGGAAAGCAAAGCACTATTCATACACCAAACCCGGACAGAAGTCAACAAAGATATATAGCATTTGTCGCGATAACGTATCCTGTTCGTGATATCATTCGCCATTGAAAACAGGACCAAATGAATTATTTTTCTTTTGAATTGATCTGTATAGAAGTTGTTGAACTGCTGTTTAATCATGTCTGAACTACGCGTAATATCAACTTACCTTTTGGTATTATAAACATTTCACTTCATATACGAGGGCCATCTACAAATATGTTACTTAGTTTGACATTCTGGAGGGGGGAGGCAAAGTATACAAAACTTCCTTGTTCCTCTGGTAGGGACATAAAAAGGAGAGTCACCACATTTGAAATGTCACAGGAACGAGTGTAGTTTCGATAGCTGCAAGAAACGTATAGGCAATGTGTAGAATCTGCAAATATTGATACTAAAGTTAGCTTTAAGAAAAAGAATTCGATCAAAGAGAATTTGATTCTTACAGATATGTTAAAATTTTTAAAATAGTGACATATTAAGTCGTAATGATCATTATTCTCATTATAATAATTTATCACTATTATTTTTTATTTTATGTAAATGTCAACGGTCTTGCTTCCTAAATAATGCATTATGCTTAGTCAGATCTCTTTTATAACACACATTTGCGAATGCTCGAATGTGTTTTTGTAGGCACAGCACACATTTGAACTTGTGCTCAATTTCACTTCTTATTATAAGGAAATGGCTGCTTTCCGTTCCAGAATCATTTAGCAACTAAAACGATTTGTTAATGACTAGCTTAAGATGCGAACCATGTTTTCTTAAACATGACTCGAGTTTTTATAAATAGCTGCAGTATTTGTCTCCTGAATTAGCGAGAATCACAGTAAAGAAGAAAGTGCTCATAACAATGCCATGTTGATCCGCAGATTTATTCTAATTTTGCGTTTGTATTGGAATATACAAAACAACTAATCAGCATACGAAATCTGTTTAAAGAATACGAGTTACCTTAGTTACATGCCATCCGTACATTTTATTATATAAAAATTCATAAAGTTATGGGACATGTCGGTGCAAGATAAGTTATAGACCTAGACGTACGGAGCAACATATTTGTGTTAACTTTGTTTTAAAATGACAAATAGCTAACTTTATCATGATTTACCATAAAGAGCATATGGAGTGAATGTTATGGAAACATACACATGGATCTGATTAGCCCCTTCAATTTAAACAGGGAAGAATCACAATCGAAAGTGATTCGTTTTCTAGGGAGCCCTCACAATTCTGTTGGTATCATCGATGACATCCATTTGGTTGGATAAACCTGTTTTCGAATCATAACTTGTAGAACATTTGTAAAGTCTTTTCAGCTAATGGTGATTTTATCGGTCTGATATGTGGATAGAGGGAGTTTTTGATTCCAGTATTCAAAGTTTTTCAACCCACAAAACAGCTAAACTGACAAGAAAAACACACGCAATTAAGAGACATAATACAGTGGCTTCATAGTCATAGTTACTTCGGCTGCAATTCAAAATAACGCAAACTAACGATCTACATATTAAACGCTCATCAATGTCGACTAATGTGGAAACTAAAATGTGCAATTTAGTTCAAAATAATCACTTCACTAGTCACTTCATGCGAGACAGTACAAGAAGTTGAAATGTCCATATGCTTGTGCCATTCACTTTTAACCGAAAATCTAAACATGAAGTCCATTGCCGCATCTACTAACAGAGCAGCAACATTTGAACTCAAATTAACACCATTCCGTGCATTTTTATTTTTATCCCCAGGTCTCATTTTTTATCGAAAGACCACGAAGTTTGATGACTTCGAGAACATTAAAGAAAATAGTTGCCGTCACAAAATTTTGGATATCCTAAAAATGGAGTTCAACAGTGATGGAAATGATGGAAAACCGATTTGCTGCAAAAGGAGCGTGCGTTAAAGAAGATTAAATTCCGAATCATGTGACCTTCCTGATACTTTTTAACAAGTATTTATTTTAGTTAAATTCACTGGGAAATTTTACGATTGGAAATTGCCTATTACTGTTGAAATGTTGATGTTCACTTATCGTTTATTTTGATCAATAGAACATTTAACAGAACTCTTTCACCTCTGCGGTGGGCATCTAAACCAAGACGAATGGAATTTAGACACGTAGCTTCTATTCTTTGGATATTCTATATTCCTTTATCATTTTTAACAGCCTCGTCCTCATTTTAACTAGCATCAACAAAATCAGGTCATATAGTTATATTATTGTTTACTTCGATCCAAGAATAATTAGCAAATACTTTATAGACTATAGTTGTTGTGAAGAATTTCATAATTTTGTAAGATGATTTTCACTTAAATAATATAATTTTCTCTTTCCAATTAGAAATTCATTGAATATATTATAATTTCAATAAATGTCACTATTTGGAAGCTGACGTTTAACTTGACGGAATGTGTCCTAAAGAAAACACATTGTGTGATTTTTGGTCACAACTGCATGGATTGATGATGAACGAAATGCGGAAAAAAAAGACTGTGTCATTAAAAAGTTCACGATTGAAAACTTACAGAACTTTTTAATCATGAAACTGTAAGTTTCGTTATAACCTATAGGGTAAACTTCAAAAATTGTTCCTGTGGGACATGAGTAGGATATACATCTCCAATTGCTTCTTTTACACTTTGAAACAATTTGGGAAGTCTTCTTCAAAAAGTGTTTTGGAGATATTTTGTTAAGTCACTTTATGTGAACTAAAGTTATCAAAATGAGTTCTATCGAGAAATTAGGTTTGAAACCCAGAAAAAAACTTCTGAAGGGACGATATCTACGAATGCGGTTGGTGTTTCATTATTATGATTTTTCTTTTAGGCCAAATATTGCTTCACTGATAACGCTGAAAGAGAAGAGGAATTGTCGTGACAAACAACATACTAGTTAGACCGCAGCTCCTGTCTTTACAACGGTTATTCTCTCTCTCTCTCTCTCTCTCTCTCTTTCTTTCTTTCTTTCTTTCTTTCTTTTTCAATGCCTCCAGAACATCGCTGGGAGTACTGGTTAAACGTTTACTTTTCTAGAAGATAGTCGTATTACACATTTAATGTAAAAAAACGCCATCTATATTGTCTACACTTAATAGCCTCATATTTGCGCCTTCTTTTGCAGAGAATATGGGGGTCGTTGTCAACTAGAGGATTTTGTGCTTTTAGTTTCGGTTTCGGATTTCTTAGATTTGATGTTATGCACTTCTCTAAATCTTCTCTAATTTTCATTATATATTTTTCGACAGGAGTGATAAAACACGTCTTTACACAAATCACAAATGGATCTCACATTATTTATCAGTTTCGAATATGCGAGTGCTTATTAGGACCATGAGATTAGATTATGCTTATCAATTGACTCATCTGTTTGATTGAAGGGGTGTACTGCGTAAACTAAACTTTTCTTTTTTTCTTCCTCAAAATCATTTAAATAATAACGTGAAAACCTATATGTAACAGGGATTATTTTAAATCGTTATCTTTCTTCGCTGATCAAAAAGGCGTTTGACATGTCTGGTTTGTAATTTGTAAAACCGTTATATAGAATGCATGACAAAATGCTCTATGAAAACAGAAATTGGACACCCACTTTCCATGAAATAAAGTAAAGAAAAATTGGAAAATTCAGCTATATTATTTTTATGATGGCATTATTCTCTAATCATTTCAAATTGTTTCGTAACTTAGTTCTTGGTTCAAATCCCATTGATGGGATTCAACCTAAGAGCTTCCATTCTTATAACCTGAAATTTTTACGTCTGCAGTAAAAGAACGTATTATGAATTATTTCTGGAATAATATAATATATCGATTAAGCAAATCAATTTGGGAGGATTAATAATATGAGAAAGATTCAAAGGAATAAAAGAGTTTAGTAATATTAGGCAAGACAATCGAACAAATATTCTTCTATTGGACAAACAGATATTCTGTTTGAGCTGTGCAATTCGTTACTTGACTACACCGAGTTTCTGTCATTTCAACTATACCTTTTGTTTTTTTTAAATAATTTAATTTTTCTTCAGCAATAAGATATTAACTTGGTTAACTATCACAAATGTTAGGAAAAAATCTGGCATGTGTAATATTTCCTGAAATCTCTCAAAGAATCATTCAAGAATAGAGCCCTGTAGAAGACCTGTGACTAGGGACGTGATAAAAGGCTTAGTGCTTGAGCACTACGATTTAATTAGTACATTAATGATATCGAAATTTTCTGAGTGGAAATATTCAGTTGTTTGTACATGATGTAAAATTAGATATCCAATAGTCAATGAAGATAACATTGAAATGTTACAGGATCATTGAAATAGACTGATAGTATGGGCAAATGTCAATTTAATGTGGCAAATTGTAAAAGCCTCATCTGGATTGCTGCGTACAAATCTGGTCACCTGGGTTTCTGGAGATGTCGAACGGATTCAGACGCGAGTGACCAAGATGGTGCTGTGGGATGCTCCCTATGAGGAGAGATTGAACATATCACTCCCTTATCCACCGATCCACCACAGAGCGTGGTGGATCGGTGGATAAGGGAGTGATATCATAAAGACATATAAGTTACTTGAAGGGGGGGGCGTATAGGACTGACGTGGAAGAGATATTTCTGTACATCAATAATACTGGAAAACTAGAAGTCATCCATGTGAAATAAGTAAGACTCTATTTAGCATAGGAGATGAAGACTAGATTTTGTGCTTGGAGAGTGAAGAATGGGTAGAGTGAATTGCCAAAGTCAGTTGTATGCTTTATCGGTGAATGATTCCGAGACAAAGCATGACAGGTATTGTACAGATATTGATGGTTAATATTTATGTTATGGGCGCCTATGTGGAGTTCATAGACCCATCACGGGAGATCTGTACAATACCTGTCATGCTTTGCCTTGAAATCATTCACACCGATAAAGCACACAACTGACTTTGGCAATCCATTCTACTCATTCTTCACTCTCCAAGCAAAAAATCTAGTCTTCACCTCCTTTGCTAACCAGAGTCTTACTTATTTCACACAGATGAAGTCTGTCACTTCGGTTATCTCGGTAGCTGTGTAACTGATATTGGCGAGAAGTGAAGTGGGTAGAATATTAGCAATATATTCACGAGTATTCGAAAACTTATGGAAAGTTTTGAAAGGAAGCGGATTGTCATTAAAAACAAAATGGAAAATTTACAATAGTCTGTCTCTCTCTATTTTGCGTTATGGAGCTGAAATATGGATATTGTTATGAGTGATAACCAGAGATTTGATGAACTAATATCAGATCATTGAAGTCTGTTGAAAAGTCTTCTTCGGTGAATTTGTTTTTAATTTCTAAACTGGTTGCGTTATTTAATATTAACAATCAAAACAGTCACATTTGCTTGCCAGTGCACTACGGTTTTTGTTGCTTCACATGTGGATAAATTTTTGCATTTGTTTATTTTACATGCAATATACAAACAGCAATAAATAAATAAATAATGAATAACATACTATTAAGAAGAGAATTACGTCAAAAATAATTATCTGTTTATAGATGGTTCTCCTTCTTTCATCTGGAACCGAAGCTATGCGAAACACAGATATCGGTTTAACGAGAGAGATTGAATCGCTGTTTTCAAGGACTGTGGAACTTTCACAATGAAACAATAAAGATAAAAATATATGCACAGCTTTGGAGATTAGGCCAGTTCACAGAAAGTTCATCAAACTTAAAAACCAAAATACAAGTCAACTCCATCACCAAACAAAATAATTTGTTTGGCATTTTTCACACACACACACACACACACGCGCGCGCGCGCGTGCGTGTGTGTGTGTGTGTGTGTGTGTGTGTGTGTGTGAAAAAAGATTACGACTGCAATATTTCAATGTGTTTTTAAACTATAAAAATGGAAAAAAATGTAATTCCCCAAAACCGATTTGCGGAAATAATATTCAACTGCTGCATCCATCGAACTGAAAAAAACCATAAAATCCGTAAAGTTAAAAAGTTTCAAAAAAGAAACCAACGAAAATTATGAATACTGATTAGAAATACGAGTGAAGTGATATTCCAAATAATAAATGGAATAGGAGTCCCGATTAATAGATGGACAATTTTGTCATTTTTATTTTGATATTAATACACTAATACACGAAGCTTGTAAAATTGGATTCTAAAAGATCCTGTGAATTAAATCATTAACAAGAAATTCAGCTGCATATTGTGTGGATTTCTGAATCGCGGTTTGAGAAAGTTCCTATATTAAAGTTAATAATGCTACTTATAATGTTGTCAGAAGAGATCGAAATAGAAAGAAATAGAGAGCAATGTTATTTGCTTATAAAGAATATGTTGAATGTGAGATCGATAATTATTTAGTTCCCGTTCAGAGAAAAGTTGGAGATAATATGCTGCTTAATAAAACTGATAATAAACGAATGATAAATGACAATAAACAATACATATTTCTAGGAGAACGGACAGATGATAAAACAACTGATAGTAAAACTTCAGGAGCAACTTTGTACTAGTTTTTTTTTTTTCAAAGCTATGTACATGGATCTGTTAAAAGAGATAGATCTTGGATTTTATAATAACATTAAAGGAAGCAGTGATGGATCATATTAATTACTCAGAATCCATAGTTAAGAGCGATCATTTGACCTTAGCAGTGTGATTAAAATTACGTGAAGAAGTAATAAATGAGAAACATATGCATGGAATTTCATTAAAGCTAACTTTGAGGATTTGATAAGAGGAATTAAGTATTATTATTATTATTATTATTATTACGTAACACCTCCAAGGAGTCCTTGCACTCATTGTGGGAGGATACACTGCTCCATTACGCAGCAATTCACCGTTTCCTCTATTTATCTTCAAACTACGCACTGTGACACTATTGATATCAACATAGGGCACTATTTATCTGGGAAAAATTGTTCTAAGAAAGTGATACAAATACAAAATACACTGCTCGGAAAGAAGTGAACTTACGCTATAGTGTGAGGAACAAACAGCCATAGCGCTAACCATGATAAGATGTAAGACTACCTTTTGCTGCGATGACTGCAGCAATCATACGGAGTATACTTTCCACAAGCTTACGATAGCGATCAATGGGAATTTTGAACTATTCTTCCTGTAGGCATGTAATGAGGTACAGGACTATTGTGTAGTAGACGTCCCTTGACCTCACCCGATGCTCCACTTCATCCCACAGATGTTCAATAGTTGAGATCAGGGCTCTGTGGAGGTAGTGGTGTAGTTAGAGCTTTTGCTGCCTTTTTTTACTCATTATCCTTCGTAGCACCCTACGTCACGTTCGGTGAGTGTGGTATGTTGTCCATTGAGGGTACCATCTGCAGTTGACTCCCTGTACTTCCATCTGAGTATGGTATCACTGACTGTTGATCTGGGATGGCTCAGTTTGTCAACAATTCCGATCAGATAGTCCTGCAAGATGGCATCCTATCACAACGTCTCGAGAGGGATACTAATTTGTGGGTGGACGATAGAAAGGAAGCCAGCGTTTTAGAGTGATTTTTCTAGGCTTCATTGTTGGACATATGTTGTTTAATATCTTCATAAATGATTTAGGTTCAAAGATTATAATAAAACGTTTTCTCTTTGTTTATGACGGGAAGCTATCTAGAATACATGGAATAGTTAGTTGGTCGGATATTAGTTCTTTATAGGATGATCTTAGAGTGTAAGAATAGAAATGGAGATTTAATATCGACAGAAGAAGGTATTATTAGATCAATTTTGACTAAATGGACAGTGTTTGTGATTTGAACATTTTGGTTTACAAATTCAATTTCGGGAATCATACTGGGAAGAAAATTGGTGACGTTCTGATGATTGTAAATTTAGTTAAACGAAACTTCACTTGCATTCTTGCTCCCAGACATTTCATGGATCCCAAGAGATTTGCATGGGGAGTGGCCTGCACTAACGAGTGGAATAATTATGGAATTTTCTTAACATTAAGAAAAAATTAGACTACTGGTTGAGTGGATGACATGTCAGTTAAAAGTTACTGTATAATGATTACCTAATCATTCCCGTTTAACATGTCGGTATGTGTGTATAAGTTAACCTCTAGTTAAAACAAAACTATATTAAAAAGTAATAAACGAATATATGAAAATGGAGAGAGAGAGAGAGAGAGAGAGAGAGAGAGAGAGAGAGAGAGAGAGAGAGAGAGAGAGAGAGAGAGAGAGAAGCTAGTTGTAAGTAGGTCAATTTTTATGCCATTTCATGATTTTTTTCCAGTAATGTGTTATTGAATATATAACCATAAGCATGAAAGGTGCGTATGGTTCTGTTGGTTATAACACAACAGTCCACGATGAGATAAATGATTAGGGAGATTGAAGAAATCTGTTGATGTGTTGGTTGTAGATCTGGAGTTGTATTCCTTAAGGAAGACAGTATGAAGAAGACTGTTTCAAGGAACGGGATCAAATGGCATTAAGGAAGGGATAAGTTGGTTTGATGCGTTTGAAGATGAATGTGAGAATACTTATTTGTGGCTGCTCATTCTATGATTAGAGAAAACGGAGGTGGTTGTTCGTCGGAGTGGTATCCATGAAAATATCTATAAAAAGACAATCAATAAAAAGGCAATAAGACAATACAGAAAAAAGCGTCTGTGAGAAAAAGATTTCAGATTGTCGGTGTGAGAGGAGGCATCGGCAACTATTAACACAGATTTCTCTTTTCTGGATACTATCGAGCATTTTGAAGTGGTGGAGCTTAGAATGCGTTACCATACATGTGAGAATATGTTTCTTAGGTCGAATAGATTTCGGAATTATGAAGTGTTAGGTGAATAGTCAAGATTTGGGATTTATCAAGTGTCGGGAGGGTAGTCGCGATTTGGGATTTGTAAAGTGCAGAGATGAAGTAGTGTTTTGAACGAAAAAGAATACAAGATTATTTGCAGGCCGAAGAGGTTAGGGACGCGTTGTTTGTGCCACGATATGCTAGATGTGAATTTCAGCTCAAGAAGAGAAAACTGATTCTGACAAGGAATCTGTGTAATAATTGCCGATGCCTCCTTTCACACCGACTCCCTACAATATTTTTCATTCGATTCATTCACAACGTTTTATAATACTCAAAAGTAAGGAAGAAGAGAAGCAAAGCAAGATCTGTGTTGTGATAAATATGAGAGGACTGTGCTTTCGTAATATTGAAAATCACTAAATTATCCTAACTTTACCTGAGATCAATGTTTAAGACATTGGATATGGAAGGTCTTGAAGCTTGAGTCATTTTGAGTATTATGAAGAGTTGTGAATGAATAAGTGGAATGAGAGGTACTGTCCTCGACAAAATATTAGGTCCCTAGCTGTAGCTATGGTGTTGGTTTCTTTTTGGTATCTACTATTTCTCTTATAAATGTAATAGCGACCATTTCCACATTTGGTAACAATGGAAAGGTTTTTAAGGGTGAAGTAGTAATTTCGTGTAATTCGTAGAGTTCAAGCCATGTCTAGGGGTGGAAGGTAGGTGTATAATAACAATAATAATAATAACAGAGTGCTTTCTTTTGCTATCTTTAAACTTTTCTTAGAAATTTTAGGATTAGATTTCATTAATTTAACTTTATCATTCCCGTTTTTAATTTAATGTTCTTAATTGTATGTACTTCTGATAACTTTAGAATAAGATTTCAGAGATTATCTTTACCATTAATTAAATTTTGTACTTTTAAATTATACTTATACTTAAAATATATTCTTTTTTTTTTGTTTGTTTACACTTGGGTAAAGGATTTAACAAGAATATAATTTTTTGTCTACTATAATTAATTTTGAAACTACAAGGGAATTCTTTCTACAACTGTACTGAGTCAGAGTATTTTAATATTATCGTGATACACTATTTTGTCATTTGTATATGGAAAGTATATGATTTCTGCATTCAGCAAAGGACAATTATGGAGAATAATGATTGAATCAATCGACCGTGAGATGCGGTGATTGATTCGTTCGATCCAATACCCTTGGAGGGTAATGCTGTAGCCAGTGAAGTTCTAACTGAGGCTCGGTTATTGCTGTTACACTCCTGCCATGATCAGAGCTTTAATTGCTCAATACCACCTTATCCTTATACTGTCCTCTACAGATAACGGGGAAGATGAAAAGCATTCTTGCTTCGCCCCTTTAAGCCAGTCCTTATAAGGACTATAAGGACAATTATATCCGTTAATCAATCGATGCAGCCATCTAAGCACTGAAATACTACTATACAAGATGCTGATTAGGCCAATCCTGACATATGGTTGACCCAACTGGAGTCACACGGCAGGCTCAAGCGTCATCAAACTTCAGATAATCCAGAACCTGCTTACGAATATCAATCAAAGAATTGTGGTTTTTAAGAAACGTACAGTTTCACCGAAAAGCCGATATCTCACTCTTGTTCACACGTGAATGATATGAAAGGAACATCACACGATGATGTTCCTTTCATATCATTCACTTCTCATGGATCGCTTTTGCTTAATAAATTTGCAAAATCATCTCACTCAGACTTATTCTTTCTATAAAGTCGAAGTACACATTCAGGTACCACATTATTTGAGTATCTTTTGAAATTTTCCCCATACAGGCCTGATTGGCCGAGTGGTTAGTGCACCCGCTCTCAAACAAAACAGACTGCGGGTTCAATTTCCGCGGTGGGCATGACTTTTTGTATATCGTCAGGTGGGAGATGAGTTTCATCGCCCGGTGTGAGACTACCTCCTCGCTTATTGGAGGCCTGAAGTGGTTTGAAAAAGTTTCATGTTTGACTCAAGAGCAGGGTTTCCGGACTGTGGAAAAAATAAATTAATATATAGATAGATCTATTATATGCACTACTATGAGAGAAGTCAAGGGACAAGCCCATGAGCAACCTGCATCGTGTCACGTAACGAGTCATATACTTGTAGCCGGTATAAATTAGAGGAATATGATTCTTCCAATTCAGTGCAGCTGTGTCCGTGTGAAATGGCTGCTAGAAGGATACTGACAGAGTTTGAAAGAGGCATTGTGACAGGATTCCATGTTGCATACCTATCTTTTACACAAATTGTCGAGAAATTGGTCCACCCCAAGTCACCAATCAGTGATATCATACTGAGATGGAAGCGCAGGAAGTCAACTGCAAGTGACACCGCGGTGGACCTCCCACGACACTTACTGAACGTGACCGTTGCGTGCTACCAAGAATAATATGTAAAAATGACCATTCATCGGCCGACACCTTGAAAGCGGAGTTCCGTGCATCGACTGGAACACGAATCCGCACAAAAACATTCTGAATGGAAGCTATGGGTTTCCATGGTAGGACCGCAATATGCAAGTCCTACATAACCCGAACCAACAGCAGTGTCGTCTTCATCGGTTAAAGAGCATGTACAGTAGGACATGAAAGGTTAGAAAGCTGTGTTATGGAACGATGAATGACGTTACGCCCTCTACTTAGCAGATGGAGGAGTGCAGATGCCCGGTGAATGTGTCTTACCAGAGTGCGTAATCACAACTACGAAATTCGGAGGTGGCGATGTGATCCTGGTTTGGCCTCTAACTCTGTTTGTGGTGCCACGAACATTGAACTCCGAAACGTATCTGAACATTCTGGTCAATGCAATACTTACTATATTGTGGCGATTCTACGCCACATATTTAATCTGCAATTTAATTCCTTTTTAATAAATTAAAGACTTAATTCTGTATGTTAGTCAAGTAAATAATAGTTTAACATCCGACGTTTCACTGACTAATATCTGTCAGCATTTTCAAAGGATACACTGGTAAGCAATAGAAAGTAACAAAAACTAGGAAACTAACCGACAATTCTAAAAATTATATAAAGTTATCACTGTGCGTGATAACAATACAACATGATACAATACACGTGTCGCAAGTAAAACGTTTTATTTGTTGAGATATTTATTGTAATTTTCATGAAAGTTCCTTGATCTGATTAGAGTTTTCCATATATCTGATAGGATTAGGCCTTGATTCTTATTTAAGCTATCTGTTGAACGGGAGACTGTAGCAGCTTCTTTGAATGTTCTAGAATGGTAGTTCTCTTCTATGTAGAGCATATGACTCATATCCCATTCTATATTATGGTTGGTAGAGGCAAAGTGGGAAGAAAAGCCTGATATATCTTGTCTGTTATTCCTTACATAGCCTATGTGTTCTTTCTTTCTTGTTTCAAAACTTCTAGATGTCTGTCCGATGTAATTGATACCGCATGAACAGGTTATGCTATAAACTCCAGAGTATTTGTAGAAAGGATGGCTATCTTTTGGTGATCTTATAAACTTTTGAATGGTCTCAATAGGTTTGAAGGTTACTCTGATATTATATGTTTTAGAAGAAGAGTTAATTTTTTGGATGTGGTACTAACAAATGGAATTGTTATAGAGTTGATGTATTGGGTGTTTAATCTCGTTGTCTTTGCGGTATGTCATTATTAAAGAGAATCTTGTTGATGATTCTTGTAGGGTAGCCATTTAGGGATAGATCACTAGATATTTTAATTAATTCTTCTTGTAAGTCACCAGGGTCTGTGGTACACTGTATAGCTCTTTTTTTTTTTGAGCATATGGATAATGCTGAGTTTCTGGGATATGTGGTGAGACGAGTCGAAATGGAGGTAGCGTCCAGTGTTAGTAGGTTTTCTATATACCGACAGGTTGATGCTATTGTCAGTTTGTTTCTTAATAAGGACGTCTAGGAATGGAAGTGTGTTATCTTTTCTAGTTCCAATGTGAACTTAATAGTGTTGTGGAAGCCATTCATTTTGTTTAGATAATCTATTAGTTCTTCTTTTTTGTGATTCCAAATGATGAAGATGTCATCAACATACCTAAACCACGTGGTTGGTTTAGGGGTAATTTGGGATAAAATTTGAGTTTCCAATTTTTCTAAGAATAGGTCGGCACAAGAAGGAGAGAGAGAGGGCTACCATGGCTAATCCTGCAAGTTGTTTGTAGTAGATTTTTTTGTCATGTAAAATAATTCGAAGTTAAGCAATGATTGAACAACTTGGTGATGTTTGGTGGAATTAATAGGAATTAATAGGCATTTCGAATTACTTCTATGGGAGTTTTGATACTACGATAAATTCCAAATGGTTAGTGGAAGAATAGTGCAAAACTGAAGTTAATGGTATCCGGAGAGTTCACCGAAACACAGTTAACCGAAAGACAATTCAACGAACTCAATTCATCGGACGACAATTTATCGAAAAAGCAATTCACCGAATAATCAATTCATCGAAAATCATTTCATCGAACAACAATTAATCGAAAAAGCAATTCCTCGAAAGGCAATTCCACGAAAAAGCAATTCACCGATCAGCAGTTAATCGAAAACACAATTCATCGAAAATACAGTTCACCAAAGAATGAATTATAAGGCATGTGGGATGAAGATGTGTGTGGAATTTTTTTTTTTAAATTGTTTTGTGAGGGATATATCTTTCAGGTAACTTATATACAGTAAACTACTATTTATCCGATTTCGTTCGAAAAGCGATTTTTTTTGCGGGGCATACTGGTTGCAGTGAATGATATCCACTGAGGCGGATATAGTTGAGATGTTAAATGAACATTTCATAAAGGATTTCATCCTCGTGAAAATAACGTCCTACAGAACTTGAGGTCAGTGGGGAGGGAGGAGGAACATTGATGGTAAGTGAGTTGGAAGTATAAATGAGGAATTCAGTAAACTGGATATCAATCAGCATGTAGGACTTGTTGATATATCAACATGTGTCTTTGCGATATCTCAGAAGAGGAAGTCACTGGTGGTGTAGTGAAAGGACCAGTTGAAAGTAACAAGCTGTACGAGGGAGGGGAGGGGGACTGAAAAGTTCTGATAAACACCTAGAACAAAATGATGTTAAAGCATTCTGATATAAATCACAAGGAAGACCATATCTTAAAACCCTTTAATACCTATGTTTCCTGAAATCGTAATAATTATTGTTTTTCATTTAGGATATGTAAGAAAACATGTTAGTGGTTTTGAAGAAATACTAAATGATATTAGCAATTCCACTCTGGCTGGATGAAATTTTTAATTTCAATCGGATTAGATTTATTGCGACAAAATTTGGTGGAATGAAATGTCTTCTTCAGAGATAAATCGCTATCTGCACAAAGAAGCAGGATGTACACTTACATTAAATGTTCTAAAATGTAAGAAAATAATTATTACATTTCAATGACCCCTTCCATCTGTTGACTGTATCATGAGTAACGTTCAGTATTGTAACTGAATATTTTCTAAACAACAGTTTGCAAGAAAAATGACTTTTCGATGAATTATGAAAGAATTTATCGAAAAATTTTCGGTGAATTGTTTTTTCGATGAATTGCATTTTCGACGAATTGTCGTTCGATGAATTGCCTTTCGAGGAATTGGTCATTCGATGAATTGCCTTTTCGACGAATTGCCATTCGTTAAATTATCTTTCGATGAATTGTTAATTCGGCGAATTGCGTTTTCGATGAATTGCTGTTCGATGAATTGCATTCGATGAATTTTCTTTCGATTAACTGTTTTTCGATGAATTTGCCTGTAACCGAAGTTAATACATAGAAGAAAATAAGGAATTAGTAGATAACTTATACCAAGTGCATCAAGACTTGTGTATTTCTGTGCCTATAATTCAGTTATTATAGTGGAAGATTTCTTTGAATTGTCTTGCCATAAAGTAAAAGTCAACCAGGATTTCAAATGTGCATATGCGAATTCGATGTGTAGAAGCAGTAATCCGGTAAGAGTTGTCCTTTATATAACCTGTGAAGCTATGACAGTTAACTCCGTCGGATATATTTTGACCTTAGCTGTGATGTTATGCCAATTAATGGTCGGATGTTAGATGTACTGAAGTACTTTCTCCTCGAAATAATAAGTGTTATGTTGATCTATTAAGTGTTAGCTGACTGAGAAAGAATATAGTGTAGCCTGTCATAAGATTAGTTATTGTAACATTTGGAAGGTTAAACTTTTAAGAAATATTCTCAACTTGATTGACTGAGCATAAAGAACTGAAAAATGAGTGTTTGATATTTAATGGATTGTAATTATTCTGAATACTTTAAACTAAGCTAATATATTTATGATTTAATTCATCTAATTGGGTAGAGAGAACTATGTGAAAGAATTACCGATGCTTTAAGAAGTGTCAATATTAGCCATAATCCTTAAACCAAAATAAGAAGTTACTAATATCTGAATATGAATTTTTGTAATTGTTCAATTTGATAACCTTTTGCAGATAGTAATTCTTGAATGTATATGTTGTACTATTCCACATTAAATGTTTCCTTTTGTTGAGTTAAACTTGGTGTTTGCCTGATTTTCTTTCATTGCACCACTCATAAAATTATTTGGACCTTTGCAGAAGCCTTAAAATTATTAATAACCTTGGCCTGAAGATAAACTGATAATATAAGTATAGTTGATGATTGATTCCTCTATATTATTTAGACTAACCTGAATATAGGGTGGCGCAGTATAATATAAATTTCTTTGTATTCAGATGAGCATCAATCAACAACTAATGAATAAAAACGAAATTTAAAGAGGTAAAGATAAGATTAACAAACCAACAAAAATGGAACAGTCAGTTAGGTAGGACGTTCCAACAAAAGTGCAGTAGACAGGATAGATAAAGAAAAATATAATAAACTTCCATTCCTAGACGTACTTATTAAGAAAAAAACTGACAATAGCATCAACCTGTCGGTATATAGAAAACCTGCTAACACTGGATGCTACCTCCATTTCGTCTCGTCTCACCACATATCCCTTAAACACAGCATTATCCATGTGCTCAAAAAAGAGAGCTATTCATTTGTACCACAGTCCCTGGCGACTTACAAGAAGAATTAATGAAAATATCCAGAGATCTATCCCTAAATGGCTACCCTACAAGAATCATCAACAAGATTCTTTTTAATAATGACATACCGCAAAGACAACGAGCTGAAACCCAATACATCAACTCTATAACAATTCCATTTGTTAGTACCATATCAAAAAAATTAGCTCTTCTTCTAAAACCATATAATATCAGAGTAACCTTCAAACCTATTGAGACCATTCAAAAGTTTATAAGATCACCGAAAGATAGCCATCCTTTCTTCGAATACTCTGGAGTTTATAGCATACCCTGTTCATGCAGTATCAATTACATCGAACAGACATCTAGAAGTTTTGAAACAGTTAGCTCTTCTTCTAAAACCATATAATATCTGAGTAACCTTCAAGCCTATTGAGACCATTTAAAAGTTTATAAGATCACCAAAAGATAGCCATACTTTCTACAAATACTCTGGAGTTTATAGCATACCCTGTTCATGCAGTATCAATTACATCGAACAGACATCTAGAAGTTTTGAAACAAGAAAGAAAGAACACATAGGCTATGTAAGGAATAACAGACAAGATATATCAGGCCTTTCTTTCCACGTTGCCTCTACTAACCATAATATAGAATGGGATATGAGTCATATACCCTACATAGAAGAGAACTACCATTCCAGAACATTCAAAGAAGCTGCTACAGTTGCCTCAACAGGTAACTTAAATAAGAATCAAGGCCTAATCCTACCAGATATATGGAAAACTCTAATCAGATCATTTAACCAAAAAGAAAGGAATTTTCATGAAAATTACAATAAATATCTCAACAAATAAAACGTTTTACTTGCGACACGCGTATTGTATCATGTTGTATTGTTATCACGCACAGTGATAACTTTATATAATTTTTAGAATTGTCGGTTAGTTTCCTAGTTTTTGTTACTTTCTATTGCTTACCAGTGTATCCTTTGAAAATGCTGACAGATATTAGTCAGTAAAACGTAGGATATTAAACTGTTATTTACTTGACTAATATACAGAAATAAGTCTTTAATTTATTAATACTAGTGGTCAAGAAAAAGCTCATAATAATTAATTCCTTTTTTTTCCTTTTTTTTTTACAGTTTTGTCTTTTTCTCTTCGATTTTTACATTTTCTCCTTCTCATTTCGTTTCTTTTATTTTCTTTTGCCATAACTGCACTATTTTAATGACGAAATTCGGAAATTTATGCCTACAGTACACATTTGTACAGTTGTGCGCCGATTAGTTAGAGCAGTGGTTCCCAACCTTTCAAACCCATTTCTATAAATTGTACCCTTTGTTTTTAAAATAGGTGTTTTTAAATACGGAAATTTATTGTTTCATAACTAATGTTTTGCATTTTGTTTACTTTTCTTGTTTTTCAGCTATGACTGATTATTTTTTGTGTACCCCTGACGGCCCTGCACGTGCCCCCGGGGTATGCGTACCACCGATTGGGAACCGATTGGTTAGGATATCTCCTCTCCAAACAACGGGCCACGGATTTGAATCCCATCGGCGGCATGGATATTCTGTGAATGTTTTTAGAAGGGAGATGATTTCATCATCTAGTGCGAATCACCTCCTGGCTTGTTGGACGATTGAAAATTTTCCATAATTACTTCCAGTATCTGGATTATATAACTCATACCATTGGCATGGCCTCTGAGGGGAGGGGGGTGCATGGGATCCATCATACCTGCTGGGCCTGGGAGCCATAAAGAGAATGGCTAATGGAGAAGGCAAGGGGACCCAAAAGGAATTTTGTAGCCCCCTGATAAAATTTCTCTCAGGGGGCCCTGACAAGCGGTACTACTAATGTAATATACAAACAGTGGGAAAATCGTGGCAATTTTGGATTTTATTGTGTTTATCATAAAAGACAAAAATTCATGAGACATATATACTATTTTTAACAAACATATCAATGCATATACTAACATACATAAAATATAATACATATAAATGAGTAGAATTTTTCCAGCATAATATAAACGAATATTAAAAAAAATGGAGTTGACAATATAATAAATCTTGCTTAGGACATTTTGTTCTGCGTGATAGCCGCCAACGGGATAATATAATTAACACCAGTCGCCACTCACCAATATCCAGCAGTATCCCACAATTCACCCTGGGGATCTTGCATTATAACGAGTAATTTTGTTTTTAAAATTGGTTCGGACAACATTTTAAACAACTAGCATTAGAAGTGAAAGTCCTATAACACAGTTAGTTGTTTAAAATGTTCGAACAAAACAAGGGTAAGAAACAGAAGTATGTAGAAAAAAAAGAGTGTTTGAACAGGAATGGAAGAAAAGCTTTGTGCTAACTGTTAAGGGTGAGAAACCTATGTGTGGCAATGACAGAAAAGTTCAAATTTTTTAAAGAAAATATCTTGCAGCTGAAGAACATTTGAAAACCGCCCTATGTGACTTTGGTGCATCGGAAACTTGGCACCGCCGTAATATACACTAATAGATTTTCATAGGTGTGTTTCACATTAAATAAATAAATAAGTAAAATCAGGACTAGGATTGATTGTTTTGAATGATTAGTGTCCTTGTATTAGAATGCAATCATGAAACCTGCGTTCTTTATGATTATCAAATTATTTACTTATATATTGGCACATATATGGCACACATATCTTTCTTATGTTTTATTTGCCATTAATATTTTTCATCAAGAAGGTTTGTGTAGCTCAGTGTAAGTGGTCTTTACGCTTGGCCGCACGAAGATAGACTTCGAGTTTAGTCGACGATTGGAAAACTTTTTCTAAGCCTTTCTTCGACTGGTTCCCGAGTTAGTCATTCTCTGGCATGGACAAGCCGATTTTTTCTCCCAGAAACTCGGTTTTTTTTCATCCTGTAAACTCAAGAAAATCGACTGTAGAAACTACATTATTTTAGACAGTAACATATCCTGTTAAGGTTAGGTACCAAGAGATGGCAGCACTTGTTTGCTCGTCTCTTCATCGGTGCGCCTATAATCGGTGGGCGAGCTATCTCTGATTGGCTACCGAGGGAGATTGAACTGCCCACTCAGTCTCCAGAAAGCTAGATACTGCTTAAAGGCCTCACCTATAATAATGGAATAAAAGGCGTTAACTTATTTATTTATTTTTATTTTACATCAATTCCACACACGCGAGGCTGCAGGGCCTATGGAAAATAAACGACATCTGAGGTCAGGAATCAAGGGCAAAGCATTTGTTGATATTCGTTTTGAAGATCTTGGATGTAGTCCTGACGAATATTTCATGAGAAAGGCTGTTCCACAGAAAAGAGTTAAAAATAATAAAAATTATCATAATAAGAATAAAAGATCATCATCGCAGATAATCTTCCAGACCGAGATTATTAATATCAGATTCAAATCATTTTACCAATAACAAATGGTCTGATTGAAACTAAAATTAAACTACAATAATTTTTAGGGTTCATTTAAAATTCCAAATTTTATTAAAATCCACTACTAAGAGCAGAGCTATGGCATTAATATTCATGAGATATCCTAAGGAGTTCTCTCCTTATGTGGCCAACAGCAGGAGGAATGACTGTGAAAAAATGACGTTGCAAAATGGAACAGGTAGTAGTCGAATGAATATTGTAGATGGTACAGGTATTTATCGAATAGTGGTATTTCATTCTGGCAAAGCAGATTTTATTCCTAGAGGGCCAGTGATGATTGAAACATTACAACTGACATCTAGAATATTAAATATTCTAGATGTGAGCAAGGCACAGACCCAGTCTAGCAAGTGTGGACCCTAGGCAATATGACAGTATGGGGACTCACTAAGAAAAATTTCATTTCAAAATATATAATCTGATGTACCATAGATTTATTATAAAAAAAAGTATCTAATAATATTTAGAATAACATAGAAAAGAAGATACTTTACAAATATATAATATATTTTAAAGACAAATTTCTGAGCAATTCAAATGTGGTCCAATATTATTTTTAAGAAAGTCTTCCTTTCTTTTTGGTGGCCCCTTTTGCACTAAATATTCTCTTATATTTTGACTAATGTAATTCGGGGACGTCATGCCCTATCATCTGAAACTTTCAGTTGCTCGTGATCTGAATGTGTTTTTGTAATATCTATTTGTCCTGTATCTGTTTCACTAAATTATATACCTATTTCAGGCTAAATTGACCAAGGCATTTATCTGAAAGGATCATATATGAAAGGATCATTACCTATCTTCTAAATGATCCATAAGGCTCTTAACGATTAGTCATAAGCCTTATGTCTTAAGGCAATGTTTCTCAAAATGTGGTACGCATACCCTTGGGGATACTCGAAAGGTCTTCAGGTGATACATGGCAATTTCCGGCTATGCATCATTAACGCATGGAATCATTATATTTCTCAACGAATAGCGCAATTAGAGACAACTGGGATAAAAAGGCACTAACTAATGAATCACATCTCCTCTCCAACAGAAACTGCTGTACAGACTCAAGCAAAACCTTATGTTGCCGGTGCAACATATGGTTTTGCTTGATACCACTCCTTCGTGAACGTGTTAAAACTAAGAAATATACACATATATAGTGAATGTGTTTCAGATATTATGGAATTCGGTTGAAGAGAATTAGTATTTCAACTCAAACTCCATATCTACTTACATATAAATTTAAATAAAAATAGACATTTACAATGAAATATACTTCGCTTATTTATTATTTGATAAGGGGGTACTTGGTAATAATGAAAACATTTATTTGATAAGGGGATACTTGGTAATAATGAAAATTTAAGAAGGGGCATGTAGATATCAAGTTTGAGAAACACTGTCTTAAGGACATAAGGGCAACGCTTTTTTCCATGGATCCCATACCCTCTTCATTACTCAGGTCATAAATAGGTATCCGGGCTTCTCTTCTGCACAAATACTTGATCAGTGAGTACATTATTTTCTCTTTTTTTTTTTTTTTTTTGAGGGGGTTTGATTTGCTGATTTTTAGTTTTTGACTTCGGCTTAAGTATTTTCTTCCAGTGTCTCTAATTCGTACGGACGTTATCGAAGCTTCAAATCTGAAATATTTTAGTATTTATTAGAAAACGTATTCCATACTCTTTTTTTTTATATATGGTTCCCACCCACGACAGGTTATTAATAAACCTATAGTACATTTGGCAAATTGAGGAGCCTGTGTAGCTCAGTGGATGTCACGTTTGCATACCACAGCACTTGAGTGCACGCAGAAAGATTTGCTTTCGAATCTAGTTGGCGACTATGAGAAATTTTTATAAGCCTTTTTTCGACCGGTTCCCGAATTAGTCGATCTCTGGCAAGGACAAGTGGGATTTTCGTCCCATAAACTGAAGAAAATCGACCGTAGAACCCACATTATTTCAGATATTAAATATATTGTGTTAGAGTTAGGGATCAGAGATAGCCTTGGGCCAGCTATCTCTGATTATATATATATATATATTATTTCAGATATTGAGAATAACATTTAGAATAACAGTTTTTTTATAAAGATTTTATAGATATTAGATATTTTTGCACACCATGGCGCTTGGCCGCACGAAGGAAGACTTGATTTCGAGTCTAGTCGGCGACTAGAGGAAATTTTTCTAAGCCTTTTTTCGACCGGTTCCCGAGTTAGTCGATCTCTGGCACGGCAAGCGGGTTTTTCTCCCGGAAACTCAAGAAAATCGACCGTAGAACCCACATTAATTCAGACATTAAATACGAGTGTTAGGGTTAGGGACCACGAGATGGCGGCACTTGTTGAGCCGTCACTCTTCACTGCTTGCCTCTTAATTAGTGATAGCCTTGGGCCATCTATCTCTGATTGGTACCAGTGGAGATTGAACTGCCCACTCAGTCTCCAAAAGTTAGATAGGGATAAAAACGGCCTCGCCTACTCCCTATATATATGGGAATAAAAAAGGTGTCAGCTGATTTTTTTTACATTGTAAGTTTTATTTATTCTTTCATAGTACAGAAATCCTGCTCTAAAGACAAAATATGAAACTTTTTCAAGCCATTTCAGGCCTCCAATAAGCGGGGATGTGGTCTCACACTGGGTGATGAAATGCATCTTCTACCTAAAGAGAATCACAAAAATCCATGCTGGCGTGGATTTTTGTGATTCAAATCCTTAACCCGTTGGGGATTCGATCAACCAGGCCAGCAGTATTATAACAGTAATAGTAATAATAGCACCTACTCATATAATAGCCTTATATAAGATAGCCCCGACAACCCAGAAATTACTATATATTTCTTGCTTACAATTATTTTTTTAGAAACTAAATACATTTTGCAATTTTTATATTGTAATAGCATTTACGACAAAAAATTAAGAATATAATATAATATTTAATATAATATTTAATATAATATAATATAAAATATAATTTTAAAATTATATTTTAAAATATAATTAAAATTTATATTTTAATCCTATAAACAATTGCTTAAAGATTCCATAATGATGCACACATACTTCCTCAAAAATGTGCATTTCTGAAAGGATCACTACCTAGAAGGGTTGTTTCAGCTGAAAAGGAAAGATGGTAGCAGTGCATGAGAGTTGGTCAATGGGGCGCCGGAAGAGAAGCATTGAACAGTTGCTGATCTACCAGTTTGGCAAAATTATGAAACTCCACACTCGCACGGAATTAGTTAGATTCCAGAGCGTGTTAAAGTTAATCCCTTGAAGAGCACAGAAAATGAAAAACCTTAACAGAGTTCCACACCAAGACCAATAGATATAAGCAATTTTTCTCTATTCATTCAGAAACATCTTTATCGGTAGAGCAAAATGAATGAGTTAAATATACAGGCGTCTTAATGCTGCGAATCTTTTTAAGACTCTTGATCATTATCATCAAATTCCTGACATGTATCTTTTAGGGTTGTACAGGATATGATAGTACTATATGAAAAACGTACATCATGACTAATTTTCTATCTACAATTTTCCTCCAAATCAATCTGTTACCTGTCAAGACTCCAACATTGTCAGGTCTTATATTTCTATCTTCAACGCACTTTTTACTGTATCAATCCACCTATACCTTGGTCTTCCTCTAGGTCTTTTCCTGCTAACCTGGAAGAGAACACTTGTTTTGCTAATCTTTCCTCCCCCATTCTGGTTAAGTGACCATATCACCTGAGTTTAGATCTGCTAACAACACATTCCTGGATGCTCACAATGTTAAGTTCTTTCATAATATCCTCGTTTATAATATCATATTGCCATTGATGCCATCTATTCACTCCCCCTAATCTTTCTCAGGACTCTCATATCTGTGGTCTCTAGCCTTTGGACAAGTGTTTTACTTCTGACCCAGCTCTCAGATCCATAAGTTAAAACTGGTTTGAACACTGTCTTGTATACAGCTAATTTAGTGCTTTGACTAATTTCTCTTTTATTCCATATAAATTTATTCAGTTGACTTCCTACCATACCAGCTTTGTCGTTTCTGTTGTCTATTTCCGGATTTAATTTACGATCTTCACTGAAAATTGTGCCTGGGAAGCTGAAATGTTTTTCTTGTTCTATAGGTTCTCCATTCAGAATACACTTGATATTTTCAATGCTTCTGCCTATTTTGCCTTACTATCGAGGTCTGTGTAGCTCAGTGGAAGTGATCCTCTGCACTAAGCTGGGCGAAGATAGATTTACAGTTCGAGTCTAGTTGCCGAGTGGAGGAACTTTTTCTAACCCTTTCTTCGACCGGTTCCCGCGTTAGTCGATTTCTGGCACAGGCAGCCGGGTTTTTTCTCCCGGAAACTCGGGTTTTTCATCCCGTAAACTGAAGAAAATCGACCGTAGAACCCACATTCTTTCAGACGGTAACATATCCAGTTAGAGTTAGGAACCAAAGAGATGGCAGAATTTGTTTGCCAGTGTCTTCACTGGTGGCTGCCTATAATTAGTGATAGACATGGGCCAACTATCTCTGATTGGCTACCGGTGGAAATTGATCAGTGGCGGCTTGTACATAAGCACTGCGATACTGCCAGCACCCCAAAGAAAAAAATGAAAAAATTAAATTTTGTATGTGTTTATAAATAATAACAATGTTTACAACATTATGTAAATACAATACAACATGTTAAAGGCTACAGCTTATGTTTTGACATTGATTGAATAGTTAATAATTGGAATTGTTCGATTAACGCTTTAGAGTACGACACAAATGCACTGTGATCTAACGCGGCTTCGGAATTATCACATTCGGCCAAATGCAGCTGCACTCGCCGATATTCGTTTGCAATTCTCATTGAACGTTACCACTGATTCCGACACTGATCGTTTGGGCAGTGTATCGTATGCTTGCGCGCGTTATTTCTGTGAGATACGAAACTTTTATTACTGGTGCGTGTTCGTGGTGAACTATTTTTTGTAAATCTTATTTTAGTTTGTTAAAATAACATATAATTATTTATTTATTATAGATACAAGGCTGAATTATGACGAGTTTCTCACTGTTGAAAATATGAAACGAATTATATTTTTTCAATTATCGTTACACGAAACAAATGCACTGTGGTCTAATGCAGTGTCAGAATTATCGCGCCAATTGCAGCTAGACTTGCCGATATTCGTTTACGCTTGTCATTGCACGTTACAAGTGATTCCAACACTGTTCGTTTGGGCAGTGTCGCTTACAGATAAATTGTATGCATTCGGGCGTTATTTCTGTGAGATACGAAACTTTTATTAGTGGTTGTTCGTGGTGAAGGTGAAATATTTTTAATAAAGCAATTTTTTAATATGTAAATTTATTTATCAATAAATTGGTTACTGATTAGGAAAAAAAGAATTTTTTTTATTTGTATATGCAGCACCCCCCACTTAAAATTTTCACTGGCCGCCACTGAAACTGAACTACCCACTCAGTCTCCAAAAGCTAGTAGGGTTCAAAGGTCTCGCCTACTCTCTATAAGAGAATAAAAAGGCATTAACTTATTATTGTCTTGCTATTGCTGATTTTCATACCAAATTTCATATGTCAGAGAACCTTGCAGACTTGAAATGGATTTATTTAGGAGTATAACATCGTCTGCATAAAGTAAAGAGCTGCGATTAAAATTTCCAATTTTGATATCAGGTTTAATACCACTTTCCTTCATAATGTGATCCATATAGATAATGAATAACGGAGGGGATAATGTATATACTTGTCTGACATTATATTTTAAATATTAAATCATCTTCCTATACTCCTTTCAATTCTAACTGCTGACTTACAACTCAAATGAAGACAAAGTGTTGCTTAACATAATGCCCCATTGACACCATACAACTGTAGCGCTTTGAATAGCTTCTCTCTTGGCACATTTTCACATGCCTTTTCCAGATCTACAAAACTTAAGTACAGATCTTTGTTATATTCTCAATATTTCTCAACTATATATCATAAAGTGAAAATCTGATCCTGATACCCTCTATTTGGCCTGAATCCAGCTTGCTCTTCACCAATCTTCCCTTCCACAATCCTTCTCAACAGTTTTTCTCAAGTATACTTGCATAAATCTTACCAGAAACACTCGGTAGAGAAATACCTCTGTAATTCTCACGTTCAGATTTATTTCCCTTTTTATATGTGGGTACTATGAGAGCTCTACTCAAATAATGTGAAATTTGTCCCTCTCTCCAGGCCTTCTGAACTATGCAGTGCGGCCACTGTAAGACTTTTATATCTCCATACTGGAGCATTTCTGGTCGAATATCATGTAATCCAGCTGCCTTTCCACATTTCAGGCTTTTGATGGCTTTTTCTACTTCAAGTGCCTATTGAGTGTTTTATGCCACTGTGCTGTCACCGATTGTTTCATTTAGCAATTTTTTCGAAGTAATTACTTCATACATCAAGGAAATCTTTTTCTCCAGTTTTCATGTCACCTTTATTATCTCTGATTCCTTTTACAGTACTCTTTCGTCCATTTCTCAGCTTTTTCAATAACTTCCAGACTCTTAATCAAGGTTCTTAAAACCGAGAAGTAAAGGATAAAGCTTACCCTCTTAACAGGGTTTGCCATTGCGTTCGGTTCAGACTTAAAGCAGGCCATCTATTTACCTTTTTAGACATTCTTCTTTGTCAGCCAAATGGAAACCTTTACTTCTTCTTTTTTAGAAAGAAAACTCAGACAGAACTTGATTCATGTTTTTTAACATCATTAGCCTTTCAGTAATCTGATCCCATTAAGACTTGTACATCGAACCTACTATTTGCGCTGTACTAAAACTGCTATATCAATTCTTTTCTAAAGCCTTCATTGAGTCTTATATCAACAAAGCTGCTGATAGTTATAAAGTTTCCTTGTGATCTGCCTCCAAAGGAGAAGGAGTGATCCATCGTGTTAGATTTCCTTACATTAAACGTGCTTTGGAAGAATTAACTTAACTGCTTAGAACTGTTGATCTCCATATGTCATTCTACCTTGAGCCCTGAACTCTATCAAACTCCATGCTGATGCAAGTCTTTGGCAAATCTAATAGATTTCCAGATGTTTGTCGTCATGACATCTCCATCCATCTATCCGTTAATTGGACACCAACAGATGTCGTATGGGCACTCAGATTCTTGGTGATGTGCCACACCAGATCTTGCCATTTGGTATTGATGTATGTTTCTCTGGCGGTTTCAATTCTAAAGATCTGTCGCTCCAGAGATACCATCCACACATTTCATTAAGGATCTACCCCTTCCTCTTTTCCAGTAATTTTACCTTCTGTTACTATTCTGAGAAGTCCTCCTTCCAATCCTTTTAATGTGTACAAAGTATGTTAACTTTCTTCTGTCAGTACCCATAAGGAGTCTTAAGGTTCTATTGAGCCTTTCCAGCACCCGCCCATTTGTCTGCCTTTCAGCCTATGATATCCTAAACAGCCTTTTCTGACACCACATCTTAAAAGTAGTTCTCCTTTTCTATCAGATTTCTTTAGATCCCAAATCTCACATTCATAAGTAGCTGTTAGAAAAAAAACTGCATCCAAAATCCTCAACTTTGTTCTTATGGAGATAGATCCATCCGTCCAGATTTTAGACAAGTCTCTGACTGTTTTAGCCATTCCTAATCTTCTTCTGACGTCTTCTGAACAGCAATTCTTCATGAATTCCAAGTACTCCAACTTGCTACCTTCCTCAGTTCTTTCTCCATTAAGGTACACTTGTTTCTCAGGAGCTTCCCTGTCTCTTTATTTCCTTTGAGAACCATAATCTGTGTCTTAATAATGATTGAAATAAAGTCTTCTGTTCTTACTGATCTTGTTAATTTTGTCAAGAATTTGTCCCAATTCTTCCTTGTTGCTACAGAGGAGTACTGTATCATCAGCATATCTCAGATTACTGATTAATCTAACACCTACTCTAATTCCTGTCTTTAGCTCATCCAATGCTATATGCATGATATCCTTAGCATAACACTAAACAAGTGGGGAGAAAGTATTCTTGCCTAACTCCATTTTCAACCTGAAGCCAATCGGTTAATCTAACACCTGTTCTTATCATGGCCTGTGCTCTCTGTACAAGTTAGACATCAGCCTGGCAGCACGTTGAGGAAAATCCATTCTTTTCATTACTTTCCTCAGTTTCACATGCTGAACATAGACAAAAGCTTTAGAGTAGTCTATGAAACACATTACCATAAGGAGTCTAAATACTTTATAGAGGGTGGCCATAAAATAACTTTCCCTCTTTGGAGGCATCTGTAGCTAAAACCAATAAACGGAATGAGACCAAATTTTATATTGAGACTTTTGAAAGCATGGGGAGATGATTTCCGCGAAAAAAAAAAAGATTTAGTACCAAAAGTCACCGATAAGGGAAATTTTGGTGCTGGCGGAGCCGAAAACAAGGGGATAATTACATTAAAGGTAGATAAAATGGAATAATAACATTTCGACGGTGTAAGCGACAGCCGCATCACTCATTCCAGCTGGATATGTGGCGCATTACAATGATAATAATAATAATAATAATAATAATAATAATTAAACTCAAACAACAACTTGCGAGAGACACAGAAATTGATGTAGTGATTGAACTCGCAGGAAATAATGTTTTATTCATTAGAATCAGGGTCCCCTGGACCACATACACGATTTTCAGTGTGCTGACCTTTAACGTCTGTTGACTGCTGACTGTTGAAAAATAATAAAAATCCATCTTGTAGCACTTAGGAGGGCGAAGGACGCTTGCAGCACTGTGTTTACCACAGAGTCATATTGTTATACGGCGGCAAGCATATGCACGTCATAGTGAGATGAGAGCTACTAGCGTAATGCGGCACTATCCGTCGCGCATAAAATATAATATTGGACATTACAATTAAATCGATTAATTGTAATGTCCAAATATTTAAAGAGACAGAGTAAACACGATAAGCACTACGAACACTCTACTACTGGTGCAAACTGTTTATATGCAGTTTGCACCAGTAGTAGAGTGTTCGTAGTGCTTATCGTGTTTACTCTGTCTCTTTAAATATTTGGACATTACAATTAATCGATTTAATTGTAATGTCCAAAAATTGTTAAAACCCATTCCTTTAATTAATTACAATTAAAGGAATGGGTTTTATTTTTAAATAATTTTGAATTATACTAAACTGTATAATTTTATCGATAATAAACAATATTTTCTCATGAAACAAAACAAGAATATTATTATTATTATTATTCGTGACACCTCCATGGAGTCCAAAGACTCATCGCGGGAGTACACCTACTATACAACTGTCTCCACCGCTACACCAAACCTCTTCTGCTAATCATCTTCATCAACGCCATCTACCGCCCACCACCACTAGTATTTTTTGTCTGTAAATTGCGTGCGTTCTGAAGGGCCGATTTGTCTGTATGGGGGATGAAAAACCGGAGTTTTTATTTTATTTTATTATATATTTTATTTTTAAGTAATTTTGAATTATTATTATTATTATTATTATTATTATTATTATTAACTATTATATCAAACTGTATAATTTTATCGATAATAAACAATATTTTTTCATGTTTAATTTTTTTTAATTTTAATTTTACAATAATTTTCATATTTTATCCAAACACGTATACACTGTACCAGTGTGCATGTATATTTCGAAAGTTGCAGCACCCAACGATTTCAAGCCACGAGCCTCCAGTGCTCGTGAATTGTCTGGAGCGCTCCATTGAGAGATCATTATTTAAAATAGCTTCTTAACTTTCTTGCCAAGTCCAATCCTTCTGCTAATTTCTTTCAACTGAATTCTTTAACGGTTCATCACAATCAGAATCTTCGGCAGAACTTTCCCCACCACTTAGTTCGACGTCATCTATTAATTGTACCCGTTCCTCTTAATTTAAATCTATTTCCCCATCAATTAATTCACTAATTTCGTTTTCAACCATGTCGCAAAAGCCCTCTAAGTGGCCATTACTAAAAAAAAAAAAAATTCACATAAAAAAGCTTTACATATTGTATGTAACTCACCAGCAAATAAAGTGCTCAGCTTTAGATTGACACACTTATGATTTTTAATGCGCTTTCCTGGCAGAAAACGAAAACAACTTTCAACAATAAACACTTTATACGGTAAACATTTGACGTGCATGCGTGCTAAAGGGTATTTGCCCATAATATAAATTCGCTACTTATAACTACATGTGCGATACGGGCAGACGCAAATTTAACCAAGATAAAATTTGATTTTTAAGTCGCGCGGTGAAAAATAGATGAAAAGATAAAAGGTTACTACAATGTGTAGTAACACACTTATGATTTTGTTTACAATTTGTAGACCGCGTTGTATAAGTACCACGTTGAACAAGGGTTACTACAATTTGTAGACCGCGTTATATCGAAACAGCGTTGTATAAGGTTGTATAAGTACCGCGTTATAGGAGGGTTACCTGTATATATATATATATATATATATAGGTTATATATACATATATTTTATATATTTAGTATACTTTTTTTTTTTTGAAGGCAGGGAAGTAATCCCTAACCGCCATGACGTCTATAGACATCCAGCTAAATCTGGATACGATTCTGTAACACCTATTGAATAACATAGATAAAAAGTGCAATTTGGTCTCACTATTTCATTCACCAGGCAGGTAGGGAGGTTAATAAACATAGACATGGACCTCCTACACTAACATGCATATACTCCTATGTGTGTTGTAGGTTTTGGTCAATTGGTAGAGCCTCTGCTACTAATGGCTCAGTTAAGTAAGTTTGAGCGCAGTTAGGAGTTGGAAGGGGACCAATCATTCGATGCTGTTGGCACACTCTCCCTCGATGAGCCTTTGGACTCCCTGCAGGTGTCTAATAATAATAAATACCCCACAAGTTGGATGTGCACATGTGGGTGCAGGTGTGTGTGTGTGCGCGTGTTTGTTTGTGTCTGTTGTGTTCCACTGCTGTAGATATATATAGTACTGGAACTTCCTGAAAAGTATTAAGATAACACTTCTAATTTTTACCTTTAGCATTTTGTATTTTTAATAGGAGAAGCTGAAGTTTTGGGACACACATGGAAAAAAGAAGAAATTTTAGATGCCAAAATAAAAAAGTTCCTTGCAGTAAGTATATCAGCTAATTCAACCATCAGTCTTCTTTTTATAAATATCTGCCATTTCAATTTGGAGTATAGTTTTTTATTTGGAGTGAAGAAGATCATTGTGAGCTCTATGGATAGCTTGGTATACATTCCAGCCTGTGACTCAGCTCTTGATATGTATGTTGCAACAATTCTGGAGTACCTGTAGCCATAGCTACACTGTTTTTTAATTCTTATTTTATAAGTTAATAATTAACTTTGTTACAAGAATTTGTCACACTTATTATTATGTCACTATCATTAATATATTATCATCAAAACTTTGAGTTAAAATTCATTGTGGGGATGTATTCATTGTCACACCCAAAACTCGCATTGTGCTTTGCCTTCAACATATTTGCTATTTCTGTTCTCACCGCATTGTCAGGTAATGCATTCCACTCACCATCCACTCTCCATGGAAGAACCCTACTCTCCCTCTTCTTCTCTCTCTCTCTCTCTCTCTCTCTCTTGTTCATACCCTCCATATCTTCTAGGAATAGTGTCTTGTTCTACTCCTGTCTCCCTTCATTCTATGAAAATCTTTTCAATATTAATCTGGTAACAATCCCTTAACAACTTATTTATCTCAATTATATCACTGCCCCTATATGCAGGGTTCTGCAAAAGGCTTTCTCTAAATCTATCTTTATACTAGACATTCCAGAAACCCAATGTCATCTCAGTCATTCTTCTCTGAACCCTTTCTCATATATCTGGCATAGGAACAGGGTGGTGATACCATCAAGGAGGAATAATGCAGTTATCTAATGTAATGACTTGAACCACATGAGCTATGTGGTCTCTAAACTTTGACTCTTTATCCACTATAATCTCTAAGTCTCTGTCTTCATTGAGTATTTGCAGCAGATTCTGATTACTGTCACTCACACTCTCCTAACTTGGGATAACTGGATACCACCTTCTAGGCTGTTCTCGATATAATGACAACAGTGGCCCATGTACAGAACCGATACACTACTACTGGTTACCATCCTTCTCTTAGACTAATCACATCCATACATTATTTTCTGATACCTGTCAATCAGCCAGTCACTCTTGTATCCATGCCTCAAGCCTATTTTGTACATCTATCTCTTTCAATTTGTACAACAACTTCCCAAGTAGAATCCTGTTAAATGTTTTTGGCAAATTCTTGAAGCATCATTGTATATTTGTTTCCCTTATCCAACTCTGCTGTCGTATTAGAGAAAGTGAGAAGATAGCCAAAGCAAGATCTACCATTAACAAAACCAAGCTGTCATTGATAGAGCTCCTAGTATTTGAAAGTTTTTCACTTTGTTATAAATTAAATTAAAATGCCAAAAAATTATATTCATGTTTAATTATTTATCTAAGTGTTAGCAAACAAAGTTTGCATGTGAAGTATCTTCATTACTAGGCTGCTTCACATTAATTGCCTTAGTATCCCATAATGCAAAGCACATCCTTTTGGGTGTGTATAATTCTATATATTATGGGATGCACCACTACCCAGACTGTTTTTGACTTTTATTGAGGTCTCATCAGTGGGAGCCAGACCCAGAAGAAATACCAGGGTTGAAGTAATGCAGAAGTCATATATTTCTTGTATACAAATAGTGAAAAAGTGTAACACCTTATTATTAAAATATTCTAGATTAGAGCTAGTTGTTGAAAGTGTTTTTTCACTTGGTTACTTTATACAAGTAACCTAGTTTTGAAGATTTCACATGCAAACTTTGCTTACACTTGGATAAAGGATTAAACAAGAATATATTATTTCTTGTTTAAATTTAAAAAGAATATATAATTCCTTGGCATCTTTAATTTAATCTATAACAAAGTGAAAAAACTTTCACCAATAACTTCAACCTTGGTGTCGGATTCTGCTTTTGACTTTTGATGAGAATAGACGTATTATTTTAGATTGAGCCTGATTAGATTGCATACAAGGTTTTTCAGGAATCTCGCATTGCACTGGTGCTGACACAGTTTGATTCCTACTGTCTCCCCCTCTGCATGAAACATGCAAGAGGTCTGATGGCCAGCAGGCCCCATCCACTATGAGGACCAGTGGTGGATTTAAGGTATTATAGGGAGGTAGGCTTTCACTCTGTGGCCAAGTGAGATACTGACATTCCTTTCCTCATTTAGTAGGATGCTACAAGTCTAAATATTGCTAGTAGACCACCTTGGTCTGCAGGATTTTTTGCTGGCAGGCCCCTAGCCCTGCAGGATTATATATACTGCTCTCAAACAATTTCAGCTGGCAGGAGACCCTGCTCCGATATGGAAAACATCAAGGAGCAGATCCGGATTCTTAATAAAGAGCAGTCCCTAGAGGTAATGAAGCTCATAATGGACAAGCTTGAATCTGACTGGCCGGATTTTATAAAGCAGTACATTCAAACTAATGACCAGGATGGAGAGGAGGAGGTATCACAAGGAGAATTCATTACTGCTCTGTCACCAAAATCCCCCTGTCAAAACAACTCACAGGGGGAGCATTCTAACAAAAGATGTAGAACTACAGAGGATCAGATGGATGAAGACTCACCAACACCAGACGTCCTGAGGAACACTGAAAAGGTTCTACCTGTTATATTAAGGGACAAGGACAAATGGACCAATGTCTCATCAGCCCTTAGGTAACATAAAATCTCATATTCCTGGGCTAAAAACCAAGATGAAGGAGTCAAAATCCAGCCAGCCTCAGTCACTGACTACAGACAAATGACAAAGCTAATGGATAACAAAAGTCTTCCTTATCACACATTTGCTCTACCCAGTGAAAATAATCTCAAGGTGGTACTTCATGGGGTAACTGAAAGAGTCACCTCTGAAGAAATCATTTCTGACCTTATGAATCAGGGCCTGACCCCAGTCAAAGTGAGCAGGATGCTCAGGTCAGATAAACAGCAATGCCACTGGTAGAGATTGACAAGATGCAGAAAAAGATATATGAACTGACCACTATATATGTGGCCTCAGAATTTCTACTGAGCTGCTAAGGAAAAAGTCATCAGCTGGGCAGTGCCATAAGTGCCAAAGGTTTGGCCATGCCCAAAAACTTTGCAAGGCTAATTTCAGGTGTTTAAAATGTGGCGAGGGCCACCAGACCATCATATGCACCAAGCCAAGATCCATGCCAGCTAAATGTGCCAATTATGGAGGACCTCTCCCTGCCAACTACAAGGGGTGCATTACTCACCCAAAGAACCGCAGGACAGCAAAAGCTGCCCTTCCAACACACTACAGCGATGCTCAAGGCAGCCGTGCAGGTCGCACCCCTGTACAAATAATCTCCAGTTCAACAACTCAGGAAAGAAAACAAGCTGCAGCAATGAACAAAACTTATGCCAAGGCTGCACAAACTAAGGCTGTTCCATCCCATGAACAAACAAGCTCTAATCTAACATCAGTATTAACTGCCTCACTAGCTACCATGTTACAAGAATTCAGCATGACAAATCCTTCGACATCCTCCACGAAAAGATTCCTGCAAGGTATCCACTCAATTTTGACAGTCCTCAATAATGAATAAAAGAAAATACCAGCCCAACTCTCTCATGATCACTGCATGGAATGCAAATGGACTGAGTAACAAAATTCTGGAATTGCAAGAGTTCACTCACAGACACAATCCTGATGTAATATTAGTAAATGAAACACATCTCAGGCCAGCTAATAACTCCAAATTACAGAACTACATAATGTACAAAACAGACAGACTCACCAGCAGTGGAGGAGGTACAGCTGTATACATTAAAAACTACCTAAGCCACAATGTCCTGACCAATTCACCAACCAAGAACCTAAAGATAACAGGCATTGAAGTTCATACTAACAATGCTGGTAGTATCAAAATCTATGCTGTATACAATCCACCCAGCATTCCATTACTGGTATCTGAATTGGACTCCATTCTCGGCTTCACAGACTCCATCATCATGGCTGGTGACTTTAATGCCAAGCATACAGCCTGGTACAGCTCCACAATCAATGACAAAGGTTGTACTCTAAACCATTACTCAACGCAAAATTCTATTGTTATAGCCAGACCCTCAGAGCCCACCCATCACAGCTCAGCTGGAAGCTCAGATGTACTTGACATAGTCAAAGTCATCCTCAAAACAAAACAAAGTCATCCTCATGACATAGTCATCCTCAAAAAAATCAGATACCAGTATCAGTTGGAAACATTAAATGAACTTTCTTCCAATCACAACCCCATTCTGCTTAAACTCGATACACAAGAGCAATTCTCTCCTCCGCACTCTTTCATATCTTGGGACAAGCTCTCCAGAATTCTCCCACACCACATTGGCCCAGGCCCTGTTATTCACAATAAAGAGGAGATAGGCCTTGCTGTAAACAACCTAACCAGTCAGATCAAAAAAAGCAATAAAGTCAGTCACCCAAACTACAGTCTTTCACCCTAGTGGTCAGATCCCTGAGGAAATCTTGGATCTAATCAGATTGATAAACAAAGCCAGAAAGAGATACCATAACACAAGAGCCCCACAAGATAAAACAACTCTGAATAATCTAAATAGACAAGTCCGTGGAGCTCTGCAAGAACAACAAAGCTAAACCCAGAGGACAAATTCTTGAGAACCCTCTGCACTAAAAGGCAACTCATCACCCCATTTCAGACTAAGAAGGGAATAGCCCATACTGACAAGGAAAAGGCAGAGGGTCTGGTAGACAGCTTGGAAACTCAATGTAATCCCTCTTATGAAAATTTGAACATCAATCTTATCTACAAGATTCACCACGTCAAGCAGGTCATAACATAGCAAAAGGATGACCTAGAACCAATCACACCCACTTCTCCAGCAGAAGTTATAAATATCATAACCCATTTGAACAACAATAAGGCTCCAGGTCCAGATGGAATCACAAACAAAATAATCAAACTACTCCACAGAAAAGCCATTGTGCATCTAGTCAATATAATCAATGCCATCCTCAGGAAGATGGTGGATATCACGCCAATCAAAAAGATTGGAAAGAATTCCCAGCTCCCCAAAAGCTACAGACCTTTCAGTCTTCTGTCCAGCCTTGGAAAGGTTGCGGAAAAAGTCATCCTTAGAAGGCTTCAATCAGCAATGGATAAATTAGGTTTTATTCCCAATGAGCAGTTCGGATTCAGAAAAACCATAGCACTGTACAACAGATACACCGACTGCTCAAATTCATCACCAAAGGCTTCAACTGGAACCTCCACACAGCTGCAGTCTTTATAGATGCTGCGAAGGCTTTTGATAAGGTGTGACATCAGGGTCTTCTCTACAAGCTCATCATATTCAATATACCAACTAATCTAGTAAAAATAATTCACACATACCTCAATGACAGATTGATGCAAGTCAAAATAAATGAAACTGTGTCAACCAGATGCAAGATCCTCGCAGGTGTTTTCTATCTACATAGCTAATATCCCTCAAAATCCAAGTTCAACAATCACTGCGTTATATGCAGATGATACTGCATTATTAGCAACATCTCTCAGTCCCAAACTAGCTATCAGAAGACTCCAAAGCAGTATTCATACATTGGAGAAATGGTTGATGGACTGGAGGATCCAAGCAAACCCACAGAAGAGCTCAGCCATACTGTTCACTAAAAATAAGTTTCAGACCAAGGAAGACATACATCTGCTAGGAGTTAAGATTCCATGGTAGAGCGAAGTCAAATATCTCGGCATGATGCTCGACAAAAAACTGCAATTCACCAATCATATAAAACACATAAGCTTGAAGACATCCAAAGTAATCACACAGCTCTACCCCATGATCAACAGAAGAAGCAAACTGGATACTTGGAACAAACTACTCATATACAGGATGGTAATACGCCCAGTCACATTTACGCATCTTTTGCATGGAGCCATACCTCGGATACAAATATTCAAAAACTGCAGAGGATACGGAATAAATGCCTGAGAATGATTCTGGATGCCCCATGGTTTATCAAAAAATCCCAGATTCACAGAGAAGTCAACATTTCCTACATCACATCCCTCCTCCATGACCTAGCAGAAAAGTTCTTCACCAATCATCCAAACCCACTGATCAAGCAAGCTTCAGACTACAATGAAGCAGAATTCTGCAAATACAAAAGACTCAAGTCAATTCTATGCTCAGCTGAACACAGCTAATCTCACTGACCTTCCAGGGCGAGCTTAAAGCTCAATAATTCTCCATTCAAAGAACTTCCTTTTCAGACAAAGGGGAATGTGAAAAGCATTTATGCTTCACACATCAAATCAGTATCGTTCTGTGAACCTTGGTGTCTCTTCTGGGTCTGACTGACTGACTGACTGACTGATGATTTTTCATGATGTTTGTCTCTGGATTTTCTTACTTTCTGAGGAGTAGAGCCTTTGCTCAGTGGTAGGTTTTTGCCTGTCTCTGAGTGAAGTTACCACTCAGTTTGCTATCATGGAATGATTCGGGTTAGGAGTGATGAGTTTTTGAGACTTAATGACTTATGTGATCCTTTGAGTTGTTCATTGAGGTTGGATGATCCAAGGGATAGCTCTATTTTTTGAAGAAGGACCACACTTAAGCAGTCTTTCAGCTTAATTCAAGGATGTAGAGTGTTTCTGCTCAGTGGCAGGTTTTGCCTGTCACCGAGTAGAGCCACCGGTGAGAGTTTGATGAGTTTAATAGTAATCCTTTTGGGTCACTTAGTGAGATTTAGAGTGATGTTATAGATCACTTGGAGTGTTTGGAGAGAGATATGCCCCTACACCTTAACAGTACCTTAATAAAGATTGAAACCAGCTTGAGTAGTGGCCATTTCCATAATGCATAGCACTACGCATACCCGAAAGAATGTATGCTTTGTATTATTTGATAATAAGGCAATTAATGTGAAGTCATTAGCCTCTTTATATAAGTGGCCTAGTTGTGAAGATGCTTAATATGCAAACTTTGTTTGCTTACACTGGGATAAAGAATTAAACAAGTATATATGTATGCCGGCCTGGTTGGCCGAGTGGTTAGCATATCGACTCTCCAGCTAAAAGGTTGCGGGTTCGAATCCCGCTGTGGGCATGGATGTTTGTGATCGTCTGTGAAAGCCCTAGTGGTAGTAGTCAGCGGTAGATGACGTTGGTGTTAGATGATGAAGGTTGGTGGAGTAGTGAGACAAAAAGTTGATGCCCTCTCTCGATAAGTCTTTGGACTCCCTGGAGGTGTGATATAATAATAATAATAATATAATATCTTTTTCTCTTTAATTCAAGATCCTAATACTGTCTGTCCACCTTTGGATATGAAATTCCTAATCAGGTTCTCCATTACCTCAATGATCACACTGAAGATACTGACTAGGATTTTCTTATATTTTGGTATTTTGGCAATGTTACATTGCCATCTTCATGGAAACATAAAATTGTAATATGTGCACGCAGGCACTAACAACGAGCAAATGAGACCGAAGAGAGTAACTAACATAGTTCCTAGAGTCCTAAAGGTGCTCCCTAGCAGGCTAAATTGGGTTGTCTTGGCTGTTGGGCTGATGTTCGTGTGATGCAAGCTTCCCAAATTTGGGGCAGTCTCATGCACCCAAATTTGTTAAGGTTTGGGAAGTTTTTTAGAGCTGAGGCTGATTCCATGAACAGTCTTTCATACGACGGTGGCCTGAAAAGTTCTCAGCCTCGACCATAGGTGGCAACACTATTGGGAAGACTTTTATTTTTCTAAGTTGGTACATTTGTCATAAACGTCCATGTGAAATTTCAAGTCATTCTATCAAGTAGTTTGTTTTATACAGCTGTCTGAAACAAAAGTGTTGTCTGTATCCCTTGAAATGGATAAAATTGAGTATCGTGCAGTTATAAAATTCTTTGAAAAAGAAGGTTTAATGCCAAAAGAAATTCATTTGAAGTTCATAAAAGTTTATGGGCACTCCATTCCTTCATTTTCGACAATTAAGAAATGGGCTGCCGAGTTTAAACTTGGCCGTACCAGCCTTGAAGATGATCCACGATCCACGTGAAGGATGTCTAAAAAGTGTAACAACACCAGAAACCATTGATCAAGTGCACGATATGGTACTGGATGACCGGTGAGTCAAAGTGCATGAAATTGCTGAGACTATAGGCATTTCAAAAGAAATCCAGAAAATATTAAAACCAGTTAACCACAAACCTCCCCCCCCCCATAACAAAGATTACTAAATCTATTGCCATTCCTTATATCCGGGGCACCTTTGAAAAGTACCACCTTTGGCCATACCAGCCTTGAAGATGATCCACGAGAAGGATGTCTAAAAAGTGTAATAACACCAGAAACCATTGATCAAGTGCACAATATGGTACTGGATGACCTGCAAGTCAAAGTGCATGATATTGCTGAGACTATAGGCATTTCAAAAGAAATCCAGAAAATATTAATTTAATATAAATTTAATAAAAAATATTAAAACCAATTAAAAATATGACCTGATGACCTGTTACAAACTATATAAGAAATTGGCATCCTTTATCCACTCCACCAAAGACCAGCTACTTCTAATAGACATACCAGGAGTATACCAGGTCCCTTGCAGCTGTAACGGTACTACTATGGCCAAACAGGCAGGATAGCTAATATCAGAATATCCACACACAAAGACTACATTCGACCAATACAGCCATTCTGGGCTTGCGGACCATGCTTTGGATACCCACCACAGAATACAATGGAAGGAAGCCACTTTACTACACTGCAGCAAATATAAATATGAAAGACTGTTCATGGAATCAGCCTCAGCTCTAAAAAACTTCCCAAATCTCAACAAATTTGGGTACATGAGACTGTCTCAAATTTGGGAACATTATGAGAAAATATCAAGGATAGTGAGGAAGCTTGCTCCACCTTTGCTTCGAGTTGCCTTGGTGTTGTGCAGTCGCTTACACTTGGATTCGCCGATAGTTCTTCGGCATGAAACTCTTAGATCATAGTTTTTGATCTTAGAGTTTCGCATACTGGCTGTAAAAAAAAAAATTAAAAAAATAATAATAATAAGGGATTTTTATCCCCTTAATTTAACTAATTTTGACAGAAAAAATAGCCGTTTGGCTTTTCAACCAAATTTGGGAAGTTGGATCATGAGAACATCAGCCCAACAACTAAGACAACCCAATTTAGCCCACGAGGATACACCTTTAGGACTCTAAGAGCAACATTAGTTACTCTCTTTGGCCTCATTTGCTCGTTGTTGCCTGTGTGCACATATTACAATTTTATGTTCCCGTGAAGATGGCAATGTAACATTGCCAAAATACAGGAAATATTGATTAAAGTTTTCTTTTAATTAATATTTAGTATATGTTGTAATTTCCTGAAATAATTTAATAGTCATATGTTACAATGTATAAGCTTATTTTTACAAGAATGAGAGATTTAAAGAATGTAAATTGCAAAACCTTCTGAATAGGAGGAGGATGATTGGAGAGAGATATGATTGCGAAATATAAGTTAGTCAGGGGTTGTTATCTGTTGACATGGAAAAAATTTTTCATAGAATGGCAGAAGGGGGGGGGGGAGAACAAGAGACATCCCTGGAAACTGTATAAGGAGAGCACAGGAGTGAGAAGGTTCTTTGCATGGAGAGTAGTTGGTGAGTGAAATGCATTGCCTGAGTGTGTTGTGAATGTGAACACATTGAATCAATTTAAGACACAGGATGAGCTTTCTTTGTGATAGTGTATATCTCCATGATGAGTCTCTGACTGCATGGAGGTTAAATGTTAATAAAAATCTCTAATTTATGTATCTCTACCCTTTCATCAATTTTTCCCTCTTGAAATTCAGAGTGCTAATTGGATTTTGTCTTGAATATGTGAGAAACAAACAACCATTCTGTCCATATTAATAAGATGCTGGATCTTCTTTCACTGTGATGACTGCAGCAATTGAGCATCCTTTCCACAAGCACACTATAGCAGTCAATGGGATCTTAGACCATTATTCCTGTATACATGTAATGAGGTCCTGGGCTTTTGTAGAGCAGATTTAACTTGACCTCACTTGACACTTCAGTTCATCCTACAGATGTTCATTAGGGTTGAGACCAGGGCTCTGTCAAGTTTGATGATGTTCATGTTCACAAAGTGTGCTGTTATAGCAGCCTTATGATGTGGCTCATTGTCTTGCTGAAAGAGACAATGGTCAGTTCATTAGAAATGTTGCATAGTAGGAAGCATTGAATTGTCCAGAATGTTCAGATATCTCTCAGAGTTTGATGTTTATGGCACCGCAAACAGAAGTCCCAGGCCAAACCATGGATTTCATAGTTGGGATTACAAACTCTGGTAAGAGATGTTCACCAGGCATCCACTACACCCTTCCATCTGCTTATAGAGTTTAGTGTGATTTGTCGCTACAGTAACACATCTTTCCAGGATTCCAACTCACACTGTACATGCTCTTTGCATCACTGAAGATGACACTGCATGTTGGTTCCTGTAACGTGGGGCTTGCATATTGTGGTCATACCATGGAAACCCATGTTGTGATCCTTGGTTCTGAATGTTTTTGTGCAGATTTATGTGTCAGTTGATGCCTGGTACTCCACATTCAATGTGTCAGCTGACGAATGGCGGTTTTTACATATTATCCTTTGTAGTACCTTACAATCATGTTTGTTGAGTGCAGTGGCAGCCCGTGAAGCTTTAAGTGGGGGTGCTGCCTATACAAAATAATTTAAAAAAATTATTTTTTTCCTAATCAGTAACCACTTTATTAATAAATAAATCTACAGATCTATTTATTAATAAATTGGTTACTGATTAGGAAAAAAAGAATTTTTTAAAATTATTTTGTATAGGCAGCACCCCCCCACTTAAAGCTTCACGGGCCGCCACTGGTTGAGTGTGATGGGTCATCTGCTGTAGGTAGCACTTGCAGTTAACTCCCTTTGCTTCCATCTCCATATGGCATCACTGATTTGCTGAACAGATAGGCCTGTAACATGGCATCCATCGCAATGCCTCTTTTGTCCTCCGTTAGTTCCCTTCTTGCAGCCATTTCACCTGGACACAGTTGCACTGACTTAGGAGCATGATATTCCTCCAATTTATACCAGCAACAAACCTGACCATTTATACTAGCAACAAACCATGACCAAGGTGCATGGCTCGTTACATGCCATGTAACGAGCCATGCACCTTGACCATGGGCATGTCTGTTGACTTCTTTCCAAACAGTGTATTCCTTATTAAATTGAAGTGCTGATTTAGTAAGGTCATAATATCCGATATTCATTTAAGTTATTCTTCCTTTTAATTTCTAGGTAGTGAAAAAGTTCCCTGATTTTGCCTGCCATGTTTGGTTAACTTATCTTCATAATCCAACTTTTTGTCATCCTATGATGTTATTATTCTGGCCTGCTCTTTATACTGCTCCTGAGCTTCATGTTCACTCTTCTAATGAATCAGATTGACCCATTCTTTTCTTTATGCTGCTCCCACTTTAGAGTTAATTATCTACTAAATAACTGCAATTTATTTTCTTAACTATTTGGATGCAATTATACATTGCTTCCTTCAGTCTCCTTTTGACTACTATATACTGTTGATTCCACTAACATGCAGTGTGAAGGAACTTCAAGCTGCCTTCTCAGTTTATTGTAATCTTCTGCTTTATAGTTCCACACATGTTTCTTCTCGGTCAAAGTTCTCCTACACATCATCAACTCCTAAGTGAAAACTACATGATCATGTTCACAAAATTATTATTATTATTATTATTATTACCCAAGAACTCATGGAGTCAAAGACTGATCTGGGATGTCCTTTTATCACACAAACAGCTCATCATACCGTGCTTTGAACACATTCAAACTCCCTACAGACACCACACTCTCAGGCAAGGCATTCCAATCATTTACAACTCTGCACGAAAAAAACCGGCCACTCACTCCCCTACGCACACCTTCTTTATACGGTTTCCAGGGAATGACCTCTGGTTCTCCCCTGATCTCCCACTATTTTCTGTAGAACTTCTCCAGCATTGATCCTATAACAACCTCTTACCAACTTATAGGTCTCTACCATATCTCCCCCTCTTCCTCCTGTCCACCAAACTCTGCAAATTGCATCTCCTCAATCTTTCCTCATCCTTGACATTTCAGAGGTCAGAAACTACCTTAGAAAGGGTCACCTTTGGACCCTTTCAAATATCTCTTCATCCTTCTGAAAACCAGGTGACCAAATCTGGGCACAATAGTCCATGTGTGACCTAATCAAAGCCTTATACAACGGAACAAGAATCTCCCTACTTCTACATGTCAGTGTCCTCTGCATCATTCCCAGAAGCCTTTGTGTTATCTTCACAATTTTGGCTATGTGTCCCCTAAATTTCAGATCCTTATCCACTATCACCCCCAGATCTCTTATTTCTTCCACCTCCAACAATGTATCCTCACCAAGCATAAATTCTGCATCCCATCTTTGTTTTCCAAATTTTGCAACATTGAACTCACATCCCCATTTCCTTGCCCAATCACTCAGTTTATTCAAGTCTTCCTGCAAGATTACAACATCCTCACTACTCTTCATGGTTCATCCCAACTTTGTATCATCTGCAAACAACTGAATATCTCCATCCAAATCTTCACCTACATCATTAACATACAAGTTAAACAGTAATGGCCCTAAAACAGATCCCTGAGACTCTCCGCTAGTGACTTTCCTTTTCCTCGATATTCCCCCCCCCCATATACAACTTGTTGATACCTATCAGACAGCCAATCTCCAATCCAAAGCACCAATCTAATATCCAACCCCATCCACTCCAGTTTGACTATCAATTTATCATGAGGTACTTTATCAAAAGCCTTTGCGAAATCCAAGTATATCACTGTGTATCCTTCTCTTCTGTCCAAGGAAGCAGTCACTTTATTGTAATAAGTAAGTAGATTACTGAAACATGACCTACCTTTAGCAAATCCATGCTGTCCATCAAAGATGATACCATTGTTGTCAACCCAACTCTGGATCCTAGTTCTCACAAGCTTCTCCATCAACTTAACCACAACACCTGACACAGATAGGCCTATAGTTTGATGCTTAAATTTTATCACCTCCTTTATGAAGTGGCACAGTCTTGCCCTCCTTCCACTCCTTAGGCACTTGACCGAGTGCAAAACTCATATTAAAAAAATATGTCAAGACAGGTGTCAACTCCCTGGCACATTCTTTCAGAATACATGGCGATATATTATCAAGTCCCACAGCCTTATTAACATCTAGTTTACTCAACTCTCCATACACCTCTTGCTCACCTACAGTCAGTCTCTCCTCCCCATCATCAACTGCTCTGAATCCCTCCATGAAGTCACATTCACAAGATTGAAAGATCTTTATGAACTGCTCATTAAGTATCTTCACCACACATTTTGCATCAGCTGTCTGTATACCATTTTCTCCAATCAATGTCATCCTTCCGTATTTATTCTTTCTTTTGCTGGCTACATATCGAAAGAACTCCTTAGGATTCTTTCTGGCTTAATTAGCCAACTGCTGTTCATACCTCTCTTTAGCTAGGATCACTAACCAAGTCACCCTCCTTGCTTGGTCTTTGTAGACCTCATGGAATTGGTTATTTCCATTTCTCTTATGCTGCCTCCACAATGCCCTTTTTCTCTGTATCGCATGCTTAATCTCTTTATTCATCCATCTCACACCTACTTTCTTTAACCTTCTCACCCTTGGAATATATTTAGACATTGCATCTACTAGATAGTTTTTGAAAATCCCCCAAGCTGCATTGATCTCTTTTCCAGCTAACTGCTCATTCCATGTTACACCCACAAGCTGTCTCCTGAGCTCTTCATAATCACCCCCCCCCCCTTGTAGTTCCACATATACCCTTTTCTCACAGAGGTCCTCACACTGCTGGCCTTCACACCCAGGTAATCACCTCATGGTCACTCTAACCAACACCTTCATTTATATACAGATTCTTAGATGCAGGTGTTAGATTCAGTGTTCTTGTACACCATGATTTCTTTCCATCACATGATGCTTAAGGTTGCCACGTAATACATCATGTTTGTTGTTGCTGGTATAAATTGGAGGAATATGATGCTTCTAAGTCAGTGCAACTGTGTCCAGGTGAAATGGCCTCAAGAAGGGAACTAACGGAGTACAAAAGAGCCATTGTGATGGATGCCATGTTACAGACCCATCTGTTCAGCAAATCAGTAATGCCCTATGGAGATGGAAGCAAAGGGAGTCAACTGCAAGTGCAACGTACAGCAAATGACCCATCACACTCAACAAACATCATTGTAAGGTACTACAAAGTATAATTTCCCTCAGTGATACATAGGGCGAAGCGGAAGCTCGAGCGATTACAAAATTGTTTGCAGACTGCATCAGCTAACAGAAAGAAGCAAATGCGGGATAAGAAAAACGGGAGAATGATCTTGAGTGAATGAAAAATTAAGGAGCGAGTGTTGTATGGTGATTCAGTAGTAAAAGGTGTAATAGATGAGAATTTGACGAAATCGTGCTTTCCGGGTGCAAAAATTAATGATGTAAGTGAGGCTATTAGAGCACTCAAAAGCATAGGGTGAAAGAAATGATAGTAGTGGTAGGAACGAATGATTTAAAAGGTGAAAAATTTGCTATGAGAGAGGACTTGAAGAAATTACTAGAGGTAGCAAAAGAAAAGAGTGAGAGAGTTATGATAGTGAGTCTGTTGCTGCTATGTGACAGAGTAGAGTTGAGGAGGGCCATAATTGAGAATGACTCTATGCGCAGGTTATGCAGAAGGAGTGGTGTGGAGTTTGTGGATGTGTGAAGTGAGTTTGATGGACGAAAACACTTATACAAGAAGGATGGTTTGCATCTGAATGGATTTGGTTTGTGGAGACTGGAAAAAAGTGTTGCTGAATGAAGTGAAAGTGGATGTGCAGAATCAGGGAAACTAGAGCTATTGGGTGGGGGAGGAGAAAGTGGATATGCAGACATCAGTGAGGCAGTTGAGTGTAAGAATATGTATAATATGGCTGAGCTAGTATGTAGGACAACAAACTGGAATGGGATAGTTAGTAGAAGACATTAAGATAAGGGTGGGACTGCACTTTATGTATACTAATGCCAGGAGTATTAGGAACAATACTCCTGGCATTAGTTAAAAAGATAAATGAATTTTTGGCCTTGGTTGGCTCTTCCTGGCTACAGGTTATTGGTATTAGTGAGACATGGCTGACAGAAGATGATATAACTAGTGGGATAGAATGTGAAAGGTATAGCATGTTCAGGATGGACAGAGAGAAAAAAATCGGGGGAGATGTTATTGATTAATAAAGCTGATGAACCGCAGGATAGTGAAAAGAGCACATTTGAGGCTATTTGGTGTGAGATCGAGGCCAGAACAAAATATACAGTTGGGTGCTGCTACAGACCTGGTGATGGAATAAATGATGGAGATAGTATGCATAGACAAATAGACTCAATGAGTAGAAGACGGGTAATTATTATGGGGGATTTCAACTATGGTAACATTGATTGGAAGGAGGAGAGGACACATGGGAGGAAGGAAATGGATTTTATGCAGTTACTAAGGAATAACTACCTGAGAGCATGTCATGGAATATACTAGGGGTTCGAGAGTGCTTGAACTAGTAATTGCAGCTGAGAATTTGACTGTAATGAATATGACCATGTTGCCACCAATTGGTGAGAGCGAGCATAAGGTCTTGACCTGAGAGGTGGCTAAATGTGTGGAATTTTTAATTAAGACAGGGTACATGTGGAATTACCGGGCTGGTAAGTATGACAAGCTTAGGAGATTGCTTGATTCAGTGCCATGGCATGTAAAACTGCAAGGGCTGGATGTTGATAGTGCATGGGAAGTGGTTAAGGAGCATTTGCAGAAGGTAATGACTGACTGCATACCTAGAGTCCTGATAGTAAATCAAGTGGGGTTAAATGGATGAATAACACCATTAAGCTTGAGCTGCAAAGAAAGAAACAACTGTGGAGGGAATTTAAGGAGAAAGGTGACCTGCAGCCACACAAAAAGTATAAAGCTCAGACCAGAAGGGTAACTAGTGTGGTAAGAAAAGCAAAAGCAGATTATGAAAAGAAATTAGCAACGCAAGCTAAAGAGAATCCAAAAAACAGTTTTTTCGATATGCTGCAAGTAAAAGAAAAAATGTATACGGCAGAATGATTTTAAGGAATGCCGATGGTAGGGAGGTAACTGAATCAGTTGAAATAGTGTGGAATTACTGAGCGAGCACTTTGCAAAAGTATATCATCCAGGTGGTGATATTGCAGGAATGAAGGAACCAATAGCTTATACAGGAATTGAGGTGAATGAAATGGAGGTGAATAGTATATTACAAAACCTTAATGTGAATACATCTGTGGGATTGGATGGTATACCAGCTCGGGTCTTATGTGAAGCGGGAAAAGAATTGTCAGTGCCCTTGACCATTTTGTTTTATTTGAATCTTAGGTTTGGATTAGTCCCGAAGGGGTGGAAAGAGGAGAAAATAGTTCCATTGCATAAAGGCGGCTCCAAGACTGCTGTTGCAAATTTCCGACCGATCAGCATATCAGGAGTCATTATCAAGGTTTTGGAGAAAGTAGTCAAGAGAAAAATACAGGAATGGATAGATGATAATGGGATACTGTATGGGAGACAGCATGGTTTTGTGAAGGGTAGATCATGCTTCAGTAACTTGCTCATGTTTTATAACACAGTGACTGCTGAACTGGATAAGGGTAATGGGTTTACAGTGATACTGCTGGACCTTGCTAAGGCCTTTGACAGGATACCACATTGAATGCTAATCAGTAAACTGCAGCAGATGGGGATGGATATAGGGTTGGTGAGAGGATAGGAGGGTGGTTGATATAGAGATATCAGTTTATTCAGGAGTAGAGTCCAAAAGAAGGCCTGTGACTAGTGGTGTGCTGCAGGGTTCTGTTCTTGGATGACTGCTGTTTAATTTTTTCATTAACGATATAGGAAAGGATCTGAGAGGAACTGTTCATTTGTTTGCTGATGATGCAAAGTTGGGTAGAGCAATAGTGAATGCACATGATGTCAAAATTTTGCAGGATGATTTGGATAGATTAGAAGACTGGGCTAAGGAGAATGAATGCCAGTTTAATATGGCAAAGTGTAAGGTTATGCATTTTGGGGTGAAAAGAATAGCAGCAGTATACCACATTGGTGGAACTGTACTCCAGGAGATTGATGAGGCCAAGGGATTTGGGAGTGTTGGTGGACAGGGAGTTGAAGTTTAGGGGGCACATTACAAAAGTGGCTAAATCAGCTCATCAGATCACTTGGTTACCGAAGAATACTTTGACGAGCAGAGACAAGCAAGTTATTGTTAATCTTTCTGGAGCCTTGATAAAACCCTATCTTGACCACTGTGCCCAGATCTTGCTGCCAGGGTTTCTTCTTGACGGGGAGGAGGTAGAGTGTCGAGTGACCAAGATGATACCTAGCCTATGGAATGAACCTTATGAGAACAGGTTGAAGATCTGTGGGTTGCAGAAATTGGCTGATAGGCAGAAGAGGGGTGATATGATTGAGACATTCAAATTACTGAAGGGTTTTTACAAGATTAATTCAGAGGAAATTTTTCAGACCAGGTCTGGTGGTGGGAGAACTAGGGGCCATTCATGGAAACTGGGTAAGAGTGTGGTTAGCAAGGGTGTTAGAACTTGGTTTTTTGCATGGAGAGTGGTGAATGAGTGGAATAAGTGGAATAATATCTGTTGTGGGTGCAATGACTGTGAATGAGTTCAAGGCAAAGTATGATAGAAACTGTGTGGATGCTGAATAGTTGTTCTGGACGTGATGTTTAGGGCCTCCCTCAATGAGTCTAAGGACTCATTTTCCTTGGAGTTTCCTGTAATAATAAGAATAATAATGATGATGATGTTGCATGCTCTCTCTCTCTCTCTCCATTTTCCAGTTTATATCCCCATAGGTGAAATTGTCCATCAGTGAGAGTCCTACTTTTGTAGTCATAAGGTTGATCGGTCTATGAAGTTTGCAGTACTCTTCAGATGCTTGTCTGCAGTTATTAACAATACTCTTCTGTCTTTTCTATTTCATCTGTCCTCCCTGAATGCACTCAACCCATCACATTTCATTTGTATTAAGATATCCTCTTCTGTTAATGAAGTCATTAATGCTAATGATTTTTGATTCCGTTACATGTACTGATGCTAAGAACTCCTCACCTTTATTCCTAATACTTCTGGCATTAGTGTATGCTTATGATAACTGACTGCCAGGCTGATGAGTATTCATATAATGCTAAGTTGATTCTCAACTAAATGTCCAACTATATATCTGCAGTTTTCACTTCTCAAATTTGAGAAGTGAAATCAAAAAGAAATCAAATTTGTCTCTCCATTTCTGGGTTCATCTCTAACAAACTATCATAATCTCTCTCTCTATCATTACACTGATAATTTCAACTTTTTAATTTAATGCATGCACCCACCTAGACAGAATTCAATCTCACACCATACCATTCAAATGTGATTCATTCTGCAATCAATCACATGTCCTTTTGATCATCCAAATCAACATACTACACACCATTTCTCCAACACAGTCCAGTCAGTGAATTATTCACAATCGGCTCTCTGCCTCAGCTCATTTCTGTTATACCATGGTAAGAGACTCACAGTGTTCATCCTTTTGCTCTTCTTTTCACCTTATTCAACAACATTTTCATATCGTAACTATCAAGATTTCTATCTTTAAACTTCAAGATGAACAATGGAAGGAGTGATGACAAGAGGCCATCCCTGGAAGTTATGAAAGGAAACTGTGAGCAAGAAGGTGAGGAGTGGTTTCTTTGCATGGAGGGTGGTTGAAACATGGAATGCATTGCCTGATGGAGTGGTGAGAGCGAGAACGGTCAATGAGTTTAAGGAGTGGTATGATAGACTTTGTGTTTCTTAGGGGGGAGGAAACCTCCCCTCGATGAGTCTTGATAGACTTTGTGTTTCTTAGGAAGGACTTCCCACGATGAGTCTTTTGACTCCATGGAGGCCTGGATAATAATAATAATAATAATAATAATAACAGACAGTGTATAAGCTTGAACACCAGTCTTTCACATTTTCTCTTATACTGTACTTATATTCTTTCAGAGTGTTTATTCAGACCAATAAAATTATATCATTTACACATACTTGCTTACATATAGTAGCTTTGGTCATGATATGACCAAAATGATGTGTCTTTGCTCCCAGAAAATATGATTTCATATGATTTCCCAGGAAATATGATTTTCATCTGTCCTACCCCTAATAATGGAATGACCATATCCTCTTTTGTCAATTTCTTCTTTCTTATGTTCATTTCCTTTCTTGTCTTTCCTGCTGTTTGCCAGGTGCTTTTATTAGTCTCTCCAATTCTTGTATGGTGTTGGGAAGCACTTATTAATGACTCAAAATTTACCAACATGTGCCAACTCCTTTTTTTTTTTCCTATTGCTTTCATGCACATTTTTACACCTTTCACACTACTATCACCATCATTGACCATAACAGTTTAATTTATACTCACTTGCCTTCTTATGTGCATAGCAATCCCATTTCCACTCATTTGTAGTCTGGCTCACATTCATCACCTCATCATCCTCAATCTCCTAAATCAAAATTCATTTTTGACATATTCTAGCACCATCATCTTTTTCTCACAAGCTATACATATTTCACTGCAGGCATTCCACACATCAAAGGATTCGCTTCCTCCATTGTTATACCACACACTTTATATGTGATCAAAGGACTTCTCCTTGTCTTTGGCGTCATAGAAAAGAAAAGAACACTTCTCTTGCTATTGTTTTTCAATGCTAACTCCCTAGAACATTCCCTTACAACATGTGGTGATATGGCATTAAGTCCTATTGCTTTATTAACATCTAGTTTGCTTAACTTCTTGCTTGCTCACAAATAAGTTGTCTCTTATTTCATTCTCTATACTTGAGCTTCTGATTTTACACTGAAGATGAAACACCTTATTGAACTACTCACTGAATATTTCAGTGAGTAGTTCAATAAGGTGAGTAGTTCAACTATATCCTCTCCAACAGTTACCAATCTACCACTTTCATCCATTAACATAATCACTCTTCTCTCTGCTTGCCAGATATCGAAAAAAACCTCCCTAGAATTTTTCTTGGCCTGATTTACTAATTTCTGCTTGTACTGCACTTTTGCTGTCCTTACAAACTGAGTCACTCTCTCCTGGCCTACTCTTTACACTCTTCATGCAATTGATTATTTTCATTATGCATCTTGTGCTGTCTTGAAAGTGGCTTCTTCCAGATTTCATGCTTAATCCCCCTCATTCATCTATTTGACATCTACCTTATTCAGACTTTTGACCTTTGGAATAAATTCACACATTGATGATAAGTATCTCTTTGTTAGTTCCAAAGCAGCATATATTTCTTTTTCACTTACCTTCTCATTCCATCCCATAATTCCAAGCTGTCTCCTCAGCTTGTAATCATCAGCTTTGTAATTCCACATATGTATGAGATTGAGGGGGGGAGTACCCAAATATAACCAGAATGTGAACTTGGCATGCATTCATTTTCTAGTTATGGATGATGCCACAAGGCATCGTAAGTGTGCAGTTTTCTACACCAGTCTGGCAAGTGGCATCATAGGTTTTCCAGGCAATCAATGAAGATTATCGAAAGACCATTGAACAAGTTTCTGAAGAGACAAATTTGTCAGGAAGATTGTGCTAGAGAATTTTAAGAGAAGATTTGCAAATGAAACGTGTGTCCACTAAATCTGTGCCTCCTTTGCTCACAGAGGATCAAAAAAAAAAAAAAAAAAAAAACAATCATGTGAATGTTTGCTGCAATTTGAGGGAGCAAGTTCTTACTGACCAGAACTTTTTTCAGAAATTATGACCAGGGATTAGTGCTAAGGTTATGATTCAGAAACAAAAGCATCAAGCCAATGGAAATATGCAAATTCACCAAGACCCAAGAAGACATGTCAAGTTCGAGCAAATGTCAAGACAATGTCAATTTGTTTTTTTGATGACTGGAATTGTACACAAAGAATTTGATCCTCCTGGACAGACAGTGAACCAGCATTTTTATCTTAACACTTTGAGATAAAAATTTGAGAAGACTGCATGATAGTGTGCGACAAAGATGGCTAGAAATGTGGAATAGAAGAAATTGGCTGCTGCACCACAATGCCTTGTTGTGGTGCAGCATACGGCCTTGTCTGTCCAACAGTTTTATAATGAAAAAAAAAACATGCTGGTTGTTCTCCCACCCTCCCTATTCGCCTGATCTCTCTCTCTCTCTATTTGACTTTTTTTTTATTCCCATGGATAAAGAAAATAATGAAAGGGCAGTAATTTGTTGATGTTGACAAAGTGAAGGAAAAGTTACTGGAGGCATAAGCAGTATTCTAGTTGAGCAGTTCCAGAACTGTTTCCAGCGCTGGATAAAACATTATGACAAGTACATTGACTCACCTGGAGAGTACTTTAAAGGACACTAGAATGTGGTATTGTAAACTTTAATAAACGTTTTTAAAACAATAATTCCACTTATTTTGGGTACCCCCCCCCCCCCTTATGTATCCTTTCCTTACAAAAGTCTTCATGTGGCTAGCCAGAACTCAGGTGATAACTTCATGATCACTCTTATCAACTGGAGGGGAGGTGCAAAACCACTCAGTCACATCCTCTAATTAAATGAAAAGACTAAAACTCGATTCTCATGTGCCCTCCTTCACATACTGCTTAAGATAGGTTTCTCCCAAGAAATTCATTTTCCTTATTCAGAAATGCTCTCTTCATTTCAATCTATACTGTAATAATTAAAATTACCCTTCCCTTTTTCACTAACCAAAGTTGCTTATACATTTTTTCATCACTATCCGCTTCCTTATCTTATAGCAGCATCCAATTATATATTTCTTCATGGCAACCTCTGCCTCATCCCACACTGCCTCAGAACCATTGCACTATTTCCTTCTTTCATGTATACCTTATTATTATCCTAAGACCCCATAGAGTCAAATACTTATTTAGGAGATCACTTTGTCATACACACAGGTCGTCTTGCCCCTTAAACTCATTCAAATTCTCCACAGACACTACACTCATAGGCAATGCATTCCAATCATTCACAACTCTATGCAAAAAACCTGATTCTCACTCCCTTGTTCGATCTCCCACCATTTTATGAAAACCTATTCAATGTTAATCCTTTATATCAATCCAACTTGAATGTCTCTATCATATCGCCCCTTTTCTTATTCACTAGATTATAAATTGCATCTTCTCAACATTTCTTCATATTCAACATTAGAGAGATCAGAAACTACCTTGGTCAATCGCCTCTGGACTTTTTCCAACATCTCTTCATTCTTTTGAAAATCAGGAGACAAATCTGTGCACAGTAGTCCATATGTGGCCTAATCCAGGTCTTATACAATGGAACTGGAATCTCTTTACTTCTACAAGTTAGTTTCCTTTGCATGATTTGCAGAATTTGTTGTGTTGTCCTCACAGTTTTGGCAATGTGTCCCCTAAATTTTAGATTCTTATCTACCATCACCCCAAAATCTATTTTCTCCACCTCCAACAATATATCTCTACCAAGCATAAATTCTGCATCCCATCTTTGTTTCCCAAATTTTAAAAAGTTTCATTTTGCAATGTTGAACTGGTATCCCCACACCTGTGCCAATTCACTCAATCTATTCTAGTCCTCTTTTAAGGCCAGAACATTAACTCTACTTCTCATAGTTCATCCCAACTTTGCATCATCTGCAAACAACTGAATATCCTCATCCAAATCATTGCTAATATCATTAACCTATAGGTTAAAGAGCAATGGCTATAACACAGACCCATGAGGTAAACCAGTAGTGACTTCCTCTTCCAAGATATTGCTCCCCCATAAAAAACCTGCTGATACCAATCAGATAGCCAATCTCCAATTCATTGCACTAGTCTAATATCCAACTTAATCTATCAAAAGGCTATCAAAATCTAGGTATGTTTCTGTGTATCTATCTTCTTTGTTCAAGGAAGCCATCACCTTATTGTAATGAGTAATTAGATTACTAAACATGCCCTCCCTTTAGCATATCCATACTATCCATCAAAGAGAATACCACTGTTATTAATTCAATTCTGGATCCTGGTTCTTACCAGCCTCTCCAATAGTATAATCACAAACAATTGACACACAGATAGGCCTATAATTTGATGCTTGAGTTCTGTCACTCCCTTATGAAGTGGCACAATCTTGCCTTCGTTCTAATCCTTTAGAACTTGATCCAGTGCAAGACTCATATTAAACAAATATGTCAAGTCAGATGCCAACCCCCAGGAACATTCCTTCAGAATACATGGTGATATATTATAAAGTCTCACAACCTTATTAACATCAATTTTGCTCAATTCTCCCATATATACCGCTTGCTCACTTACGATTTGTCTCTCCTCCTCATAATCAAACTCTCCATGATGTTACATTCACAAGAATGGACCACCTTTATGACCTGCTCATTAAATATCTCAACTATATCTTCCACGGCAGTTGTTCTTATACCATTTTCTCCAATCAGTGTCATCCTTCCATAATCATTCTTTTTTTTTGCTGGCTGCATATCAAAAGAACTCCTTAGGATTTATTTTTTTGTCTTCATTAGCAAACTGCTGCTCATACTTCATTTCTGCTACTCTTACCAACCGAGTCACCCTCTTTGCCTGTTCTTTGTAATCCTGATGGAATTGATTATTACCACTTACTTAGGTTGCTTCAATCATGCCTTTATCCCTCTGTTATCACATGCTTATTTTCTTCATTCATCCATTTCACACCTACCTCATTTAACATTCTGACCCGTGGAACACATTTAGACATTGCTTCTACTAGATAGTTCTTGAATATCACCTGAGTAGCATTGATCTCGTTTGCACCTAACCCCTCAGTCCATGCTATACCTGCAAGCTGTCTCCAGAGCTTCTCATAATCACCAGCCTTGTAGATCTGCATGGTTGGCAACCATCCAAGTAATCATTTCATGCTCACTCTCACCAACTGAAGGGTGATTTGATAACTCATTCATAATCACATCCTCTGATGAGATGAGATGAGGTGATCAAATCCAAGACCCTCAATCCTTGTGTGCCCTCTGTTACATACTGCCTGAGGTAGTTGTCCATCAAAAACTCAAGAAACTTATTTTCTTTAAATATAAAGAGCCAATAGGCAACAATGTGGGCAGAACTTTCCCCACCTTTGCAACTAGTTGCCTGAGATTGTACTACGTACTAGGACTACTGGCATTAGCTCACGATAGTAACCGCCGATACTTTTATAGTTTACTATATTCGGCATGAAACTCTCTGATTCCAATCTTTGAGTTTCTTATTCGGTTTTAAAACAATGTGGGATTTAATATCCCCTTAATTTGAATAATACTTATTTTCTTTACTTCTAGTTGCTATATCATCATCCCAGTCTATATTGCCATAATCAAAATCACCCATAATCATCACCCTTTTCTTATTTTCTGGCTAATTTGATTGTGTTTCATGGTCACTACCATTAAAATTACCAGATCTATATCAATATCCGATCAAGTATTTCATTCTATCCTCTATCTCACACCATTGTGCCTCAAAACCACTGCCACTTTCTCTCTTGCCTCTGTATCTTGTATGGACATAATTCTTTTTCTAACATCAATAGCACTCCACCTTCTTTTTTATCCTTTTTATCTTCATGAAATATATCATACCCTTCCAACTCTATCCCTGTCAGGATGTCATCCTGACCAACCATGTCTCACTTAACAAACTGAACAAACTCAATCAATGCAACTATTTCATTTGCTTTGTTTCTTATACTTCTAGCATTTGTATACAAACATAACAGCTCATTCCTGAATCTATAACAAATTTAGGAATGAGCAGTTATGTTTGTAACTCATTCATCATTCTTCATTCTTCTCAACTACCTGTTAATATCCAATCTTACATTTTCCTTGTTCCCAGTGAAGTAATTTGTCCCTATTACCACTATCAACTCTTTTGATAGTGGTAATAGGGACAAATTGCTTGCTTACTCCTCATATCTAATGCCTCAATCACATAATTCCCATACTATCATCAGTAGCATTTCCCCTTCCTTGTTATCCTTTCTATCTTTGCAAAAAAACACTGAATCCTTCCATGTTTGTTCTATTTCTAATGCCTCAATCACATAATTCTCCTACTATCATCAGTAGCACTTCCCCTCCATACTTCCCCTTCCTTCTTATCCTTTCTATCTTTGCTAAAAACACTGAACCCTTCCATTTCCATTCTATTTCTATCAGGATATCATCCTCATTCAAAGATGTTTCACTTATTCCAACAATGTCTGGGTGAATAAATTCAATCAGTGAAATAATTTGATTTCCCTTATTTCTGATGCTCCTGGCATTTGTAAATAAACAAAGCAATTAACTTTTAGGTCTATAACTTGTCCTATCCAAGCCATCTGTTGGATGTGATTTCCCACTATACCTGTTTTTGCCAAATCACCTTTATCACCACTTATCCCATATATCTCTTCAGTCTCCTCTATATCCCAGCTCACATCCCAATCCATTCCATTTCTATGCTGATCATCCTCATACATATATTCACTACTGCTTCCAATATCCAATCTCCTCATTCATTTCTTATTTGAATTTTCAGTGTCTCCTGTCCACCCCAGCCCTCCCTATTTCCCTGTTCCTTTTGCATTTCTGCTCTCTCCATCTCTCTTTCCATCACCAAGCACTAAAGTCTCATGTGTTCCACTGTCCTGATTTTTCACTACACCTCTTACTTCTTCTGATCTCTTGCTTGCATTACACACTGTAATTCCTTCTGGTAACAGTGTCTCCAGTTTACTCATTCCAAAGCCATGGAAATGCGATCTGTCACTTTTGTACAAATCTGTTCTTCCCTCATACATGCCATATGCCTACAAACTGCACTCTCCTCCCCTCACACAGCTCTTCCATCATGCCATTCATGATTCTTGCTCTCCATCTCAACCCATCATTATCATACCTTGTTAGCATACTGACATTATGCTGTCATCTTTCACTCTTCTTGATAGCCTCCTGATATCCATCCTTACATTCTTTTTATGTCCAACTAATTCATTTGTTCCCACAACCACCACTAACTCTTTCGCTTGTTCCTTCCTCATATCCAAAACATGAATTACCTTGCTCATTCTCTCTTTCTCCTGGAAAGCAGACCTATTGACTTTCTCATGAACTAATCAGCTAATAATGGAATATCCATACACAGCTGTTCTCAAGACATTCTTCACCTCTTTTTTCTTTCATTCTGTCTTTCTACACTCTTTCATTTTTTCCACTAAATGTCCAATATCACTTTGCATTGTGCAAATTTCACTCTCTGCTGCTTCTGTAGTCTCGCTCTGCCTTACCTTTCTTACATTCTTTTATGCTGTCAGTCTCACAATGCCACACGCCTTTTGCACCCCCATTTATGCTAGCTTTCATTCCTTTAGTCTGTTTGCAGTCGCTGATAATTCAGTTTTTTTTCACATTTTACTATGCAAACGTGTTGCATTCATAACTTCAAACTATTTTCAAAAAGTCTATTGTTAATAGCATTTGATTTTCATGCTGCATGGCCTGCAGATCTTGTTCATACTGCTGTTGTCTTCCATTCAAGGCAAGATTCAGAATGTCAGTAACAAACCCACAAAGTCCAACAATCATGCAGATACACTATGCTATCAAAAATAAATAGTACTATATTAAAATGCAAGCAATATTGCCAATTATTACACAAAACAGCACATCTTTTCTGAATCTCTTTACCAACAATCATGTATGTTGGGGTCCTCTAACATTTAAATTTTATGCAGTGTCCTGTCAAATGCTTTTGCAAAGACTAGCAGTATCACTGTGTACCCATTTCCTTTATCCATCTCAGCTGTCACTTTATTATAAAAGGTGACAAAGTTACTGAAGCATTACTTACCCTATACAAAACCATACTGTCCTCCATAGAGTATCACATTCCTGAATTTTGTCTTTACCAAAATCTCTATTACCTTGACCATGACTCCTGAAATGCTGATTGGTTGATAATTTGCTACTTCTGTCTTATGAGCCTCTGTAGCTCAGTCAGTATAGATGAAGCCCTTCGGTCGGAAAGACCTGTGTTCAATTCCTGTCAGTGACGTGAGGAACCTTTATCTGGTCTCTTTCGACTAAATGTGAGTTGGCCGGTCTCATACAGAGGTAGATGTTATTTTCATCCAGAAAATCGGGTTTTTCATCCCCCAGAACAGGCAAACTTGCCCCGTGAACACACATGGATAATAGTCATGAATACACCCAGCCATATGCCGGTCTTGAGCCCGGATAAAACCGGGTGTTGGGGAAAGCAATGGTGAACTACCTTGTAAAAATCTTACCAGGAATACTTTGTGGGAAATGCCTACAAAGTCACCTATGGTCGGAAACAACTGAAAGGGAAAATCAGATTAGATCTGTCTTATAACCTCATTTATGTAACAGAACTATTTTCCCTTCCTTCTACTCCTTTGGGATTTCATCAGAATGGAGACTCAGATTAAACAATCTAGCCAATTCCCTAGCATATTCCCATAATACACAAGCTCATATTCCATCCAAATTCATAGCTGTATTCACACCAAGGCTCTGTAATATCCTACATACTTCAACTGTTTCTACCCCTATATCAACATTAAGCCATTATATCTATTACTGAAATATCTTCACCTGGATGGTACATCCTTGCAAAGTGATCACTCAATAATTCAACTAATTTGTTTGCTTCAGTCAACTCCCTACCATCTGCATCTATCAGAATTATTCTACTATGGTCATGCTTTCTTTTACTTGCCACATACTGTTTAAGAATGCTTTCAGATTATTCTTGACTCTCTTAGGTAGTCTCCACTCTCTCTCATTACCATACCACCCACTCTTCTGTCCTGAACTTTATACTGATCATATGGGCTTGCTCTTCATCTTTCTCTTTGAATCTCCTCCACATCTTTTCTTTTTTTTTTTCTTTAACTCTTGCTTAATGCTGCTACTCATCCATTTAATTCCCAATTTTTTTAACTCTAGGTATGCAGACAGTTACTTGTTACCTCAAACAAACCTTTATCACTTCCATCCACTACTAATATTTTTCCCTGAAGATGTCTTCCCATGGTACCACTCTAAGCAATTTCCTAAATTTCTCATAGTTTCCATCTCTGTAATTCCACATGTAACCCTTCTTCACTGAAAATTCAACATGTTTAGTCACCCCCCCCCCAAGAAAAAAACTGAATGATCACACTCACCAATTGGCAGCAATACTTAGTTATGGGCAAATCCTCTAATATAATTGAAAGGTCTAGCACTCAAGATCCTTTAGCACCTTCCATTACATGCTACCTTAGGTAATTATTCCTAAGAAGCATAAATTCTGTTTCATTCCACCTTTCCTCCTTCCAATCTATATCTCCATAATTAAAGTCACCCATTTGCATTCCCTGGCCTATAACAACAGCCAACTAAATACTTTGTCCTGTTAGACTCTGTGTTACACCAGACATCCCTAAGTGCACTGCTTTCCATCTTACTGACTTCCTCTAGTACTCCCACTCTTTTAGGCTCAGTTCATCTGCTATCATCAGTAATAGTACTCTCCAATCTGTCCTAAAATTATTATAACTTTCATATTGTATACACATAATTATATCATCCTCTGTCAGCCACATCTCACTAATACCCATAACTTTTGGCCATTAGAAACTAACCAAACTAAAAAACTCCTCTTTCTCGTTTCTAATATCTGTGGCATTAGTATACATAAATGATATTTTCCTCATATGCTAATAACTAACTTTATACTTTGTACTCAAGTCCCATTCCTATTTTCTACCTAAGGAACTAAAGGCATCACCATTTTCTGTCCAATCACACATTCATTTTCCTTATTTATCAGCTTCTCTGATTTTGCAGATCCAATCCAACTCCAGTTAGTAGCACTTTTTCTAAACTCATAACACCATATCCATTCAAGTGCATGCCATCTGGCTTATATAAGTCTTTTCGACAATCAGATTCACTCCATACATCCAGAAACTGCACACGTTCCTCCTTAACATCCTATGCATTTGTAATTATGGCTCTCATTTGCAACTCGCATCTATCATGCTGTGGCAATAGACTTACTATCGTTACACTCTTAATCTCCTCTTTTGCTACTGTCAGTACCATCTTCCTGTGTTCCCTCTTACCATACTTTTCACCATAAAGACACTCAATGACTGAATCCAAAGTGTAGTCTACCAATTCAGTAGATTCATATCACTCTTCCTCTGTTAGTATGTTACTATCATCATCATCATCAAATTCCTGCCATGTACCCTCAAGGGGTGTACAGGATATGATAGTACTACATGAAAAAAATTACATCATTACTAACTTCCTATCTATAATTTTCCTCCAAATCAGTCTGTTACTTGTCAAGACTCCAACATTATCAGATCTTATATTTCTATTGTCTAAGGCACTTTGTACCGTATCATTCCACCTATATCTTGGTCTTCCTCTGGGTCGTTTTGCTGCCAACCTTCCAGAGAACACTTGTTTTGCTAATCTTTCTTCTCCCACATTTGACTTGTTAATAATAGAAATGAAAGAAATAGAAAACTTGTTAAATAACTTAATGATTAATTTGAAAATTTTTGCCTGAATGTGCCAGGGCTAAAATTTTACAAAAATTTTCAGAACAGAAATAGAAAAGCATACTACACAAATAACAGATTCTAAAAAATTCCACATTAGTTACAGAAAGGTCACAAAACATTCACAATTCCTAATAATATATTTCAATCTACTGTGATTAGCAGATTAAAAAAGTACTATCTCCTATAAAGGACATAAACATAATCTAAGGACAATGAAGTTTCTTATAAAGTTATTCCATAAGAAATCTGCTCTTATGTAGGATCTTAGTCTTATTCAAGAGGACACTGTGCTTCATAGAGATGGCATGTTCAGCAGAATCAGATTGTTTAGACTCAAGATGCTTTATGCAAGATTTATGTTTGTCACAATGGACAAAGGCAGATTTTTCAGATTGTCCATAATAAGACAAGCGACAAGAGCAAGGAATGTGGTAAACACATGGAAAACTAAGCGAAGGAAGTTTATCCTTTGGTGAGAGAGAGGGGTGAAGTTTTTTCTGACTGGACAGTTTTAAAATGTTCACTGTAGGTCAGATTTTTCTTTCACATTAGGCAATGGATTGCGAATAATTTCTTCTTGAGCAGAGGAGGCAGGAATTTTATGCCTGCCTCCTCTGCATTGTTAATGACAACTTCACTGAAATCATTTAATGTAATGCAGTTCCTTTTATTCCCATTATTTGTGCAGTAAGTCATCTGTAGAAAATAAAATGTGGGCACAATGAATTAAGGTCTTAATAGTTCCAATATGTTGACTCGAGTGATAGTGTGATTTTGCATGAGTATATGTTTATATGTTTTTATTATTTTTTATTTTTATAATTAGTTTTATGGGTATTAGACTTGTTGCCTGTTTTGTTACATACTGTAGCTACTGTGGCATGTTTTAGAATCTTTTTGACTTCATATGAATACCTGAAATACAGCCTATAGAAATTCTTAGCTGATTTAAAAATCACTACTGGTGAATGCCATCATTTAATTTTGTCTCCCAGAATTCCCTTATATAGATTCAAGTATGTATGTGTGTGATCTCCAAGATATCATTCTTATATTTCTTTGCTACATCTTATCATCCATATTTGGCTATACATGGCTGACAGGTTATAGGTTTTGTAAACTTTTGTGTGTAGAATTCATTTAAAAAAACTAGCCAAGGAAAGATTACTATTATTAAGAATAAAAAGTTTCGGTATAGAGGAGATTGTCATTTGTTAAGTAGGTCTCTGTACCAAAACTTTAACATACAATCATTCCTTTTCGGAATGAGAATATTTTCATTCTGAAAAGGACTGTTCTGTTCTGAAAGACTGTTTTCATGAAAACAGAAGCATCTGTTGCATTCCTAAAGAATTTCACAAATAGACCAATGTATTTCATTTTCACTATAAGTTTCCACTACATTATCTAGCAAATGTCTTGCTTGATAATGTTATATCTTGAGATTGACATTTCATCAACATTCAGGCTCCACCATGCAAATACTACCTGGGATCTACTGCCATTTTAATATCATTAATCTTATGTGATCTGATCTGATCCATAGTAAACAGATTCTCCTTCCCACAAGCCCATCTAATATCTTTCTTCAGTAGCAGGTTCTCTAACAGGAGAATATCACCTTCAACCCTGATCACCTGATGCTTAGCTTGACTGTTGTTTCTCTCTTTCACAAAACATTCTGTAAGAACACACACACAGTTGTTAAAAGAAGACCTCTCTTTTATATCATATACCTAATCTAATTTATAATTTATTCAGAATATTTGGCTTTTCTCAACCAGTGACTGCTATTACATGAAGGAATTCAAAATCTAGACCAATCCTCTTTCTCATTTGGACTTAATTGCTGGTTTAACTTCATGTATGGATAATTATTATTACTCAAGTTTTCTCCAAGGTGTCTGAAGACTAATTGTAGGAGGCCCTACACTAACAATTATTCACACAATATCCATAACTTCTCAGAATTCATTCACAATCAACTCTGCCCACCCATTCTGCACCACTATCCAAGCAAAAAATTTAATCAAATATGTCTGTATTACCCACATTTTTACACAATATCCAGAGGTGACTCCTTTTTTTCTCCTTTCCTTTCTTGTCATGCACTGAAAAATTTCTTCTGCATAAATCCTGTAAACTTTTCTACAAAAGATTGATGACAGTTCAATAAAATGATCCCTATGAGGATGGAATTGGTTTGTGGATTACCAAGTCAAGATGATAGGTTGTACAGGCACTATCTTGGTTACTCCCTTCTGGATCTTCTTCAGCACTTCCTCAGCTCCAAGAAGCTCCAGGGAAACCACATCTCTGTACAGTAATCCAGATGTAGCTTTATCAAACCTTATAGAGAGAAGTTTGATATATATATTTATTTCTGCTTATCAGTGAGTTCTTCAACATCCAAGTGAGCTGTGTCCAAGTGTTTTGCAAATCAGCATAGCTCATTGAACACAGTGAATGAACCTCAACTACCTGTTTACCATCACCTCTAAATCCCATATAATCTTTTTATCCCAAGGTGTATAACCTTACACTTTGCCACATTAAGCTGACAACATCATCCTTTGTCCATAATGTCAGTAATTTTAAATCATTCTACCAGATTCTGCATGACTTTATTAATTGTTGCTCTACCCAGTTTTGCTATATCGGCAAACAACTGGATACTTCCCCTTATGTTATTGTCTGTAATCTGCAGAATGATTTGAGCACGCTGATGTTACAGGCCAAGGATATTGTTTTGTTTTGTTTTTAAGGAAATCCCAACCATTAAAAGTTATAAACCTCAAGTATGTTAGGGGAGCGAGTGTGCTTGAGGTTTATAACTTTTAATGGTTGGGATTTACTTTAAAAAAAAAAACAAAAACCAATATCCTTTGCCTGTAACATCAGTGTGTTCAAATCATTCTGCAGATTTCTACATTGCCTTTATTTATTATTGTCCTCCTCGATTTAGTATAATGCAAATACTTGAATCCAGGAGAAGGCAGCTGGCCAGTAACACTAGCAGTCACTTTATATTGATTCTGCTTCACCATATACTACTCTGCAATGTCTGTTTATCATCAACTTTCTAATCCATGTTTCGAGCTCTGTATCCATCCCAATTTATGTATTGATTTCTTACAATATCCTGTCAAATGGTGCTAAATCCAGGAAGATCATAGTATAGCTATTTCTCTTATCTAACTCAACCACATTACTGTATTGTAGAAAATGAGTAATTCATGACCTCTTACCCACAGATTATCATGATTTTTATCCACTCATTCCTGAATTCAGTCTTAACCAATTAATTTTTCCAATACTTGACCACTTCCACTACCACTGCAAAGACAATGACTAATCTATATTTTATACATCTGTCTCAGAGCCTTCTTTATCTGACTTTCCCTCTTTCCATTTCAATTTCACCCAGCTAGTTAGATGTGGTAGTCTAACTTTTATAGAAAATTAGTTGAAATACATTACCTTGAATGGATTGTTATAACTGATAATCTGAATGCTTTTAATGCAAGGCTTGACATTTATTAAAAATCAGGTTTTATTTCTGCTTTATAATAATAACAAAAAATGAAAATGAGTAAAGAAGATCAATGGTTGTTTTGTAGTCAGCCTTAATTTTCATTTGTGAATATCTTTAAGGTGGTAGGCAGTTTTCATCAATTCAATAAGCAAAGCCACCACCCTATGTATATCAAAGTCTGAAGTGACTTAAAAAAGTTCCATGTTTGGTCTCTGGAGAAGATCTTCCAGATTATCAAACTACTTTATTGCTAATGTACTATAAATATACAACCTTTTGTGGACAAGACTCACAATTAAAAAAAAAAAGAAAAAAAGTGAAAAAATGTTTTTGTTGAGCTTTTATCTCTCTCTCTCTCTCTCTCTCTCTCTCTCACACACACACACACACACACACACACACACACACACACACACACACACACACACACACACACACACACACACACACACACACACACACACACACAGATGCTATAAATAAAAATGTGCATCAGTCATAATAGAATCAGAATGAAATATTATGTGATTCACTGTAGCTGTTGAAGTTAAATCAAGTATTTTCACATTATATATATATATATACACATTAAATTAATGATATAATTATTAGACTGTTTTGCTTGGTGATATTTTAATGTATAACTATCAAACAATTAATACATTTTTTTGGCTTCATGAATTTGTTACAATTAGCTGTTACAATTTAACTTCCATGCATTTAGCATCCTGTCTCCTGGCAGCCATCAGCAGACGGCACAAAAATGATAGGCCACATGATACTGAAAAAGTCATTAAAAGAAGGCATGGATAGCAACAGTTCAAGTGCTACTATTTTAGGTTTGAAAGTAGTTGGTGGACGGATTATGGATTCTGGTCAGTTAGGTGCTGTTATAGAAAAAGTTAAGAGAGGAAGTATAGCAGATACTGTTGGTCACTTAAGACCAGGTAAAATTGCAGATATTGCTGAATCTATATCTGGTTGTTTTTATTAAAATAAACATACTTAATGAAAGGTTAATGAAATTAAAATCATATAATATATTTTTGTAGTAAAGCATTTAATTTGAATTTCATTAATTTCATATATAATTAATATAATCTTTTTAGCGTTTGACATCCTACTTTTGCACTTAGGATATTAGTTATGAATACATAAAATAATTTTTTTAGGAACTTGGCAATGAAGCATTTGTAAATAGAAACCACGTGTATGTCAGTAACTTCTTGATGAGTTGTTTGGTGGATTTTGTTGATTGACATTGTGCATAAAAAGATCTTTAAAAGTTTATTGACCAGATTTTGTGACTTCAACCCAGAAAATACTTTAAGAGTATAGTACATTAATATTATTGGTGGGCTAAGGGTTAGATAATCAAGAAGAGTCTTAAGTGATGGTACTTCTCTTGGGATTTCAGGATTCTCTCTTTGTGCCTTCCAGGACACACAGGTAGCATGGAGAACTTACCTGAGAATGACCTCTCAAATGTCTGAATAGCTCAGGATATTGTTGGAGGCTTAGGTGTCTTCTGATCCTACATGTGGGAATATAATAATAATAATAATAGTATGTAGCACTGTTTTCAATGCAAAGCTAGAAAAATAAAAATAAATCTCTAATAAGCAGGTGGTAGTCTCAAATTAAGCAAGGAAAAGTTGTCTGCCACCTAAATCATAATGATCTATTTATGATACAAATTCTTCATTGCTAGTGATTTAACAGTTTTCTAGCATTATGTGTCATGTCATGGAGTTCATGCCAAAGTCTTAATCATCATGGAGAGATTTTTTTCTGCTTATATTGAATATGTTATGTGCTGAAATGTATTAACAATGAAAACATTTTAATTACTTTTGAATTTTTATATTTTGACTTTTGCATTACATAAGTCAATGAAACCTTTATTAACTAATTTCGAAAAATTTTTGAAACTTTGATACATTTCATTTTTGCCACATTTTCTTGTACTTAGTATTGCTAAGATTTGTTTTTTAGTTGGGAAGATCCCCTCTTGTTTATCAGCATATAACAAAATCATATCATATAACAAAATAATGAATGCTTCATAAAAAAAAACAAACGAACAAACAATAAAATTTACAGTTCATGTGTGTGTGTGTGTGTGTGTGTGTGTGTGTGTGTGCTCTTATTATGTAATAATCCCTTATGAACTGGTCACACACTTAGATTTTATTAACTTTATCATAACTTGCTGTTTAACTTGTTTGTAAATGATATATCATGTGGACTGACTCAGGATCTTCAGTTATTTGCTGATGATGCAAAGTTTGGAAGAATTATAAGTAGCACTGCTGATGCTGAATCCCTTCAGGAAGATTTGAATAGTCTTTTTACTTGGACAAAAGAGTGGGGTTGTTTTTTTTAATATCAATAAACGCAAGGTGTTGCATTTTGGAGTGCAGAAATATAAGGCTGTGTACTATATTGATGGTGCCATACTGCAGGAGGTGGATGAGATTAGAGATTTGGGAATGATGGTTGATAGTAGACTGAAGTTTAGAGAGCATATTGCTAGTGTTGCAAAGGTTTCACATCATAGTGTTTCTATGATAAGAAGTACTCTAACATGCAAGGCACTGGGCAGACCACACTTGGATCATTGTGCTCAGATCTGGTCACCTGGTTTTCAATGTGATGTGGAGACATTGGAGAGAGTCCAGAGACGAGTGACTAAGACAATATCAGGACTTTGGAATGCTGGCTATGGAGAGAGGTTGAAGAAATGTGGATTACAGAGTTTAGTGGATAGGAGGAAGAGAGGTGATATGATAGAGACATTTAAGTTAGTGAGAGGATTTTATCAGAAATATCCAGAGGGGGATTATAAAAAGAGTAGAAAGTGAAAGGGGAAGAACCAGAGGTCATTCCTGAAAGTTGTTATTATTATTATTTGACACCTCCAGGGAGTCCAAATACTCATTGAGGTAGAGTGTGCCAACAGCATTGAACGATTGGTCCCCTTCCAACTACTAATTGCGCTCAAACTTACTTAACTGAGCCATAGTAGCAGAGGCTCTACCAATCGACCAACCTTTGCCGGCTATGTAAAAGTGTGGTGAAGAAGGGTGTGAGGAATAGATTTTTTACTTGGAGAATTGTCAGTGAATGGAATGCATTACTAGAATGTGTTGTTAATACAAGGAGTGTTAAGAATTTTAAGATTCTATATGATAAATATATTGTCAGTTGAATGAACCTCCCATGATGAGACTGTCGACTCCATGGAGAGTGTAATAATAATAATAACTTTTGGAGCCTCCAGAGCTCAGTTGGTATAGATGAAGCTCTTTGATTGGAAAGACCTGAGTTCATGTCTGTGATGGGAGGAACCTGTATCAGATTATTATTATTATTAAAAAAAAAAATGCTAACGTCTTTGATTCCCTTACAGGGAGTAGGCAAGGCCTTTAGCCCTGTTTAACTTTTTTGGAGACTGAGGGGCAGTTCAATCTCCACCAGAAGCCAATTAGTGGTGGCTGGCCCAAAACTATCACTAACAATATCTGACGTCTGGTGAAGAGTGGCAACTGACAAGTTCTGCAATCTCATGGTCCCTAACCCTAATGCTATATATTTATTGTCTGAGATAGTGTAAGTTCTTCAGTTGATTTTTTGAGTTTTTGGGATGAGAAACCTGAGTTTCCTGGAGGAAAAAACCCACTTGTCTGTGCCAGATATCGATTAACTCGGGAACCAGTCGAAGAAAGATTTAGAAAATGTTCCTCTAGTCAGCCAAGTTAATCGATATACACTGAGTTATGCAGGCTTCCCATTATCATCATTATTAATATTATTTATTATATTAGCACTCCATGGAATCAAAAGACTCATTGCCAGATTCACTCTATCCATTAATACAATAACTATCATACATCTCCTTAAACCGTCCGCACGGTTAGCCTAGGCTACGCACTTCGCAACCAATGCCTGGGGAAGGAGTGTCCTAGGTTCGATTCCTGTCGACGACGCGAGGAGCTTAAGGAACCTCCTCAGCCGTAGCCAAGTCAGCCAAGGGCATGGACAGCAGGGTTTTTTCCACCAGTTTATCTGGGGTTTTTCATCCCACAAGCAGGCAAACCAGTCCAGTGAACACACACACGGATTACAGTCAAGAATACTGACCCAGCCATAGGTCTAATTCATCAGCTATGCTGGTTCTGGAGCCCAGATAAAATTTGGGGGGACTAGATGGTACCGTACCTCTCCATAAAGGGGACCACGGCTGTGTATCATCATATGATTATTATTATTATCTCCTTAAACTTATTCACTGTTGGGGTGCTCACAACCAACAACCTCTGGCAATCTATTCCACTCATTCACCACTCTCCAAGAAAAGAACCTAGTCTACAAACCCTTACTAACCACACTCTTAGACAGCTTCCAAGTGTGACCCCCTTGTTTTCCTCTTACTCTCCATGCATTGAAAATTTCTTCTGTGTAGTTTATAGTATCCCTTTAGTAATTTATAAGTTTCTATCATATTCCCTCTCCTCTGCCTGTCACAAAGCTAAACTCTGCAACCCACACACCCTCAATCTATCCTCATAGGAAACATTCCACAAACCTGTCATCAGCTTGGTCACTCATCCCTGAATCCTCTCCACCACCTCTTGATCCCCAAGAAACACAGGTGATCATAGTAGTCAACATGTGGCCAAATCATGGCCTTATAAAGAGGGATAATAACCTCCTATCTTTACTTGTCAGTGTGCTCTTCTGCATCGCTCTGAGCTATTTTACCAACTCTTGCAATATGACATTCATTCCATGTAATTTCTAACGCCATGGCACTACTCCAAGTTGCTTCCTAAGTTTGTCATAATCGCCAGCTTTGTAGTTCTGCATAAGCCTTTCTTAACTGAAATTTCCACATGTTGAGCAACCTCCCAGGACTAGACTGCATGGTCACTTTCCCTGATCAGAGGTTGAGTTGAGCTGCAGTTATAGACAGATTTTCTGATGCTATTACCAGATCCAACATGCTCAAACTGCTGGTCTCTTCCATCATGTGCAGTTCAGGTAATTATCCCTTAGTAACTATATAAATTCCATTTCCAATTTGTCATGTGCTCTTACTAATTTGGTTTTCTTGGTTTGCTAATCTGCTGATGTAGGCCGACATTTTCTTCTGGATCCCCAGGCCTATAGCAGCAACCAACAATATATTTTTCATCATCATTGCACATTTCTCATATGTCAGATATGTCCAGTTCTTAAGGTTGCTGCTCCAAGTATTCTTTGCATTCCTCGTTCCCCCTTTCCCTTTGCCATTCCTTCCAGGAATGCTTTTTGTAGGCTATCATGTCTTAGCAAATGTCTGAAATGTTTGGCCTTTCCCATTTTGATAGTTTTAAGAAGACTTCTTTTTTCTCCCATCATTTATAGAACTTCTGCATTCGTTTTCTTCTGAGGCCATGATACCTTCATAATTCGTCTAAAAATTCACATCTCAAAAGCTTTCATTTTATCTTCTGCTTCCTTTAATATTGTCCATGTCTCAGCCCTATACAATAGTATTGACCATATATAGCATTTTATCAACCTTATCCTCATTTTTATGCTCAGATCTCTAGATGTCAGGACATTTTTCATTGTATTGAATTTCTCTTATTCCTTCTGTTATTAAGGTGCTGATATATGAAATTTGTCTACTTGCTGAATATGTATGTCATCTATTTTTCTATCAATTTTAGTTGTCTTTTTTCTGGTTATTGCCATTGTCTTGATTTTCTTGGGATTAAAACACAAACCATATTCCTCACTCATAACTCTTACATTGTTGATTAGATTTTCTAGATCTTTTTTATTTTCTGCCAACAGAGAACTGTATCATCATATCTTTGATTGTTTATGTTCTTTCCTCCTATTAATACTCCATTTATGTTTCAACTTCCTTGTATATTTCTTCAGTATATAAATTAAAGAGTATTGGGGATGGTATACATCCTTGTCATACACCTCTTTGGATTCTAAATTCTTTAGACGTCTCATTGTCAACTCTTATTGCTGCTGTTTTCTCCCAGTATAGATTTGTTAACAGCCTTATATCTTTTCCATCCATTCCAGTTTTATTGAGGCACTTGATCAGTTTCATATGGTTGTTTGAATCAAAAAATTTGGTGTAACCTAAAAGCATATATAAATGTCTCTATTTTTTCCAAGATATCTTTCTATTATTGTTCTTAGAGTGAAAATACTATCTCTTGTTCCATTTTTTCTTTGAATTCAAATTTATTTTATTTATTTTGTATGATAATACAATGACTGTGAGCCCCTTTTATGGAGAGGTACAGCACCATTTCAATTCCCCCCTAATTTTTATCCAGGCTTGGGACCTGCATAGCTGACAAATCAGGGCTATAGCTTGGTCTTGAGTTTTCCTGACTGTAATCCATGTGTGTTCACGAGGCCGGTTTGCCTGTTCTGGAGGACGAAAAACCCGAGTTTCCAGGTGAAAAAAACCCTACCTCTGTATGAGACCGCCTAACTCACCTATTGTCAAAAATTTCTTCACTCAGATAAAGTTCCTCACCTTTCGTCAAAAGAGACCAGATAAAGTTCCTCAACTCATGGATGGGAATCAAACCCAGGTCTTTCCGACAAAAGGGCTTCATCTATACCGACCGAGTTATGGAGACTCTGAATCCAAATTGATTTTCATCTGTTTCCCAGTTGACTTTTATTTTGTTTTTTTGCAGAATAATTTTTATCAGTATTTTAGCAACATGACTCATGATGCTAATTGTTCTATACTCTGAGCATTCTGAGCAATGTACTTTTTTGGAATGGGTATGAAAATAGAGTGTTCTTGGGTCTTTTGGGAGATATCCTGTGTTGTGAATGGTTGCATGCCATTCTCAAAGCATTTATGCCTATATTATTAAGAGTTTTGTAAAATTTCTGCTGTGATTTCATCGCTTCCTGCTGTTTTCTTATCCTTTAATCCCGTTATTGCATTATATACTTCACTAGCAAGAATATCAGGACCATCTAGGTTGTTTATGTTATCTTGCACCAGAAAGTCCCAAATGAACCATTTCCATCAGATCTACAATCTTCCTTAACTTCTATTTTTGCTGGTTGAAGTTCTCTCATGGTAGCTATCATTAATAATACCCCATCCTCCTGCCCTATTTCTTCTATCTTTTCTGAAAATACAATATCCATTGCATTCTATCTCTGTAACTACATCATTCTCTGACAACTCGGTCTCACTGATGCTAATAATGTTTGGCCAAATTGAGCTGACCAATACTAAAAACTCCTCTCCTTTATTTCTGATACTTTAGGCATTTGTGTACATGCATTTCAATGTTCCCTTGGTATAGATGAATCTCTTTGGTCAGAAAGTCCCAAGTTCAATTCCTATGTAGTTTTGGACTAAAGGTGATGTTTTTGATGAAAAATATATTTTCAACTAAAGGTGAGTTAGCCAATTTCATACAGAGGTGAGTTTTTCTCCTGGAAACTTTGGTTTTCAAACAAGAAAACTGGCCCCATGAACATACAGATCCACAGACATTGAACACTTTGGGTAATGATGGTAGCCTGCACTGACCCTCGACTAGGAAGTAGTCACTTCTGAATACCTCATCTCGGATACGAATGCTTATACTGGTATCTTAGATATTTACTTATGCTAACAATCATAGCTTTTGCACTTATATATGTTAGGTGGTTGGAATAATAGCCAAAGCAAAGGGCTATGAGGATTTAAGTATTTTCTAAGTTAATAACTGCATACATTTACAATTGCTAAATGTAAATGCACATAATTAACAGACAGTTAACATCTACAGTCGACAATTGTAGATATATGTATGGCTGGTTTGTTTGTTTTTAAAATCTTGAAACTTCCATATGAGGCTGGTTAACTTGCTTCAAATTGAAAAGACTCATATCTGGTGGGTAATTTTTGCTCAACTTTCAGGGTTGCAGGAAAATATCCCAAAATGATTTGTATCTAAGTTAAATGTATTTCTTTTTTCTTGAGAATTTACTTTTTCATGAATTATTTATTAATAGTGATTATATAAATGTATTAATTTTATAATTATTATATTTATTTATTATAATTATTATTAACTTTCAGCCTTTGTGAATTAAAAAGACTCATCACTGGGTGGTTTCCACTGTTGCACACAAAGCTCATTGAACCATCTCTTAAGCTTATTCATAATTTCTTCACTCATCACGCTCTCAGGCAGTATTTATTTATTTATTGATTGATATGGAGTTTCCTCTCTTTTCTCCTCCGTCCCTATTGGGGAGAGTTGAGCCCCCTCATTGGGGATATTTATGGCTGTAGATCCATGTGTGTTCACGGGGCCGGTTTGCCTGCTTGCGGGATATAAAACCGCAGGTAAACTGGGGGGGGGGGGGGGAACCCTGCTGTCCATGCCCAAGACTGGCTAACTTGGCTATGGAAGATCCTTAAGCTCCTCACGTCAGTGATGGGATTCGAACCCAGGACACTCCTTCCCCAGGCATATGGTTGCGAAGCGCAAAGCCACTAGGCTAACCGCGCGGACTCTCAGGCAGTGCATTCTCTCACAAACCACTCCATGTAGAGAACCTGCTCAGCACTCTTTTGGTCATATTCTCCTTATACACTTCCTGTCTCTCTCCATTTTGTGAAAAATCTCTTCCACAGTTAACATGTAACAACTGCTTACTAACTTAAATTTCTGAGGGATGCCATTTGCATCCCTCATTCTGTCTTCATATTTAATTGATAATTAAATATTTAAAAAAATGTTATAAGCAATGCAAATATCTCACTCACATGATTTCCTTCATAAAGAAAACACATCAGAAGAGTTTTATCCAAATGAATGTACTTTTTAGTACAAATCAACTTAATATTCATAGGAGGTTAAACTTGATTTAATTTTGTAAGTGTCTTATAACAAAAGAGTTAGTTTGCTTCACTAGTGTTGGCTGGCTGCAGTAAAATAACTATTATTTAATAAACTTAGTTAATTCAAAATTAATAGTATGCATAAATTTAAAGGTACTAAAGAAATTTTCACTCTAATTGTTGTTTATTGAAAAGTAACAAATTCAATATATATTTTATACAAGTTAGATTTAAATTTTGGTTTCTGAAATTTGACAGATGTTAAGAACAGAGTGCAGTGCACCAGAAGGCTGCTGGAATAAGTCCCTAAATGCTGAATATAATGGGATAGTGCCTCTGTAGTACAGTTTTAAAAACAATGGGGGCAATCACTCTTTGATTGGAAAAGACTCGATTATTTTCATGATAAGAATCCTTCTCCTCAGTGTGTAATTGAATGGTGAACAGCACTCAATATTATTAGATTTAAAGACCCAATTACTGTTTGAGATAAAAAAAAAAAACTTGAATAACATTAAAATTCTATGTTTCACAATTTACATTAATGTCATCTTCAGGAATGTATACATATCTGTTTGTGTGTTAAGGCTTACTGGGAGGACATGTTGGAGATTTAATGGAATATCAACAGCACTAGGAAAGGATCAAAAACTAATAACAAAATTTACAAACATATAGAGGTAACCGCTATAGGTTTCCCCCTCTTATCTCCTCTTGCCAATTTTTATATGGAAAATTTTGAAAAACGAGCCATAGACTCAGCTCCTCTCAAACCTTCTATCTGGCTAAGATATGTAGATGATGTGTTCTCAATTTGGCCTCATGGCCCAGACACATTAGACTTCTTCCTCAGTCACCTCAATAGTTAAACTATTGGATGTAGCATCCAAGAATCCGGTGATGTTTTATGATGGAAGAGGAAAATAACAATAATTTACTCTTCCTAGGCACCTTAGTAACACGTGAAGTGAATTCACATGCAAACTTTGTTTGATTACACTGGGATAAAGGATAAAACTAAGAATATAACTTCTTGGCATCTTTAATTTATAGTATAATCAAGTTGAAAAACTTTTAACACCTTTCTGTAATCCAGAGTAATTTAATCATAAGATGTGACACCTTTTGACTACTTGTATATGGAAATATGACTTTTGCATTACTTTAACCTTGGTATGAAGGTTTATGTGTGATGAGGTGAAAGTAGAGGCGTGCTTCAACGAATTTTAAGGATTGTGTAACATGTTAATAAAATAAATAAAATATATGAAACTCTGGTTTTGTAGTGTAGCTGCTAGATTAACTAGCAGAGACGCGATTGAAGTTTTTAAATTGTGGATTATATATAAGAACAGCAACACAGGTAAGTGGACTGTAATTGCAACGAGGGCGATTCGCTAGGCCTAACTGCCGTTGGAATTGGCATTGTTGATTTAATTATTAAAAGCAACTGAATCATAGGCTCACTGCCCTACTTTGTTGAAGGATTTTTTCATAGCATTTAAATAACTCCAGGAGACTCCCGATTGGCATGGAAGGCATCAAGAAACAGATTAAGACTCTAAACAAGGACGAGTCATTAGAAGTGTTAAAGCTTATCATGGCAAAGTTTGAGACTGACTGGCCGGGTTATTTAAACCTGTACGCCCAAACAAATGATCCAGAAGGAGAGGATGAAGAATCCCAAGGGGAATTCATAACTGTTCCACCATCTAAAACTCCCCGTCATAACAACTCACAAGAAGAGCAATCAAACAAATGGAGAAGAACAGCAGACGATCTTATAAAAGATGGCTCACCCACACAGGACGCTCCGAAAAACTCAGAGAAGGTCCCCCAGTTATTCTATGGGACAAGGAGAAATGGATTTCTGTCATATCAGCCCTCAGGGAGCAAAACATCACATACTCCTGGGCAAAAAACTCAGATGAGGGAGTCAAAATCCAGCCAGCCACCGTCACTGACTATAGGCAAATGACAAGGCTACTGGACACCAAAAATCTTCCTTACCATACATTCGCTTTACCGAGTGAAAAGACTTAAAGGTGGTAATACGTGGAGTCACAGAACGAATCACTCCAGAAGAAATCTCAGCTGATCTAAGCAACCAGAGCCTGACCCCAATCAAAGTGAGCAGGATGCTCAGGTCTGATAAAAGGATTGTCTCCACAAATACTAAATGCCTTTAGTATTTGTGGAGATTGATAACACCCAGAAGAAAATATATGAACTGACTGCTGTCTGCGGCCTCAGAATTACTACAGAACCTCTAAGAAAGGGAGCATCAGTAGGACAGTGCCACAGATGTCAGCGGTTTGGGCATGCCCAAAAGCTATGCCGGGCCAACTTCAAGTGCTTAAAATGTGATGAAGGCCACCAGACCATCATATGCACCAAGCTAAGATCTATGCCAGCTAAGTGCGCAAACTGCAGAGGTCCTCACCCCACCAACTATAAAGGATGCATAGCACACCCAAAGAACCACAGGTCTCCCACAACCGCTCATCCATCACCCAGTAGTGACACTCCGGGCAACTGTGCAGATCGCCATCCAGCTCAAATAACCTCCACCTTGACAATGCAGAAAGGAAATCAACCTGAAACCAGGACCAAAACATATACCGAGGCTGCATGATCCAATGAATTCACAAGCTCCAACCTTACATCAGTTCTAACTGCCTCACTAGCTACCATGCTTCAGGAATTCAGCAAAACAAATCCTACGCCATTCTTCATGAAGAAATTCCTTTAAGGTACCCATTCCATTCTGACAGCCCTTAATCATGAACAATAGGAAATATAAGCCCAACTCCCTCACCATAACTGCATGGAATGTAAATGGACTGAGCAACCAAATCCTTGAACTACAAGAGTTCACTTACAGGTACACTCCTGATATAATTCTAGTAAACGAAACTCATCTCAGCTAATAACCCTAAATTACAGAACTATGCAATGTACAAAACAGACAGACTCACTACCAGTGGAGGAGGCACAGCCATATTCATTAAAAAATTAAGTATTTTTAAGTATATACAAGGTGACCATAATTAAAGAGGAGGTGTTCAGAGCCCTGTAGCAAAAAATATATTGGACGAAATTTAATCAAACTTGGTGTGAGTACACTCTGGAACATAGGGTTTTGATTTACAGAAGATAAAAAATACTACAAAATTCTGCTACCAGGGGACATTTGATGCTATAAGCACGTGATTTGGTTGACACTGGGGAGTTCTTTCTTGGTTGAACAGCAGGAAGGAGTGATGATGAGGCGCCATCCCTGGAAGATACGAAACGAAACTGTGAGCAAGAGGGTGAGGAGTGGTTTCTTTGCATGGAGGATGGTTGAATCGTGGAATGCATTGCCTGATAGAGTGGTGAGAGCGAGAATGGTCAGCGAGTTTAAGGAGTGGTATGATAGAATTTGTGTTTCCTAGGAGAGACCTCCCACAATGAGCCTTGATAGACTTTGTGTTTCCTAGGAAGGACCTCCCGCGATGAGTCTTTTGACTCCTTTGAGGCCTAAATAATAATAATAATAATATGGAGGTAGGGGATTTTTCACCCAGAAACTCAGGGTTTTCATCCCCCAAAACATGCAAACAGGTCCTGTGAACACACGCATCTGTAGATGCGTGTGTTCACAGGATTTGTTTGCATCTAACCACCTTATCCTCAAGTTATGGTTACAGTTCTGAAGTCCAAGAATACTTGGAAAGGTCATGGGTGCTTAAGTGCCTGTTAGGACCACTGATAGGATAGGATAATGCGACTTTGCTATTTTTTGTGTCTTCTCTCCATGTCAATTTATACTCATGTTTATTTTGGAATATGGTATTAGTAATGACTAGTCCATGTGTTGAACAGAAATCCAGCAGTATATTACATATGACAATAAATTATATTCTTTTTTTCATCCTTTATGTTTACCCAGCAATAAGCAAACGAAGTTTGCATATGAAGTATTTTCATGATTAGTCTATTTGTATATACAGTGTCGGCCTGGTTGCCAAATGGTTAGCATATCCCCCTCTCTAGCTACGAAGTTGCAGGTTTGAATCCCATCAAGGGCATGGATTTCTGACTGTACTACTAACTGTTTACTAGATGTAGTGTTGTAACCTGCATCCTGGCGCAGTATGACTTTTGATGTCTTTTAGCTGGCCTGGTTGGATGAGTGGTTAGCATATCTTCTCTCCAGCCAAAAGGCTGTGGGTTCAAATCCCACCATGGGCATGGATGTTTGTGATTGTCTGTGAAAATAGTAGTAGTGGTGGTGGTTGGCAGATTGAGTGGCGGAGACAGAGTTGTAGAGTAGGTGTCCTCCCTTGGTGAGTCCTTGGACTCCCTGGAGATGTCAAGTAATAATAATAATAGTATATAAAGGCTGTTGACTTCATGCCTTACATCAATTGCCTGAGTATCTGAGACCATAATGCAAAAACATTATGGGAAGGGCCACTACCCAAACCAATTTTCATTTTTATTGAGGTCTTGTTAGTGGAAGCCAGATCCTGGAAGATCTTCTTCTTGGCTTCGCGTGTTAGGCGATTGTTGCCTGTAACGTTTTCAAGGGTTTAAAAAGTCTTCTGCCCATCTCCTTCTGGGTCTTCCTCTTGATCGGTGTCCCTTTGGTTTATATTTCCAGGCAATATTTGGGCTTGGAGCAGAGCTACTGTGACTAAGCGGGTCCCCAGGTGGCAGATAGGGGAATGGCCATCAGAAATGTTGGTTGGCTGCGAATACCCAATAAGCAGTTCTGAACCAAAGCAAGCATGTCTGGAGGCCATGAGATGGCAGCCCCATCACCAGACCAGACTGCAGATGTTTGGTAACCAGCCCAGCTGACAAATTCTTATACTTGAAAATTGCAAGGGAATAAAAACTGGACAGCCCAAACCCTGGAAGATAAGAAGGTTAAATCAATGTAGAAATCATATATTATCTAAAGCAGTTAGTCACCTTTCCTGTAATGTTTTTATTTATAGGATATTGAGGCAGCTTATATGAAGTACTTCAAGCATAAATGTTGTTTTCTTATGCTTAGATAAATGATTAAAATAAGATTATAATTTCTTATTGAGTATTATGCAATATAACTTTCTACAGTAATCAAGCAGATACTTGCCATTATTATTATTAGCATTGCTCTGTTCTCCAGATTTTACAAAAATGTTCTATATGTCTAGTATTCCTTTTCTACTCAGCTGTTTAGATTTCTGATAAGGACCAACTTTTCCTTTTTCTTTGCATCAGTTGCCTTCTCTGATCACTCAAAAAATTCCCCCACTTCTTTATAGTATCCTCATTGTACCTTGGTAAAACCATCTATGGGACCATAGGCACAAATAAATCTCATCTTTTAATCCCCATTTTGATGTTTGCCTTTTCTTGAAATTGCCTGCAATTCGAGAAGATGATTACTGAGTTTAGTGTTGATTACTACAGCTACTCCTTTCTTTCCCCCATGATAATACTAATAATAATAATTATTATTATTATTATTATTATTATTATTATTATTATTATCATCATTTATCCATGGATAAATGATGACATACTAAATACTATTACTGTAAAAGAAAATCTATGGAAAAAACTTAAAAAGTCACCCAGTAACACACATTTACAAACCTTATTCAAAAACACAAGAAAAAAAATAACAACAAAAATTCGTAGGGCAAAATGATGCTACTACTTCCAAAAATTCATGGAATATAACGACAACAGTAAGCAAACATGGGCTATACTCAACGAATTAGTAACCCGAAAAAAGAAAACTTCAGCACAAGATTTTATTGCAAAAAGCTTCGTTCAGGACACAAACCAAGAGGAACTAGCAGATTCATTCAACCATGCTTTCACAAACAACATCACACAACTCAAAAAAGACAAACTACCAACGATCAACAAAAAACTACCGACACAAAGTCAACTACAAACGATGTATTTTCCACCCATAACAAAACAGGAACTGAAAGAAGCAATCCTACAACTAAAACCAAAGACCACTCCAGGAATAGACAAAATAAGACTCACAGACCTTATAACACACTTTGAACAAATAAATCCAATACTTTTGAAACTCGTGAACACAATATTCGACACAGGCATTATTCCACAACAACTAAAAACTGCAGTAATTACGCCAATATACAAACATGGCAAAAGAAATGATACTCAGAACTACAGACCAATAGCTACACTACCAGTCATCTCAAAAATTCTAGAAAAAATAACACACACCAAACTACAGAACTATTTACAGAAGTACAACATCATCTCACAAAACCAATATGGCTTTCAGAAAACAAAAAGCACCATTACTTTATTAGAAGACATCGCCGACACAATAAACAAAGCTCTCGACAAAAACAAGTATGCCGTCCTTATACAGCTAGACCTAACCAAAGTATTTGACACATGACATACTACTCACCAAACTATACTCAATAGGTATAAGAGGAACAATGCATACATGGTTCAAGAACTACCTCTCAAACAGAACACAAGTAACAAAAATAGGTACATGTCACAGTCGGAGTATATAAGTAAAACACAGTGTACCTCAAGGTGCCATATTATCACCCACTCTATTCAACATATACATTAACGATGTTCATAACATATCCATAAGAAGTCAAATATTTCAATACGCAGATGACACTGCACTACTAGCAATCCACACAGACATTAACACAGCTCTCTGCAAAACACAACAAGACCTAAACGAAATCACAATATACTTCCACCAAAACGCAATTCTAATCAACGGCACCAAAACACAGATGTTGATAATACACAACCCAAGAATCATACGCCCTTCATCACTATTGATACATTGTCACACATACCACTGCATTAACAACAAAAATGCCTGCCAATGTTCTGAAATCAAATCTGTAACACACGCAAAATACCTTGATCTCTATATATAGATTCCCACCTTAAATGGACAAAACATATAGCATACCTACACACCAAACTCCGGATCATTGCAGCAAAACTCTTCCAAGTTAAAGACATTATTCCACCCAACATAAAAAAACTCCTATATCACAGTATCTGCGAATCCCTACTCAGATACAGAATAACAATCTATGCAAATACATCAAACTTACCACATAACAAAATTAGAAACACTACACAGGAAAATCGTGTCAACAGTGATCTGGACACCTTACACGCAACAACCAATATCCGACAAGCACATGGCGATACACAGAATTCTGAGCATTAAAAACCTGAAACACTACATGGCATTAACAAGGAATTACTTCAACATCACCTATCGAAACAACAGAGACACATATCGTATAACACAACCTACAACAACTCTCTACATCCCCCACACCCTTCAACAACTCATACGGTTCTTTTGTGAGATCACATCAGATACCCACGCAACTCAACAACCTACCAAGAAAGTTAAATCACGTAGATAACTACAGAACATTAAAAAATTAACTCTGGAAAATATACCAACAAAGTTAACAAACCATTAACACTAATATACACATCACAAATCACTAGCATCCAATGCCTACATCCCATACATAAACAGTAACAACAACACAAATAGTGAAGGCTAAATCCCACTCTCTTCATAAAAGCTAACCCAAGCTTCGAAGTAGGTGGGATTAACTTGCCTCACTCATCTACAAGTAATCCTTATAAGCAAATGCAGAAATTTGTATGTATAATCACTCTTTCTCAAACTTTAAAAAACAAAAAAAAAAAAAAATTAAAAAAAAAAAAAAAAAAATTATTCAGGTCTCCATGGAGTCAAAAGACTCATCGTGGGGAAGTCCTTTCTAAGAAACAAGTCTATGATGTTTCCTAGGAGGGACCTCTCTCGACGCGGTCCCTCCTAGGAAATTAAATAGAAGAAAACATAGGATTATATAGAAATCACTAAGGTGACAAAGAGGGTCAGATAGTTCTATTAGACTTTAAGACAGAAGTAGCAAATTACAGACCAATTAACATAACAGGAGTATTTGTATAATTTAAAAAAAAAGTTGATTATATATAAAATTCAGGAATGGCTGAATGGGATATGATGCTGAATAAGGGGGGGGCAGCATAACTTTGAAAAAAAGTACATTCTGCCTTAGTAATATACTTATTATTATATTTATTATTATTATTATTATTATTATTATTATATTGCCTGAATATAACATATTTTATTTATTAACTAGAAGAATCGCATGTGTTTATGTCGTCTATGTTTCAGTAACAGTGGTACTTTGATACTTCTGCAGTTCCAGTTCTTTATTATTATTATTATTATTATTCAGGCCTCCAAGGAGTCAAAAGACTCATCGAGGGAGGTCCTTCCTAAGACATAAAGTCTGTCAAGACTCATCGAGGGGAGGTCCCCCCCCTGAGAAACACAAAGTCTATCATACCACTCTTTAAACTCACTGACCGTTCTCGCTCCCACCACTCCATCAGGCAATGCATTCCACGGCTCAACCACCCTCCACACAAAGAAACCACTCCTTACTCTCTTGCTCACAGTTTCCTTTCGTAACTTCCAGGGATGGCCTCTTGTCATCACTCCTTCCCGCTGTTCAACCAAGTGAAAGAACTCCCCAGTGTCAACCCTGTAACCACCTCTCAACAGTTTAAAAGTCTCAATCATATCACCTCTCCTTCTTCTATCCACCAAACTCTGCAGTCCACATTCTCTCAGCCGATCCTCATAACTATCCTTGTACAGTCCTGAAACCATCTTTGTCATCCGTCTTTGTATCCTTTCCACAGTTAATTTATACCCTTCAAATCCTGGGGACCAAATCTGAGAACAATAGTCCAAGTGTGGTCTGATCAGAGACTTATACAACGGAATGATAACCCTCTTATCTCTGCAGGTCAGTGTCCTTCTCATAATAGCAGCAATCCTCTGTGTTACGCAATATGCCCCCTAAACTTCAGGTTTCTATCAATCATCAACCCCAGATCTCTTGTCTCCCCTACTTCCTCCAGTATAACTCCTCCCATAGAGTATGCCGCATCCCATCGATGTTTCCCAAACCTCAAGACCTTACATTTTGCTGCATTAAACTGACATCCCCATTCATTTGCCCATCTATCTAGCTTATTTAAATCCTCTTGCAGGGCTACCACATCTGCACTATTACTAATAATCCTTCCCAGCTTCGCATCATCCGGAAACAACTGAATATCCCCCTGCAATCCACTGGCTATGTCATTGATATAAAGGTTAAACAATATAGGTCCTAGTACTGAGCCCTGTGGGACCCCACTTGTAACCCTCTGCCTCCTGGAAACTGCTCCACCATACACAACTCTCTGTTAATACATCCTAAATTGATGGTGCCTGTCTTGAATTCATCTAATTCCGAGTTTGTTCCAGTAGTTCACTTTTCCTCCATTTATTCTTCTCACTTTGAGGATTATTATTATTACTATTATTGTTATTATTACAGGAAACTCCAAGGAGTCCTTAGACATATCGAGGGAGGACCTAAACATCATGTCAAGGACTATCCAACATTTGTGTAGTATATATCTTACTTTGCTTTGAATTCATTCACATTCATGACACCCACAACAGACTCTGGCAACCTATTCCTTATTCATTACTCTCTAAGCAAAAAAACCTAGTTCTAACAACACCCTTGCTAACTACACTCTTACTCAGTTTCCATGGATGGGCTCCTAGTTCTTCCACCACCAGACCTGTTCTGAAAAATTTCCTCTGAATTAATCTTGTAAAAATCCCTCAGTAATTAGTATGTCTCAATCATATCACCCCCTTTTCTGCCTGTCAGCCAGTTTATGTAACCCACAAATCTTATTCGTTCCATAGACTTGCTACCATCTTGGTCACTCGCTTCTGGATACTTTCCACTTCCTCCTTCTCATCATCACCAAGTAACCCTAGCACCCAGATCTGCATGCAATAGTCAAGATAGGGGTCTTATCAAGGCTCAATAAAGTGGAACAAAACCTGCTTGTCTCTGCTCATCAAAGTATTCTTCAGTAACCAAGTGATCTAATGAGCTGCTTTAGCCACTTTTGCTATGTGTCCCCTCAACTTGAACTCCCTGTCCACTAATACTCTCAAGTATCTGGTTTCGCCAGTTACCAGCTGCATACCAGTGTGGTACGCAGCTAGTAAACTTTTCATCCCAAAAGGCATAACCTAACACTTCTTTACCACATTAAACTGACATCCGTTTTCCTTTGCCCAATCTTGCAAATCATCCTACAAAATATTGGCATCATCTGTATTAACTACTGCTCTACCCAACTTTGCATCATTAGCAAATAACTGAACAGTTCCCCTCAGATCCTTTCCTATATTGTTAACGAACAAATTAAACAGTAGTGATCCAAGAACAGAACCCTGCAGCATGCCACTAGTCACAGGCTTTCTTCTGGACTCTACTCCTGAATAAACTCTTCTCTGATATCTCTCCATCAACCACCCTCCTATCCATCTGACCAACCCTATGTCCATCCCCATGTGCTGCAGTTTACAGATTGGAATTTCATGTAGCATCTTGTCAAAGGACTTTGTCAATTCCAGCAGTATCATTGTAAACCTATTACCTTTATCCAACTCAGCTGTCACTGTATTATAAAACATGAGCAAGTTGCTGAAGCATGACTTACCTTTCACAAAACCATGCTGCCCCATACATTATATCATTTCCATCTATCCATTCCTGTATTTTGCTCTTGACCAACTTCTCCAGTACTTTGACAACAACTCCTGATATGCTGATTGGTTGGCGATTTGCTACATCAGTCTTGGAGTTGCCTTTATGCAATGGAACTATTTTCCCGTCTTTCCACTCCCTTGGGACCAGAGCTGAGACTTATATTAAACAATATTATCAAATCATTTCATTCCCTTGCTGCTTCACTAGAACTCGATCTGGTACACCATCCAATTCTACATCTGTATTCACATTAAGGTTCTGTAATATGCTTTGCTTAAGCCTTTGACTCTCTCATTTCTCCAGGTGGTGATATACTCTTGCAAAATGTTCATGTAGTAATTTTACTATTTAGACTGATTTGGTTACCTCCCTACCATTGGCATTCCTTAGAATCCCTCTGCCATATACGCTCTTTCTTTTACTTGCAGCATATCGAAAGAACTGTTTGGGATTCTCTTTAGCCTGCATTGCTTACTTCCTTTCATAATCTGCTTTTGCCTTTCTTACCACACTAGTTACCCTTCTGGCCTGCCTTGTACTGTTTATGTGCTTACAGGTCACCTTTCTCCTTAAATTCCATCCAAATTTGTTTCTTTTTTTGTAGCTCCAGCTTGATGATGATATTCATCCATTTAATTCCCACTGGATTTCCTCTTCTGACTCTAGGTATGCAGTCTACCATAACTTCCCTCAAACACTCTTTTACCACTTCCCATGCACTATTAACATCCATCCCTTGCAGTTTTACATGCCATGGCACCAATCCAATCAATCTTCTAAGCTTGTCATACTTACCAGCCCTGTAATTCCACATATACCCCATCTTAACTGAAAATTCTACACATTTGGCCACCTCCCAGGTCAAGACCATGTGGTTAACTGTCACCAATTGATGGCAGTGTGGTGATATTTGTTATAGACAAATTCTCAGATGCAGTTACTAGATTGAGCACTCTTGAACCCCCTAGTATATTCCATTACATGCTCTCTCAGGTAATTATCCCTTAGTAACTGCATAAAATCCATTTCTTTCTTCCCATGTATCCTCTCCTCCTTCCAATCTATGTTCCCATAGTTGAAATCCCCCATAATAATTACCTGTCCTCCACTTGTTGAGTCTGTTTGTCATTTGGTCCATCCTCTAGTCTATAGCAGCATCCAACTGTATATTTTGTTCTGCTGGCCTCAGTCTCACACCAGATAGCTTCAAATGTGCTATTTTCACTGGCCTGCAGTTGAACATCAGCTATCATCAATAACACTCCTCCCCCATTCTTTTCTTTCTATCCTCCCTGAACACACTATACTCTTAACATTCTATCCCACTAACTATATCATCCACTGTTAGCCATGTCTTACTAATGCCAATAACCTTTGTCCAGGATGAGCCAACCAATGCCAAAAATTCTTCCTGCTTGCTCCATATGCTCCTGGCATTAGTGTACATAAAGTGTAAAAGCCCCTTATACTAACTATCCCATTCTGGTTTGTTACCAGACCCCCCCCCCCCCCCAAAAAAAAATTAGTTTCCCTGATTCTGCACATCCACTTTCACTTTCTTCAACAACACATTTTCCAGTCTCCAAACACCAAATCCATTCAGATGCAAACCATCCTTCTTGTATAAGTCCTTTCGCCCATCAAACTCTCTGCACCACTCCTTCATAATGCATTGGGTCATTTGCTATTTTAGCCCTCCTTCACAGCTCTATTCTGTCATACTGCAGCAACAGACTCACTATCTTAACTCTCTCACTTTTTTCTTTTGCTACTTCCAGTAATTCTTTCATGTCCTCTCTCATGCCATACTTTTCTTCTTTTAAATCATTTGTTCCAGCCACTACAATCATTTCTATCACCCTACCATTTGTGTTCTAGTAGCCTCACTAACATCATTAATTTTCACACCAGGAAAGCACAATTTTGTCAAACTCTCATTGATCGTATCTTTTATGAGTGAATTGCTGCACAACACTTACTCCTTGATTTTTCTTTCACTCATCCTTATATGTCCTCACATGCTATTCTATATTCCAGTTCTTGGTTACTCGTTGCCAGGTGGAGAGTGCAAAAGCCCCTTAGGCCCATCCACTTTATAACTATCCCATTCTGGTTAGAGATGGAGAGACAGCTGAAAAGCTGTCTCTCTATCTCTTTGGAACTAAAGTGCTCACAATAGTCCATGTGTGGTGTTATTGAAACCATGTAAAGTGGGAAAAAAAACTTCTTTATTCCTATACTTTGGTGTTTTTTTTTTTTTTAAAGGGAGTTGAAAGAAGACAAAATATTCCACTGCATGACTCCAAGTAAATTGTAGACCAATTGGTATCTCTGGAATGATAGTTAAGGTATTGAAAAAGTTTATAAAAGACAGAATTCAGAATTGTCTCAAAAAGAATATAACACTATAAAGGGGGCAGCATTGTTTTGTGAAGGGTAGGTCAGGGAGCCTCTGTAGCTCAGTGGATGTGGCGTTTGCATACCACCGCACTTGACCGCACGAAGGAAGACTTCGTTTCGAGTCTAGTCGGCGACTAGAGGAAATTTTTCTAATCCTTTTTTCGACCGGTTCCCGAGTTAGTCGATCTCTGGCACGGGCAAGCAGGTTTTTCCTCCCGGAAACTGGTTTTTCGTCCTGTAAACTCAAGAAAATCGACCGCAGAACCCACATTATTTCAGACATTAAATATATTGTGTTAGGGTTAGGGACCACGAGATGGCAGCACATTTGAGCCGTCTCTCTTTACTGCGTACCGCTTAATTAGTGATAGATTTGGGCCATCTGTCTCTGATTGGGTACCAGTGGAGATTGAACTGCCCACTCAGTCTCCAAAAGTTAGATAGGGCTAAATGGCCTCGCCTATTCCCGTATAAACGGGAATAAAAAGGCGTTAGCTGATTTTTTATATATATATATATATATATATATATATATATATATATATATATATATATATATATATAATAAAGTGACAGTTTAATAAGATAAAGGAAATGGCCACTCAGTAATACTGCTGGACTTTACAAAAGCATTTGACACGATTTCACATGGAACTTTGTTGGAAAATGGGAGCAAGTGGGAATGGATATGAAGCTGGTGATTTGGATAAGAGGGTGGCTGATGGCAGATATCAAGGAGTGATGTATTGTGGGGGGGGGGGAGAAGCTAGCGATGCACTGCAGGACTCAGTGCTTGGTTCTCTGCAGTTTAATTTGTACATCAGTGATATAGGAAATGATTAAGAGGAAATGTTCAGCTGTTCGTTAATGATGAAAAGCTAGGAAGAGCAATGTTCAATGAAAATGATGTAGAGATTCAGCAGGATGACTTAAATAGATTGAGAGTATGAGCAAATTTTAATGGCTGCCAGTTTAACATGGCCAAGTGTAAGGTCATGTGGTCATGAACAGATCATAGTTGTGTACTATGCTAATTAAAAGGAACTGTAAGAAGTTGATGAGGCCATGGATTTGGTGATTATTGTGGACAGGGTGCTGAATTTTAGAAGGCATATTGCAAAAATGGGCGAAGCAGCACAACAAATTATATTGGTGAAGAACACACTCACCATCATGGATAAGGAGGTTATTATTCACTTCATAAGACTTTAATACTGCCACATCTGGATAATGCATGTATGTCTGGTTGCTAGGATTCCATGGGGGATCAAGAAGTGGTGGAGAAGGTTTAGAGACAAGTGACCAACATTGTGGCAAGTGTCTGAAATACTCCCAATGAGAATATATTGAATCTGTCTGGGCTTCAAAAACTAGCTGATTGGCAAAAAAGAGAGGACATGATAAAAACATACGTTATTAAATCAATTTTTGTAGGATTGACACTGAAGACTTTTTTTCAGTGCATAGTGGGAGGGGAAAGAACAAACACCCCTGAAAATTGTATCAGAGTGAGGTTAACAGATTTTTAGCTTTGAGGGGTTAAATGGGCAGAAAGGGTTGCCATAGGTGGTTGTGAGTGCTATGTTGGTGAATGAATCCAAAGAGAGGTATGATACATATTGTTTAATAATGGTTAAGGTTGGTCTCCTGTGATGAGTCTTTAGCTCCATGGAACCATTCCAGAAATAATAATTTATTTTATTTAAATAATTGAATTTAAATGTTTTTAAATAATGATATTATTATTAAACTTTAACTCACTATTTACAAATAACTCTCCAAGTCTCTAGCTTCAACTGCTTTTTATGTGCCTGCCATCTACAAAAGTTTGTCAACCTATAAAATACTGTTGGTGGACTGAGGTTTTTTTCTTTATTTTTTTTAAGATATTATTTTTGTTAGGTATTTTAAATTTATTTTTTTTTCATAATCAAAAACCCTGTTCTAGAGACCAAACATGGAATTTTTTTCAAGCCCCTTCAGGCTTCCAATAAGCATAGCAGTGGTCTTATCGAGTGATGAAGTTATTCATAAATATCTGTACCTACAGTGGGATTTTGAACGTGCAACTTGTCACAGAATGAATACACTAACCACTGGACCAACCATTGTGTCAAATTCCACATGAAATTCCAATTAATACAAATAAGAATAGTCTGCCTGCATTCTCCATCCCAAATGCATAACTATACACATGGCAGAACTGAACTGATGTCTTTGTCATTTTGCTATATAACCAAGCTGTCCTCAAATAAACTTGCAGACATACTTCTCAGCTACGTTCCTTATCACTTACCCTAATGTAGCATTAACAGCAAATAACTGAAAGTTATTTGGCTGAAGTTATATGAATTAGCGAAGTTATATGTGATAGAATGGTTGGAGAAACACTTGGGGAGTAGTATGGCACAGAGAAAAAAAATAGGGAGTGGTGTGAGAGTAGAGAAAGCAGAGTACAAAAGAGCAAATGAAGATGAATTAAAACAGGGAGTATCTGTACAAAAATCAAGTTTCCCCAGGAAGAAATATTAAAGAAGTTAGTGTTAAGATAAAAAGGGAGGAAAGTGAAAGAGAGAATTATTTTGGCATGAATGATCAGGCTGGTGACAATATGAGTGTGCAAGAAGATATTAGAGGTGCTGGGACAAGTGCATGAGAAGAGTGAAAAAGTAAAGGTAGGTTGTGAGTTCTGCCAAGGTATAAAAGAGATGAGTTGAGATGAAAGGCTGTGATCACAAATTAGTCAATACAGAGGCTGTGTAGCAGGAATGGTGTGCAGTTTGTGGATATATATGGCATTACTTAGATCAATGAAATGTCTTATATAAGGCTGATGGTTTGCATCAGAATAGAGTTAGAGGTCAAAAGAAAGAGAGTGATTTCTAAAGTGCCTCCGTAGTGCAATTGGAAGAATGACGGTATATTGCGCCATTCGATTGGAATAGGCCTAAGTTCGATTCTCGTCGTGACGGGAGGAATCTTTATCTGGACGATTTCAATCGAAGGTGAGTTAGCCGATCTCATATGGAGGTAGCAGGGTTTTTTCTCCCGGAAACTCAGGTTTTTCATTCCGCATACAGACAAATCGGCTCTTCAGAACACGCGCAATTTACAGACAAAAAATACTAGTTGTTGTGGTGGTGGAGGTGTGCAGTAGATGGAGATGATTCGTAGTAGAGGTTCGGTGTAGTGGTTGAGACAGTTGTAGGTGTCCTCCCACGATGAGTCTTCGGACTCCTTGGAGGTATCAGGAATAATAATAATAATAATAATAAAGTTTAGAGTCTAGGAAAGTAGTATTTAAAGGGAGGGGTATAATTATAAATTATAATTTATAATTATAAAAAAAATATAATAATAATAATAATGATTATTATTATTATTATTATTATTATTATTATTATTTCATTATGATAATTATTATTATTATTACGGAGCCAGTACATAACATATCTCTTCTTGTTGAACTCATTCAGCATTGAAGCCTTCACAGTCACCCCTTGCGATTCATAGGTGGTTGTGATTGCTTCATTGGTGAAAGAGTTCAAGTGCTTCAAACAAAAAATATAATCCTAACACCCCCTGCTAACCATACTCTTATATAATTTCTTGGGGTTGTTCTCTCATTGACTTCATTCAAATTCCATGCATTGCTGATATGCATTTCCTTATGGCCACCTTTTTTAAAATGTCAACTAACATAAGAAACCAAACAGCAGTGACAAAAAATAACAAAATTAAAATTATAGTGTCACAGAACAATGTCTATATCCACTCTGCGTACGTAAGTAATACCTTTTTGGTAATAGTGCTTACAGAAAGCACTATTACCAAAACGTTATGCAATATAATTAAAAAAAAAAAAAATTTCATTAGTGCATTTCAAATACACTTCTAATTCCTTTCATCACGTTAGCTTTCTCAACACTTTTTAACATGAGATAGAATATAAACTTGGATCGATGAGAAGCATTTATAATTTGGTACCAACTGTATGGGACAGGGAAGATGCTTATTATTATTAATTCCAGACTTCCATGTGGTTAAAGACTCAGCATGGGAAGTCTCCTCTCTCACTTACATTGCTCATCATACGAGGCGGTCTGAAAAGTTCTCGGCCTCGACCATAGATGGCAACACTATCGGCAAGATTTTTTTTTCTAAGTTGGTATGTCTCTCATAAGTATCAATGTGAAATTGCAAGTCGTTCTATCAAGTACTTTGTTTTATACAGCTGTCTGAAGCAAAAGTGTTGTCTGTATCCCTTGAAATGGATAAAATTGAGTATTGTGCAGTTATAAAATTCTTTGTAAAAGAATGTTTAACACCAAAAGAAATTCATTCGAAGTTCATAAAAGTTTATGGGCACACTTCTCCTTCATTTTAGACAATTAAGAAATGTGCAGCCAAGTTTAAACATGGCCGTACCAGCCTTGAAGATGATCCACTTGAAGAACATCCAAAAAGTGTAACAATACCAGAAATCATTGATCAGGTGCATGATATGGTATTGGATGCCCGGTGAGTCAAAGTGCGTGAAATTACTGAGACTATAGGCATTTCAAAAGAACGTGTAGGATATATTTTGCATGAAGAATTGCAAATGAAAAAGCTTTGCGCAAAATGGGTACTGCACTTGCTCACAGCAGATCAAAAATGCACTCGCATGAAAATCTCTGAACAGTGCTTGGAGTGTTTCAACAAGAATAAAACTGACTTTGTGCATCGATTTATTACTATGGATGAGACTTGGAATCACCATTACACACCAGAATCAAACAGCAGTCAAAACAGGAACAGAAGCTTGTTGTTCAGTGCCAAAGAAGACAAAGTCAGTTCCATCAGCCGGAAAGGTCATGGCATCGGTGTTTTGGGATGCTAAAGGCATTTTCTTTATTAATTATCTTGAAAAGGGTAAAATAGTAACCAGGGAATATTATTCCAATCTTTTAACCATTGATTTTAACCTAGATGAAAAAATTTGTGAGAAAAGACCAGGTTTGCAGAAGAAAAAAATCATCTTTCATCAGGACGGCTGCAATGCACTTGTCCACAAAGGTGTTTTAGCAATGGGAAAATTAAGGGATCTGCACTATGAATTGTTGGAACATCCACCCTATTCCCCAGATTTGGCTTCGTCTGACTTCTATCTTTTCCAAAACTAAAACTCTTCCTCATTGTTCAGCATTTTTCTTCGAATCAGCTGTAGAGGGGTATTTTACAGATATTACTGAGAACCACTACAGGGATGGGATAATAATGCTGGAGCATCACTGGAATCAACGTATTAGTCTTAAGGGAGGTTATGTTGAAAAATAGAAATAATTTTGAAATTATAAATTCGTTTTTTCATTGTTAGGCTGAGAACTTTTCAGACCACCTTCATACAGTGCCTTGAATATATTCACATTGTCTATAATCATGCTCAACATTCCAGAGACTGAGACCACCTTAGTCAGTCATCACTGCACCCATTCTGATATTTCTTCATCTTTTTGAAAGCCAGATGACCAAATCTGTGCACAGTAGTCCATATGAACCTAATCCGTGCCTTATACAATTGACCCGTAATCTCCTTTCTTCTACAACTGAGTGTCCTCCAATCATTGCCAGAATTCGTTGTGCTGTCCTCACAATTTTAGTGCATGCCCTTTAAATTTTAGGTCCCTATCCCTCATCACCTTCAGATCTCTTATTTCTTATTTCCACCAATATATACCTTCAATTCTCTACTTTATATCTCATCTTTGTTTTCTGATTTTAATGTTAGACTTTGCAACATTGAACTGGCAGCTATTCCCACTTCCATGCTTATTGACTCACTCAACTCAAGTCTTCTTCTAAAGCGATAACATCTGAAAACAACTGAATATCACTATTGAAATGTTCTCCAATATCATCAACATACAAATTAAATTGCAATGACCCTGAAATAGACCCCTGAGGCACACCACTAGTGACCTTCCTCCTCCTGGATATTGCTCCTCCACTAATAATTTGCCGAAACATATATAGCCAGCTTCTATTCCAATGCGCTAACCCATTATCCAATCTCATTGGTTGCAATAAATTTATCATGTGACAATCTATTAAAGGCCTTTGCAAAATCTAAGTATACCAATGTATATGCATCTCCTTGCCCAGTGCACCTGTTTTCCTTATTGTAATAAGTAAGTAGACTTTAATCACAAGCACAACACTCAGATTGGTCTGTAATTTATAGATCGTGTCTTGTTACCTTCCTTATCTTGCCTTTCTTCCCTCATTTGGAACTTACCTCAATGTAACACTCGTTAACTGACTACTGCATACTTCTCTTTTGCTATCCTAACCAACCAACTCACCTTCCTTGCCTGTTCTTTGCACTCCTCATACAGCTGATTATTACCACTCATATTACGATGCTTCCATAATGTTTTCTTCCTTCAGATTGCATGCTTACTTTCATCATTCATCTGTTTCACACTTAACTCATATAACATTCTATTCCTTGGAATACATTTAGACATTTCTTCTACTAGATAGTACATTTAGAAATTGCATCTCACCCAACCAGCATTTATCTCCTTTCCACCCAAATGCTCATTCCATGCTCACCTGCAAATTGTCTCCTTAGCTTCTCATAATCACCAGCCTTGTAGTTCCATAACCTATCCTTACAGAAGTCCTCACACTGCTGGCAGTGACTCAGGTAATCACTTAATGGTCACTCTCACTAACTAGAGGGAAATTTGACATTTCATTTATAATGACATCCTCTTGATGAGATAATCAAATCCAATACTCTTGATCCTTTCATGCCCTCTGTTACAAGCTGCCTAAGGTAGTTATCCTTCAAAAACTACTCAAGAAATTCATTTTCTTTACTTCCAGATCTATCTTGTAATCTCAGTTTGTATTACTATAATTGAAATCACCCATCATGACCATGATTATTCCTATTTGCATGGATAATTTGCTTATACATTTTATTGTCAATGCCATTCACATCACCAGGTCAATAGCAATAGCCAACCAAGTAGTGTTCATTCTATTCACCTATACCTCACACCACACTACTTCAAAACCACTGCCATCTCCACCTTTCATGGGTACAACTCCTTTTCTATCATCAACAGCGCTCCACATCCCTTTTTGCCTTTACCATTTTTGCGAAAAATATCACACCTTCCATCTCTGTTTCTTTCAAGAAGTTGTCCTCATCCAACCACATCTCACTTATCCCAACAATTTTTGGCAGAATAAACAACAGTTTTGTTCCCCTTGTGTCTATAGCAAGTTCCACTGATACCACTTCTTAGCTGTGACTCCTTCATGCCTTCCCCAGCCATTCCTCTCTGTTATTGTTCATCTCAGAATCCTTTCTAGATCCATTTTCCCATCTTTTTTGCACACTTCTTCTCTCATTCTTATTGCTCATGCTGCTCAATTCTCCATTCATAAGTATTCCTTAAATTTCTCCTTCCTTACCATTCTGCTCTTCCACATTGCTTCTTACTTGCTCTGCAGTCATAACTCTATTTTCTAGCAGCACCTCTCCAGATGACTCACACCAAAACCATTCAAATTTTGTCTGTCACTCTTATATAGTTCCATTCATCCCTCAAACTCATCCCACACATTCACTCCTTTCTCTTCACACATTTCTGCTAACATGCTATTCATGATCCTTATTCTGTGCCTCAGCTTATCACTGCCATACCTGGGCACTGACTACCTTTCCTCTCACACTGTTAGCAATTATACAATGACTGTTCCGAGATGTTGCAATCATTCAGTAGTATATTGTAAAGCAAAGTGTTGTTGCAGTGAGGGGGGGGAATGGGATGGATAGTCAATTTGTATCTCAAAAAAAAAAAAAAAAGGTAATAAATGTCATACTACAAGATTTTGTTCTGGAGCTGCTACTGTATAATTTGTGTACTGATGATATAGTTCAAAGCACAAAAGGAGATTTTCATTTGTTTGTGTAACATTGAGAGAATAATAGAGGGGAAACTCTTAACTTGCTTTTTCTACAAGAGAAGTTGTAGAGATTTGCCCTTTAATGGGGAAGTCATATCAATATTGTCAAGTGCAATGTCATGCACTTTGGCTTACACAGAAGAAGAACATTATGGAGGCAGCATAAGAGAAGGGGAAATAACCAATTCCATGAGGACTACAAAGAACAGGCAAGGCTGGTGACTTGGATGGTGAGGGTAGCTAAAGAGAGGTATGAACAGCAGTTAGCTAATGAAGGCAAAAAGAATCCTAAGGAGTTCTTTCAATATGTAGCCAGCAAAAGAAAGAATGATTATGGAAGGATGACATTGATTGGAGAAAATGGTATAAAGACAGCCGATGCTGAATGTGTGGTGGAGATACTTAATGAGCAGTTCATAAAGGTCTTTTAATCTTGTGAATGTGACTTCATGGAGAGATTGAGAGCAGTTGATGATGGGGAAAGGAGATTGACTGTAAGTGAGCATGAGGTGTATGGGGAGTTGGGCAAACTAGATGTAAATAAGGTTGTGGGAATTGATAATATATCACCACGTATTCTGAAGGAATGTACCAGGGAGTTGACACCTGCCTTGACATATTTTGATAATACTAGTCTTGCACTTGGTCAAGTTCCCAAGCAGTGGAAGGCAGGCAAGATTGTGCCACTTCATATAGGAGGTGTTAGAACTCAAGATTCAACAATAAGCCTATCTGTGTATCAGGTGTTGTAGTTAAGTTGTTAGAGAAGCTTGTGAGAACGAGGATTCAGAATTGAGCTGACAACAATGGTATTATCTTTGATGGACAGCATGGATTTGCTAAAGGGAGGTCATCTTTTAGTAATCTACTTACTTATTACAATAAAGTGACTGCTTCCCTGGACAGAGGAGAAGGATACACAGTAATATACTTAGATTTTGCAAAGGCTTTTGATAGATTACCACATGATAAGTTGTTAGTCAAACTGGAGTGGATGTGGTTTGATATTAGATTGGTGGATTGGATTGGAGACTGGCTATCTGATAGGTGTCAACAAGTTGTGTATTGGGGAGCAATATTCAGGAAAAGGAAAGTCACTAGTGGTATGCCTCAGGAATCTGTTTTAGGGCCATTACTGTTTAACTTGTATATTAATGATATTGATGAAGATTTGGATGGAGATATTCAGTTGTTTGCAGATGATACAAAGTTGGGACGAACCATGAAGAGTAGAGAAGATGTTGTGGCCTTACAAGAAGACTTGAATAAATTGAGTGATTGGGCACAGGAATGGGAATGTGAGTTCAATGTTGCAAAATGTAAGGTGTTAAAATTTGGAAAACAAAGATGGGATGAAGAATTTATGCTTTGTTAGGATATATTGTCAGAGGTGGAGGAAATAAGACATCTGCAGGTGATAGTGAATAAGGATCTGAAATTTTGGGGACAAAGCCAAAATTGTGAAGACAATACAAAAGCTTTTGGGAATGATGCGGAGGACACTGGCGTGTAGAAGTAGGGAGATTCTTGTTCCATTGTATAAGGCTTTGATTATGCCACACATGGACTGTTATGCCCAGATTTGGTCACCTGGTTTTCAGAAGGACGAAGAGATGTTGGAAAGGGTCGAGAAGCGACTGACTAAGGTAGTTTCTAACCTCTGGGATGTCGAGTATGAGGAAAGACTGAGAAGATGCAACTTGCAGAGTCTGGTGGACAGGAGGAAGAGGGGAGATATGATAGAGACCTACAAGTTAGAATGGTTGTTATAGGATCAATGCTGGAGAGGTTCTACCGAAAATAGTTGGAGATCAGGGAAGAACCTGAGATCATCCCTGGAAACTATAAAGTGGGTGTGAATAGGGGAGTGAGAAGCAGGTTTTTTTTCATGCAGAGTTGTGAATGATTGGAATACCTTGCCTGAAAGTATGGTGTCTGCAGAGAATTTGAGTGTGTTTAAAGCACAGTATGATGAGCTGTGTGTATGATAAAAGGACCTCCCAGATGAGTCTTTGACTCCATGGGGTCTTGAGTATATAATAGTATATAATAATATATAATAATAATAGTGAATATATTATATATTCACTATATTATATTCATATAATATAGTGAACATATAATATAGTGAGTATATAATAATAATAGTGAACCAGAATAATATAAAAGCAGCAAAAATTCAGCCAGTGATAGCCCTGTGGCCAGAAACAGCTTATTGTTGAACAAAGGTGGTTACATGAATCATGCAGTTGCATGAAACAGGTCACAGATGGTCAAATGGTAGTGCAGTACAATGTTAGTCAGCAAATGAGCATATTGGAATGTACAATGCATCATATTCTTTTTTTGATAGAATATATTGTACTATCAGACATTCATAATGTAATATGGCAGGCATTTGTTTTATATGTATATAGTTATATTTCCAAAATCAATCTTGATAAATCAAAATAAGCTTCTCCATCAAGTATTGATAAGAAAGTAAAGCCAAATCTTTATGGATTCAAAAATACAAGAAGGGTTTGTCTTTGCTTTCTGAGATTGTACATATACCCATTTCAGAAAGATATAAAGGAAACAAATTTCAGTTAAATTCACTTTTTTTTTTCATTTATTTATTTATTGATATTTCTGTAAAATTCACTTTTTTCATTTATTTATTGATAATTCTGTAAAACTCTGAATAATACTTTGTATGATATGTTTTTTGAGTAATAAATATGTAAGAAAAACAGTGTATACTAGTATCTATAGTAGGGCATTCATATTTGTGTTTTGATTTTGTCTTCACATAATTGGAATTTTTTTATGATATATGGTATTTTCTTTATTTTGAAGCTGTTTAGAACATTAAAACTTTTTTATTTTAGCTCCCTTTGATACTGAAACATTTCTCTTTCTTTTTTCTCAGGTGATGAGGTGATGGAATGGAATGGGCGCTCACTTCAGAGTAAAACATTTGAAGAGGTACATGATATCATAGCTGAATCAAAACAAGAACCACAAGTAGAGCTTATAGTTTCTCGTCCTCTTAGGTAAAATTATTTTAAAATTCCTACATATTCTAAAACAGCTGATTTTCTGTGTTCATAGTATCTGAATTAGTAAATTTCAGTTATGTGTAAGATGTTGAAAAGTTCCAGCCTTTTCTTCTCTTCATACTACAGAGGTAGTTAAATTTTGATAAGAGGCTATATCATTATTAACTTTTTGATCTTTTGGTTACATATGCCATTGAAACATTTTTGTGGTGCAACTACTTTTTTTAAATTTATTTTTGACTGTATATAGCTCTCTAAATATAATATGCTCTTAATTTAATTGCTTAATTTAAACTGTCTTTCTTTCTCTAACTTCACATATCAATATGGAAGGGAAGCTTCATTCGATTATATAGATAAATTGCAGATATTTAAAGCAGATGGAAGGAGGGTGTGCGAAGTGTGAGCTGAATGAGGACTTGATGAATACTAAAATGTTGATAACCGAAAGTGTTGGTAGCAAAATGCTGTGAAGAAGAGGAGTGCTTGTCTGATAGAAAAGGACGGTGTAAAAGAGCAGCGAAAATATGGTAAAGAAGTTCTAAAAAAAAGAACAGGCAATCTGAGAAACTTAACAATCGATGGTAAGAAGGGCGAATATAGTGGAAGTTAAAAAACAAAGCACAGTTAAAGATTAGCTGGTGAGCCGCATTGACTACAAATGAGCATGTATGGCTAGCAACAAAATTGAGAGATTAAATGAGAGCGAAGATATGATGCAGGATTCGAAAGTTGAGTTGTTTAAGATCAGTCATGAGATGATATGGATGTGGAATGAAGTTAAGAGAATTTGAGATATGTATGAAAGAGTGAAAATGATGAAAGTGAATAATATTGGTATAAAAGAGGTAAAAAAAGACCTGCAAATGACATGAAAGGATGCACAAAGTTTATTTAACTGGTGGTAGAATGAGTAGAGGGATTGATGCATTGGATATAAGAAGTACCCAATGTGATTCAATTATTAAAGGTGTGCTGGATGAGAGGATGCACAAAGTTTGTTTAACTGGTGGTAGAATATGTAAAGAGTTGGTAGCTATAATAGGGACGAATGACTTGATTGCGAAACAAAGGACATGTCAGACTGGATATCAGGAGGTTGTTGAGATAGATAAAAGAGAATAGTGATAGGAAAGGTAGTAAGCGTGTTGCCCAAGTATGACAGTGGTGAGATGAGGTGGAGAACAAGGATTATTATTATTATTATTGTTCCGGGAAACTCCAAGGAGTCGACAGACTCATCGAGGGAGGCCCTAACATCATGTCTGGAACAACTATTCAACATTCACACAGTATCTATCATATCTTGCCTTGAACTCATTGACAGTCGTAGCACCCACAACAGACTCTGGAAGCTTATTCCACTCATTCACCACTCTCCAAGTAAAAAACCTAGCTCTAACACCCTTGTCAACCACGCTCTTGCCCAGCTTCCATGCATGGCCCCTAGTCCTCCCACCACCAGTCATATTTTCAAAAATATCTTCTGGATCAATCTTATAAAAACCCTTCAGTAATTTGAATGATATGATCAATCATATCACCCCTCCTTTGCCTATCATCCAATTTCTGCAACCCACAAATCCTCATTCCACAGTCCTGCTATTATCTTGGTCACTCGTCTCTGGACCCTCTCCACTTCCTCCCCATCACGAAGAAACCCTGGTGCCCATAACTGGGCACAGAAGTCCAGATGGGGTCTTATCAAGGCTCGATACAGAGGAACAACAACTTGTTTGTCTCTACATGTTAAAATATTTTTCGTAAGCCAAGTGATTTGGTGAGCTGTTTTAGTCACTTTTGCAATGTCCCCCCCCTAAACTTCAACTCCCTATCCACCAGCACTCCCAAATCCCTGGCCTCATCAATCTCCTGGAGTATGGTTCCACCAATGCGATATATTGCTGCTGTTCTTTTCGCCCCAAAGTGCATAACCTTACACTTTGCCACATTAAACTGACATCCATTTTTCCTAGCCCATTCCTCCAAACTATCCAAATCATCCTGTAAAATTTTGACATCCTGTGCACTCACAATTGCTCTACCCAACTTTGCATCATCAGCAAACAAGTGAACACTTCCTCTCAAATCCTTTCCAATATCATTGATGAACAAATTGAAAAGCAGTGGTCCAAGAACAGAGCCCTGCGGCACTCCACTAGTCACAAGACGTCTTTTTGACTCCACTCCTGAATAAACCACTCTCTGGTATCTCTCCTTCAACTACCCTCCTATCCATCTTATCAACCCTATATCTATCCCCATCTGCTCCAGTTTACTGATTAGGGTTCCATGTGGTATCCTGTCAAAGGCCTTGGCAAGGTCCAGTAGTATCACTGTAAACCCATTACCCCTATCCAGTTCAGCCATCACTGTGTTATAAAACGTGAGCAGGTTACTGAGGCATGATCTACCCTTCACAAAACCATGTTGTCCCCCATACAATATCCCATTTTCATCTATCCAATCCTGTATTCTTTTCTTGACTAATTTCTCTAAGACCTTGACAATGATTCCTGATATGCTAATCGGTCGGTAATTTACAACAGCAGTCTTGGAACCACCTTTATGCAGTGGAACTATTTTCTCCTCCTTCGACCCGCTTGGGACTAACCCAGACCCGAGACTCAAATTAAACAAAATGGTCAAGGGTACTGACAATTCTTTAGCTGCTTCTCGTACTACACGAGCTGGTATACCATCCAATCCCACAGATGTATTGACATTGAGGTTATGCAATAGACTACTCACCTCCACTTCATTCACCACAATTCCCGTATAATCTACTGGTTTATTCGTTTCTGCAATGTCACCACCTGGATGATATATTCTTGCAAAGTGCTCACTCAGTAACTCAGCTATCTCAACTGATTCAGTTACCTCCCTACCATCGGCATTCTTTAAAATCATTCTGCCATGTACATTTTTCCTTTTACTTGCTACAACTGTTTAGGATTCTCTTTAGCCTGCATGGCCAATGTTCTTTCGTAATCCTTTTTTGCTTTTCTTACCACACTCGTCACCCTTCTGGCTGCGCTTTATACCGTTCATGTGCCTGCCGGTCACCTTTCTCCTTAAATTCCCTCCATAGTTGTTTCTTTTTTTGCAGCTCAAGCTTAATGGTGTTATTCATCCATTTAACCCCTACTTGATTTATTATTCGGACTCTAGGTATACAGTGAGCCATTGCTTCATGCAAGCACTTCCTAACTACCTCCCATGCACTATCAACTTCTAGTCCTTGCAGTTGTACATGCCATGGCACTGAGCCAATCAAACTCCTAAGCTTGTCATACTTTCCCGCCCGATAATTCCACATGTACCCTGTCTTAATTGAAAATTCTACACCTTTAGCCACCTCCCAAGTCAAGACCCTATGATCACTCTCACCGATTGGTGGCAATGTGGTCATATTTGTTACAGCCAAATCCTCAGATGTAATTACTAGGTCAAGCACTCTCTGAACCCTAGTATTTTCCATTACATGCTGTCTCAGATAGTTATCCCTTAATAACCGCATAAAATCCAATTCCTTCCTCCCGTGTGTCCTCTCCTCACTCGAATCAATGCGACCATAGTTGAAATCTCCCATAATAATCACCCTCCTTCCACTCATTTCTTCTATTTGCTTGTGCATACTGTCACCACCATCTTTTCCATCACCTGGTCTATAGCAGCACCCAATTGTATATTTAGTTCTGCTAGCCACAATCTCACACCAAATGGCCTCAAATGTGCTCTTTTCTCTATCCTGCAATTCAACTTCTATTCTCCTTGGCTGTAGCTCATCAGCTATCATTAACAATACTCCTCCCCCCATTTTATTCTCTCTGTCATTCCTGAACACACTATACCCAACACATTCAATCCCACTAGCTATATCATCTACAGTCAGCCATGTTTCACTAATACCAATAACCTGTGGTCTGGAAGTGCCAACCATGGCCAAAAACTCTTCCTTCTTGTTTCTAATACTCCTAGTATTAGTGTACATGAATTAAGACCCCCATTAGCCCCAACCCTACTTTGATGCCTTATATTAACTATCCTGGTTTGTTGTCCTTATTTGCTCTAGCATATTATATTCATTCTTACATTCAACTGCCTCCCTAAGGACTGTATATCTACTCCTCCCCCTTAACAAATCTAGTTTCCCTGAATTTGCACATCCACTACATTCAGCAACACTCTCTCAAGTCTTCTTACAACATAACCATTCAAATGCAGGCCATCCATCTTATATAGATCCTTTCGCCCATCAAACTCACTCCACACGTCCACAAATTCCACACCACTCGTCATACATAACCCACGCATAAAGTCATTCGCAATTATGGCCCTCCTTTTAAACATTTCACTGTCATACCGTGGCAAAAGACTAATCATTCTAACTCTCTCACTCTTTTCTTTTGCTACCTCAAACAATTCATTCAGGTCTTCTATCATTTCCATTTTATCTCCTTTCAAATCATTCGTACCTGCCACAACAATCATTTCTTTCACCCTTTCCTTTTGCTCTCTAATAGACTCAGTTACATCCTTTATGGATGTAATCGCGTTCAACAATGCGATCTCACTCAATGCATCTATCTCATCCTTTTTATTCTCTGAGAAACCATTAATACTATCATTCACACTTTCTACATTCACACTCTCATAATTCTCATGTACAACCTTGCCGTTTCTTGTCATATCGCTATTTTCTTCATTCTGAAGTTTGACAAAATTATCACACTCACGATCCGAAATACACTTCAATTCCTCATTCTCCCTACATTTTCTACACACATTCAATCCTTTATTATCATCTATCCACACTCCGACCGCACTTCGCAAAGCGTACATTTCACAGCTAGTACACTGACTCATTTCTTTTATACTACCGTTCTTTGATAAAGATAGCGAACCATCATTAATGGCCGCCATTTTCCTTCGTACAGGTGCCATAATTGTTGCAACGTGTTTTATCAAATAATAAGTTATAACACACCAAAAACACACAAATAGACGCACTAAAATATGCAAGGCAAACAAAACCACGCAATATTAAGTAATTTTATCAATGATAACTGAAAATAATACTTATCTTATCAGGAGCTTGCACGAACACTACACACTACGATATAACCTCGGTATGTTAGCAGAAATGTGTGAGGAGAAAGGAGTGCAGTTTGTTAATGTGCGGAATAAGTTTGAAGGACAAAGTGAACTGTATCAAAATGATGGACTATTCATTCTTTACCACTCTAACTCTAATGAAACAACAGATTTATTCAAGAAGGTTAAGGATATAATCAAAAAATTCAAACCAAAACTTAATATAATTGCAGAGGAAAAAGGCAAGATCTGAAATGACACTATTGACATAGCCAAAAGATGGAAAGAGTATTACATGTGCTGAGCTTTACAAGGACTTAGTTATTCAATAAGAAAAATGAAGGAACTGTCAAAAACATGGAATCGGAACCAGAGATCCTCAAGAGTGAAGTAGAACAAGCAATCAAAAAATTAAAGAATAACAAAACTCCAGGTTCTGATTCAATATTGGCTGAAATGCTGAAAAAATCAAGTTTCAAGTTGACCATGTATCAAGTTGACCGCATTCTCCTTCAGGAGAATGCGGTCAACTTGATACATGATTTATGCAACAAAATCTGGAAGACTGGAAGATAGCCAAATGACTGGACCAGTTCCATCTTTATCCCAATCTACAAAAAAAAAAAAGGCAATCACAACAAATATGAAAACTACTGCACTATTGCCCTTATCTCACATACTAGCAAGATTTTACTACACATTATTAAGGAAGCATTACAAAGTTTTAGAAATCATTAAATCTCAGAAGAATAAGCAGAATTCAGAAAAGGTCAAGGAACTAGAGATCATATATCAAACATCAGACAAATAATCGAAAAAGCAAGTGAATTCAACTTAAGCCTTTATCTATGCTTTATAAATTACTCCAAGGCCGTTGACTATATGAGGTGGGATATCATGCAAGAATCGGGAATACGAAACCATCGAGTAGCCCTCATATATCAAGGAAATCAAGCAACAGTAAGAATTGAAAACTTGGTATCCCCCCCCCCCCCTGCATTTCAATTTGAAAAAGGATCAAGACAAGGATGCATTCTCTCACCATTACTATTCAACCTTTACAGTAAAACTATAATGAAAAGATCTCTAGAAAAGTGAAATGGAGGCATTAAATTAGGTGGCTGACAATCACTAATCTACGATACATAGATTCACAGTGATAATAGCCACAAACAAACAGGAATTAAAATCCATCCTGAATCAATTAGAATGGGAAAGTGTAAGCCATGGTTTATGAATAAATCAAGATAAAACCAAAATAATGATTTTAAACAATGCAGAAGAGATAGATATAGAAGGAATTGAAATTGTCAGCAATTTCAACTACCTTGGAGTGATAATAACAAAAAAAAGAGATGTAAAAAAGAGATAAGAAGAAGAATAGCACTAGCTAAGAAAGTGATGACTGATTTAACTAAGATCTGGAAAGACAGGCACATCTCCAAAAAGACTAAAATTAAGCTTGTAGAAAGCTTAATTTTTTTCAATTTTTATCTATGCTTCTGAGTCTCGGACAATGACAAATATGATAGAAGAAGAATTGAGGCATTTGAGCTCTGGTGCTGGAGAAGAATGTTAAGAGTTTCTTGGATAGAAAAACGAACATTCGTGCAATATTTTGGACACATATGCAGAAGGGAAGGCAACTGCCTGGAAAAAATAATCATCCAGGATAAACCATGTGAAAAATGAAAAGAGGGAAACCCCCCCAACAAATGGATTGACCAAATATCAAGAATCACTGGACTTAAACTAGAACAAATAGTAAGAGAAGCACAGGGGAGAAAGAAATGGTGAAGCATCATCAGGAAGGCCACGAGTCCTCAGACATGAAGAGATCTGAGAGAGAGAGAGAGATACATTATCTCATAAACATAAACACTTGATATACATTCTTGTTCAGTATTATAACTACTTACAATTCTTGTTCAGCATGCTGTCTTTCACCTTAACCTTCTGTTCACACGAAGTGTTCTTCTTGTCTTTCTTTCTGTCTGCCAGCTCATTCCTGATTTTTCTGCTGAATTTCGTCCTTGTCCGAGTTCATCTGTTATTCCTTACCATGTACGACCCTTAGCTTGGCAGTGATGTGCAGCTCTTTCCTTACATGATATCAACACAATACTTCTCACGTGGTGATGGACCCAGGCAGAAGACTCAGAATCCATGACACTTCTCTTTAGATTTCCAACAGCGAACCAAGTGTGACGGCAAACCCAGATAAGAGAAGGCTTAGAAAACTCCAAGACAAATTTCCTCCTCAACGACCTGCCTTTTATAAGCTTATGTGCATGCACGCACGTGTCTCTCGAAAATGGTCACCTATTGACATTTGGACATGATGATGTCATTCTTTAGGTGTTTTTTAAATTTCCATCTATGACAATTCCTGGAATTCTTCACTATTTTTATAATTAGACTTATTGATTTAACATGAGTTAATATTGTTACATGATGATGTCATGAGCCACATTATTTTAACAAAGGCTCATTACAAGATTATGACAAAAATTAACATTTCTCTCAGTACATTCTCCTAAACAAAAAACATGTAAAAACGAATGCCATAAGTTATGAAGTCACATATCATGAAATATTTTACAGAACTACAAGGCTGGTGTAGTTCTGTAAAATATTTCATGATATTTCATCATAAGGCTGTGATTATGGGGAACTCAGAATACAGCTTGGAGGTGTACCATGGAGTTAGCTGGAAAAGAGATCAATGCAGCTTGGAGGATATTCAAGAACTATATAGTAGAAGTAATATCAAAATGTATTCTAAGGGACAGAAGGGTTAAATAAGGTAGGTGTGAAATGGATGAATGAAGAGATTAAGCATGTGATACAGAGAAAAAAGGCAATATGGAGGCAAAATAAGAGAAGTGGTAATAATCAATTCCATGAGGATTACAAAAAAACAGGCAAGGAGAGTGACTTGGTTGGTAAGGGTAACAAAAGTGATGTATGAGCAGCAGTTAGCTAATGAAGCCAAAGAGAATCCTTGGGAGTTCTTTCGATATGTAGCCAGCAAAGGTGTGATTATAAGTGAGCAAGTAGTATATGGGGAATTGAGCAAACTTGATGTTAATAAGGCTGTGTAACTTGATAATATATCCACATATTCTGAAGGAATGTGCCGTGGAGTTGCCATCTGCCTTGATATATTTTTTTTTAATATGAGTCTTGCACTGGGTCAAATTCCAAAGTAGTGGAAGGAGGGCAAGATTGTGCTGATTCATAAGGGAGGTGATAGAACTCAAGCATCAAATTATAGGCCTATCTGTGTGTCAGGTGTTGTGGTTAAGTTGTTGGAGAAGTTTGTGATAACTAGGATCCAGAATTGGGTTGACAACATTGGTATTATCTTTGATGTACAGCATGGGTTTACTAAAGGGAAGTCATGTTTTAGTAATCTACTTATTATTACAATAAGGTGATGGCTTCCTTGGACAGAGGAGAAGGATGCACAGTAATATACTTAGATTTTGCAAAGGTTTTTGATAGATTACCACATGGTAAGTAGATATGTTAAAGATACCAAGCAATTTTAAACCTGGTTTTACTCCATTTTTTCCAAGTAAGCAAACAGACAAAATGTCAAGTTTGCACCTGCAATTTATGCAAGACTAGCTGATCCCACAGGTAGTGCAAGACCAAGGCAACTCGTGGTAAAAGTGGAGCAAGCTCTGATCACTAATCTTAATATTTACCCTTAATGCCAAAACACATCTCCAAGAAGGGGATGTATGATGTTTTGTATTAAAGGCAAGGGGCCACTACCCAGACCGGTTTCGACCTTTATTGAGGTCTCATCAGTGGGAGCTAGGCTAGAAATACCAAGATTTAGTAATGCAGAGCTTGTAAGTATTTTACCAAAACAAGTTACCATAAGGTGTTATAACCTTATTAAATAAAAATCTCGGAGGAGATATAGATATAGAAAGTATTTTTAACTTGGGTATAGTTATGTTAAAGATACCAAGCAATTTTAAACCTGGTTTTACTCCATTTTTTCAAGTAAGCAAACAGACAAAATGTCAAGTTTGCGCCTGCAGGTAAGTAGATAGTCAAACTAGAGCTGATGGGGTTGTATATCAGATTAGTGCATGGGGTCGGAGACTGGCTATCTGATAGGTATCAGCAAGTTGTGTATTGGGGAGCAGTATCCCAGAAGAGGAAAGTCACTAGTGGCATGCCTTAGGGGGGGGGGGGTCTGTTTTCAGACTATTACTGTTTAACCTGTATGTTAATGATATTGGCAAAGATTTGGATGGGTATATTCAGTTGTTTACAGATGATGGAAAGTTGGGACGAACTATGAAGAGTAGAGATGTTATGGCCTTATAAGGACTTGAATAAATTGAGTGAATGGGCAAAAGAATGGGGGATGCGAGTTCAGTGTTGCAAAACGTGAGGTTTTAAAATTTGGGAAACAAAGATGGGATGTAGATGCTTGGTGGGGATATATTGTTGGAGGTGGAGGTAATAAGAGATCTTGGGGTGATAGTGAATAAGGATCTGAAATTTAAGGGACACATTGCCAAAATTGTGAGGACAACACAAAGACTTCTGGGAATGATGTGGAGGGACACTGACTTGTAGAAGTAGGGAGATTCTTGTCCTTGTATAAGGCTTGATTAGGCTACATATGGACTACTGTGCAGAGATGTGGGAAAGGGTCCAGAGTTTCTGATCTCTGGAATGTCAAATTTGAGGAAAGGTTGAGAAGATGCAATTTACAGAGTCTAGAGGATAGGAGGAAGAGGGGTGATATGAGAGATGTACAAGTTAGTAAGGGATTGTTATAGGATCAATGTTGAAGAGGTTATACAGAAAACAGATGGAGATCATTGCACGCAGAATTTTGAATGATTCGAATCCCTTGCCTGTGAGGGTAATGTATGAAGAATGTGTGTTTAAGGTTTTTGAGTGTGTTTAAGGCATGGTATGATGAGCTGTATGTATGACAAAAGGACCTCCTAGATGAATCTTTGACTCCATGGGATCTTATGATAATTATAATAATATTATGACATAACACCTCCTGGGAGTCCAAAGACTCATCAACGGAGGGCACCTACTCTACAACTATCCACCAACTGCACTCACAGCATCTACTGCCTACCACCACCATTAGTTTTCCCACAGACAATCACAGACATCCATGCCCATGACAATATTCGAACCTGCAGCCTTTTGGCTGGAGAGCCAATACACTAGCCACTCTGCCAACCAGGCTGGTAAAATAATAATAATAGTAATAAATTATTTGTTCTTGGTCTGACAGCAATTGTTCACCTACTGAACAGATTACTTTATAATCCTCATAATTTTCATAACACTAGACCTTTTCTTGAAAACTCTCTTTCCAGATATGTGACAAATGCTGCTCTCCTTTTTGACAACTCTAACAATAACCTCAGAGTGTTTGCTTTTCTACAGATTGACTTCTTCCAGCTAGTTGCACCCTTTAGTTTTTTGGCCATGTAGTAATACCTAGTATGAAATTTTCTGTAATTTCTACACCTCTTTTCCAGGGTAAAACATTTAAAGATGTATGATATCATAGCTGAATCAAAACAAGAACTACTACTCCACAAATAATGAAAATAATACTTGCTAGATTGAGGCCTCCCATTCTTCTAATTTCCCTCTGCTGTTCAAGCTTTTGTTTTCTAGCAGTTGTGCTGAAATAGTTCTAGATTAAAAAAAAAAAAAAAAAAAAAAAGTAGCATATCTAAGATGACAAGTCAAAAACCTCAGTTCATACTTGGCCTACCAAAACTTCAGCAGGTGACATTTGCTGCAAAATATTATCAAAAAGTCCAAATCAGACTTTGTTAAGGCTATTGAGCCTTAACCAACTTCTCCCCTCCATGTTTCCATCTCTCTTACATCCAGTTTGGTTGGCTGTTTTGGATTTATAACCAAAGTATATTATATCTGTATATTGTGCATTTCCTACTGGCTAGTTTGTCTATTTTACAGGATGAAAAATCCAAGTTTCTAGGGTTAAAAATCCTGCCACCTATGAGCCCAGCTCAGATGATAAGACCCTTATGAAGGTTCTTTTCATCCTAAATGAGATGTGAACCCAGATGAAGATAAAGCTTTTAGTGTTATACAATCAGCCATTTCAGTAAATTATGGAGACTACAACCGTGTTAGGAATAATTACTTTAATTTTCAATGTTTTAACCTTCATATTAATGTCATCGAATCGAGGAGCCTGTGTAGCTCAGTGAATGTGGCATTTGCATACCACGGTGCTTGGTTGCATGAAGGAAGACTTGGCTTCAAATCTAGTCGCCGACTAGAGGAAATTTTTATAAGCCTTTTTTCGACTGGTTTCTGAGTTAGTTGATCTCTGGCACAGGCAAGCAGGTTTTTTCTCCCAGAAACTCGAGTTTTTCGTCTTGCAAACTCAAGAAAATCGACTGTAGAACCCACACTATTTCAGACATTAAATATATTGTGTTAGGGACCATGAAATGGTGGCACTGGATGAGCTGTTTCTTCACCATGGTGCTTAATTAGTGATAGTCTTGGGCCAGCTATCTCTGATTGGGTACCAGTAAGATTGAACTGCCCGTACAGTCTCCAAAAAGTTAGATAGGGCTAAAACGGCCTCGCCTACTCCCTATACGGGAATAAAAAGGCATTAGATGATTTTTTTTTTATTAATGTCATCATCTGGAGTATGCACATATATATAGAAAGACAAGCTATATTACATTTCAAACAGTATGCCAAACTGGCCTGACTTCAAGTGGAATAAAAAACTACATCAAAGCTATTTCCTGTTTATAACATCATCAGAGAACAAATTCATATAAATACCTTTAATATAGCAAAATTGGTGGCCTAATCAATAATTTAGTATAGATATTTGTTATACTAAAGCTAAGATCGTAGATTACTACAGTCCTAATTATAATTAGGACTGTAGTAATCCTAATTATAATTAGTAATAATGTAGTAATTAGGAGTTTACCAGTTGATTAATAATGATCAATATGGATTTTACTACTGAAATTTCACAGCAGTTCTCCTAGTCAACCTAATCCATCTTTAAATGCAAGCCATGGAAAAGCTTGAAGAAACGGTTGTGGATGCTCTTTCTATTTCCAGTGCATTTGATTGGGTCTAGCATAAAGGCCTTCTTCCCATGTTACAATCTTATCCCCCTTCTGGTCACTTTGTGTGTGTGTGTGTGTGTGTGTGTGTGTGTGTGTCTGTTATTATTATTATTATTATTACATCACACCTCCAGGGAGTCCAAAGACTCGTCAAGGGAGGGCATCTACTCTACCACTCTTCATCTCACTACTCCACCAACCTTCATCATCTAACACCAACGCCATCTACCGCCGACTTCCACCGCTAGTACTTTCACAGACAATCACAAACATCCATTCCCACAGCGGGATTCAAACCCGCAGCTTTTTTGGCTGGACAGCAGATACGCTAACCATTCGGCCAACCAGGCGGTGCGTGTGTGTGTTTTTTGGCATTTTCCTCCCAGTAGTAACCCTACCAGGAGGTAATTTATGTTCCATTCCATACAATGCATATATTACATGTAGCTTCCAAGTACTGATTAACATTTACATTTTTAATTTTATATCAATATTCATATTTACATTTCCAATTTTGTATCAATATTCATGTTTACATTTCCAATTTTGTATTAATATTCATATTTACATTTATATTTTTACGTCTATATGTATGTACATATTCCGACTTTTGCACCCATATTTATATTTATATTTTTATATATACATATATTTACACTATATAATTCATACAATATCAATAATTTATGTTACTTTACAACGACTGGTAGTTAATCTCATTGGCAAATTTAATTAGTTCTGAGTAATACTGTTCGATTAGTCTGTTTTGACACTGGCCACTTGTCTCCAGAAGTAACGACGTGTTGCATTAGGGGCATCCGTATGAAGTCCAGTAGCTGGCAGTCGTAAAGTATGTGGTCAACAGTCTGTTGGAGTTGTCAACTACAAATACATGATGGTGATTCCAGGATATGGAATATGTGTAAGTAGTGTCTTAGTTTTCCATGTCCCTATAGTAGTGTGGTTAAACTTGAAGAAATGGTGTGTTTTTTCAGCTGGAGTTTGTTTCTGATGCTAGGAAAGACTTATTTTGTTGATGATCCGTTTATTGATGTTTTACATTCTTCTTCCCACAAGTCTAGGCTTCTTTCTTCTGCAAGTGTTTTTATAGCAGATTTCGAGTACTTTTGGTAACTCGTTTTTGCCATTCACTTCTAGTCGCTTCCTTAGCCAACTGATCCGCTCTCTCGTTTCCTGCAACCCCTGTATGTGCGTTCACCCAGCAGAACTTGATTTCCCATCCTGATAGAGTGAGATTCCAAACCAGCTTTCTTGTCTGTTCTATTAATGCTATATGGTTGTTCTGGTTTTTTATGCCGTCTATAGTGCTTCTACTGTCACTGTAAATTGTTGCTGTCTTTTGATATAAGTGAATGGACTATAGCAAGTTGTTCTGCTTGGTTGTTGGAACGGAGAGGATGCAGTCTAGAGCAGCATTCTTGTATAATGGACTGCCTGTTATATGCCAGCCGACATTCCCTCTAGTTTTGCTTCCGTCAGTGTATATATGGAATTCGTCACTTTCAGAGCTTTCCTTCTCCTTAATATTCATTTTCTTTGCTGGGTGAGGCCACTTACTGTAGTGAAGCGGACGTTCGTAGTAATTTGGATCAATGTTAGAATTTTCATTATATCTTCCGGAAGTGACTTCGTATATTAGAGGTGATTCTTGTATTTTCAGGCAGATCGGTGTAAAAGCTGCAATAATGCAAGCTGCCTCGAAAGATATTGTCCTGTATCCTTTAATTTTATGTATGGCTATAAGGCATTGAACTCTATTTAGCTTTTGTCTATTTTTCTTTGATTTTAGTGACTGTTTCCAGGCAGGTGCAGCACAAGATATTAATGGTAGTATAGCTCCGTTATATATTGTTTTCAGCGCTCCTCCTAATCCCCACTTAATCCTTGCCGACTTTGCTAGAAGGTTTACAATTTGTAAGCTTTTTCAGCAACATATGAGATGTGCTTGTTGAAGGTAAATCTTTCATCTATTATTACCCCTAGGTATTTTAGCTCATTGGCTACTTCGATAACTTCTCCGTTTAGGAAGACTGTAACAGGTTGTTTTGATTTTTTACTTGAAATATGAAGCACTTTATACTTGCTGCTATTGAATGTAACTTTCTTCTCGCGTGCCCACTCTGCAATTTTAAAGAGTTCTTTGTTGGCTGTTACTTCTAGTTGTAACCCATTGCGTCCCCGAATCATTATCATTGCATCATCAGCGTAAGCTATGACTTTTGTTTAGTAGTGAAAGGAAGTCTTAATAGTGAGTCGTACTGGATGTTCCAGAAGCCTTGAGGGCAGCCTCATTTGACTTCTTTCATTACAGTTGTGGTTTTTAATAACATGGTTGCTCCTCTGTCTGTAAAATAATTTTTTGTAAGATCGAGTAAGTTTTTTGGACATTTTAAATCTCCTAATTGATTGATTATGGCTGGCCACCACACAGCATCGAAAGCTCCTTGTACGTCGAGTGAGATCAGTAGTATGTCTTTTTTTTGCTGTAGACTGTCTCCTGTGAACTCTTTTACCTCCATAATTGCGTCTACTGTGCTGGATTGAGGTCTAAATGCATATTGATTGCTGCTTAATAGGTTTCTTGAGCAGACATAGTGCATTATTCAGTTTATCAGAGTTTTTCTAGCACCTTACCAGCAACGTTTATGAGACTGATTGGCCTGTATTTGTTAATTTCGTCGGATGTTTCTTTTCCTGGTTTTATAATGGGTATAATTTTAGAACATTTCCATTTTAAAGGAAATCGCCCTCTTTTTAGGCATTCATCGTAAACTGTTGTTATGAATTCGGGGAATTCAACAAACGCTCTTAGTAGTATATCGCTGGTTATTCCATCCTCTCCAGGAGTTTTACTTGGATCCATTGATCTTAACCACGCTACCAGCCAGGACGTATATATATATATACGTCCAAGTAAACGTGGATGCAAAGTGCATATTAAAATTGTAATACCATTGATATTACATTGAAATATATGATGGATACGAAGTGTATGAGAATGCGTATTTGATCCATAATGGCCGGAAAGGTGGTTAATACTGCCTCAGTTTCTTTAGTTGTAAATAAGTCGTCATTAAGAGTATCTATGTCTGTTTTCATTCTTTGTCTGTAGGTTTTGTGGATTTCTTCGTCTGTTGATTCATTGTCATCAGGAATAAATTTGTTGATCATAATAGCTGCAGTTTCTGCTAAATGTTTAGTGTAGGTATTGTCTGTTTTCTTGATGGTTGATAATATAGATGTTGATGTATTCTTGCTTGCTGCTAATTTATATATGCAATTCCAAGGATTCAATATGGTTGAAACAGTACAGAATTTTTTCCATGATTCTGTTTTCGCATTTGTAATTTTGGACTGATAGCTGTATTTGGCTTTATAGTAGTTCTGTCTTCTGCTCTCTCTTAAATCTTGGTTATTGTATGCTCTTTGATATAGTCATCTGAGTGAATTAACACATTTTCTTAGGACTGTTAATTCGATGTTCCACCAGGGTACTGATTTTTCTTTCTTCGATGTTTAGCTTCTTGGTTGTTCTGAGTGTTTGGTCGCTGGATTTTTTCAGACCTGATGAAAGCACATAAACAAGAAAGTCTATATCGGCTTGTTTTGATGCCCAGATGACTAGGTTCTTGTCTAAGCTGAGCTGTTGTTTGCTGATCCCATTAAAGTGATGTTCTGAGATTAGGCATGGAAATTCGGTTTTTAATATTTTAGCAAATATCTCTAAATTGATTTTTATTGGTGAAGTACTCGATGTTAATGCGATGGTTTGTGTTGTTTATTCCATTTATATTTTTGTTACTGATATTAAAACTTAATATGTGATGATCAGAACAGCTTTCCTCTTCTTCGCATTTCCATTCAGAAACCTGGGATAAAATAGCGTTGTTTGCCAGTGTCAGATCAATGAAGCTTTTTCCTCTGGTATTTTCAAATGATGGAGTGTTACTGTCATCGTTTAGTATGTGTAGGGAGTTTGATTCTATGAACTCTTCCAAATTTTTACCTCTATTGTTTGTGCTCTCGTTAAACCATAAAACTGAATGGGCATTGCTATCTATTCCCATAATTAAGCCGTGGTTGATTGTAAAATCCACGATGTTGACCATTTTTTCTAAGTCATATTTTATGTCGGTGTGATAGTTTAGATACATACTTGCAGCAAAAGTTTTAACTCCTCTGTATGTAATTTCAATAAGTACCGAGTCCTCGTTGCTGTGCTGAGAAATTTATATTGCCTCGACTTCAGGGTTGACCACAAGTATTGCAGCTCTCTTTCTTTCAGATCCTTTGGAAAATATTTTAAAATTACTTGGAAAGCCGCATATTTTGTTGTTGTTGTGGTAGGGTTCTTGTATTAATGCCAGTCCTATATTTTTCTGTTTATGAGTTCTGTTAAGTTATAGACAGCCTTGATAGAGTGTTGTAGATTTATTTCAAGACATGCCAGGGAAGTAGTGCTGTTTCTACAACTTTATTATTGCTTTCCATAATCTATGTTTTGAATTTTGAGCTGTTTGTAGTAGTTGTATGTCGGGCAGTCTGCAAACATATGCCATTAAGCAATAATGGCATATGTTTGCAGTCGTTTTTGGTTTTGGCATGCTTGTTGTGATTTTGGCAATTTATGCAATTCATCTCGGACTTCATTTCGTGGGCACTCGCAGAACTTATGTTCTTTAGAGCAGAATGAACAGGTGATTTTTCCCCTGAAGTCTTGTGTATGATGGTGAAATTTATTGCAGTTAAAGCATCTCAGAATGCTTACGTAGTCTGCACAATGGCAAATTCTCCATAGGATTTTGACACCGGTTTTCAGTAGTTTGGTCCTCACCATTGGATCGAGTTCTATTATCAAGTTTCTTTTGTTCGTTTTTTTATTTGGCATGATAAATTTCTGTGTCATCTTCGATGAAGAGTTCTTCGTTCTGCATGTGGATTGAGTCTATTGCGTTGTCTGTATCTATTGGGAATATCATATATTATCAGCCTTGGAAGATGTTTCTTACTGGGATTTGCTACTAACATGTCTTTGCATTCCTTAGATATTTCGTTATGTAGCAAGTCTATATCGGCCTTTTCTTTTGATTCAATTAACACTCCTCCTTTATTAATGCTTTTCATTTTTGTGATTCCGATTTTTATTTTTCTTGGGTCTATTTTTTCTTTTATAAGATTTTTGGTTTCTTCATTGTTTAGTTGAGCTATCGGTTTGACTATTAATTTATATCAAGGATTGTTTTCGGATTCATCCTTATTTTTAGCATTGTTTTTAACCACTTGCGAGTATAGCTGAGTAGGCTGAGCCAAGTTAGGCTGTCCCTGGTTGTTTGTATTAGTCTGTTGTTCTATCGATACTTTAGTTTCGTTTTTCATTTTGTTGAAAACCTTTGTTAATTCACTTACTGCAGTTAGGATGTCCTTTTTTAAATCGTTCCTTAAATTGCCGCTTACTTTGGCTACGTTACGCAGCAAATTTAGGGCTTTTTCGAATTCTAATTCGTACCGTGCCGCCATTTTAATATTATTCGAAGTTGTAGTATTATATCCTCCTATTTATTTCACTGGGAATATCATATATTATCAGCCTTGGAAGATTATATCCTCCTATCTATTTCACTGAGAGTATCATATATTATCACCCTTGGAAGATGTTTCTTAGTGGGATTTGCTACTATGCATTTGCATTCCTTAGATATTTCGTTATGTAGTAAGTCTATATCGGCCTTTTCTTTGGATTCAATTAACACTCCTCTGTTATTAATGCTTTTCATTTTTGTGATTCCAATTTTTATTTTTTTTGGATCTATTTTTTCTTTTATAAGATTTTTGGTTTCTTCGCTATTTAGTTGAGCTATCGGTTTGACTATCAATTTATAGCAAGGATTGTTTTCGGATTCATCCTTATTTTTAGCATTGTTTTTAACCACTTGCGAGTATAGCTGAGTAGGATGAGCCAAGTTAGGCTGTCCCTGGTTGTTTGTATTAGTCTGTTGTTCTATCGATACTTTAGTTTCGTTTTTCATTTTGTTGAAAACCTTTGTTAATTCACTTACTGCGGTTAGGATGTCCTTTTTTAAATCGTTCCTTAAATTGCCGCTTACTTTGGCTACGTTACGCAGCAAATTTAGGGCTTTTTCGAATTCTAATTTGTACTGTGCCGCCATTTTAATATTATTCGAAGTTGTAGTATTATATCCTCCTATTTATTTCACTGGGAATATCATATATTATCAGCCTTGGAAGATTATATCCTCCTATCTATTTCACTGAGAGTATCATATATTATCACCCTTGGAAGATGTTTCTTACTGGGATTTGCTACTATGCATTTGCATTCCTTAGATATTTCGTTATGTATTAAGTCTATATCGGCCTTTTCTTTGGATTCAATTAACACTCCTCTGTTATTAATACTTTTCATTTTTGTGATTCCAATTTTTATTTTTTTTGGATCTATTTTTTCTTTTATAAGATTTTTGGTTTCATCGCTATTTAGTTGAGCTATCGGTTTGACTATCAATTTATAGCAAGGATTGTTTTCGGATTCATCCTTATTTTTAGCATTGTTTTTAACCACTTGCGAGTATAGCTGAGTAGGATGAGCCAAGTTAGGCTGTCCCTGGTTGTTTGTATTAGTCTGTTGTTCTATCGATACTTTAGTTTCGTTTTTCATTTTGTTGAAAACCTTTGTTAATTCACTTACTGCGGTTAGGATGTCCTTTTTTAAATCGTTCCTTAAATTGCTGCTTACTTTGGCTACGTTACGCAGCAAATTTAGGGCTTTTTCGAATTCTAATTTGTACCATGCCGCCATTTTAATATTATTCGAAGTTGTAGTATTATATCCTCCTATTTATTTCACTGGGAATATCATATATTATCAGCCTTGGAAGATTATATCCTCCTATCTATTTCACTGAGAGTATCATATATTATCACCCTTGGAAGATGTTTCTTACTGGGATTTGCTACTATGCATTTGCATTCCTTAGATATTTCGTTATGTATTAAGTCTATATCGGACTTTTCTTTGGATTCAATTAACACTCCTCTGTTATTAATACTTTTCATTTTTGTGATTCCAATTTTTATTTTTTTTGGATCTATTTTTTCTTTTATAAGATTTTTGGTTTCTTCGCTGTTTAGTTGAGCTATCAGTTTGACTATCAATTTATAGCAAGGATTGTTTTCAGATTCATCTTTGTTTTTAGCATTGTTTTTAACTACTTGTGAGTATAGCTGAGTAGGCTGAGCTAAATTAGGCTGTCCCTGGTTGTTTATAGTAGTCTGTTGTTCTATTGATACTTTAGTTGCATTTTTCATTTTATTAAATACCTTTGTTAGTTTGCTCACTGCTGTTAATGTGTCCTTTTTTAAATCATTTCTTCGATACTTTCGATACCGCTTCGATACCACTTACTTTGGCAACATTGCGCAGCAGATCTAGAGCTTTTTCGAACTCTAATTCATCCCGTGCCGCCATCTTAATGTTACTTAAAGTTGTGTGTTATAGCTTTCCTATTGAACTGCTACGCTTTCTAAGATACAAAGTTTAAGATAGCGTACTTATAGTTTTTCTGCTTGTTCCTAGAAGTGACACTTCCATTGAATTAGGCTTCAGAGGGTTGTTTCTTGTGTCCTTTGTACCTCCCAGTGGCAGCAATTTTTTTTTTTTTGTGGGGGAAAGTGTTAGCCCTTGCTGTAGCACTAATCCTATTATCACTGGTTTGAGATAGCTGAACAATAGATAGTCTGACTACAGCAGTATTCAGTTCAAAAAGATTTATCAATGAGTTTTATCAAAGATTTATCAATTTAAAAAGATCAGTGAGTAATTTACTCCATGTAGAGTAAATTACTCACTGTTAGAAAGAGCACTGTACGAGCTATCAGTCTATACTAGATACATCCAGTTTTTTTGTTCGATACTGCACAAAATCAAGGTAAAAGCAGGAGCGATGTTAGGCACGTCCGTTCGCGTCCGAGCTTGTGCGACTCTCTGAGTCACAAGTGTGTGTCATGGTAGATGGCTTCCTTTTATCATATTTCTCAATCATCGCCAAGATAAGCAGGGCTCTGTACTTTTTTCTCCTGTACATTATTGAAATTCTTTTGCTAATTTGATATTGTATCCATAGTTTGCTGTTGAAATACACTTCACTCCTCTACTTCATTCAGAAAACTTTGTAGTGCGCAAGTGATTCAAGCTTTGCCATTCTTTAGTAACATGAAGAAATCTAGTGAATTTCAGTGCTTTTTGAAAACAGAATCCTGTTTTTTTTATTTTATGTTATTCTCTGATGAAAGATCTTACTTCACTCCATGCTTTTGATAATATAATCACTAGTCAAGATCAATTTTCTTTTCTTTTGGAAGCTGAGCAAGCTGTGGCCTGCTCAGCTTCCAAAAAATTTGGTGTTCTCTTTCATTCAACACATACTTTTCATCTGCACAACTAACACTATAAATCTCAAATCCATATTTTAGAATATTTTCACATTTCACATTTTGGATCTAAGAATGCTTGATTGACTGCAGAAGAGGACAATCCTTAGCAGATGTCCCCTTTATTTTAGGATGTCCCCTCAATTCCATTGCTTTCTCACTTATATTTGTTTATTTTTTTAAGCTACTTTCATGGGCTTTCATCATCAAACTGGCCAGCACTATAAATTAAAAATGCCAAGAAACTATATTTTTGGTTTAATCCTTTATCCAAGTGTAAGCACACAAAGTTTGTGTGTGAAGTCACTTCATGACTGGGCTGCTTGTATATAGAGGCTAATGACTTTACATCAGTTGCCTTGGTATCCCATAATGCAAAACACATATCGAAAAGTCTCTGAAAAGCTATGAAAGTCTCTTTTTCAGCATGGCAGAGATTACTGCATTAAATCACTTTAGATTTTTTTAGTTGTTAGATAAATTAGTCTAAAAAAAAAAAAAGAAAGAAGCAAGTTCATAATAATGAGCAGACCCTCTTTGCCTCTATTGAAGAGGAAAATGTTGAAACTTTTGGTATAAAGTGGATATTTGATTTTTGAGTATTATCTTCCAGAATTTTTGATTTATTTGTGCTTTACTACTTTGACAGACATTGAGCATGGGGTTGTTATGGCCCAGGCAAAATTGAGTGGATTCTTGTTACAAACCAATATTCTTGTAAAATTGCTAGTGGAGATAATTTCTAAACAGCCTGCTACATAGGGAAGCAGATGGGAGAATGGAAACACAAAGATGCTCTGGCTGAATTTTCCACATCTCCATAAACAAGCTTGTCACCCAAATGCCACTAGTCACTGTGAATTGAAGTGCATGCTGTCTAGTTTACAGCCATTATAATTTTAACAACTGGCTCACAAAATCCCTGAGAATTTAACAAATTTGGTTCACGTAAGCTGGTCCAAAGGATGACATCATTGCAGCACTTATTACAGATTCAGATATAAACCCTCCATCTCCTCCATGTAGAAGCTATGCATTTCCCAATATATATCTTCTATGAAATGCAGATGTCATTACTTCCTTCAAGCCAGTGCAGACATTTCAAAGGGAATAAAGAATCTGTGGTAAAGGCTACAAAGAAAGGTTACAGAAATTATATCAGGATTATGGAATTTAGATTATGAGGACAGGTTATGAGTATGTGGATATTATAGATTGGTTAATAGGAGAAAGCAAAATGATGCAATAGAGGTCTATAAACTTCTGAATGGGTGTTATAACATCTGATAAAATTTTTCATTATATGGAAGGTAGGGAGAGAGCCTAGGGCATCCATGGAAGTTAAGTTTGTTTTTGGTTAAGAATGGGATAAGATGCTAGATTTTTCTCTCACAGAGCAATGAGTGGGATAGTTGAATGAGTTTAAGGGAAGGTATGACATCTGGTTTGGATGATGTATAACCTCCATTCAGGGAGTCCTTAGTCCCTAGAGTTCTCAGATAATAATAATAAATACAAAAAAGCTTAATCTCTCTGCTTCAGCCACTTTCTTGAGAACAGCTACATTTCCAATGTATAGCTTCTGTTTTAAGATATTCAGATGTCAGATCCTCCTTCAAGCCAGTGCAAACACTTCAATCTTTCATGATTCCCAAAAGATAGCAATCCCCAAAAGACAATTCCTTTTCAAAATTTTCTTCTTGCAGCGAAGTTTACATAAGTTTACAGCGAGGTTTACATCAGATTTCAAAGCCTCTTCCAGACTGGAAGAGGCTTTGAAATCTGAGTTTATCTGGGTGTGGGTGAAATCTGCAATGTCACCCACAAGTATAAGGATAAATCAGGTCTTGCACTTCGTCTTCACAAAACACTATGCTTATGCAATGGTCATTAGCTTGGCTTCAAGATGATAGCCTCCTATCCTGGCTTTTCAAAGAATCTGTCTTATCTTAGTAATTTACTCTTTTTCTTCAATAAAATTACAGCAGATTGGATAAAGATATTCAAGGATGATGTATGAGAACCCTAATATATAAGTTGAAGCAAATGGGAATGGACGTGAAGCTGGTGACGTGGATAAGAGAGTATATGACAAAGTTGGATCCAAGAGAAGAGACAAGACTCTTGGGCTGCTACTGTTTAGTTTGTACATTAATGATATTGGGAATATTTTTTGTGGGGGAGGGGAAGCCAGTTGTTTGTTAATGATGCTAAACTGAGAAGGGCAATAGTTAATAAAAGTGATATAGATTTTTTGTAGGATGATTTGACTGGTGGGGTGGATAGAAGGTAATGATTACCAGTTTAATGTGGCAAAGATGTGCAGTTATGGGTTGAAGAAATTGTGAACTGCATTATATAGACAATAAGAATATATTTGGACTAGAAAGTGTTGAAGAAATTTTTATAAACTCCTGTTTGAAATGGGTTGGATATGTATAGAGAATGTATTCAAAAAGAATGCCAAGTAGAACGTGTGAAATGAAAATTGATGGAAAAGACTAAGCAGAGGACCATAAAAATGGTGGAGACCAGATAAAATAAAATTAAAAAAAAAAAAAAAAAAAAAAACTTGAGCTGAAACAGTATTCATGAAAAAAAAAAAAAATACAGGAGGATGGAGAGAAATGGAGAACTTTTGTACACCTGACCTGAGAGTTTCTATTGGAGCAATTGGTAATATGTTGTATATTGATGGGAATACATTTCAGGAAATTGATGAGACTAGGAGTTTGGAAATAGTAGTAGATAACAAAGAGTTGAAGTTCAGAAGACATATTGCAGAAATGGGCAAAATAGCTCAAAGGATCACTTGGATATGAAGAAACATACCTAGCATTTAGGGAGAAGGAAGTTATTTTCTCTCTTCAGAAAACTTTGATATAACTGTGTCTGGACTATTGTGTGCAGTTTTGGTTTCCTCAGTTTCATGTGGGATGTGGAAATGGTGGAGGGCATTCAGAGGTGAGTGATCAAAATGGCGTCTGCCTATTGAATTCTCCCATTCTTTCTGTTGAGGATAGATAGGCCAAAGATTAGTGGGTTACAAAGTTTATCTGATAGGTGGAAAAGATGGGGGGGGGGATATGGTTGAAACATAAGTTACTAAGAATGATATAAAGTGGATGCTAAAGAAATTTTTCAGTTCTTGATTTGGATGGGAGAGAACAAGGGGTCATCTTTGAGATTATGTAAGGAGTAATTATCAAGGCATAAGGACTAGTGGGCAGTTGTGAATGCTCTGTTGGTGAATCAGTTAAAGAAGAAGTATGCTAGGAATTGTGATTAATATAGTGCTCCTGTGGTTGGTCATAGGACTCTACAGGTATCTCTGTGTATTAATAATATATGCAAAAATGCAAAGCAGCATTTGTTTTAAGAGAATGTGCTAAGGAGCTGGCAGAGTCATTATCCTGATTTTTTAATGAAAGTCTGGTAGCTGGATGACTCCTTTGGAAGTGGAAAGAAGGTAAGATAGTGCCATTTCATGAAAGAGGTTTTAAAATTGAAGCACAACTACAGACCAGTTTGCATTTCTTAGTAGCTAAAATTTTGGAAAAATTGGTAAGGGCTTATATTACAAGAATGGGCAAATGAGGGTGTAATTTTTTAAAGCGGTCAGTATTTGATTTATACAGGATAGTGCTATTTTAATGATCTGGCCACAGTTTTATGTTTTGAAGAGCATTTGATGATGCTAAGGCATATGCTGTGATAAATTAAGCTTGATACAAACTTATATTCTTGTTTAATCCTTTATCCAAGTGTAAGCAAACAAAGTTTGCATGAAGTCTCTTAATGACTATGCCAGTTGTATATAGAGGCATAGTTCACATCAATCACCTTAGTATCATATAATGCAAAGCACACTTCCTTTCAAAAGTGTATATTACTATGCATTGTGAGACAGGTCGCTACCTAGACTGGTTTCAACCTTTAGTAAGTTCTCATCAGTTGGAGCAATACCCAGAACAGATAATACCAAGGTTCAATTAATGCAGAGTTCATATATTTCCTATATATAAGTAGTAAAAAGGTGTATCACCTTATTATTAAAATACTCTGGATCAGAGGTAGAGGTCAAAACTGGTCTGTATAGTGACCCTTTCCATAATGCATAGCAGTACACACTTCTCAAAGGAAGTGTGCTTTGCATTTTGGGATACTAAGGCAATTGTTGTGAAGTCATCAGCCTCTGTATACAAGTAGCTTAGTTATGAAAATACATACTTAACATGCAAATTTTGTTTGCTTACACTCAGTGGGGGAGCTATGGAAATTTTAACAAAGGGCTCACATCGTCGAGGAAAAAAAAAAGGTCTAATTAGCCCTTGTAATACTTATATTGCGACTTTGCAGAGCTTCTGACAGATATCATGATTCCTGTAGGATATCAATCATTAATGCTAGATCTTTTAAAAATTCCAAATTGAGAAGTCGGTTTAAAAAGCCATTACATTTATCGTTAGATGCAAAATGCTTGCATAAAGCTGGGTAATTTCTCCACAAAGCAAGAGCCATTTGTAAACTGTAAGCTGCTTATCGTGGTCCAAACACACGGACGATCTTTAAAATTTTGATACCAAGGTCTTTTGCAATCATATTTAATTCTCATTGATTTTTTGGTGATTGAAGATAAAAAGCATGTAATTTATCCATAAACATTTCAAAATGATTTATTTCTTTAATGTTTTTTATCGAACCGTCTAATGCTGAGTGTAAACGATGAGCGTAATGCCAAATCTAAACGTTTGGAAATTTTTGTAGAAGTTTGATTGCAACACCTGATTTGTTTCCTAACATTACACTAGCTCCATCAGAACAAAATGCAATGAAATGATTTTTTATATAGTTATCAGAAAATCTATATGAATTTAAAGTAGCAGTTTTAGTAGCATGTATACATTCCACGGTGGTATTTTCTAATTCTACAAGATTATTAAACAAGAAGAACGAGGGGCATGCAAATTTGAGAAAAATTTAACAAAGAGCTCGCACGAGCCCCTTATAGCTCACCACTGCTTACACTTGAATAAAGGATTAAACATGAATATAATTTCTTTTCAGGCTTAATTTAATTTCTAACCAAGTGGAGAAACTTTCTCCAACATATGCTGGGATTTTCTGATTTGGCAAAAGCATCTGACAGGTTGCTGCATAATAAGTTCATATTGAAATTATTACAAATAAGTTTAGATAATTAGCTTGTAGATTAGACTGGATTTACAGTTTGCTATCTGCCAGATGTGAAGGAGTTATGTATAACAAGCAGCTACAAGTGATGCTCTAGAGTTCAATACTGAGATTGTTACTGTTCAGTCTGTATGTTAAAGATATTTTGAATGGATTGCAAGGGAATATTCAGTTGTTTGCATGGGGGAGGGGAGAGTTTGTTGCAGATGTTTACAAAGCTAGAAAGAATTATTAGAAATGGTGTTGGGAAAGGTGGACAAATGAACATTAGTAGAAATGCTAGTTTAATGCATGAGATTTTAAACTTTGGGATATCTGGAAGGATCTGTACTCAATTAGTTGTACTATACTGAAGGAGCTGTTGGAGGCAAGGGATCTTAGGAGTGATGGTCAACAGGGAGTTGAAGTTTGGGAGGGGAATGCATTTTGAAGTAGTGAAGACATTTACCAGCAGAGATAATGCTACCATCATATGGAATCTTATCTGATGGTACAATGGTAGATGAGACCACATATACCATTGTACCATTTCTAAAGTTAAGTTTCCTTGGATCTATGTTTCTCAATTAGTTGTACTATACTGGAGGAGCTGGTGGAGATAGAAATGGTATAATCTATATAATGTATATACATATACATATTAATGTATAATCTAAACTTGATCCGACCACTTGATACCATCTTTGTTACAAGGCTTTTAAATGTTGGTTATGAAGGCAGATTGAGGAGATATAATCTCTCAACATTTGGTGGATAGGAAGAGGAGTGAGGTATTTAATAAAAAAAGGGTTGAATTTATCAAATTTACAAATAAATATCCTTGAGATTTTTCAAAGAGCAGTTCAAAGAGATAAGACAAGAAACACATGGATTATAACTTGAAGTTGCATAGCTCAGAAGCAAGCAAGGGATTGATATGTCTTTTATTTTATTTATTTATTTATTTATTATTATTATTATTTTGAAGTGGAATGCTTTTGCCTGAGAGATGGTGAATATGCAAACAGCAATTAATTTTAAGGCATGATATGGTTGAATTAACTTCATTGGACCTAGAAAGAACCTCCAATGATGTATCTCATTGTTTTTTTCCATAGGATAGAGATAAACATTTGGAGGTGGTGAATGATTTTAATGTATGGAATCATCAACTCTGTTGGCCTCATGTAGTGAGTCTCTTGACTTCATGGAGGTTCAATAATAATAATAATAACAGTGTTGAGTTCAATGATAGCAAATGGTTACAAATATGAGGATAAAAGTGATCAGACAGATGATATTGTGAGGAATGACTTTAAACATAACGGTATTAGGTACTTTGTTTATGTAGAAATATACAGGTTGATGCTTGAAGAGGACAAGGGAGGGAGGGAGGCAGGGGGAGAGAGTGAGTGAGAGAGAGAGAGAGTAAATATTGTATCATAAGTTAAGGGGAGGGGGGAAATACAGATCTAGAGGTTGGTTATTATATTCATATAATTCACTGTAAACTTGTCTTGTTGAAGTTGTATATCTTGTAATATATATTCAGTATATTGAATTTAATAGGATTTTAATTGTGATCAATTTTGAGATAAAAATTTTTTCACAATTTCTCAAATGATACACCAAATTTTGTGAAAATCAAAATTGTGATTAATATTGGAGTTCGAGGTTATCTGGTGAAATAACGTGCTGTTAGAAAGCTCCTGAAAGATCTGTGATTTTTGTTGATTTGTTGATTGTTTTCTTTGATTTGATGGTGTATTATTGTGGTTTTTGGTGTGATTGTTGTACTACAAAGTTTTATAGCATAATTACAGAAATAATTACGAATTAAATACGAATTCGTTATTATTAGACCTTAGAGCAGTACCGGCAGAAAACATGGCGGCGGCTTTGTCATCAGGGTGACCATCCAGCAAAAATATTTTGTACTAACTTATGCAGGAAAAAAAAGTACTAAATTTTCATTTACTTTCGTTTCACTCTATTTAAGACATTTTATGATATTACTACCTTATTATCATAGATGAACTCAATGTAAAACCGCTAAATTAACATATCTACAACAAAAATGAAAAGAAAAAAAGTCAAAACTAACCTCACTGTATCATCTATGAGTCCAAGAGCTGCAGTTGTCAATCATCATAACAGAAGTCCCAGTTGTAATTCTAGCACTTCACATGTGTATTAATTTACCATATAATTTTTAGTCTCATTTTAGTGTTTAAAATAATGTAACATTAATTTTTCAGTTATTTATTATGCTATTTACATATATACAGAGGTTCCTACCCACAAGAAAAACACTGGAAGTATTTATTCATTATTTTTATCAGATTTTGCTAAATTAATTAACTCTTCAGAAACAGTAAAATCTGTAGCTGATGAATGTTTTCATTTTTCTTTTGTCAAAAGGAGTTCATTCATCAAAGGAATTTTTTTTTTTGAGATTTCATTGCGTGAATCTACAGCCAATGCATTTTTTATGACAGTTACATTTAGTGCGTCCACACTGTATTTTCTTAGCAATTTCACTATCAGGAGCAATTGTTTTCACTAGAGTTAGAAGAATATCCATAAGCCACAAAAGCAGATTGTGTTTGGCATCCAGGGCTGTTCCGTGGGTTTGCGACTCCTGAGTGCAACATTTTTGTGCCCCCTTTCCATTAAAAATTAAAGTATCCCGAAGTACAATAACATGTTACGAATCATTTTATTATACTGCACATTAAGAGGGATGTATCTTAAAATAAAGAAAAAACACAAATAGTAAAAAAAAAAAACTTATTTTATATAATAAACAAACATACTCCTATAATGCAACATGGAACACGACAAGAAAAGAAGAGACTCTCAGAATAATTCAGCGTGCAATAGAACTTAGGATTTGTAACATCAGCAAAATGGAACATGTTAGAAACACGGAACTAAGAAAGAGATCAGGCTTAAAAGATATGGTAACTGCAGTATATGAAAGCAGGATAAGATAGGCAGGTCACATAGCCAGACTCAGGAATAACAGATGGACATATAGAATATTCAACTGGCAACAGGAATAAAGAGAAAACCAGGAAGACCACCTATAAGATGAGAAGATCCACTAGTGAAATCTATGGGTATAACATGGAAGAGAGAGGCTCAAGATCAAGATTGTTGGAGGCATCTTTGTAACCTGCACTCATGGAGAAATTCTGAGTGAAACACAGGTCCATCAAGAAAAAACTCAAGAAACTCCTAAATGTTTGTTCTGTGTGCTGAGAGTAGTGATTAAAGTAAGTTGTGTTGAATTCGTACTATTTATTTAACTACCCAGCGACTCAGCCCCTCACTGAAATCTCTCACATTGGAAGGTTACAAATATGCACAAACAGTTCAGTGTATTATACATTCCCTATTTTTTATGAATGTGTTCGATTATATCACCCCTAAATTGTGCCACCCAGGTTCATTGTACTCTATGCACCCCTGAACGGAAGGGACCTGTCTGCATCATATGCACATAATCTTAATTCTGCCTCTTTAATTTGTTTTTCCGACTGGTATTTGGAACTGGATTTAAACAATGACATTATACCTGGTGACTTCTTTTAGATTCTACATTCTGCTAATGTTTTGGAGTGTTTGCATAACGAATCAACAGACATTTGCTACCATTAATGCTTATATCACAAAATTTACATTAAGCAGTGTCTCCTTTACTTTTACTTGAATAAATCAAGGATTTAAGAATGGGATCCTCCAACCATTCTTCTTTGAATTTTTACTTATATGATTTTTTCATCTTTTTAGATGAACCTTGTAAACCTGAATCATAACTATTATCACTTTCTCTTTTATCTGAATTACCTGCGTCAGAAGTGGTTTCTTGTGAGTGGGAAGGGCTGCCATTGAGATCTTCACTTTCAGTGGTTCGTTTATGTACTTTACTGACTCATGTACTACACATTTTCCCCTGAGATTTAGAATCAAATTTAAATTTAGAAAGTTTTTCCTTGTCCATGTTTAAAAGTAAAATCTAAATAATAATATTTTCGATGAAGAATTAAACTAGTTTTTGTTAATAAAATTAATAAAAACACTGGACTTCTTATAACACGTGAGTAGTGTTTGAACAGCGAAAAATATATTTTCATTGGCTAATGTCAGTTGGATTGCGTGAGCATGGGATCAGAGGGGCAAGAGAAGACTAGTGATAGGAAAAAAAGAGAAATCATTCTTGTGTCACTGAACGTGACACATGGGGAGGTGAGAGAAGAGAAAAACATTAAACTCATATGTCTAACTCTGATGTTGTTGTTATTATTATTCGGAAGGAAGGAAGTACTAGATCTGTTGGTGAACGTACTAGAACACTAAAAATTTATAAAACGTACTAGATCTAATACAAAAGTACTAGATGTGGTCACCCTATTTGTCATTCCATGATTTTAATTTAGACTTCAGTCATTTCGTTAAGTGTGAGGTGTGCTATATGTATTCTTTCGATTACATAAATGATTTGTGGATGTTTAGGGCTGATGGAAGGAGGGTGTGTGCAAAGTGCGACCTGAACGAGGAATTGATAAATGCAAATATGAAATTGATGACAGTGTTAGTAGAGAGAATGTCGCGGGGAAAATGAGTGCACGTTCGAAAGAGAAGCATGGTGTGAAAGAGAGGCGAAAGAAATGTTAAAAAATCAGTAAAAAAGAAAATGAGTAATATAAAATCCATATTGATTTTATATTACTATATAAAATGATGTTAAATATAATATGATTTTAAAAAGGACAAAAGTGAGGCGAGAGTGGCAGAAGGAAATGAAATTGAGAGAACGAATGAAACTGGAAACGGCATGATGAAGGAATTGAAAGTGGAAAAAATCGAAGAATGAATGATAGCGAAAGTTGGACGCATGTTGGACCGAAAGTACGGGAGAGTGAAAGTGACAAAAGGGGATCAAGAGTTAGAAAATTAGGAAGATTAAATGATAGAGAGAATGTGACATGAGATTCGGAAGTTGAATTGGATTGGATGAGGGGAAAGAGATTAAATGGATGCAGAATGAAATTAAGAAAATTCGGGTAAAAAATATTAAAACAAATCATGATGGCATGAAAGAGTTAATGAAAGATGAGTAAGTGGCTTTCTATGGCGACTCCATTATTAAAGGTGTGCTGGATGATAAGATGCATATGGTATGTTTTCCAGGTGGTAAAATGAGTAGAGTGATTGAGGCATTGGATATGAGGAGGGAGCGAGCAAAGGAGTTAATGGTATTAATTGGTACAAATGATTTGACAGAGGACAAAAAGAGCTTCAGAATGGATATCAGGAGGCTGCCTAGAAGGATAAAAGAGAATAATGTGACGAGAAGGGTGGTCAGCGTGTTGCCTAGGTATGACTGTGGTGAGATGAGGCGGAGAACAAGGATTATGAATGATATGTTGGCTGAAATGTGTGAGGAGACAGGAGTACAGTTTGTTAATGTGGGGAATGAGTTTGAGGGATGAAGTGAGCTGTATGGGAGCAATGGGCTGCATTTGAGTGGTTAATTGTGAGTCGCTTAGAGAGACTGCTGCTGGAAGGTAGGAAAGTGAGCAGAGTGAGAGAGAATAAATCAGATCAAGTGGGAAGTGATGTGGAAGAGCAGGAGAGTAAGATAGGAGAGATTGAAGAGGTGGTTATAAATGAGGAAGTGAGTGGTATGAGTATAGAAAATGAGGGAATGGGTGTGCAAAAGGAACAGGAAAACGGGGAGGCTCAGGTTGGACAGGGGTACACAACATGAGAAAGGTGGATGCTCTGAGAGGAGGTGAGAGCATGTGTAGAAAGGAATGGGATGACCTGGGATCAAGAGGAAACAGTTGGAATTGAAAAGGGTTTTAAAATGAATAAGCAGAAAGGGAAATGTCCCCAGTCGAGCATTGAGAGATCACATCGAGTGGATGGTATAAGTGGAACTATCTGTAGATCTAGAAATGAGCTGTTGTGTTTATATACAAATGCTAGAAGTATAAGAAACAAGGCAGATGAAATGGTTACATTAATTGCATCTGTTCACCCAAAGATTGTTGGAATAAGTGAGACACGGTTGGAAGAGGACGACATTATGACAGGAATGGAAGGGTATGATGTGTTTCGTGAGGATAGAAAGGGTAAAAAGGGAGGGGGAGTGCTATTGATGATAGAGAAAGAGTTATGTCCATACAAAGTAGAGATGCAAGAGGGAAATAGTGCCAGTGGTTTTCAGGCAGTATGGTGTGAGATAGAAGTGAATAGAATCAAATACTTGGTTGGATGTTGTTATAAACCAGGAAATGTGGGTAGTGTTGATAATGAAATGTATAATCAAATTAGATCCAAGCAAATAAGAAAAGGGGTGATCATTATGATTTTAATTATGGCAATATAGACTGGAATGATTAGATAGCAACTGGAAGTAAGGAAAATGAGTTTCTTGAGTTTTTGAGGGATAACTACCTCAGACAGTATGTAACAGAGGGCACACGAGGATTAAGGGTCTTGGATTTGGTCATCTCATCAGAGGATGTAATTATAAATGAGGTGTCAAATCATCTACCAATTGGTGAAAGTGACCATGAGGTGATTACTTGGGTGGTTGCCAGTAGTGCAAGGACCCCTGTGAAAAAAGGGTATATGTGGAACTACAAGGGGGGGTGTGATTATGAAGAGCTCAGGAGACAGCTTGTGGGTGTAACATGGAATGAGGAGTTAGCTGGAAAAGAGATCAATGCAGACTGGGGGATTTTCAAAAACTATCTAGTAGATGCAATGTCTATCTAGTAGATGCAATGTCTAAAGTAGATGCATGCGATACAGATAAAAAGGGCATATGGCAGCAGCATAAGGTAAGTGGAAATAACCAATTCCATGAAGTCTACAAAGACCAGGCAAGGAGGGTGATTTGATTGGTGAGGGTAACTAAAGAGAGGTATGAACAGCAGTTAGCTAATGAAGCCAAAAAGAATCCTAAGGAGTTCTTTCGATATGTAGCCACCAAAAGAAAAAATGATTATGGAAGGATGACATTGATTGGAGAAAATGGTATAAAGACAGCTCTTGCCGAATGTGTGGTGGAGATACTTAATGCGCAGTTCATACAGGTCTTTCAATCTTGTGAATGTTACTTCATGGAGAGATTGAGAGCAGTAGATGATAGGGAGGAGAGACTGACTGTAAGTGAGAAAGAGGTGTATGGGAAGTTGAGTAAACTAGGTGTTAATAAGGCTGTGGGACTTGATAATATATCGGCACGTATTCTGAAGGAATGTGCCAGGGAGTTGACACCTGTCTTGACATATTTTTTTAATACGAGTCTTGCACTCAGTCAAGTTCCTAAGGAGTGAAGGATGGCAAGATTGTGCTGCTTCATAAGGGAGATGATAGAACTCAAGCATGAAATTATAGGACTATCTGTGTGTGTGTGTGTCAGGTGTTGTTTTGATAAAGTACCTCATGATAAATTGATAGCCAAACTGGAGCGGATGGGGTTGGATATTAGATTGGTGCATTGGATTGGAGATTGGCTGTCTGATAGGTATCAACAAGTTGTGTATGGGGGAGCGATGTTGAGGAAAAGGAAAGTCACTAGCAGAGAACCTCAGGGACCTCTTTAAGGGCCATTACTGTTTAACTTGTATGTTAATGATATGTGTGAAGATTTGGATGGAGATATTCAGTTGTTTGCAGATGATGCAAAGTTGGGACGAACCATGAAGAGTAGTGAGGATGTTTTGACCTTGCAGAAAGACTTGAATAAATCGAGTGATTGGGCAGGGAAATGGGTATGTGAGTTCAATATTACAAAATGTAAGGGTTTGAAATTTGGAAAACAAAGATGGGATGCTGAATTTATACTTAGTGAGGATACATTGTGGGAGGTGGTGGTTAAGGATCTGAAATTTAGTTGACACATAGCCAAAATTGTGAAGACAACACAAAGACTTCTGGGAATGATGTGGAGGACACTGACTTGTAGAAGTAGAGAGATTCTTGTTCAATTGTATAAGGCTTTGATTAGGCCACACATGGACTATTGTGCCCAGATTTGGTCACCTGGTTTTCAGAAGGATGAAGAAATGTTGGAAAAGGTCCAAAGGCGACTGACTAAGGTAGTTTCTGACCTCTGGAATGTCGAGTATGGGGAAAGATTGAGGAGATGCAATTTGCAGTCTGGTGGACAGGAGGAAGAGGAGAGGTATGATAGAGACCTACAAGTTGGTAAGGAGTTGTTATAGGATTAATGCTGGAGAAGTCGTACAGAAAATAGTGGGAGATCAGGGGGAGAACCAGAGTTCATCCCTTGAAACTGTATAAAGAAGGTGTGAAACAAGTCCCGAAGGGGAGAAGGAAGGTAAAACTGTTCCACTTCACAAAGGTGGTGAGAAGACTGAGATACAAATTCCATGTCAACCTGTATATTTTGAGTTGGAGATAGGTGTTAGAGAGGTTAATGAGAGCTAAGATACAGAGTTGAGTTGATACCAGCAGCAACAGATAAAGAGTTATATCCATACAAAATAGAGATGTAAGAGGGAAATAGTGCCAGTGGCTTTTGAGGCAGTATGGTGTGAGATAGAGGTGAATGGAATGAAATACTTGGTTGGATGATGTTGTTATAGACCTGGTAATGTAGTGGTAGTGACTGTGAAATGTATAATCAAATTAGCCAAGAAAATAAGAAAAAGGTGATCATTATGGGTAATTTTATTTATGGCAATATAGACCGGGATGATAAGATAGCAACTGCAAATAAAGAAAATGAGTTTGTTGAGTTTTTGAGGGACAACTACCTCACAGTGATTTTATTTATGGCAATTTAGACTGGGATGATAAGATAGCAACTGCAAATAAAGAAAATGAGTTTGTTGAGTTTTGGAGGGACAGCTACCTCACAGTATGTAACAGAGGGCACACAAGGATTTAGGGTCTTGGATTTGATCATCTCATCACAGGATGTAATTATAAATGAGATGTCCAATCACTCTCCAATTGGTGAGAGTCTCCATTAAGTGCTTACCTGAGTGGTTTCCAGCAGCGTGAGGACCTCTGTGAGAAAAGCTTATATGTGGAACTACAAGTGTGGTGATTATGAAGTGCTCAGGAGACAGCTTGCAAGTGTGGCATGGAATGATGTGTAATCTGGAAAAGAGATCAATGCAGCTTAGAGGATATTCAGGCATTGCTTCTATATAGTAGAAGCAATGTCTAAATATATTAGAAGGGGGTCAGAAGGTTAAATAAGGTAGGTGAGAAATGGATGAATGAAGAGATTTAGCAGGGGAAAAAGACATTATGGAGACAGCATAAGACAAGTGGTAATAAACAATTCCTTGAGGATTACTAATGAAGCCACAGAGAATCCCAAGGAGTTCTATTGATATGTAGCCAGTAAAAAAAACAATCATTATGGAAGACGGATGAAATTGATTGGGAAAAATAGTATAAAGACAGCTGTTGCAGAAGATATAGTGGAGATACTTAATGATCAATTCATAAAGGTCTTTCAGTCTTGTGAATGTGACTTCATGGAGAGATTGAGAGCAGTTGATGGTGGAGAGAAGAGACTGATGTAAGTGAGCAAGAGGTGTATGGGGGAGTTGAGCAAACTAAATGTTAATAAGGCTGATGGACTTGATAATATAACACCATGCATTCTGAAGGAATGTACTAGGAGTTGACACCTGCCTTGACATATTTTTTTAAAATGAGTCTTGCACTGAGTCAAGTTCCTAAGGAGTGGAAGGATGGCAAGATTGTGCTGCTTCATAAGGGAGGTGATAGAACTCAAGCATGAAATTATAGGACTATCTGTGTGTGTCAGGTGTTGTGGTTAAGTTGTGGAGAACTGGAATCCAGAATTGGGTTGACAACAATGGTATTATCTTTGATGGACAGCATGGAATTGCTAAAGGGAGGTCATGTTTTAGTAATCTACTTACTTATTACAATAAGGTTACTGCTTCCTTGGACAAAAGATAGGGATGCACAGTAATATACTTAGATTTTGCAAAGGCTTTTGATAGATTACCACATGATAAGTTGATAGTCAAACTAGAGCGGATGGGGTTGGATATTAGATTAGCACATTGGATCGGAGGCTGGCTATCTGATAGGTATCAGCAAGTTGTGTATGGGGGAGCAATATCCCAGAAGAGGAAAGTCACTAGCTGTGTACCTCAGGGGTCTGTTTTAGGGCCATTACTGTTTAATTTGTATGTTAACGATATCGGTGAAGTTTTAGATGGGTATATTCAGTTGTTTGCTGATGATGCAAAGTTGGGATGAACTATGAAGAGTAGAGATGTTGTGGCCTTATAAGAAGACTTGAATAAATTGAGTGAATGGGCATAGTAATGTGGGATGCAAGTTCAGTGTTGCAAGATGTGAGGTTTTAAAATTTGGGAAACAGATGGGAAATAGAATTTATGCTTTGTGAGGATATATTGTCGCAAGTGGAGGAAATAAGAGATCTTGGGATAATAGTGGATAACGATCTGAAATTTAGGGGACACATTGCCAAAACTGTGAGACCAACACAAAGACTTCTGGGAACGATGTGGATGACACTGACTTGTAGGAGTAGGGAGATTCTTGTTCCGTTGTATAAGGCTTTGATTAGGCCCCACATGGACTACTGTGCACAGATTTGGTCACCTGTTTTTTTCAAAAATAGGTGAAGAGAAGTTGGAAAGGGTCCAGAGGAGACTGACTAAGGTAGTTTCTGACCTCTAGAATGTCGAACATGTGGAAAGGTTGAGAAGATGCAATTTACAAAGTCTAGTGGATAGGAGGAAGATTGGAAATACCTACAAGTTAGTAAGGGGTTGTTATAGGACAGGGGTGTTCAACCTTTTTTACTACGCGAGCTACTTTTCTATAAAAAGTTATTCAGTGATCTACTCTCTTATATATAAGTTATTTGGCGATTTACTCTCTTATATAAATCACGTTCCTCCAACCTGATATCCAATTATGCACAAATAAACAACTAAAAAAAAATACACAACTAAAAACTTTATTTGTTTATTTAAAATTTTATTTGTCACTTTTAATTATTATAATATGACAAATATTTTAATACAACAAAAAAAAAAATCAAATATATTCGAATAAAATATTTATTTGTCTATTTTGGAAAACTAAAGTTAGAAAAAACAACAGATTGATTACAAACTCAAAAGTTACAGGAAATGCTGGTTGATTAAAAAAAAAAGTTAATGTGAAATTTGGCATTGTTTGGACCTCACAATATTTTCATAGTCAAGTTGATATGAAAAAGTGGCCAATTGCAGACAATCATCCAAATAAGCATTTGTAATTTGGTTTCTTAATTGATTTTTTGTGGCAGTCATATTTGAAAAAGCGGATTGTGACAAGTACGTTGATCTGAAACATGACAGAATTTTTCGCGCAATATCAGTTAATATTGGGCATTTTTCATGTGCATACTTCCAAATGACTTCATTCTTTATTGATTTTAAATGTAGACTATTCTGAATATTTATTATCTCAAGTTCTACTTCAGCTTGGTTTATATAAAAAAATCCCACTAATTTTATTTAAAATTTCTGTGATGTTCAAGTTTTCTTGAAATGGATTATTGATAAAAGATATAATCATTTCAGTTTTATTAAAATCTTTAAATCTTGAATTTATTTCTTCCTCAACTAATTCTATTTCACGAATAAATTCTTTTAAATCATAGGGAAGCATTTCTTGATTTTGTTCAAAAAATTTTAATAAATATGGGAGATCTCTAAATTAGCTGTCATTTATATTTTTCTTTAATAAAAGTAAGTATTGTTGGAAAGTTTTTATTGAACTTAACATGTCAATTAAATTTTTATCTCTACCTTGTAACTCTAAATTTAAATTGCTTAATTTTGTACAGAAATCTACTAAAAATGATAAGTGTAACAACCATCTTTTATCACTTAGTTGTGGATAAATATCTTCTTTTTCATCAAGAAAATTTTTTATATCGTTAATTAATACAAGAAATCTTTCTAAAAATTGACTTCTGCTGAGCAAGCAAACATTATTGTACAACAGAAGTTCCCTATCATCATTTGCCTGTAATTTAAATAACCGCCATTGCAGGGCTTTTCCTCGAACAGAATTTACAATTTTAAATGTAATATCCAAAACATCTTTTGTGTTTAATCTTTTACTACACAGTACTTGTTGGTGAATAATACAGTGGTACTTTAAAAAATCTGGATATTTGTCATCGTTTTTACATAATGAAATGAAGCCTGATTTATTACCTATCATTGCAGGAGCACCATCAGTAGTAATAGACACAAATTTAAAAAGCGGAAGTATGTGTTGTTTCACAAATTCATCAAATGCCAAAAAAATGTCTTCTCTCCTAGTCCTTCCCAATAATGGTATAATTTTCAAAAGTTCTTCTTTATTTGAATAATCTTGAAATACCATGCGAATAAATACCATTAACTGAGCAATATCAGTGAAGTCATTTGATTCATCAAATTGTAATGAAAACACAACATGCTGGTGAATGTCTGACATTAACCTGGCATGGAAACTTTTCTCCGGCAATTGGAACTCTTCCTTTCGGCAATTTGAAACCTTGTCTACGGCCTAGAAATAGTCTCTCTCTCTAGCGACGTCTTGAACCGAGAAGCTCCCTTCTGGAAGTGAGAAACTCCTCTCTCAAGCAATGTGGATCCGGGCAGTCTCTCTGACGGCGACTCTGGACCGGGTGGCCTCCTCTCTGACAGCAATTCTGGAACCGAGATCCCCTTCTGCTTACTTCAGTCCTTTTTTATTAGGCCTCCTCCGAGACCTCACATGAAGTTTGGCAACCCCCAAAGAATTGGTATGAGTTTTTCATCTTAAGTTTCAAGTTCAGCATGCCTTTTGTTCTCCTCCGCTTTCTTTTGATTGTAAGTTGCCAGTCATCGGAAAGTTGTTTGAACTCTTTCTGACTGACTTCGGAGATGTTTACACTTAGAGCCTGCAAGCTTTTCTCATACATACAAATTTCAATAACAATCTTTCTAATGCCGCCATGTACAGCTTTGGCGACAAAAACATTGCCTTTGTTTTTAACACTCTAACATATTCTTATTAAAGCAGTATATACAGTTAGCTTCAAAAGAGTTATTTACAAAAACATCTAATGCAAACTATACTGAGACAAACAAAGTTTATTTTTTTTACAATATTCACATGGGACTTAACCTAAGTAAAAAATTGATGTAATGTGCTTTGGAATATTTAATATTTAAGCTACAATCAAGTTTTTACACTTTGCTTATAATTGTATTCACTCGGCTCGCTGTTTGACTTCCACTGATCCAAATTTATTTATTTACCTGGACTTATAAGAAAATTACTGATTTGACAATTTTAACGAAAAATAAATAAACAATAGCAATACACTTAAAGTGAATTAAAAATAATACAAAATAATGATAAATAAAATATTATGTTTTCAGTTTTAATTAAATTTGTAAGTAAGGAGGAATACACAAGAGGTCGACCGGTCGATTGCGATCGACGGGTTGAACACCCCTGTTATAGGATCAATGTTGGAGAGGTTCTACAGAAAAGAGTGAGAAATCAGGGGAGAACCAGAGGTCATCCCTGGCAACTGTATAAAGAGGGTGTGAGCAGAGGAGTGAGAAGCAGGTTTTTTGCATGCAGTGTTGTGAATGATTTGATTGCCTTGCCATAGAGTGTAGTGGGGAATTTGAGTGTGTTAGTTGATGATGAGCAGTGAGTATGATGAGCTGTGTGTATGATAAAAGGACCTCCTAGATGAGTCCTTGACTCCATGGGGTCTTGGGGTAATAATAATAATACCACTACTCAGCAGAGGTCTTTGAATAACGTTAATTGGGTACATACATCATGATAGTTAAATAGTTGAAGACAATTTTTTTTTTAACTCTGAATGATTTCAACATTTATTGTATGTAAATAATTGTAAGAGCTTTCTGCCACATTACCTGGGGGAATGTGGTAGAATGTGTCTAGCGAGCATCCTTATTGCAATCATTTTCATTGTTAAAGCAGTTTCAGATGAAAAAAAAATGTTTTGATTACAGTTTCATTTTAATAGTAAAACAATTTCATATGATGATAATTTTTTTCTTCTCTCACTATTCTTGGCCATTTTAATTGAAAAATGATTCAAAATTATTATTATGCTTTGATGAAATTTAAGGAAATTAAGTATTTAGAATTATTATTAAAAGTTGTTATTGTTGTTTTGACTGGATGATTTTAATCACAGAATTAGGAAGAACAAAATTATGTTTATGATGTAGATATGTCATATGCATATCTATTATGCAGATATAACATGTGAACTAACTGAGGATCTTCAGTTGTTTGCTGATGTTTCAAAGTTGTGGAAAATTATAAGTAGCACTGCTGATGCTAATTCCCTTCAGGAAGATTTGAATAGACTTTTGACTTGGACAAAGGAATGGGATTGTAATTTTAATATTGATAAGTTCAAGGTGTTACAATTTTGAATGCAGAAATATAAGGCTATGTACTACATTGATGGTGCTATTACTGCAGGAAGTGGATAAGATTCAAGATTTGACTACACTGAAGTTTAGAGGGCATATTACAAGGGTTTCAAATAATGTGCATCATATTGCTACTGTAGTAATAAGGACACTAACATTTAGGGATATGGAGGTTGTGGTGATGGTGGTGGTACCACTATATAAAGCCGCACTGGTTTTAATCAGATTTTATCACCTGGTTTTCATCATGTGGAAACATTGCATGAGGATCCAGAGACATGACTAAGACATGGCTCTGGAATGTTGGCTGTAAAAGGAAGTTAAAGGAATGTGGATTACAGAGTTTGGTGGATAGGAGGAAAAGAGGTGATATGATAGAGACATTTAAGTTAGTGAGAGGATTTTATCAGATTAATGCAGATAGGATTATAAAAAGAGTAGAAGATGAGAGGGGGAAAAACCAGAGGCCATCCATGGAAGTTATGTAAGAATTTGATGAAGAGGGGGTATGAGAAGTAGATTTTTACTTGTTAAATTGTCAGTGAATGAAATGTGTTACCAGTATGTGTTGTTAATGCAAGGAATATTAAGGATTTTTAAGATTTAGTATGATAAATATGTTGTCAATTGAATGAACCTCCCACAATGTGTCTACTAACTAAATGGAGGATGCAATAAACTAATAATAATAATAATAATACATTATGTATTAAAATGACACTAGGTCTGCTTATGGCAACTGAATGATGAGCCTGATTTTTTCTGGACCACAAGGGTGAGGCTAGGAAATATATGCTTCCTATCCCCACCCTAGCTCAGTTTTCAGAAATGATCCCAACACTCAAGCTTACAATGAGCTCGGAAATATATGGTATGATTCTCTTACTACCTCCTGTTCATTTTGACAAATTATGGAGTCTATAACCCTCTTAGGAATAATTACTTTTTTTTCTGAATATTTTGACCTTCATATTATTATTATTACTATTATTATTACCAAGACCTCATGGAGTCAAAGACTCATCTAGGAGGGCCTTTTATCATAACACAGCTCATCATACTGTGCTTTAAACACACTAAAATTTTCTGCAGACACCACACTCTCAGGCAAGGCATTCCAATCATTCACAACTCTGCATGAAAAAACCTGCTTCTCACTCCCTTGGTCACACCCTTATTATACAGCTTCCAGAGATGACCTCCAGTTCTCCCCTGATCTCCCACTATTTTCTGTAGACCCTCTCCAGCATTGATTCTATAACAACCCCTTACTAACTTGTAGGTCTCTAACATATCTCCCCTCTTTCTCATATCCACCAGACTCTGCAAGTTGCATTTTCTCAATCTTTCCTCGTACTCGACATTTCAGAGGTTAAAAACTACCTTAGTCAGTGGCCTATGGACCCTTTCCAACATCGCTTCATCCTTCTGAAAACCAAGTAACCAAATCTGGGTAGAACAGTCCATGTGTGCCTTAATCAAAGCATTATACAATGGAACAAGAATCTCCCTACTTCTACAAGTCAGTGTCCTCCGCATCATTCCCAGAAGCCTCTGTGTTGTCTTCACAATTTTGGCTGTGTGTCCTCGAAATTTCAGATCCTTATCCACTATCACCCCTAGATCTCTTATTTCCTCCACCTCCAACAATATATCCTCACCAAGCATAAATTCTGCATCCCATTTTTGTTTTTCAAAATTTAAAACCTTACATTTTGCAACATTGAACTCACATCCCCATTCCCAATCACTCAATTTATTCAAGTCTTCTTGTAACACCACAACATCTTCTCTACTCTTCATGGTTCGTCCCAACTTTCTATCATCTGCAAATATCTGCATATCTCCATCCAAAATCTTCTCCAATATCATTAATATACAAGTTAAATAGCAATGGCCCTAAAACAGACCCCTAAGGCACACCACTAGTAACTTTTCTTTACCTGGATATCGCTCCACCATACACAACTTGTTGATACCCATCAGATAGCCAGTCTCCAATCCAATGCACCTATCTAATATCTAACCCCATCCGCTCTAGTTTGACTATCAACTTATCATGTGGTAATCTATCAAAAGCCTTTGCGAAATCTAATCATATTACTGTGTATCCTTCTCCTCTGTCCATGGAAGCAGTCACCTTATTGTAATAAGTAAGTAGATTACTAAAACATGACCTCCCTTTAGGAAATCCACTGTCCATCAAAGATAATACCATTGTTGTCAACCCAATTCTGGATTCTAGTTCTCCAAGCTTCTCCAACAACTTAAACACAACACCTGACACACAGATAGGCCTGTAGTTTGATGCTTAAGTTCTATCACCTCCTTTATGAAGTGGCACAATCTTGCCCTCTTTCCACTCCTTAGGAACTTGATCCAGTGCAAGACTTTTTTTTTTAAAAAAATATGTCAACTCCCTAGCACATTTCTTCAAAATACGTGGTGATATATTATCAACTCCCACAGCCTTATTTATGTCTAGTTTGCTCAACTCCCCATACACCTCTTGCTTACTTACAGTCAGTCTCTCTTCCCCATCATCAGGCCTGGTAGTGATACTTAAGGAGCAGTTCATAAAGGTCTTTCAAACTTGTGAATGTGACTTCATAGAGAGATTGAGAGCAGTTGGCGATGGGGAAGAGAGACTGAAACAGCTGTCTTTATACCATTTTCTCCAATCAATGTCATCCTTCAATAATTATTCTTTCTTTTGCTGGTTACATATTGAAAGAACTCCTTAGGATTCTTTTTGACTTCATTAGCTAAATGCTGTTCATACTTCTCTTTAGCTACTCTCACCAACCAAGTCACCTGCCTTGGCTGGTCTTTGTAGTCCTCATGGAATTGTTTATTTCCACTTCTCTTATGCTGCCTGCATAATACCCTTTTTCTCTGTCCATGCTTAATCTCTTTATTCATCCATTTCACACCTACCTTATTTAACCTTCTCACCCTTGGAATACATTTAGACATTGCATCTACTAGATAGTTTTTGAAAATCTCCCAAGCTGCATTGATCTCTTTATCAGTTAACACCTCATTCCATGTTACACCCACAAGCTGTATCCTGAGCTCTTCATAATCACCCCCCCCCCCTTGTAGTTCCATATATACCCTTTCACAATTACCCTATTAAGGTCATTATCTGGAGTACACACACACATATATATATATACAGTGGGTGATCGGTTAACGAACAGTTCGGACTGCGAACAAATTGGACAACAAACACAAGAAGAAGCGACGATGTGTGTAAGATTTGTAGAACTGTATTTTACTGCCATCTATGAACGGTTTCTGGAACGAGATTTGACAGTTGTATACATAACCTTTTTGTGCGCTAGTTGATTTCTATTCTCTGAATTTTTGTAAGTGCTTTTCTGAACTTTTTATTTAAAAAAAAAAAAACTGATAATATTATGGGGCCTGAAAAGAGTGGAGTGTCAAGAACTGTGCTCACCATAGAAACCAAGCAAGAGATAATAACCAAAGTAGAGAGTGGGCAGAAGATGTCTGATGTTGCTAGGCAGTATGGCTTGAGCCAGTCTACAGTAGGCACAATCTTAGCTAAGAAAGATATAATCAAGAAGACTCGAGCAGCTAAAGGAGTAACGAAAATCACATCTTAGAAACAAAGATGTGCCATCCATGAAATGAAAAAATGGGGAGATTGCTTTTAGTTTGGATAAAAGAAAGGGAAATGAAAAAAGATGTAACTAGTATGACTATCATTCAAGAGAAGGCTAGAGAAATTTTTGAAGAACTGAAGAAAGAAACTGAGGAGATAGAATTGAAGGCTATCACTGGATGGTTTGCAAAGTTTAGAAGGAGATCTGGCATTAAACATGTGGTAATGCACAGTGAGTCTGCTAGTGCAAATAAAGAAGAAGCTGAGAAGTTCTGTCTCAAATTTCAAGAATTCGTTAAAAAAAGAAGGATATTATCCAGAACAAATTTTCAATTGTGATGAAACTGGTTTATTTTGGTAGCGCATGCCGAACTGTACCTACATCACGAAAGATGAGAAAAATATTCCTGGGCATAAGCCCATGAAAGACCGATTGACGTTACTTTTGGGAGCTAATGCTAGTGGTGATATGAAGCTTAAACTGCTTCTTGTCTACTCTGAGAACCCTAGAGCATTCAACAAAAATTCTATAATTAAAGAAAGACTGCCAATGATGTGGAGATCGAATGAAAGGGCATGGGTCACGCAGGTTCTTTTCAAAGAATGGCTGTTTAAAGTTTGTGCCCCAAGCATCAAGGATTACCTTCAGACCAATGAATTGCCATTGAAAGCACTGTTGCTATTGGACAATGCACCAGGACACCTAAAAGACCTTGAAGATAATTTGCTGGAAGGCTTTCCCTGGCTGACAGTTCAGTTTCTGCCTCTAAATACCACTTCATCGATTCAGCCAATCGATCAGGAGGTTATTGTGGGTTTCAAGAAATTGTACACTGGCTCGCTGTTTCATCGGTGTTTTGAAGCATGCCAGTTCTCCTCAGCGATGACATTAAAAACGTTTTGGAAAGAAAAATTTGATATTCTTGAAGCTATCCAGCTCATTCAAAAGGCATGGTCAGAAGTCACTCAACGACAGTTGAATTCTGCTTGGCAAAAGCTGTGTTCATCCTGCATTCAGGAAGACGGGATGATGTTCCTGAAATTATGGATGAAATTGTGACAAGTGCTAGAGATCTGGAATTGGAGGTGAATGAAGATGACATTGAAGAGCTCATAATGGAGCATGAAAATGATCTGACAACAGAAGAACTCCAAGAACTCTTGAATGAAGAACATCAAGAAATCAGCAAGATGTGTTTTCTTCTGAAAAAGAGGAAGACGTAAGAGGACCAATGCTGACATCTGCTGTTAAAGATCTTTTGAAGAAATAGGAGGATGTCAGAACAGTGGTCTTAGAATGGCACCCAAACCAGGTTGAGGTCAATAGGCTTGGGGATCTCTACAACGGCAATGCTATTAATCACTTCCGAAAAATCCTGAAGAAGAGAGAAAAGCGATTAACATTTAACAGATTCTTTAACACCCCACAAACGAAAAAAAAAACATGACTGATGACAATGCAAGACTGTGTATGTATGTATTATTGTTATTATAAATAAATGTAGTACGAAATTATATAATTTTTATTTTTTTTTGGTTCTCCAGAACGAATTAATCAAATTTCCATAAAAATCTATGGTAAATCAATGATTGGTTAATGAACAATTCGGGTAGCAAACATCGTCTTTGAATGGATTATGTTCCTTAACTGATCATCCTCTGTGTATATACATAGACAACCCACATTATATTTCAAACAGTAAAGTGACAATGATTTGATCTACTGTTATTGTACTGCCTGACCTTGAGTGAAAAAAAAAAAAAAAAAAAGCTACATCAAGGCTATGTGTTATAAATAGGATATAATTATGATGTAGATTTTATTTTTCACTAGAGGTCTGGCCAGTAGAATAACAATTGATCATATCATTGTCACTTTGGCATACTTTGAAATGTAGTGTAGCTTGTCTCTGCACGCACGCGCACGCACACACACAGTTTCCATAATTTATCAAAATGCATGCTGATCATTGTTTAACATTAAAGGAAAGGATTACAACCTTCTGTGTTGTTTCTACCATATCTTTCTATTTTTTAAACTTTGGTGACCACATTCCTCTCTCTCTCTCTCTCTATACACAATTCCATTGGCCAAATATCATCTGTTACTTGCTGCTAGATCTTTCTGACTGACTCCCTGTCTCCATAAAACTCAGATGACTTTATTTGAACACTGTAGTTCAGATGTAGTCCCACTTTAGAAGCCTTAGATAAGACTTCTAAAGCGGGAGAATAATTACTTTATTACTACTACTGCTGGTGCTGGTTAGTGTTCTCTTCAGTATTGTAGTTTTCCACCTTAGCAGCATGGCCTCTAAGTGAAACTTTCTAAAGCTCTTTTCTCTTATCTCTGATGATTCTGGTATTATACATGCATGGCAGTATTCCAGTAGGCCCATAAAGTATCTTTGTATCTTCTAAATGGTTCCAGTGCACCTATTAATTTCCTCTGCTATCATAACTGAATTATTCCGAATTACAGTGGTACCTTGAGATACAATGCCCCAACATACGAGTTTTTTGAGATACGAGCCGTCACTAAGGTCGATTTTTTGCCTTGAGTTACGAGCCAGAATTTGAGATACGAGTCTGCTTCGGTGACGTCACAACCACCACTCTGCTCAGATTCCCAACTCTTGCGCATTGTTCAGTTCACATGTTTACCTCACCGCAGAAGCATTTCTGTCGTGTTGAGTTTTAATTTTGTGTTTTTTTTTTTTTTTATGTACAGTTATTTAGTTAATTTTTTTTGTATAACCATGAGTCCAAAGAAGGTGAGTGTAAAGAACAGTGGTGAGAAAAGGAAAAAGGTGATATCCATGGAATTAAAGCATGAAATAATGGGCAAACATGAGCAAGGCATAAAAGTAATAGACTTGGCAATGCAGTACGATCACACTACTTCTACGATATGTACTATTCTGAAGCAGAAGGACTCAATAAAGGCTATAACTCCAGCTAAGGGTGTTAAAATTATTTCAAAGCTACACAACTCTGTCCATGAAAAGATGGAGAACCTGCTGAATTTTTGGTTGACAGGGAAGCAGCTTGCAGGAGACACTGTGACAGAGACTATAATTTGTGAGAAGGCACGAGCATTTGCTGCAGCAGACCCCAGATACTTCAGCACAGGAGGCTTCACAAGAGCAGTTCAAAGCCAGTCATGGGTGGTTCGAAAATTTCCGAAAAAGGACCGGCATTCACTCCGTTGTCAGGCATGGTGAGGCAGCGAGCTCTGATTCTAAGGCAGATGAGGAATTTGTAAAAACCTTTGCTGAATTGATTGAAGCCAAAGGATACATCCCTCAACAAGTTTTCAACTGTGATGAGACAGGGCTCTTCTGGAAGAAGATGCCAAGCAAAACTTACATAACGGCAGAAGAAAAGAATATGCCAGGTCACAAGCCCATGAAGGATAGGTTGACCCTCGCACTACGTGCAAATGCGAGTTGCGACTGCAAGATCAAGCTGCTGCTCATATACCACTCAGAAAACCCAAAGCCTTCAAGACACAAGGTTTTAAAAGAAAAACTGCAGGTTATGTGGAGGGCAAACCAAAGGCGGTGGTCACCAGGCAGTTTTTTGTGGAATGGGTCAACTTGGTTTTTGGTGGTCCTGCCATTAAGGAATACCTCGAGGTCAATGACTTATCCCTGCAAGCCCTTCTCATCCTTGACAATGCTCCTGCCTACCCACCAAACCTTGAGGTTGACATCCTCGAGGAGTTCAGCTTTATAAAGGTTTTCTCTACTTTCCACCCAACACCACCCCTATCTTACAGCCCATGGACCAACACAGGTGATCTCCAATTTCAAGAAACTTTTTACCAAACACATGTTCTGACACTGCTTTGAGGTTACGGAGAGCACAAACCTCACCCTTCGAGAGTTCTGGAAGGACCACTACAACATTGTCATATGCCTCAAAATTATTGATATGGCCTGGCAGGGTGTTACAAAAAGGACCTTGACCTCTGCAGGAGATTAGTACAACTGCAGAAGCAGAGAAGGTTATCTCTTCAAGTGAGATAAAGAAAGTGTTGGCAATGTGGGAAAAAGTTTCGGACCTTATTGAAAAGAAACACCCTGAAAAAGTTGCAACTGGTTGTGCAGCGGCGCTATTTAATGACACTTGCCTAACTCATTTTAAAAACATTCTAAAAGGGAGGAAGAAACAAAGCTCCTTGGACAGGTTTCTATTGAAACGCCCTGCAGATGAAAGTGACGAAAGCGTGAAAAAAGAAAAAAACTAGTGAAGCAGAAAATTAAGTTAAGCAAAAGTGAAATGAAAGAAAAAATTAATACCATACGCTAATCGGCTCCGCCAACATCTGTTTATTTCTTTAGAGTCTCTTTTACATGTATGTATGTATGTACAGTATTTGGTTTTATTTTGTTTGTATACAATATTTGTTCATTATAAATACATTATTACAAAAAAATTGGAGTGGTTTTTTTTGGGGGCTAGTATGAATTAATCTCATTTTAATTAATTTCAATGGGGAAAATTGATTTGAGATATGAGCATTTTGACTTACGAGCTCGGTCTAAACTTGTATCTCAAGGTACCACTGTATTTTGGAAGAGTTGGCTATGTTACATTTGATACTGTTATCCTTGCTCCTTTTTCGATATTTCTAAGAACATTTTGGGATTAATTTTAGTATTCTATAATAAATTTAGTTTAATCCTTTATCCAAGTGTAAGCAGACAAAGTTTGCACCTGAAAATATCTTCAGGACTGGGGTAAGGTAGTGCAACACCAGGAAACTCTGAGCAAAGGTGGACCGGGCTCTCGTCACTCCTTGTCTCAGTATCTCCCATAATGCAAAGCACATCTCCTTGTGGACACGTATACTGCTATGCATTAAGGGAAGGGTCACTACCCAGACCGGTTTCAACCTTTATTGAGGTCTCGTTAGTGGGAGGCAGACCCAAGGAGTGATGAGAGCTCGGTCCACCTTTGCTCGGAGTTGCCTGGTGTTGCACTACCTTATCCCAGTCCTGAAGATATTTTCATGTGCAAACTTTGTTTGCTTACACTTGGATAAAGGATTAAACTAAATTTATTATAGTCTAACCAAGTGAAAAATAAACTTCCAAAAAAAAATTTTAGTATTCCTAGATAGTTATTATTGAAATTTAGCTTTACAGATTTAGCAATTAAAAGTTGAAGCCATTTAGGTAACACTAACTTCAGGGAAGACCTAGAATGCATATTAATCCTTGATAATGTTAATGAGATCAGTGATAGCAGATGACTTAAAACCTCAAACTATTAAGATCATTGTGTTTTGTTTTCTTGTGATTCCATCAGAAAAGGATTTTGCAAAAGAAATTATGCTTTTCAAAATTGCAAAATAATCAATGAGGTCAGCAGATCTGAGTATTTGGGAACCATTATTAATGTGAAGAATTGTTATTCTGACGGCATCAGAAGAAGACTAGGAATGGCTAAGTTAATACTTAGCGAAGGATAGGATAGACCAGTTACCAGAAGAACCAACTTCAGATGCTGAATTCAACTGTTTTTTTTCAGTAGTAACTTTTGGATGTGAAAGTTGGAACCTAAAGAGGCCTGATAGTTTCCAGAAAACGATAGTTGCCTTTGAGATGTGGGAGGAGGCTTTTGAAGATTTCATGCATAAAAAGAGACAAATAGATAGGTTCTAAAGAGGATTGGCAGGAGATTTTCTTAAGAGCATGGATAATTCATGAGATTGATAATTCTAAAGACCAGTCAAACCTGCCAGGTCTTAAGAATTAAGGCTTCAGGCATAATGACACCTGCTGGAAATTTTTATTCCATTTCATAGAGCTTTAGAATAACCATACAGTGTCTGCTGGCATCTTATGTAATGTATGCTAGTATGATAGACATAACCCACAGCACAGCACTAGTTAGCTGATGGCAAAAATTCAACTTTATCTATTAGACTCTAATGGTGCATTAGTGCATGTAATTTTCAGCTTATTATAAACAACAGTAGTGTTGGATAATTGATCTGATTTCATATAATAAAAAAGCAGATGACTAATATTCCACCTGTCTTGTTAGAAATGTATAAGGTATAAGAATATTAGGGATGAGCTTCCTTACCAAAACACGTAATTAAAATATGTAGTGTTAGAAGAATGTAAGGGGAAACAAAGACATGACAACTAAACATAAAGGATCATTTGCTAACATTTCTCCATGTGCAGCATTTCTTATGACTTGTTATGAATTTAATTCATAGGCAAAACAAGTTATATTCAATTTTAATCATGATTGTGTAGAATCTATTTCTCAAATTCAGTTTATGAAATAGTTGTAAAACAGGTTATGCAGATTTTTCTTGTTTATGTAATTTCATTTAGTCAGATTTTGTTTTATTTATTTTTATAGTGATGTTGGTAGAGCTAATCTCCGTGAAAGATCTATACGGCGGCACACTCATATTGGAATTACTCCTGTAGGAACTAGTGGTGAGTAATTATTCTCAAGATATTGTGCTTTTTGAATTCTCTTAAGATGAAGCTGATTTTAGTAGAGCTATTCATTTAGACATAGACAGTAGCTTCTAGAATTTGAGTGCTTTGACATATTTTCTTTCTTTCAACATGCATTTTGTAGTCAGAATTATAAAACTTAATTTTGGGATATTTAGATCTTGAGAATGTTAATATGTTCACTGAACAAAAAAGCATTTATTGTTATTATTATCATCACCATTATCAGAAACTGCCAGGGAGTCAAGGCCTCATCAAGGGAGGCCAAACATCACTCACACCAGCTGTCATACCTTCTCTTAAACTTAAACTTATTCACACTAGATACACTCACTACTTCAACAGGCAAACTATTCTACTCATTCATGGTTCTAAGAGAGAAAACTCGAGCTCTTACTCCTTTCTTAACTGCACACATACTTAACTTTCATAGATGCCTCCCTTGCTCTCTCTCTCCACTTTCCATATAATGAAAAATTTTATCAACTGATATTATTATTATTATTATTTCGTGGCACCTCCAAGGAGTCCAAGACTCATCGAGAGAGGACACACACATACTCTACAACTTTCCATCTCCACCACTATATCAAACCTCTACCACCATCATCATCTACATCAACACCATCTACTGCTCACCACCACCAATATTTTTTGTCTGTAAATTGTGTGTGTTCTGGAGGGCTGATTTGTTTGTATGTGGGATGAGAAACCCAAGATTCCAGGAGAAAAAATCCTGCTACCTCTGTATGAGATCGACTAACTCACCTTCAATTGAAAAAATCCATATAAAAATTCTACGAGAATCGAACTTAGGCCTTTTCCAATGAAAGGGTGCACCGTACCATCATTCTTCCAATTGGGCTCCTGTAACACCCTCTCAAAAGTTTATAAACATCTACCATATTGCTTCCTCTTTCTTGTGTCTACCAGTGTCTGCATGCAGTCCACATACACTCATTCTATCCTCATAATCTACCTTCCATTATCTGATTACATCTTTGTAACCCTTCTTTGCATCCTTTCCTTTATCTTTTCTTTATCTCTTCAAAGCCTAGGAGATGAAAAAATATGCTCACAGTATTCCAGGTACAGTTGTAATAAGACCTTGGAAAAAAAAAGAAAACGACTTTCTTATCCTTACATGTCAGTATCATTTCAGCATTGCAGTTAACCTCTAAGTTGTATTTGCAATTTTTGTTATGTGACTTTTGAACCTCAAATTCCTATAACTTTAAGGTCCCTTACTTCATTGCTTTCTCCACCATTACTTACTTCATAATCCCACCATTACAACATGCAGTTGGATGTCTCATCATGCCAAAGTGCAAAACTTTACACTTACTAACATGGAGTTGATCATCATTATCATTTGCCATGCTTCCAGCCAATTCAAAGCATTCTGTAAATGCTGCGCATCAGTAGCATCCCTGATTGTCCTGCCTACCTTTGCATCATCAGAAAACAATTGAACCTCTCCTTTCAGGTCAGTCCTTTCCAGTATCATTAATATATAGATTGAACAAAATGGTCCAAGGATTGTTCCCTGGTGTACATCGCTGGTCACCTTAAATCTGGCAGATTCATGCTTCCCACACACCATATACCACTTTCTGATATCTGTCCACTAGCCAACTACTTATCAAAGTCAGTAGTTTATCTTCCAATCCCATATTCTCCAGTTTATTTAAGGACTAGATTTTATGCAGCACACTACAGGATTTTGTGGAATTGCAGTATATACACATCCTGGCAGTTAGAAAAGTAGCAGATGAGAAACTGAGGAATGTATGTCTGTTTAAAATGTAGAAAATGGGAAGAGCTTGGTAATATGGAAATTAGCATAATAGACTTCAGCAGTGTTTTTTCAGAAACAAATGCTTATCAAAGGAGATGAGTAACATCATCAAGGGTGATGAAGACAAGCATTATAGGAATAAAGATATGAAATCAGGGAGCATAGTAGGTTTGGAAGATGGTGTTGATTGTTGGGAGATGAATGTAGTTTGCTTGGAGAGAGAGAGAAAGAGGAAGAGAGATGCACTGAGAGAAGTGGAACATATGAGGAGTAAGTTAAGAAGTTTGAAAAAGAGATTAGGAGACTAGAAAGAATAGATGTGAATAATTGCCATAGTCACATTGTTTATCATTCCAGACAAACACTACTCTGGCATTCTATTTTACACTGCACAGATGCAAGTGAGCAAGGAAGGAACAGAATGGTAAGAGACATGATGTATAGAGATTAGATAATCCATGGAGTATAAAATAAAATGCCAGAGTAGTCTGCCTGGAATGATAGACTATGGCATTTAAGTGAGGTGAGAGACAGTGTGAATTGGGTGGCCAGAAATCTGAGGTTTATGCTTGAGGTTGTATGGCAGAAGACCAAGAGAGGGAAGATTATTATTATTATTATTATCTGACACCTCCAGAGAGTCAAAAGACTCATCGAGGGAGAGTGTGCCAACAGCATCGAACGATTGATTCCCTTCCAACTACTAACTGCACTCAAACTTGCTTAGCTTTTTGCGAGCTGTTAGTAGCAGAGGCTCTACCAATCTACCGACCTTTGCTGGCATAGTGTGTTACCTAAGTAGGATAATGCAGAACTAAGGAAAAGCGCATCATTAATGAATATTATGATAGCCAGAACATGTTAAAAGAGAGGCTTGGATTATGTGGATGCCTGGAGTGCATTTGAGGACAGAAAAGAACTGTATGCGAGAAGTGGTCTGTTTGACTGAGGAAGGATGTAGGCATCTGGAGAGAATGTTGTTCTCTGGACAAGTGAGAGTGTTGGTTCAGAGCATATGGGAATAGACACTTGGGAAAAGGAGGAATACATGGTGTAATGCAGAATCCAGTAAAGTTTGGAGAGAATAATGTAGGTATAGAAACACTGACAATGCATTGATGTTTCTTTATTCAAATGCTAGGATTATTCGAAATAAAGGAGATGATTGGTGGCACTGAGAGCCTCAGCCTGTCTAAAGATTATTGGGATCAGTGAAACATGGTTGATCTAAAGATGATATACTGACATGAATAAAAGGAGGGTATAGCATTTTTTTTGCAGGATAGGAAGAGCAAATGCAGTGGTGGAGTATTACTTATAAGTGATGAGTTGTGTTCTCTGAGTAGAGGATTTGGAGATTAATGGCACTAATTGTTTTGAGAGCATATGGCATGAGGTGGCGGTGAGTAAGTCGGGATAATTACTGGGGTGTTGCTGTAAGCCAGGTAGTATAGAGGATGAAGAGATGGAGATGTTTAGGCATTTGAGCTTGGTGAGTGTGAAAAGAATGATTGTTTTGAGCGATTCTAACTATATTATTATTGTATTATTATATTATATTATATTAAGCTATATTATTATTAAGAGAAGCCTCCAGGGAGTCAGGGCTCATCGAGGGAGATTACATAAATGCACCAGCTATCGTACTTGTTATTGAATTCATTCACACTGCTAGTGCATGCAACATCCAATGGTAATCCATTCCAATCATGCACCACTCTATGAGAGAAAAATCGAGATCTCACTCCCTTCTTAGCAACATTCATTCTCAGCTTCCAAGGATAACCTTTTGTCCTTTTCCCACCCTCCATAAAATAAAAAATTCCATCAACTGAAATCAAGTATGACGCTTTTCAGAAGTTTGTAAGTCTCAATCATGTCACCCCTCTTTCTCCTGTATGCTAGTGTCTGCAGTTACAAATTCTCAATCTGTCTTCATAATCAGTATTTCACAATCCTCATATCATTTCTAATATTCTCCTTTGTACTCTCTCTGCTGTATCTGAATCACAATGGAAGCCAGGAGACCAGACCAGACCTACACACAATAGTCCAAATGAGATCTTATCAAGGCCTTGTAAAGAAGCAAAATGACATTCTTATCTTTGCATGTCAAAGTTTGTTTCAACATTGCAATTATCTTTTGACTTGTATTTTCAATCTTTGTTACATGGCCCTGAACTTCAACTTTCTATCTACTAACACAACAAGATCTCTGTTTCTTCCAGCATAATTCGACCTATATAATTCAACATTCAATATCTAATCATGCTAAAGTGAATGACTTTACATTTACTGATATTGAACTGACATCCATTTTCCCATGCCCATAATTTCAGCCTATTCAAATCATTCTGCAAGTACTGCATATCAGCAGTATTCCTGATTACCCAACCTATCTTTTCATCATCAGCAAATAGCTGTACGTCACCTGTCAAATCATTCTCAATGTCATTAATGTACAGTTTGAATAACAATGAACCAATGACTGATTCTTGTGATACATCACTGGTCACCTTAAATCTTACAGGCTCACATTCCCCGTACACACTTTTTGATATCTGTCAGTCAACAATCCTCTTACCAAAGCTTACCAAAATCCAAAAGTATCATGGTGTATCCATGCTCATTGTCTAGCTCAGTGGTTCTTAAATGGTGTTTCCAGGAACACTTGTGTTCTGTGAACTGGTTACAAGTGTTCTGCTAGCGAAAGATGTCACATGACAGTTCTGAGTGTAATTGGCTACTCTGGTCCTAACAACTGAAGACTTCTATGATGTCTAAACCAATAGAATATCTTTTATAGGTCACGTGTTTGCAAGAGAGACTGGAAGGAGCATCTCTTTTACAGTCATTCAATGATGTGTGTTGTCTAACATCGTAATATCGCACAGTCAATTTTTAATGTTTATTTGATCTCTCTGATCCATTTATACAATGGATAAATTTATTATTAAATGAAAATATGATTCTGAGGCAAAGATTAATGATGGGGTAAGTACAACTATAAGTAGTAATAATGTTGCGGAAATACATCTCATACAGAAGATAGCATCATACGTAGTAAAATAAGAAAAATTAATAGACAATATTTGGATGAATATTTAAGTTGTGGTTTTACATGGACCAATGAATAAGAATGTCCTATATGTGGCCAGTAGGAGGAGGAATAATTATCTAAGAATGACATTGTTAGACAAAGATGGTAGCTCAGTGACTGATGCAGAGGACATAGCAGAGTTGTTTAATAATCATTCTGTTTCATCCTGGAGAAGAAGGCTTTAATATTAGAGAGGTGGGGAGGATTCATTGTTTAGAAGAGGTGCAAGAGGAGAATGTGTTTCAAATACTGAGTACTCTGAATGTAATTAAAGCAATGGGACTGAATGGAAAGTTGCTATGGGTTTTGAGAGAATGTGTGAATCACTGACAGCTCTGTTGACTTGGTTTTTCAATGAAATAATGAAATTCACGAAAGGTGTCTAAGGAGTGGAAGTAGGGCAGGATAGTGCCATTGCTAAAGGATGGTAGTAGAATGGAAGTGCCAAACTATAGACCAGTTTATATTTCTTCAGTAGTTGTTAAGATTTTGGAGAAATTAGTGGAAGATCATATACAGCATTGTGCGGATGAGGGTAATGTTATCTGTGAGAGTCAGCATGGATTTATTAAGTGGCACTTGTGTTTTAGTAATCTGGTTGCCTTTCATAATCAAGTAACAAGAGTGATTGATGAAGGAAAGATATATACTTCTATTTTTTTGGATTTTACGAATGTATTTGACAGGGTGCCATATGATATGCCGATATTTAAGGTAGAGCTCATGGGTTTAGATGTCAGGGTAGTGAACTGGATTGGAGATTGTCTGTCTGATAGATATCAGAGAGATGTATACGAGGGAGTGGTGTTAATGTAGCAGACAGGTACATGTACATGTTACCACAGCTCAGTTACTAGGACCTGTATTATTTAACCTGTATATCAATGATTCAATGGGAGAGTGAAAATGATTGCTATAAAAGAGATAATAAAAGACCCGTGAGTGGCGACTAAATTATTAAAGTTGTGCTGGACGTGAGGGTGCACAAGGTATAGTTTTCTGGTGGTAGAATGGGTAGAATTGAGGCATTGGATATGAGAAGGAAGTGAGCAAAAGAGTTGGTAGTTTTAATAGGTATGAATGATTTGACTGAGAACAAAGAGTATGTCAGATTGGATATGGGAACGATGGGCTGCATTTGAGTGGTTATGGTGTGAGATGCTTGGAGAGACTGCTGCTGCTGGAAGGTAGAGAAGTGAATAGAGAGAATGAATCAGATCGAGAGGGGAGTGATGTGGAAGAGCAGGAGAGTAAGACAGGAGAGATTGAAGAAGTGGATATCAATGGGGAAGTGAGTGGTATGAGTATAGAAAATGAGAGAATGGGTGTGCAAGAGGAGCAGGGAAACAGGGTGGATGCTACAAGAGGAGGTGAGAGTATGTGTAGGCAGGAAAGGAATGGGATGTCCAGGGATCAAGAGGAAACAGTTGGAATTGAAAAGGGTTCTAAAATGAAGAAGCAGAAGGGAAAATGGCCCCAGTCTAGCATGGAGAGATCACATCGAGTGAGTGGTATCAGTGGAACTAACTGTAGATCCAGGAATGAGCTGTTGTGTTTGTATACCAATGCTAGAAGTATAAGAAACAAGGCAGATGAAATGGTTGCACTAATTGAGTCTGTTCACCCAAAGATTGTCGGAATAAGTGAGACATGGTTGGAAGAGGATGACATCCTGACAGGAATAGAGATGGAAGGGTATGATGTGTTTCATGAGGTTAGAAGGGGTAAAAAGGGAGGGAGAGTGCTATTGATGATAGAGAAAGAGTTATGTCCATACAAAGTAGAGATGCAAGACGGAAATAGTGTGCCAGTGGTTTTGAGGCAATATCGAATGTGATAGAGGTGAATGGAATCAAATACTTGGTGGGATGTTGTTATAGACCTTGTAATGTGGATGGTGGTGATAGTGAAATGTATAGTCAAATTAGCCAAGCAAATAAGAAAAGGGTGATCAATATGGGTGATTTTAATTATGGCAATATAGACTGCAATGATGAGATAGCAACTGGAAGTAAAGAAAATGAGTTTCTTGAGTTTTTGAGGGATAACTACCTCAGACAGTATGTAACAGAGGGCACACGAGGATTAAGGGTCTTGGATTTGCTAATCTCATCAGAGGATGTAATTATAAATGAGGTGTCAAATCATCCACCAATTGGTGAGAGTGACCTCATGGTCACTGTGGTCACTCATGACCAACCTGGGTGGTTGCCAGCAGTGCAAGGACCCCTCTGAGAAAAGGGTATATGTGAAACTACAAGGGAAGGTGATTATGAAGAGCTCAGGAGACAGCTTGCGGGTGTAACATGGAATGAGGAGTTTTTGGAAAAGAGATCAGTGCAGCTTGGGGTATTTTCAAAAACTATCTAGTAGACGCAATGTCTAAATGTATTCCAAGGGTGAGAAGGTTAAATAAGGTATGTGTGAGATGGATGAATAAAGAGATCAAGCATGCGATACAGAGAAAAAGGGCATTGTGGAGGCAGCATAAGAGAAGTGGAAATAACCAATTTCATGAGGTCTACAAAGACCAGGCAAGGAGGGTGACTTGGTTAGTGAGAGTAGCTAAAGAGAGGTATGAACAGCAGTTAGCTAATGAAACCAAAAAGAATCCTAGAGAGTTCTTTCGATATGTAGCCAGCAAAAGAAAGAATGATTATGGAAGGATGACATTCATTGGATAGAATGGTATAAAGACAGAAGGTGTGGTGGAGATACTTAATGAGCAGTTCATGAAGATCTTTTAATCTTGTGAATGTGATTCCATGGAGAGATTGAGAGCAGTTGATGATGGGGAGGAGAGACTGACTGTAAGTGAGCAAGAGGTGTTTGGGGAGTTGAGTAAACTAGATGTAAATAAGGCTGTGGGACTTGATAATATATCACCACGTATTCTGAAGGAAAGTGTGAGAGTTGACACCTGCCTTGACTTATTTTTTTAATACGAGTCTTGCACTTGGTCAAGTTTCCAAGGAGTGGAAGGAGGGCAAGATTGTGCCACTTCATAAAGGAGTTGATCGAACTCAATCATCAAACTATATGCCTATCCGTGTGTCAGGTGTTGTGGATAAGTTTTTGGAGAAGCTTGTGAGAACTAGGATCCATAGTTGGGTAGACAACAATGATATAATCTTTGATGGGCAGCATGGATTTGCTAAAGGGAGGTCATGTTTTATTAATCTACTTACTTATTACAATAAAGTGACTGCTTCCTTGGAGAAAGGAGAAGGATACACAGTAATGTACGTGGATTTTGCAAAAGCTTTTGATAGAGTACCTCATGATAAGTTGACAGTGAAACTAAAGCAGATGGGGTTGGATATTAGATTAGTGCCTTGGATTGGAGACTGGCTATCTGATAGGTATCAACAAGTTGTGTATGGGGGTGCGATATCCAGGAAAAGGAAAGTCACTAGTGGGGTGCCTCAGGGGTCTGTTTTAGGGCCATTACTATTTAACTTATATATTAATGATATCGGCGAAGATTTGGATGGAGATATTCAGTTGTTTGCAGATGATGCAAAGTTGGAAGGAACCATAAAGAGTAGTGAAGATGTTGTGGCCTTGCAAGAAGACTTGAATAAATTGAGTAATTGGGCACAGAAATGGGGATGTGAGTTCAATGTTGCAAAATGTAAGGTTTTAAAATTTGGAAAACAAAGATGGGATGCAGAATTTATGATTGGTGAGAATATATTGTTGGAGGTAGAGAAAATAAGAGATCTGGGGGTGATAGTGGATAAGGATCTAAAATTTAGGGGACACATCACCAAAATTGTGAAGACAACACAAAGGCTTCTGAGAATGATGCGGAGGACACTGACTTGTAGAAGTAGGGAGATTCTTGTTCCTTTGTATAAGGCTTTGATTAGGCTACACATGGATTTGGTCACCGGGTTTTCAGAAGGATGAAGAGATGGTTGGAAAGGGTCCACAGGAGACTGACTAAGGTAGTTTCTGCCTTCTGGAATGTCGAGTATGAGGATAGATTGAGAAGATGTAATTTGCAGAGTCTGGTGGACAGGATGAAGAGGGGAGATATGATTAAAAACCTACAATTGGTAATGAGTTGTTATAAGATCAATAGTGGAGAAGTTCTACAGAGAATAGTGGGAGATCAGGGGAGAACCAGATGTCATCCCTAGAAACTGTATAAAGAGGGTGTGAGTAGGGGAGTGAGAGGCAGGTTTTTTTCGAGCAGAGTTGTGAATGATTGGAATGCCTTGCCTGAGAGTGTGGTGTCTGCAAGGAGTTTGAGTGTGTTTAAGGCCCAGTATGATGAGATATGTGTGTTTGTGATAAATGGACCTCCCAGATGAGTCTTTGACTCCATGAGGTCTTGGGGTAATAATAATAATAATAATATCCATGCATAATAATAATAAACAAAGGTAGTAAGCATGCTGTCTAGGTATGACAGTGGTGAGATGAGGTGGAGAGCAAGGATTATGAATGATATGTTAGCTGAAATGTGTGAGGAGAAATGAGTGCAATTTATTAATGTTTGGAATGAGTTTAAAGGACGAAATGAACTATATAAGAGTGATGGACTGCATTTGAGTGAATCGCTTGGAGAGACTGCTGGAAGGTAGAGAAGTGAGTACAGATAATAAAGCTGATCAAGTGAGGAGCGATGTGAAAGAGCGGGAAAATAAGACAGGAGAGATTGAAAAGGTGGTTATGAATGAGGAAGTGAGTGGCACGAATATAGAGAATGAAAGAATGTGTGTGCATGATGGACTGTGAAATGAGGAGGCTCAATGTGGACAGGGGAATGTTCTCATATCATGGTCCCATATCTTCCCTCAGAATGCTTGATTGTCTGGAAGAGACCTATTTGATTAATAAATGACCTCTCTATTCTCTCTCTGATTGACTCACTCTCTCTCTCTCTCTCTCTCTCTCCAATCACTTTTCCATAAACACTGCATTATGCGGAGAATAAGACAGGAGAGATTGAAGAGGTGGTTATGAATGAGGAAGTGAGTGCAACGAATATAGAGAATGAGAGAATGTATGTGCAAGATGGAACAGGGAAATAAGGAGGCTCAGGGTGGACAGGGGAATGTTCTCATATCATGGTCCCATATCTTCCCTCAGAATGCTTGATTGTCTGGAAGAGACCTATTTGATTAGTAAATGACCTCTCTCTCTCTCTCTCTCTCTCTCTGATTGACTTACTCTCTCTCCAATCACTTTCCTATAAACACTCTGCATTATGTCTTTTCTATAGGTATTTCTATTGACTCTGTTCCACTGAACTCGTCACCACCCCTCCAATTCCCTCTAATCATGTACAAACATGAATATTTGCTGCTTGTCAACATCCGCATAGTCATAAGCTCCAAACTCAACTAACCAACTTCTCATCTTCTTCATTCATTCCGTATACTTCTGCCCCAATGACATTTTCTCCACTGAACACAACCTCCAACTATTCAAGAAACATAAGAGATTTCTTTCTAGTCTCTCCAGTCACTTGCCCATACTGTCATGTCATTATGTTATAGATTTCGAGATTTTTTGTGTGGGGAGTCTCTCATATGAAAAAAATAAAATAAAAATTCGATTTCTATATCTAGATCTCATAGATGGTCTTCAGTTTCAGGTTGTATAAAACCAATGCTTTTTTTTTTAGAATTTTTGGGACAGTACACAACAGCACAGCATACCAGCACATTTACGAAGGTGGTCTGAAAGGTTCTCGACCTAACAATGAAAAAACGAATTTATAATTTCAAAATTATTTTTATTTTTCAACTTAATCCCTTAAGACTAGGTTCTCTGCAAAATACCCCTCTACAGCTGCAATCACCTCTTGATTCGAAGAAAAATGCTGACCAACGAGGAAGAGTTTTAATTTTAGGAAGAGAGAGAAGTCAGAGGGAGCCAAATCTGGGGAATAGGGTGGTTGCTTCAACAATTCATAGTGCAGATCCCTTAATTTTCCCATTGCCAAAACACCTTTGCAGGCAAGTGCATTGTCCTGATGAAAGATGATTTTTTCTTCTGCAAACCGGGTCTTTTCTCACAAAATTTTTTCATCTAGTCTGGTTAAAAGATTGGAATAATATTTCCTGGTTATTCTCTTACCCTTTTCCAGATAATTAATAAACAAAATGCTTTTAGCATCCCAAAACACTGATGACATGACCTTTCCTGCTGATGGAACCGACTTTGTCTTCTTTGGCACTGAACAACAGGCTTCTATCCACTGCTTTGCCTGCTGTTTGGATTCTGGTGTGTAATGGTGAATCCAAGTCTCATCCATAGTAATAAATCGATGCACAAAATCAGTTTTATTCTTGTCAAAACACTCCAAGCACTATTCAGAGATTTTCATGTGAGTGTGTTTTTGATCCGCTGTGAGCAAGCCCGGCACCCATCTTGCACAAAGCATTTTCATTTGCAATTCTGAAATGCCTGTAGTCTCAGCAGTTTCATGAACATGTATTGGTCATCCAGTGCCATATCGTGCACTTGATCAATGATTTCTGGTGTTGTTATACTTTTTGGACGTCCTTCACATAGATCAACTTCAAGGCTGGTAATGCCATGTTTAAACTCAGCAGCCCATTTCTTAATTGTCGAAAATGAAGGAGAAGAGTGCTCATAAACTTTTATGAATTCAAATGAATTTCTTTTGGCATTAAACCTTCTATTACAAAGAATTTTATAACCGCACGATACTTAATTTTATCAATTTCAAGGGATTCAGACAACACTTTTGCTTCAGCCAGCTGTATAAAACAAACTATTTGATAGAATGACTTGCAATTTCACATAGATGGTTATGACAGATGTACCAACTTGGAAAAAAAATCTTGCAGATAGTGTTGCCATCTATGGTCAAGTCCGAGAACTTTTCAGACCTCCCTCATATTAACAGAGACATGTAATATACTGATTCGGTATGGTTTTAATTTTCGACTTTTTCTGCTAGCAAAGAATGATATAATGGCACTTGCGGCTTTACAAAGAATAGTGCTGTAAACCATCTATTCATTTGTCTTTATTAAATTGGCTTTAACACATCATATAAAGGAGTAATGTATTATTTACTGTTTTCTCAAATGATGTTGTACTGTATAAAAGTCTGACCACTTGCAAACGCATATGTAAAGATGGGTGCATTTATTTGTTAAGTTTCATTATGTGCTAATTGAATTACAAACTGTAGAGATGAAGTGAGGAGCTATAGTTATGTATGTACATTCTCAAAAAAAAATGCAAATGATGATTTTTTTTTTTTTTTTTTTTTTTTTTTTTTTTTTTGTCATGGAATTGTTGAATAGCTCTTTTGTGATTTTCACATAAAGTCTCTGTTATTTCTTTTGTAGGTTCTCCAGACATTGGAAGATTAAGAAGACATGGATCAGCAGTTGGTGGAAGAATACAGGTATGTTATTGTTGTAGGTGAAAATGCTTTAGAAAACTTTTCTTTAAATTTGGATGAAACTGAATTTTATAAATGCAAAACTCAATGTTATGAGTATTTATGAATATTATTATTATTATCACATCAACCTTTACACAACTTCTATGGATGGCCTCTATTTCTTTTCCTTTCACCTTCCGGCCTTTTTATAATCCCACTGTATTAATCTGATAAAATCCAATCATTAACTTAAATGCCTCTATCGCCTCTCTTCCACCTATCCACTAAACTCTGCAATTTATATTCCCTTAATCTCTTCCCATAGCCAGCATTCCAGATCCAGATTTGGTCACCTAGTTTTCATTGTGATATGGAAAAATGGAGAACGTCCAGTGACAAGTAACCAGGACCTTCTCCATGTTTATTTATCACAATGAAAACTAGGTGACCAAATCTGAACTTGGTAGTCCACATGTGGTCTGACCTATGCAAGCACAGTCACCTCTTTATCCTTATTTGTGATGTTCTTATCCTAGTGATAATGCAGTGTGCAGTCTTTGCTACACTGCAAGGTATGCTCTAAACCAGCGCTTCCCAAACTGTGGGCAGCAGCACCCTCGGGGGCTGTAGGTTTTGTTGACGGGGCCATCAAATAATCAAAACAAATTGAAAATGTTTTAAGACTAAGTAGATTTTTTTTAATCTTAAAAGAAAAGTATTTAATTTTTATTATTTATTATTTCTTTTTTGTTATTTTTTATATTTTAATGGAAAAAAATCACACATTGGTGCGGGTTCACAAATTTTGCTTCCTGCATATTTCAGCACTTAATGAATATTAGTAAATATATGCTTATTCATATAAGTTTCATTTCAAAGCAGAAATCTAAGAATTGCAGTTTCAAACATTTCACTTGATATTGCCTTTTTGTGTAGCAGTATTGAAACACATCCATCACATTAAATTGTTATTAAACTTCTTTTATGTTTTTAATTATTTCTTTATTATTAATCATTTTACATTTCATGTGCTTGTACTGCAAATGTACAATAACAATCTATGTATTTAAAAATATGAGATAATATGCCATGTCAAATGTGTACATAAGACGCTAAAAATGTAATATTTGCATTTGATTTTTGCAATATTTGCTGTGTATGTTTTGTATTGAATATAATTACAATAAATATTATAATAATATATGTTCTATATTACAATTTTTTTTTGAAGGGATCGTGAAATATTTTAATTTTTACAAAGGGGGCCCTGACATCCAGAAGTTTGGGAAACACTGCTCTAAACTTCAGTCTGTCAGCCATCACCCTCAGATCATAAATCTCATTCATTTCTTTTAACACATTGCCATCAATATGGTGCACAGCCTTATAATATTATTATTATTATTATTACGGGCAACTCCAGGGAGTCCTTAGACTCATCGAGGGAGGCCCCAAATCATGTTCATCACAACTATTCGACATTCACACAGTATCTATCATACCTTGCCTTAAACTCATTCACTGTCACAACACCCACTACAGACTCTGGCAGCTTATTCCACTCATTCACCACTCTAAAAGTAAAGAACCCAGCTCTAACACCTTTACGAACCACACTCTTGCCCAGCTTCCATGGATGTCCCCTAGTCCTCCCACCACCAGCCCTTTCTCAAAAATATCTTCTGAATTAATTTAATAGAAACCCTTCAGTAATTTGAATGTCTCAATCATATCTCCCCTCCTCCACCTATCAACCAATTTCTGCAACCCACAAATCCTCAACCTGTTCTCATAAGGTTCATTCCACAGACCTGCAAATGTTATTAAATGGATGGCCTCTATTTATTTTTCTTTCACCTTCTGGCCTTTTTATAATCCCACTGATCTCTTATATACTTATATACTCCAATGTGCAACTGACACCTTGCACTTAGCTATATTAGAACTATAATTCCACTTATTTGATCAAGCTAAAAGTCTGTTCAAATCTTCCAAAAGAGAAGAATTAATATCAGCAGAGTTTCTTATAGTTCTCCTGAAGTTTGTATCATTTGCTAACATTATCACTATCGAAGATCCCAGTCAGTTCAAAGTGAAATAGCATTAAAAAATAAAATAGCAGGCATCCAAGAACAGAATCCTAGGGCACACCACTCATTATCTTCCTGTTTTGAGACACTGCCCATCACACAAAACTTGCTGGCATTGTTCATAGAGATTGTACCCTAGCTATCTAGCCAATTTCTTAACAATTCCCATCTTCTGCAGCTTGTACATCAAACTCTTGTGAATCTATCAAATACCTTTGCTAAGTCCATGAATATCATTGTATATAAATCTCAGAGTTCATGATATCCAGATATTTCTGGATCATGAAGCACCTCTGAGACTTGCCAGAAGCAGGAAAGTGAAGCGATGGAAGTTAATTCTGAAAGGTGAGAAATCAAGAGTGGTGTAGAGAATGGAGTTGAAGGAGTAAATGATAGGAAATAAATGTGAAAGAGAGTTTAAATGAGGTTGTTGAAGGCAACAATAACGTACACTATGTGAAGAATAGTCCAACTGAATGTCAGATAGCAAGCGTTAAAGCAACAAAGACGAAAGTGCATTTGACCAAGTAGACACAGCAAATGGCAGTGATAAAGTAATTCAGGACACAAATGCAGAGTTATAACTTACAGCAAGCTATTTTAGATCTAAATGAGATAGCCAAAGATTATGGTATAATAATATCAACAGAAAAATCAAAAACTATGGCCTTTAAAGGACAAGATCCAGTAAGAACTAAAATAGTAATAGATAACAAGATCTTAGAATAGGTGAATTCATTTAACTACCTAGGATGTATGATCACATATGAAAATGAAAACGATATAAACCTAAAAATTGCAAAATATTTAAAAATAACAGGTATAATTAACTCTGTATTTAAACCAAACCTAGTTCAAAAACAAACCGGACTAAAAGTATACAACACATTATATACAATACATTGTCTTATTGTATGGAAGTGAAATCTGGACAATAAAACAAAAAGCCAAACAACGATTAATAACAGCAGAAATGAAGTTTATGAGAAAAACTGCAAAGTATACTCTATTTGATCACAAAAGAAACAAAGAAATTATGAAAGAATTAAACCAAGAACCAGTAATAGAAAAAATTAAAAAATAGCATAAATGGATGGAACACATTCAAAGAATGAAAACAGAAAGATTACCAAAACAAGCCTTAAAGTACAAGCCATTAGTAAAAAGAAAACCAGGATGTCCTCTTAAAAGATTCAATGATGACTTCTAAGGCTGGAACAGGCCACGCTAGGCCTAAAATCTTGACATGCATGATGATGATGAAATGCAGAGTTGGTGAAGATGAGGCCTTAGAAGTCATCAAATAAACGAAGAAATTATTCATAATTTCTTCGTTTCTTTTGTGATCAAATAGAGTTATATTGTGATCAAATAGAATAATGGAGATAGAGATTAAGTGATTGTAGAGTGAAATGTGAGGAAGACTGGAATAAAAGATAGCAATATCAAGGTGGTGATGAATGATCCAAGAGTAACTATGGAAAAGGGATTCAATTGTTAAAAGCATAGTTAATGAGAAGGTGCATAAGGTGTAAGTTAGCAAAAGAGTTGGTAGTGGTAGGCACAAATGATTTGGTTGGTAACAAGAAGAATGTTAGGATGAATATATATATATATATATAGAGAGAGAGAGAGAGAAGGAACACAAGACAGATGAGGAAACAGGAGGGGGGGGGATCAGGGTCAGATACTCTCACATCCATACTACCAGCTTCATATCTATCTCCATTTGCTTCAATTTTTATTATTATTATTATTATTCAGGCCTCCATGGAGTCAAAAGACTCATCCTTCCTAAGAAACACAAAGTCTATCAAGACTTATGGTGGGAGGTCCCTCTTAGGAAACACATAGTCTATCATACCACTCCTTAAACTCATTGACCATTCTCATTCTCCACTCTATTAGGCAATGCATTCCATGGTTCAACCACCCTTCATGCAAAGAAACCATTCCTCACCCCCTTGCTCACAGTTTCCTTTCATAACTTCCAGGGATGGCCTCCTTGTCGTCACTCCTTCCCACTGTTCAACCAAGCGAAAGAACTCCCCAGTGTCAACCACGTAACCATTCTCAACAGTTTAGAAGTCTCAATCATATCACCTCTCCTTCTTCTATCCACCAAACTCTGCAGTCCACATCCCCTCAGCTGATCCTCATAACTAACATTGTACAATCCTGAAACCATCTTTGTTATCTGCCTTTGTACCCTTTCCACAGTTAATTTATTCCCTTCAAATCCTGGGGACCAAATCTGAGAACAATAGTCTAAGTGTGGTCTGATCAGAGTCTTATACAATGGAATGATAACTCTGAATGATAATGAATTATAACTGAGTTCCATGTGGAATTCTGTAAAATGTCTTATTACTTAGGCAAGGACTACCCTTCACAAAACCATGCTGGCCCAAACTATCATATTCCTGTACACCCATTTCTGAATTCTGCCTTTTATTAACTTATCCAATACCTTAATTTGTTACTTCTGTCTTGGTGCCTCCTTTTTAGCAATGGTACTATTTTGTCCTCTTTTCATTTCCTTATTACCTTCTCAGAGTTGAGACTTAAATTAAACATCTTGGTATTAGGAGTTACTGATTCTTCTGCAGTTTTATGTAATAAACAAACTGATATAGAAAGAAAAGTCAGAGAGTAAAAATCTTGCTACCTAGATATGATAGTACTGAATTAGAAGGAAGGCAATGATAGCAAATGATTTCATGTGCAGGCTATGTAGAAGAAATGGATGCAAGTTTATAGATGCATGGAGTATGTTTGATGGCAGATAAGACTTGTATAAGAGGGATTATAATAATAATAATAATAATATTAACAGATGAAATTCTTCTAAGGAACAAATACAAGATATATTCAGGCAAATAATGAGGGAAAAGATAGGTATCTATAGTATCAAATCCTAATTTCAAGGATAATCTTCTTGAATGGCAGGCAATAGCAAGTATACTGATGTGGACAAATATCAGAATGGGTTATTGGACAATTAGACTTATTGTGCTTTCCATTAAGCATATCAGAACATCAGAGCACATGCTGACAAGTGAAGTCAGCATGCGCTCTGAGGGAATACAAAGAAAAATGTAACAAAGCAAAGCAGTGTGTGAAATTAGCTAAACAAAATTAATGGGAAGATTTTGGTAAGAATATAGAAAATAATTCTTGTAGAATTATTAGAATATAGAAAATAAATAATAAATATTAGGAAGGTACGCAATATTATGGAAGCTGTTGAAAAAGCTTAGAAATGGAGTAAAGAGTACTGTAAAAGGAATGAGAGAAGATAAATGTGACATGTAAACTGAAGATAATCATATTCTAGATGTCTGGAGTAATTACTTGAAAGATTGCTAATTGAAACAAGCAGTGATACCATGATGGTAAGAAACAGTCAAGGCAAAATAATCACTAATACATATCAATTTTTGAAGTAGAAAAAGCCATCAAAAATTGAAATGTAGAGAGACAGCTGGAATAGATGCTATTCAAACAGAAATTCTCAAGTATGGAGGCATAAAAGTTTTACAGTGTGTCTACACTACATAAGTTAGGAGACCTGGTCATCCATCCATTTATTCATTGGACATCAACAGATGCTGTATGGTTATTCAAATTCTTGTTGATGTGCCACACGCCAGTCCTCACTACGTGGTCCTATTGTATGCTTTTCTGCAGGCTTCAACTCTCTGAAGATCAGTCACTCCAGACACACCATCCATCCATCCATCCATCTCATTGATGGTCTACCCCTTCCTCTTTTCCCAGGAACTTTACCTTCTATTACTGTTTTGGGAAGTCCTCCTTCCATCCTTTCAGTGTGTCTAAAGTATGTCATCTTTCTTCTGTCAATATCCTTAAGGAACCTTAAAGTTCTACTGATCCTTTGTAGCACCTATCTGTTTGTCTGCCTTTCAGTATATGATATCGTCAACAGCCTTCTGTAACATCACATCTCAAAAGCAGCTATCCTTTTCCTATCAGACTTCTTTAGGTTCCAAGTTTCACATCCATAAGTCACTGTTGGAAAAAACAGCTGCATCCAAAATCCTCAACTTTGTTCCCATCGAGATAGATCTACTCTTCCAGATTTTAGACAAGTCTCTTACTGACTCTTTTAGCCATTCCTAATCTTCCTCTGACATCTGTGAATAACAATTCTTCACATTAATAATGGATTCCCAGGTACTTGAACTTGCTGACTTTCTCAATTCTTTTTCTATTAAGGTACACTTGTTTCTCAGGAACTTCCCTGTTTGTATTTCCTTTCAGAGCCATAATCTTTGTCTTGCTAGGATTGTGAAGAATTTGCCCTAGTTCTTCCTCAGATTACTGATCAATCTACCACCTATCCTAATTCCTGTCTTGAGCAGCATAGATACTAACTTGATCACTGTACAAGTAAGCTTAAAACCTGATAGCATGTTGAGGAAAACCCATTCTTTTCATTACTTCTCACAGTTTCACATATTGAACACAGTCAAATATTTAGAGTAGTCTATGAAACACATTACCATAGGGAGTCTAAATACTTTATGCTTTTCTATGATCTGTCCAAAGCAAAGGATCTGAATCTCTAGTACCCTTACCTTTCCTAAAACCTGCTTATTCCTCAGGCATCTCATCCTTAACTTTGGCTCCAATCCTATTTAGAATGATTTTTAATAAAAGTTTGCTTGCATGAGATATTAAGCAAATAGTTCTATAGTACTTGCAATCCTTCATATCTCCATGCTTATATAGTAGTATGAAAACCAACTTCTTCCAGTCTCTAGGCCATGATCCTGTCTCCCATATCCTTATAATCAAGGATATGGGAGACAGGATCATGAGACAGTGTCATCTTAATTAACTCTGCTGGGATTCCATCTACACCTGGGACTTTATTGCTATTAATCTGTTTAACTGCTCTTTCAACCTCATGCTTAAGTGGAGCAGGTTCCAAATCAAAACATTCCTGATGAGAGAACTCCTCCAAATTTTTATTATTCTTTCTACTGTATAGTTCCTCATAGTATTCTTTCCATTTGATTTTGATTTTGATTTCTTCTGTTAGTACCTTCCATTCCTTTCTTTGATGACATTCAATACCTTGCAGAGGGTTGAATTTCAGATGACTGGAGTAGAGCTCTCATAGTATCCACCTATAAGAAGGGAAATAAAACCGAATGTGAGAATTATAGATGAATTTCCATACTCAGTGCTTTTTGTAAGACTAAATCAAGCATACTTGAGAAAAGGTTAAGAAAATTGCAGAATAGAAACTTGGAGAAGAATAAGCTGTATTCAGACCAAATAGACGTTGTCAGGTTCTTTAATTTTAACTTTAATAAAAACCTCCTATATTTCGGCATACAGGCAGATACATTCACCAGCAATCCCTCCCCCCTCACAATATGGGGTTATAAAAACACTATATAACAGGGCAAAATTAATCTGTTCAGATGACAATGCCCTAACCACATCCTTAATACTTTCTTAGCCAATGGCTACAATCCCCCAAAAATCCAAAAAATATTAAAACCAGTTAACCACAAGCCCCCCCCCCATCCATAACAAATATTACACTAAATCCATCACCATTCCCTATACCCAGGGCACCTCTGAAAAAATAACCAAAATCTTAAAAAAAATACGACCTGACTTCTTGTTACAAACCATATAAAAAATTGGCATCCCTTATCTGCTCCACCAAAGAACAACTACTTCCCCTTCCCCTATCTGGGGTATACCAGGTCCATTGCAACTTTCAACTGTCCTACTTTGGCTAAACAGGGGAGAGCAAATGTCAGGATTTCAGAACACAAAGACTACATCTGGTTTCACCAGTATAGCCACTCTGGGTTTGCACACCATGCTCTGGATACCCGTTACAGAATATGTTGGAAGAAAGCCATATTAATACACTGTAGCAAGTTTAAATATGAAAGATTGTTTATAGAATCAGCCTCAGCTCTAAAAAACTTTCCAAACCTCAACAAATTTGGGTGTATGAGACTGCCCCAAATTTGGGAAGCTTACATCATGAGAACATCAGCCCAACAGCCAAGACAACCCAATATAGCCCACTAGGGGGACACCATTAGGACTCTAGGAACAACAGTAGTTTCTCTCTTCTGCCTCATTTGCTTTTTGTAGTGCCTGTGTGCACATGTCATAGTTGTATGTTCCCATGAAGATGGCAATGTGACATTGCCGAAATATAGGAGGTATTTATTAAAGTTTCTTTTAATTAATATTCCAGTATTATTTTTATTATTATTATTATTATTATTATTGCAGGCAGCTCCAAGGAATCTTTAGACTCATCGGGGAGGCCCTAAACATCATGTCAAGAACAGAACAACTATTCAACATCCACACAGTATCTATCATACTTTGCCTTGAACTCATTCACAGTCATGGCACCCACAACAGACTCTGGCAACTTATTCACTCATTCACCACTCTCCAAGTAAAAAACCTAGTTCTAACACCCTTGCTAACCACACTCTTGCCCAGTTTCCATGGATGGCCCCTAGTCCTCCCACCACCAGTCCTGTTCTGAAAAATATCCTCTGAATTAATCTTATAGAAACCCTTCATTACTTTTGAATCTCTCAATCATATCACCCCTTTTCCACCTATCAACCAATTTCTGCAACCCACAAATCTTCAACCTGTTCTCATAAGGGTCATGGCATAGACTTGCTATCATCTTAGTCACTCGCCTCTGGTTCCTCTCCACCTCCTCCCCATCAAGAAGAAACCCTGGCACCCAGATCTGGGCACAGTAGTCAAGATGAGGTTTTATCAAGGCTCGAGAAAGATTAACAATAACTTGCTTGTCTCTGCTCGTCAAAGTATTCTTCAGTAACCAAGTGATTTGATGGGCTGATTTAGCCACTTTTGCAATGTGCCCCCTAAACTTCAACTCCTTATCACCAACACTCCCAAATCCCTAGCCTCATCAATCTCCTGCAGTACAGTTCCACCAATGTGGTATACTGCTGCTAATCTTTTCAGCCCAAAATGCATAACCTTACACTTTGCCACATTAAATTGACATCCATTCTCTTTAGCCCAGTCCTCCAATCTATCCAAATCATCCTGCAAAATTTTGACATCATGTGCATTCACTATTGCTCTACCCAACTTTGCATCATCAGCAAACAAAAGAACAGTTCCTCTCAGATCCTTTCCTATATCATTAATGAACAAATTAAATAGTAGTGGTCCAAGAACAGAATACGTTGTAAATTCCTTAAATAATTTAATAGTCAGATGTTGTCAGGATTAGATTTTCTCTTGAAGACAAATAGCTGAAAAATCATGAGAATATAACAAGGAAAAGGCATATGGAAATATACCAAGAGAAAAACTGATCAAAATACTACAGTTATATGGTATAAATAGGATAATATGTTGAACAGTACATAGTCTGTATTTAAGTTGTAAGTCAGTAGTGAGAATTGAAGTAGGTACAGAAAAATGATTTGATGTTAAATCAGGTGTGAGGCAAGGGCACACATTATCTTCACTGAAATTCATCATCTGTGTGGATATCAGGAAAAATATCATAAGTTCTGATATTAAAACTGGAGATATTCAACTTTATGCAGATGATGTTGTGCTGCTATACAATTCTCTAGAAGAGAACTACAATGCAGATATATATTATTATCATTATTATTTCAAGACCCAATGAAGTGAAAGATTCATGTAGGAGGTCCATTTGTCGCACATACACAGTTCATCATACCTTGCCTTAAACACATTCAAATTCTCTGCAGACCACACTCTCAAGCAAGGCATTCCAATCATCCACAACTATCCATGCAGAACATCTGCTTCTCACTCTCTTGCTCACACTCTCCTTATACAGCTTACAGGGATAACCTCTTGGTCACCTAGATCTCCCACCATTTTATGAAAAACCTCTTCGATGTTGATCCTATAACAACCCCTTACCAACTAGTATGTCTCTATCACGTTTCCTCTCTTCCTCCTATCCACTAGACTGCAAATTGCATCTTGTCAACTTTCTTCATATTCAGTATTCCAGAGATCAGAAACTACCTTAGTCAATCACCTCTGGACCCTTTCCAAATCTCGTCATCCTTTTGAAACACAGGTGACCAAATATGTGCACAGTAGTTGATATGTAGCCTAATCAAGGCCTTATACAATGGAACAAGAATCTCTTTACTTCTACAAGTTTAGTGTCATTTACATCATTCCCAGAATACGTTGTGTTGTCCTCACAATTTTGGCAATGTGTCCTCTAAATTATAGATACTTATCCACTATCACCTCAAGATCTATTATTTCTTCCATCTCCAACAATATTATTATTATTATTATTATTATTATTACACACCTCCAGGGAGTCCAAAGGCTCATCGAGGGAGGGGTAACCACTCTACAGCTTTGCCTCCGCCACTCATTCCACCAACTGACACAACTATACCAATGCCATCTACCGCCAACTACCACCACTAGTATTTCTAAAGACAATCACAAACATCCATGCTCATGGTGGGATTTGAACCCACAGCCTTTTGGCTGGAGAGTGGATATGCTAACCACTCGGCCAGCCTGGCTGGCCCCACATCTCCAACATCACCCACCAAGTGCAAATTCCACATCCCATCATTGTTTTCGAAATTTTAAAACCTTACATTTCTCAACATTGAACTGGTATCCTCATTCCCGTACCAATTCACTCAATTTATTCAATTCTTCTTTTAAGGCCAGAACATCCCCTATACTCTTCATAGTTAATCCCAACCTTGCATCATCTGCAAACAATTGAATATACCCATCCAAATCTTCCCCAATATCATTAACATACAGGAAAAATAGCACTGACACTAAAATAGATCCCTGATACACACCACTAGTGAGTTTCCTTTTCTGGAATATTGTGTCCCCATACAAAACTTGCTCATACTTATCAGATAGCCACTCTCCAATTCAATGCAGAAGTCGAATGTCCAACTTCATCTGCTCTAGTTTGACTATCAACATATCATGCAGAAATCTATTAAAAGCTTTGCAAAATCTTAGTATACTATTGTGTATCCATCTTCTTTGTCCAATGAAGCTACAACCTTATTGTAAGAAGTAAGTAGATTACTAAAACACCTCCCTTTAGGAAATTCATGCTGTCCATTAAAGATGATACCACTGATGTCAACCCAATTCTGGATCCTAGTTTTCACAAGCTTCTCCAACAACTGCTGTGTTCACATTCATATTTTTTTTAATATGCTGAACAATTCCTGTTCATTTACCTCAATGTTGATATTTCTGTAACATCAGCAACTGTAAAATCATCACCTGGATGACACGCCTTTGCAAAATGATTACCTAGAAACTCAACTATTTCTTTTGATTTAGTCATTGTCCTACCACAAGCATTGTTTAAAGTCTTTCCATAGAGGTAAAATGACTACCATAATCATTTTACCTCTTACTTGCTACATAACAAAAAAACTCTTTTGGGTTTACTTTGGCCTGTTTGACTAATAATCTCTTATAGTCTGATTTGGTCTTTCTTACCATACTAGTCACCACTCTTGCTTGCACTTTGTACTGCTCATGAGTATGCTGATCACTTTTTCTTTATATTTCCTCCACATTCTTTATTTGCAGCTCTTGCTTTATATCCCTATCCACTTAATTCCAACTTGATTTATTCTCCTGACCTGGGATATGCAGGCTCATACTGCTAGCTGCAAGTAATCTCTGACCACTTGCCAAGCACTACTGACATTCTTTCCTTGTAGCTTCTCAAGCAATGGTGCTGTTCCAAGATGATTCCTGAGTGTGTCATAATCACCAGTCTTATAATTGAACATAAAGTATGGAAATGACTGAATCATTTTCCCTTTCAGTCATTGCTGACTGTGACTTTGTAGGCATTGCCCTTGCCCCCCCCCCCAATTTTATCCGGGCTTAGGACTGGCATATGGCTGGGACATATTCATGACTGTAATCCATGTGTGTTCACTGGGCCAGTTTGTCTGTTCTCAGGGATGAAAAACCCGAGTTTTTTGGGTGAAAAAACACCCTACCTCCATATGAGACCAGCTAACTCACCTTTAGTCAAAAGAGATCAGATTCATTCATTCATTTCGTATGGTGATTCAATGGCCATGAGCCTCTTTTACAGGGAGGTATGGCACACCTTAATCCCCTATTTTTATCTGGGCTCAGGACTGGCATAGCTGACAATTCAGACCTATGGCTGGAGGGATTGTCTTAAGTATTCCTGACTATATCCATGTGTGTGTGTGTGTGTGTGTGTGTTCACAGGGCCGGTTTGCCTGCTTGCAGGATGAAAAACCCCAGATAAACTGGGGGGAAAACCCTGCTGTCCATGCCCAAGACCAGAGACCAGATAAAGGTTCCTCACGTCACTGACTGGAATCAAACCCATGTCTTTCCAACCAAAGGGCTCATCTATACTGACTGAGCTACGGAGGCTCTCAAGTATGGAAATAAACAAAATTAGCAAAGCTGGTATAATGGGGAGTCTGATGAAAGTTAAAGACTAAATTTTTTTAATTCATCTAAATTTAGTTAAAACACTAAACTGTGTATACGAGACACTGTTCAAACCAATGGTAACTTGATCTGAGAGCTGGATTAGAAATAAAACATTTGATCAAAGACTGGAGATTACAAGTATGAGAATTCTGCAAATTGTAACAACAATTTGCAAATAGATTGCATTGTGGGAGAACCATATTAAAAATTATGATATTAGGAACAAACTTGAGATTGCTAGCAATCAGGAATATGTGAGTAGTTCTAATCTTTGATATTATAGTTAATAGAATGGGAGAGGAAAGTCATAAGCTTAGGTGATGAAGGTTATTCATGACTTATTTTTAATGATATTGACAACACCAAATGAACTATTTTATAACAAAGATGTTTTATTTTGCTGAATTTCAGATCAGCATCTTCAGAGCACAACACACCATGTATATGCAACAGTGAGTAAGTAAAACAATGCAGTTGTAATGGACAAAAGATCTAAAGTCCTAATTTGGCTCCCTCTAATGTTGTAAAAAAAAAAAAATTACATCTATGTAGGAGTTGCTTATAAGATAATAACAGTCTCCCAAATTTTTTGCATATTAATGCAACCATACTGGTTCAGGTTAGGAGAATTCTTCATAGCCATGAATGACTCTAAAAATAATCTTTCGGATCTGTAACAACTTCTAAATAGCACATTAGTTTTTTCCATCTAATCCTGTTTGAAGTGGTGTCCAAGGCATGGTCTTTGCCATAATAATCATAGCTAATGTATTTTTTATGTTCTTCCAGGTGAATGTTAACAGATCTTCCTGTTTTCCCATAGTAGGCCAATTGACAGTCACAAGGAACTTTATACACTCCAAGGTATGCTAGTCCTTTCTTTTAGGCTTACACTGTGATCCGAATACATTTTGGAAAATTATGGAGACAACTACCGTGTTTGAGTAAAACTTTAGTTTAATATAAACCAAAATCCACATGCGACGTTTCGACCTTTATATCAAGCTCATCTTCTGGAGCATATATACTATATACAGAAAAACAAGCTGCACTACAATCTACATGGTTTGTTAAAGTTACTGACCAATCATTACAACAATTATTGGCCTGACCTCTGGCGAAAAAAATGGTGAGTGGGATAGTGGTGAGCCCATGGGCTCACCACTACCCCCCCCCCCAATCACTGACTTCTATATGGAAACTTTTGATCAAAGTGCTCTTGATTCCTCCACTCTAAAACCACAGTGTGGCTTAGATACATTGATGATGTGTTCATCATCTGGCTACATGGGCGACAAATGTTAAACACATTCCTTAGCCACCTGAACAAACAACATGCACGCATACAATTTACGATCAAAATTGAAAATCAGAACTCGCTCCCGTTCCTAGACACACTGGTCGCACGTCTTCCTTCAGGTAATCTATCCTTCATGGTCTACCACAAACCGACACACACTGACCAATATATACATGCTAATTCATACCACCACCCATCACAAAAATATGGAGTCATTAACACCCTTAAAAACAGAGCTATAACAATTTGCTCTAACCAGCAAGCTCTGAAACAGGAACTAAAAATCATCAGTGACACTTTTATAAATAATGGTTATAACAAAAATACTGTTAATAAAGTACTTCATAAAACATCATTAAAAAATAATCTAGATTACAGTAAAACCATAGCCATCCCATACATTAAAGGGGTTATCAGAAAAAATCAACAGAATCCTACACCAGTATAATTTCAATACCACCTTTAAACCACCTACAAAACTTAAAAAAATATTTAACTCCTCTAAGGATCCTCTCCTTTCATTAGCACATCCTGGAGTTTATTGCATCCACTGCATCTGTAACTTATCATACATTGGTGAAACAGGATGTACAATCCCCATACATAAGAAAGAACACATAAGACATGCATTTTTGAAAATTATGGAGACAACTACTGTGTTTGAATAAAAACTTCAGTTTGATATAACTAAAATCTATATTCCATAAAATTACATAAAATTCCATAAAAATACTCCATAAAACAACAACAAAAACGAATCTAGATTACAGTAAAACCATATCCATCCTATACATTAAACGGTTATCAGAAAAAATCAACAGAATCTTACAACATTATAATCTCAATGCCACCTTTAAACCACCCACTAAACTTAAAACCATATTCAACTCCTCTAAGGATCCTCTCCCCCCATTAGCACATTCTGGAGTCTGTTGCATCCGCTGCACCTGTAACTTACCGTACATTGGTGAAACAGGACGGACAATCCCTATACGCAAGAAAGAACACATTAGACACATTAAATATAACCTTTATGGTGAAGCAAGCCTCTCAGACCATGCACTCAACCTTACACCAAATCAACTGGAAAAGCACCTGCTCTTTACACCGCACAAAAACCTAGTACGAAAGGAAATTTAAGGAAGCCTGCAAAATCCTGATAAACCACCCAAATATCAACAACAAAGATGGCATGAAAATTCCAAGGATTTGGATGGCACACATCCAGCCTACCTAATATATAAGATCCAGCATAAGTCAGGACTCTAGCCAATCTTTAGCTAGTAATAGAAACCATTCCATACCAACTGGCTGGAATATACATGATGTTAATATATGTATTTCTACAACCAACAGATAACACTAATAATAGGACTCTAGCATTGATGTATAATTTTTTTTTTTGTAATATATATATATATATATTTTTTTTTATTTTATTTATTTATTTATTTTTTTTCACCAGAGGTCAGGCCAGCAATTATTGTAGTAGTTAGTCAGTGTCTTTAACAAACCAGTTTCATTGTAGTGTAGCTTGTTTTCTGTGTATAGTTGTATGCTCCAGAAGATGACCTTGACATAAAGGTCTAAACGTCTAATGTAGATTTTAGTTATATTAAACTAAAGTTTTTATTCAAACACGGTAGTTGTCTCCATAATTTTCAAAAATGCATTCGGATCACCGTGTAAGCTTATAAGAAAGGAAACACATAAGATACATTAAATACCATTTTGGTGAAGCAGGCCTCTCAGATCACTCTCTCAACACCTTACACCAAATCGACTGGAAAAGTACCTGCTCTTTACACCATTCAAAAACCTGGTGTGAAAGAAAATTTAAGGAAGCCTGAGAAATTCTGATAAACCACCCAAATATCAACAATAATGGTGGCATGAAAATTCCAAGAATCTGGATGGCACACATTCAGCCTACTTAATATTTAGTATCCAGCATACTTCAGGACTCTAGGCAACCTTCAGCTAGTATTGGAAACCATCCCATACCAACTGGTTAGAATATATATGTATAATCATGGTGTTTGTATGTATATATGTATAATCTTTATATATGTTTATATGTATAATCATTTGTTTATATGTTTGTATGTTTATGTTTATATGTATAATTAAATGCATATTTATAATATACATAATTGTATAAGGTTTATATGTATACTCATACATATATAGATTTGTTGTTGCTCCCAATGTAATTTTACAACCAATCAGGGGCGCGCCAGTAGTGTCTGGTGCCTGTGTGCAAAACTTTAGTTGGCGCCCCTATACCCTGTAGCACGCCAGTAGTGTCCGGCACCTGTGTGCAAAACTTTAGTTGGCGCCCCTATCCCCCTCCCCTCCAATCAAAAAATCACTTTAAAAAAACGTTTTTTTTTAAAGTATTTCCTTCTCTTTGGCACCTTTACTATCCTGACACCTGTGTGTGTCACACACATTGCACATATGGCCAGCGCGCCCCTGCAACCAATAGATAATATTAATAATAGGACTCTAGCATTGATGTAGTAAGTTTTTTTTTTTCACCAGAGGTCAGGCCAATAATTGTTGTAACGGTTGGTCAGTAACTTTAACAAACCATGTAGATTGTACTGCAGCTTGTTTTTCTGTATATAGTATACATGCTCCAGAAGATGAACTTGATATAAAGGTCGAAACATTGAATGTGGATTTTGGTTTATATTAAACTAAAGTTTTACTCAAACACAGTAGTTGTCTCCATAATTTTCCAAAAGGTGTGCTAGAGAGTGAAGTTCATCCTTAGCAGAGTGGATCAGAGTTGCTAATTTAACATGAGGTTTGAATGTGGCCATGTTTTATTGATACTTTGGCTATCTTATTATTATTATTATTATTTACAGCAAATCCATCGAGATTGGAGATTCATCGTGGGAGACCCAAATCATCCATCATACACACAAATCCTATCATATGTCTCCTTGAATTCATTCACCATCAGGGAATTCACAGCCAATTCTGGCAATCCATTACAATCACTCACCACTTTCCACACAAAAAATCTGGTCTGCACACGCTTACTAACCACACTCTTGCACAACTTCTATGGATGGCCACTAGTTCTCTGACTATTTGTCATATATTGAAAAATTTCACTTGCATCAATTTTAAAAGTTTATATCATGTCCTCTCTTTTCCACCTATCAACTAAACTTTGTAGCCCACAAACCTTCAACCTATCATAGGGAGTATTCCACAGACCTCTCATTATCTTGGTCATTCATCTCTGAATCTTTTCGACCACCTCTTGGTGCCCAAGAAACCCAGGTGATCAAATCTGTGCACAGTAGTCAAGATGAGGCTGAATCATAGCCTTATAAAGTTGATAATAACTTCCTTATCTTTGCTTGTTAGCATGTTTTTCAATCTTTTATTAGTACTTTGGCTATCTTTTCAGATATACCTCTGGAATAGGAATGGTAATGTTGTTACCATTCCTATTCCTATGTCATATGGTAAATACTACATAGCGCAATTACTTCTCCCTCCTCTAATTCCTGGGAATTAGAGGAGGGAGAAGTAATTGCGCTATGTAGTATTTTATCTATTTTGTAGGAATTGTAGTCATTGGCCAAGAAAGTATGGTACAGATGGGAGAAGGATCTCAAGAATGGGAGAGGAAAGGTTATCAAAAAAAATTATTTGTTCCATAGATGGCAGAAAAAAAAGAACCGGAGGAAGACGAAGATCTGGGTAGTTTGTTACGGTAAGAAGTGCCTTAGAAGACCAAAATATGAGATCTGACAATATTGGAGTCCTGACAGATAACAGATTTGGAGTTAGTAATGATGTAGTATTATCATAATATCTTGTTTATCCCCTCAATATACACATAATGAATTTGATGATGATGATGATCAAAATATTTTGATGTATTATTTCAATCATTTTGATGATTTCTTATCCAATTATTTTGATTTGACAGTGTTATTATTAGCTACTTATTGAATATCATCCATTCAATCTTTCTGGTAAGAATATTATAAGAATTCACACAAGAACTGTTATCATCATAAATGTTCAAATATGATACCATTATGTTTTGTTCATGAATGTATTTCTTTGTATATATAGGTGAAATTATGGTATGATGCTCAAGCCCTTCAGTTAGTGTTAACTATTGTTTGTGCAGTAGAACTGTCCGCAACACAGAACCACCAAGCCCGAAATCCATATATTAAAATGTTCCTGTTACCAGACAGAAGGTAAAATTTTTGCTGTTTTATAAACTTTGTTATATGAAAATAAGTTCAGAGAAAAAAAAAATTAGACAATTGATTTTATTTTATCAAGTTTCAGATCTATTATTTTAACTTTTCCAGCTGTTTGTCTAAATCTGCATTGTATTCTATTCCATTTTTAGGCATATTTTTTGCACAATGCTACTCTGAACCTATTTTATTGATTTAATTTGACAATCGAGACTTTCACTACTGGAGATCATTATGAGCTAATTTTATGAGCTATATTAACATTTGGTCAACAGCACACATTTCAGATTATGACTTCATCAAAGTCCATTATATGAATCATGCCTATTTACTTCTTATCATAATTACTGAGCCTTCATGGACTCAAGAGACTCATTATTTGAAGTTATCTGGGACTAAAAAACTCATACAGTACCCCAGAATAATTCACTGTTTGAAATATTTACCAGCCTTTTGGACAATGCTCCCACCTACAACAATTTCCATGCAAAAACCCACTTTTCATCTTCTTTTCTCATCCTCCATTTGAGCAACTTTAAGATTTGGTTTCTTATCCTTACTCCTGTCCAAATGCTGTCCTTTATAAAAAAATAATAAAAAAATTCCATAGGATCCATTTGATAAGTACTTCTCAACAAGTTATAGGTTTAATCATGTCACCTCCTCCTATCCCATCAAATTTTGCAAGGTTACATTCTTTTATTTATTTTTCATTTTTGGGGGGAGGGGGGAAGGAAGCCACAAGAAGTTGGTCAACTTATAGTACACTAGTACTGTGGATGGGCAAGAAGCAACTTGTTCACATTTATTTTGAAGAACTGTGGATTGTATTCCTTCGGAAACACTTAAGATGGCAGACTGGTTCCAGAGGACAGGTGGAAGGGATAAACAAAGAGGAGAAAATTTGTCCCGTGAGTTTGGAAATGCATTATGTGGGAGTGCTGATTAGTTGCTGCATACATTTGAACTGATATAATAGAGAGTGTGGGTGAGAGCTCATTAATCAGTCTGATTGCCCTTTTCTGTACAGAGTCCAGTATCCTTAGGGGTACCACCCCAGATATGGGACAATCAATGGTTGAACAGATTTGTGATTTGTATAAAGTTAGAAGTTATTTGGAATTGAAGTCACACCTTAAGCAAAAGAGAAAACCTAATTATTTGGAGGCAATATTCGTAATATGTTTGTTCCAAGAAACATTTGAGGTTAGTGTTATCCTAAGAAGATAAATCTCATCATGCACTGATGAATGTTTTGGAGATCTGTATTTAAGGTAGTTGTGGATCTGAGATTGTGGTGATTTGTACATTGCCGAGCTTGTCATATGAAAGGGAAGAATGCGATGTGCTGTCATCAGCAAAACTGTGTATTGAGTTGGCAGTTTGCTGGAGTAAGTCATTTATATATAGAAGGAATAGGGTGAGGGAGAGAACAGCATCTTGTGGGACCCATGCGCTTGTATACTTAGAAGATATGGAACCATCACCTGAAATGAGCATCCAGTCAGAAAGCTGGCAGTCCAAGTGCAGAAGTCAGGAGGGTAGACCAAATGATGAGAGTTTATTTAATAGGCCTTTATGCCAAACCTGTTCAAATGCCTTGGCAATATTAAGGGAAACTACTTGGGACTCGTCAAAATTTTCCATGGTATTTGTCCAGATATGGGTGACATATGTGAGTATATCAGCTGTTGAATGACTGTGATAGAAACCATACTGGCAGTCATTTATTAGCTGAGAGTCTTCAAGAGAGCATAGCAACTGAGTGTTCTTTTCATTAATTTGAAAAGAATGGAAATAAGAGAAACTGGACAGTAGTTTGAGGGTACAGATTTATCACCCTTTTTTAGGGATAGGTGAATATCAGCTAATTTCCAAAATGCAGGGTAGATACCTGTGGAATAAGAGAGTGTAAAAACATGACACAGAATGGGAGTCAACTCTGGAGCATAGACCTTTAGGACAATGGGAGGAATTCAGATCAGCATTTATACTTTTGAAGGCATAACCTAGGTGTAACCATTATGAGATCTCAAAAGAACAAGTCTATTTCAGTTAATCAAATTCATATGCATTTTTTTTTAGTTTATTGAAAATAAAAGCTGACATATCCATAATAACTGATTTTAATAAAATAAAAATAACACAACATTGGTATACATATATTTGCATTTAAAAATGTATAAAAATAAATCAGTTCAAATTTAAATTAAAAAATTAATATCTAAAAGTTTTTTTTTTCTGGCTTTGGTTTTAACAAATATATCTATAATGTCATCATAATTAATCAAGTACATTACATCTGATTCAATGCATAATAACAAGGTCACTTATTTTATTTTGGTGCAAGTTGCTTCTTAAATAATTTTTTATTCATTTCAACAATGAAAATGAGCGTTCAGCACTTGCATTTGGGATAGTCATCATCAAAAATATTTTTAAAATTGTTTCTACATTCGGAAAAGTGGACCTTAACCCATCTTTTATAATTTTGTGCATATTTTTAATTGAAGAATTTTCTTCTTTTATCATTATTAAAAATTATTTAACTTCATCAATAAATTTTTCTGGGTCAATATCAGTCCCATAAGTTTATAAAATTTTGTTAATACTAGTCTTGTACTTGTCTTTGATCTATATATTTCTTCAAAAAAAAAAATGTCAAACATATCTAATATGTCTAAAGAGCTTTTTGCTCTTTCATTGATTTCCAAAATTAGATTATTGCAAATGACATTAAAAGTATTAACAATGAAATTTTCTTTCTGTGTAATATAATCTCATCATTAGAGTGTGAAATTTTGTCACACATTTTTTTTCTCGTTTTTCACTCTTTCCTTCTCATCTTTAAATTTTATTTCATCTGTTAATAAATTTAGTTCTTCATTTAAAGCATTAAAACTATTTCTTATATCTAAAATAAAACCAACTAAAGACTGTAACAAAAATATTAACTAACAACAAATTCGTATCGGGATTTTGTAGAGATTTACTAATAATATTTATTCGTTGTAAAATTTTGTCCCACACAAGTGTTAAAATTGCTGTTTCTGAATTGTCAAAATGTTCAGCCAATGATGAGCTCTAATTTAGAAATAGGTTTTTCATGAGGAGAAATGGATAGTTCAAGTAATACATCTTTAATTTGTTAATATCCATGTTTCAAAGCCAATATAGCATCAGCTCTTGCAGACCACTTCATTTCGCTTAGTCTTGTAACTGTTAAAGATTTTTTTTATAAATGTTTAAGGAGTATACCCCATCTTCTTGTTGAAGATGAAAAGTAATTATATACATTTTGAATAAAACAAAAATATTTCACTGCTTCTGGACAAGATTCTGTGGCATAGTTGCCAATTAAATTTAAGGAATGACTAGAGCATGTATATAATGTGCAGAGAGACTATGTTTTTTTAGCCTCCCTTGAAAACTTGTATAGACACCTTTCATATTGGCAGCATTTTTGTTGGAGGTTTTTTCCCACTTGGTTAGACTATAATAAATTTAGTTTAATCCTTTATCCAAGTGTAAGCAAACAAAGTTTGCACCTGATCTTCAGGACTGAGGCAACTCGTGGTAAAGGTGGACCAAGCTCTCTCATCACTACTTCTCTTAGTATCTCCCATAATGCAAGGAGAATGTGCACATTAGCATATCTCCTCGCAGACACGTATAATGCATTAAGAGAAGGGCCACTACCCAGATCGGTTTCGGATGAGAAAGTAAAGATGCCATCATCAGCCTATTGAAAAATAAAAGGGGTCAGAGTGTCCCCAAAGAGAAGAAAAAGAAGGATAAGGAAGTGACAGAGAGGTTAAGGTTAGGTGCTTGAGGGGGGGGGGGGGGGAGGAAAAGGAGAAGAAAGGGAATGGGAAGGGCAGGTGGGGAGTGGGGAAGAAGAAAAATAGGCCTCAGCTCATAATTCTCATCTTGCTAGCTCAATGCTATCAGATAATAACTGTTCACCCAAACCAGATGTCTGTCTCATAAGATCAAAGGGACCACGGAGGTAACTGATGCATAGGTGATCCGCCCCTTCAGGGCAGACCGCCTCGAGTAGGCCTGCGCTGCTTGGGTTCTTCCTCTGAGTTACCCCTGTGGGAGACCAAGGAACAAAGTAGACCTCATAGGGGATGCAAAGACCAGAAACATGGCTAGAAGTAGAGATGCTGCTGCAGATGGAGATGTTAAAGCAGCAGCAAACAGAACTTGATGGTGTTATTTCTGTTAGCGCACAGGATTGGAGGTGTACACCACTGGATATTAAATCTGGTGCCACCCAAAGCCTCTTTCTCTCTCTCTCTCTCTCTCTCTCTCTCTCTCTCTCTCTCTCTAGATGTAGGAACCTCCTCAAAGAGCTATAAAACGTGTAGAGGACGACTCGAGAGAGAGATGCAACAGACTGGGAGGATTAGCATTGTTAGGGAATTTCTTCCTTACCTTCCAGATGTGGTATTTAATCTCATTAATGATGAATATCAGTAACTTCTGCTTGTTGGTGGCTGGTGGGGCAAACTGCAGGTGGATGATTTGTTCCTGCAGTAGGAGGAGTGGGATGCGGAACATGTCGCTTAACCTCCTCCTGATGTTGTTGGATAGAGGACACTCGTAGAAGGCATGCTCTATGGCAGTGGTTCTTAACTGGTGTTCCCCGGAACACTTGTGTTCCACGAACTGGTTACAAGTGTTCCGCTGGTGAAAGATGTTAAATGACACAGTTCTGAGTGTAATTGGCTACTCTGAATAAAAATGTCGAGAGAATTATTTCCATTATAACAGAACAATTAACAATATTAGAAGAAAATATTTTGAGCTACTTTCCTTCCTTAAATACACACAATTATGACTGGATACGAAATCCATTTGGCACAGTTAATACATCGAGTCGTGAATTTTCATTACAATTAGAACAATTAGTTACCTTGTCAACGGATCGTACTCTGAAAACGAAATTCTCAGAAACAACTCTATAGGAATTTTGGATTTTTGTCCAAGCCGAATACCCAGCTCTCTCCACAAGAGCACCGAAAATTTTTTTACATTTTTCAACATCATATTTGTGTGAGCTCGGTTTCTCAATATTAACAAATATAAAAACTAAAAAGCGTGAAAGACTTATTAATATAGACAAAGAAATAGGGTAGGTATATCACATATTAGAACTGATATTGTTGAAACCTGCAAAAGCCAACAAGCTCAACTATCGCATTAAAATCAGTTCCATTTTTATAAAAGACAAGTCTATGCATATTTTTATTGTTAGTTTTATGATCCTAATGCTTTTGGTGTTATCCAAATTTTTCTTATAATCAGAAGTGTTCCATGACTTTGAAATGGTTAAGAACCACTTCTCTATGGTGTCCAAGCCCTGGCAGAAGTCACAGAAGAGGTTCCTGGTGTTGTGGAACCTCCAGATGTTGATGTTAACGAACTTGAAGGTGGCTGTAGGCTATCCTTTACGCCTGGTCCTTTCTCGAAGGGTAGCCTCGATGTTTGGAGAGGTGGCCAAAGAGGATGTTGTTGTTGTCAATCCCTAGATCCGGAACATTGGTATGGAGGATGTTGAAGAAGTGGTCGTACCAAGTCTTGCTGTTCCAGATCCCGGTGGCATTAATACCCGACAAGTGAAGTTGTTGTATAAGCTGGACAATAATCCAGGACAATATCCACTTTGGGACCTTGGTGGACTATGATCCCAAACAGAGGAAGCTTGAAACCTAAGAAATACCACACAGGATAGCTGCAAGGATGGTTAGTTTGCAGTATCCTGTTGAGATGAAAGGCGGTATTACTTAGGTATCTGATGTTAAGGACAGGAAGGCCAAAGCTCCCCCACTTCTCCAGAAGTTGAAGGATCTTAATGTCAACTTCTTGGCGTAGATTGCCCCAGAAAAATTTCAGGGGTTTCCTATAGAGCTGAATTTCATGATCCTTGCTGATGTTGGTAATATTGACGATGTGCTGGTAGGCAGGGCATACGATGGTCTTGATCACAGTCGCCCTGGAGGAGTGACAGCTGTCCATATGACCAGTCCTTGAGGCTCTCAACTGTAGTGTTTATAAGATATTGCATGTTAAGTAGGTTGTGCAGCAAATGGGACCTCCCCCAGGATGGTGAGGGGATCTTCTGTAGGGACGAGACCCATAAGGGATATTATTTGGGTCCCAGGCTCCATACATCTTGATCTTAGTTTTGTCAGGGTTTGATGTTAGTCCTGACACTTTGAACTTCTCTATGGTGTTGAAGAAGTTCCGTATGGAGTCGTTGTCCATGAGGGTGGCCACCACATCGTCTGCATAGGCTATTACTTTGGAGTCATCCGCAGTAAGCGTGCCATCAGAATCCCTCTAATGGCATGCAAGTTGTTAACTGACCATAGGAACGGCTCAAGGGCTAGTGCGAAAAGCAGCGTACTAAGAGGACAACCTTGTTTGACCCCTTTCTGGATGTTGATGAGGAGGCAGGTGGAGCTGTTGTTGTATCCTCCTGTAATGATGGAAAGTAGTCCACTGCTGACCCCGACTTTCTGCAGGATGTCGAATAGAAAGGAATGCCAGACATTGTCGAATGCTTGGTTGAGATCGATGGATAACAATGCCATGGAATACTTTTTGATGTTAACCAGACGGAGCAGTTCTCGGATGAGGATGAGATTGAACTCCATCGATCGGTCAGGAACACACCATACACTTGTGTATTCTTGATGACATACTTCATCCCGACCTTCAGTCTGTCATTTAAAACCCTCTAGAAGTTTATCTCTCAATGCAACGTTCTTGACTACAATCAAATATTGTAGTCAAGAAAATAGAAAAAAAAAAGAAATTAAAAGTCTAGAGACTCTAATCCTGTAGCACTATAAAGCACTACCAGCAGGTTAGTAGTTAGTAATAACACGTAAGAAAAAGACAATATAACAACGTTAGTAAATATCAAGCAAAAACACAATATAACAACATAAGTAAATAGAAAATAAGGGGATAAACATCCTTTATTGTTTTATAGCCAGTAAGCAAAACTAAAGATCGATAACTACAATCTATAAGTTTCATGCCAAAAAACTATCGGCGAAGGCAATTCGAAGTAAAGGTGGAGCAAGCGCCCTCACTATTCTTGATGTTTTCTCATAATGTAAAACACAGCTCCTAGGAGATGTACTACTGTCATTACATTATGAGGAGAGGTCACTACCCAGACCGGTTTCAACCTTTTTTGAGGTCTCATCAGTGAGTAGGTAGACCTGGAAGATATCAAAGCTTAGTGAAAAGAACTTACATACCTTCACTATACGAATGCCATAAAGGTGTAATTATATTTTAGTTAAGATAAAAAGCCAAATGGCTAGTTTTCTGACACCTTAATATAGAAAATAAGGGGATAAACATCCTTTGTTGTTTTATAGCCAGTAAGCGAAACTAAAGATCGATAACTACGATCTATAAGTTTCATGCCGAAAAAGGGAGCCTGCTCCACCTTTACTTCGAATTGCCTTCGCCGATAGTTTTTCGGCATGAAACTTATAGATCGTAGTTATCGATCTTTAGTTTCGCTTACTGGCTATAAAACAACATAGGATGTTTATCCCCTTATTTTCTATATTAAGGTGCCAGAAAACTAGCCATTTGGCTTTTTATCTTAACTAAAATAACGTTAGTAAATATTAAACAAAAACACAATATAACAAGTAATTAAACTAGCAAATCAAATGCAAAAATCCTCTCGCAATCCTAAAGCATCAGTGGAAGTCAGACCAAGAGGTGGTGATACTGAGATGGAAGCAATGGGGAAGTCATATTTACCTGTACGAGTTGCCAAAAGGTGTCTCACCTTATTATTAAATTACTCTGGATTTAGAGAAAGATGTTGGAAGTTTTTTTCCACTTGGTTAGACTATAATAAATTTAGTTTAATCCTTTATCCAAGTGTGAGCAAACAAAGTTTGAGCCTGAAGTATCTTCGGGACTGAGGCAACTCTTGGTAAAGGTGGACTAAGCTCTCAACACTACTTGTCTTAGTATCTCCCATAATGCAAAGCACATCTCCTTGCAGACATTTATAATGCTATGCATTAAAGGAACACCTCTGAGTCTGACTCCCACTGACGAGACCCCAATAAAGGTCAAACCGGTCTGGGTAGTGGCCCTTCCCTTAATGCATAGCATTATTCAAGTTTGCAAGGAGATATGCCTTGCATCATGGGAGATACTAAGACAACTAGTGAAGAGAAATTGATCCACCTTTACCATGAGTTGCCTCTGTCCTGAAGATAATTCAAGTGTAATTTTCTTTGCTTACACTTGGATAAAGGATTAAACTAAATTTATTATAGTCTAACCAAGTCGACAAAAACTTCCAACATCTCTCTCTAAATCCAGAGTAATTCAATAATAAGGTGAGACACCTTTTGGCAACTCGTATAGGTAAATATGACTTCTCCATTGCTTCCACCTTAGTATCTCCCACTGATGAGACCTCAATACAGGTCGAAACTGTTCTGGGTAGTGATGCTTCCCTTAATGCATAGCATTATACTGTCTGCAAGGAGATGTGCTTTGCATTAAGGGAGATACTAAGACAAGTAGTGATGAAGGTCTACTATTAAATGATCAAGTAATGACTCATGGTAAAGGTCCACCTTTATTATTATTATTATTATTCAGGCCTCCATGGAGTCAAAAGATTCATCGTGGAAAGTCCTTTCTAAGAAACACAAGTCTATCAAGACTCATCGAGGGAGGTCCTTCCTAGGAAACACAAAGTCTATCATACCATTCCTTAAATGCATTGACTGTTCTCGCTCCCACCACTAAATCAAACAATGTATTCCATGGTTCAACCACCCTCCGTGCAAAGAAACCACTCCTCACCCTCTTTCTCACAGTTTCCTTTCGTAACTTCCAGGGATGGCTCCTTATCATGACTCCTTCCCGCTGTTCAACCAAGTGAAAGAACTCCTCAGTGTCAACCCTGTAACCACCTCTCAACAGTTTAAAAGTCTCAATCATATCACCCCTCCTTCTTCTATCCACCAAACTCTGCAGTCCACACTCCCTCAGCCGATCCTCATAACTATGCTTGTACAGTCCTGAAACCATCTTTGTTATCTGCCTTTGTACCCTTTCCACAGTTAATTTATCCCCTTCAAATCCTGGGGAGCAGATCTGAGAACAATAGTCTAAGTGTGGTCTGATCAGAGTCTCATACATGATAACCATTTTATCTCTGCAGGTCAGTGTCCTTCTCATTATTGCAGCAATGATCTGCCTTACCTTCACTAACCTTTGCAATATGTCCCCTAAATTTCAGGTTTCTATCAATCATGAAACCAAGATCTCTTGTCTTTCCTAGTTCCTCCAGTTTAACTCCTCCCATAGAGTATGCAGCCTCCCATGAATGTGTCCCAAACCTCAAGACCTTACATTTTGCTGCATTAAACTGAGCCCCATTCATTTGCCCATCTATCTAGCTTATTCCAATCCTCTTGCAGGGCTACCACTTCTACACTATTACTAATAACCCTTCCCAGTTTCGCATCATCTGCAAACAACCGAATATCCCCTTGCAATCCACGGACAATGTCATTGATATAAAGGTTAAACAATATAAGTCCCAGTACTGAGCCCTGTGGAACCCCACTTGTAACTTTCTGCCTCTTTGATATTGCTCCACCATACACAACTCTCTGATACCTGTCAGACAGCCAATCCTGAATCCAGTTGACCAATCTGACAACCAGAATTATGTGCTGCAACTTGAATATCAGCTTATCATGTGGCACCCTGTCTAATGCCTTTGCTAAGTTTAAGAAAATGGCAGTGCCTTTCCCTCATCTAATGCTCTTGTAACTTTATCATAAAAGGCTAGCATATTGCTAAAACAAGAGCGCCCCTTCACAAATCCATGCTGACTCTCACTGACAACATTACTCTAATCTGCCCAATGCTGTATACGGTCCCTCACTACTTTCTCCAAGATCTTACTAACTACTGAGAATGCACAAACTGGCTTATAATCACAAACTTCCAGTCTGCTACCGTTCTTATGCAATGGCACTATCTTACCTTCCTTCCATTCCATGGGCACCTTTCCCACAGCCAGACTATCATTGAAAAGCCAGGTCAAAGGCACTGTCAGTTCCTTAGCACATTCTCTCAAAACTCGTGCTGAAATACCATTCAGTCCCACAGCTTTTCTAACATCCAGAGTACTCAGTATGTGGAACACACTCTCCTCCTGCACCTCTAAACCTTGAACCTGCTCTATCCCTCTAGTATTCAAATTAACTCCTCCAGGATGAAATACTCCAATAAAGTGTTCATTGAACTATTGCGCTTTGTCCCCTGCATCAGTCATTCTAATCCCATTTTTATCCCACAATGTCATTCTTCCATAGTCATTTCTCCTCCTACTGGCCACATAGCTAAAAAATTCCGTGGGATTTTCCTTGGATCTAAGGGCCAATCTTTTCTCATATTCCAGTTTCGCTTTCCTTACCATACTAGTCACTCTTCCAGCCTGTGTCTTATATTCTTCATGCATCTTCTCTTCAACTGTCTCCTTATATCTCTTCCATAGCCTCTTTTTCGCATGCAATTCCGGTTTAATATTGTTTGTCATCCACTTTACTCCAAATTGTGTTCTCTTCTTCATTCGTGGAATACAGCTTACCATGGGTGCTAACAAATATTCCTTCACAATTTCCCAAGCACTAGTGATATCCTGGCCTTCCAATTCCTCCCTCCACTAGACTTCCCCAAGTTGACATCTAAGACTATTATAATCACCTGCTTTATAATTCCACATATGTTCCCATCTCTTTGATACTCCTGCATGTCTATTCATTTTCCAAGTCAAAACCATATGGTCACTCTCTCCAACTGGTGGGAGAGATGTCATCTCAGTTATTATCAGCTCTTCTGAAGCTATAACCAAATCCAAAAACTCTTGAACCTCTTGTTCCCTCTGTTACATGTTGCCTAAGTCATTTGTCCCTCAAGAATTCTAGAAATTCCATTCCCTTATTGTTACATGCATCATCCTTTCCCCAATCTATACTACTGTAGTTGAAATCTCCCATAACAATCGTTCTTGTACTTGCCACACTCAACTGTCTCAACATCTCCTAGTCCCCACCCTCTGTGCTGCTTGGTCTGTAGCAATAGCCCACTAAATATCCTGTCTTGCCCACCTCCACCTCATACCATATGCTTTCAAAATCATTAGTGTCACAGCTTCCGAAGCCTCCACTCTTAGAGGACATAGGTTGTCACTTATCATAAGCAGTACTCCACCACCACGCTTTCCCTTCCTATCCTGCTGAAAAATGCTGTACCCAGCAACTTCTATTCCTGTTATTATATCCTCTTCTGTCAACCACGTCTCTGTGATCCCAATAATCTTTGGCCAGTCTTATGCTATCAGTGCCACCAATTCCTCTCCCTTATTCTGAATACTCCTGGCATTGGTACAACGCATAAAAATGTCATTGTTTCTATACCCAGCATTATCCCCTCTAGACTCCACTGGGCTCAGCGTTACCTGATGTTGTCCCTCTTCTCCCAAATACCCATTCCCACAAGAGGTCACCCCTGCTACCTCCACACTGGGACACACTGACTCTTTCAGAACAGCAATCTCTCCAGATGCCTACGTCCTTCATTCAAATGCAGGTGGTCTCTCGCATATAATTCCTCTCTGCTCTCAAACACACTCCAAGCATCCACATATTCGAATCCTCTCTTCAGACACATTCTTGCTATTATGCCATTCAATATCACCGCTCTTCTGCTGAGCTCGACATTATCATACCTAGGCAACACACACAAACTATCTTTCCTCTCTGTGTTTTCTTTCGCACAGCATCAAGCAAGAATCTCATATCTGTCGCTGCCCTACGCAACTCTTTACCACGAGTTGCCTCAGTCCTGAAGATACTTCAGATGCTAACTTTGTTTGCTTATACTTGGATAAAGGATTAAACTAAATTTATTATATTGGCTGCATTATCATAGCTTTGCCCTCTTTATATTTTTATCTCCAAAGATAATTCTTCTAATTTTTTACTACCACTTCTAAATGTAAGGAATTATGTTGTGCAAATATAATATCTAAATATAATAGCTAGTTGGTCATTATGGGCGACACCTAGGGTTGAATTGAGTGTTATTGCAAAATAAGCAGCATCCTTAATTTCTGATATTAATATTTCTCTTGTTTTATTAGCTATTAACTATGAATTCATCACAAGTACGGTAAAAAAGATAATTTGATCTGCCAGAACCACAGTTGGCATACATTTTCACGTGATGTTTTAAAAAATCATCAAATTCACTTAAATAATGTAAACACAGCAATTTTAACACGACAAATAATTTCCACAAGAATTAGAAAAAATATCATTTATATTGCCTCTAAATTATTGTTATTATTATTATTAGAGGGAGAGGGTGCTGTGTAGGCATATGAATGGGCGCACGGTGATATCGCTGCTCCAGTTTTTTATAGTTTTAAAGTGGTTCCAACTCCTGTTTTAAGTTGAAAGTGTTCCCAAGTAACCCTACTTATCATGCCGAAGACAGTGATATAAAATTCATCGAGATTGGCTAAGAAGAAACCAAATTTTTAAGTGTTGATAAGTGAACAGAGAAGACCGTGAACAAGTGAAGAACAAAGGACGTCGCCATCTTTACAATCACGCCATACTGCCTAAGGGAAGAAAGGTGAGTCATGAAGTGTATCAAATGCCTGGAGGATTTATCGTCCAACGGAAATAATATAACTTGTTCGAAATGTAGTAGGATTCTACACTTAAAATGTGCCAGCTTTTCAGAAACATAAATATAAATCCGATGTAACACCCGAGGAATGGAAGAGCGTACTCTGTAGGAAGAACAAAGAAACGCACCTAAAGCAGCCACCTACGATGCAGCCGATTATACTGGAGGCAAAATCAGACGACGAACTGAACAGACAAAAAAATGCAGGTGAGTCCTATAATTTCAACCCTTTAAATATACTTATCGGAAATGGTCTAGAGACCATAAAAGCCAGCTTAGTAGACCTTGTGCAAGAACTCTTTAATAAACAGAACGAACAAATAACAAAAAAATCTAGCGAATATGAAGATTTGGTAAAACATAATAATTTAGCAGTTAAAGAAGTGTTGCAAATGGTAAAAGACATTAAAATGAGCATTAATGCACTAAATGACAGGCAACACAATTTGATGAAAGAGACATCCAAACTCCGCCAAGAACTTCATTCTCTAAAACTACAATACGAATGTTTAAATCAGCAACAACATAAAGAAGATCTTGTCATAAACGGTCTTCCTGAAACTGCACCTACAGATTGACCTCCTCAGAGACACGGTTTTAAAATTAGGCCATATAATTGATATCCCCCTAACAGCTTAATGACATTCAGACCGTAAATCAGATTCTTAGGAAGAGCAAAAACCAAGGCTTGCCACGACCTGCACCAGTCATAATTCGTCTTACGAGAAATTCCACAAGAGACAATCTCATAAAAGCTAGCAGGCAGAAAAAACCAGTTGCCAAGGACATGAACACACAGCAAGACAATACACCAATCTTCCTATCCGAATATTTAACACCATTCAACCAGAATCTGTTGTACCAAGCAAGAAAAGCAAAATTGGAAAAATAAATTACCAATTTTTGTGGACCAGAGATGCCAAGATATTCATAAGGAAGTCACAAACTTCAAAGCCGATACAAATTAAAAGCTCAAAACACATAGAAAGGCTGCCACACCTAATTAGCTCAAAAAGAAGCCACAATAAAAAAAAATGTGAACCATGAAGACAGATGCAATAACACAGGATATATCGGCAATTTCACTTTGATCAGACCTTTCAGATCATTCATTTGACCTCCCAAACAGCTGCCTACTTCCAACATAGCAACCAAATCAATAATATATATATATATATAACCAGTGTTATCCTCAGATAAGCTAATTACAAAGCTTCGAGGATGGAGTTGAGTTACATCCCAGTAGTAGTATTTATCTAACATTATTCACTTAACATTCTGTAATGAATACTTGTAGTAATCAGAAAATGTGATAGTAATACTTCAGTTATATATTTAAATTTAAAATTATATATTTAATTTACATATTTAAATTTTTTTTAAAAATTATTATTATTTAAACTGCAACATAAGTAATATTGTTTAACTTGTGAGTTATTAAGTGTAAAGTATTACTATGATTATTAAGGTAATAATACATGCTTTTTACTCTTGTGTCAATGAGAAATTCTGCAAATGATAATGATATTACGAGTAATTATAATTTTTACTCAACCATTTTGCAAGAAAAAGTTGCATTGTTGCTTAAATTTTTGTATATTCATGTAATTATTTGAGAGATAATGAACTATTATTATTTTTAAAAAAATTATTATTATTATCCAAACTATATAATTGTAAATTATTGTTATTTTAAAAGATAGCAAAAAAACTATGTTATCATCATTATTATGGAAATTTCATTATATGCAGCACTTTGTGCTGAACCTTGTAAAATAATATACTGAATGTTACTCAAGATGATAATTGTATATATGTAAATATTTGAGAGATCAATAAAAATAAAAAAAAAATTTAAAAAAATTACCCAAGACCCTCATGGAGTCAAAGACTCATTTAGGAGGTCCTTTTATCAAACATAGCTCATCATGCCTTGCTTTAAAAACACTCAGATTCTCTGCAGACACCAAACTCTCTGGCAAGGCATTCCAATCATTCACAACTCTACATGAAAAAAACTTGCTTCTCACTCCCCTACTCATTCCCTCCTTATACAGCTTTGAGGGATGACCTCTGGTTCTTCCCTGATCTCCCACTATTTTCCGTAGAATCTCTCTCTCTAGCATTGATCCTATAACAATCCCTTAATAACTTGTAGGTCTCTATCATATCTCCTGTCCTGTCCACCAGACTCTGCAAGTTGCATCTTCTCAATCTTTCCTCATACTCAAAATTCCAGAGGTCAGAAACAACCTTACTCAGTCGCCTCTGGACCCTCTCCAACATCTCTTCATCCTTCTGAAAAACAGGTGACCAAATCTGGGTACAGAAGTCCATGTGGCCAAATCAAAGCCTTATACAATGGAACAAGAATCTCCTTACTTCTACACGTCAGTGTCCTCCACATCATTCCCAGAAGCCTTTGTGTTGTCTTCACAATTTTGGCAATGTGTCCCCTATATTTTAGATCCTTATCCACTATCACCCCCCAGATCTCTCATTTCCTCCACCTATGACAGTATAACCTCACTAAGCATAAATTCTGCATCCCATTTTTGTTTTCCAAATTTTAAAATCTTACATTTTTCAACATTGAACTCACATCCCCAATCACTCAATTTATCAATTCTCCTTGTAAGGCCACAACATCCTCTCAACTCTTCATGGTGCATTCCAACTTTCTATCATATGCAAATATCTGCATATCTCCATCAAAAATCTTCTCCAATATCATTAATATACATGTTAAATAGCAATGGCCCTAAAACAGACCCCTAAGGCACACTACTAGTAACTTTTCTTTACCTGGATATCGCTCCACCATACACAACTTGTTGATACCTATCAGATAGCCAGTCTCCAATCCAATGCACCTATCTAATATCTAACCCAATCCGCTCTAGTTTGACTATCAACTTATCATGTGGTAATCTATCAAAAGCCTTTGCGAAATCTAATCATATTACTGTGTATCCTTCTCCTCTGTCCATGGGAGCAGTCACCTTATTGTAATAAGTAAGTAGATTACTAAAACATGACCTCACTTTAGCAAATCCATGCTGTCCATCAAAGATAATACCATTGTTGTTAACCCAATTCTGGGTCCTAGTTCTCACAAGCTTCTTCCACAGCTTAAACTACAACACCTGACACTCAGATAGGCCTATAGTTGGATGCTTGAGTTGTATTACCTCCTTTATGAAGTGGCACTATCGTGCCCTCCTTCCACTCCTTGGAACTTGACTGAGTGCAAGACTCACATTAAAAAAAATATGTCAAGGCCGGCATCAACTCCCTGGCACATTCCTTCAGAATATGTAGAGATATATTATCAAGTCCCACAGCCTTATTTATATCTAGTTTGCTCAACTCCCCATACACCTTGCCCACTTACAGTCAAGCTTTCTTTCCTCATCATCAACTGCTCTCAATCTCTCAATGAAGTCACATTCACAAGATTGAAAGACCTTTATGAACTGCTCATTAAGTATCTCCACCACACCTTCTGCAACAGCTGTCTTTATACCATTTTCTCCAATCAGTGTCATCCTTCCATAATCATTCTTTCTTTTGCTGGCTACATATCAAAAGAACTCCTTAGGATTCTTTTTGGCTTCATTATTAACTAACCTGCTCATACCTCACTTTCTCTGCCCTTACCCACCAGGTCACCCGCATTGCCTAGTCTATGTAATCCTCATGGAATTGGTTATTGTGACTTCTCTTATGCTGCCTCCATAATGCCCTTTTTCTCTGTATCGCATGCTTAATCTCTTTATTCATCCATTTCACACCTACCTTATTTAAGCTTCTCACCCTTGGAATACATTTAGCCATTGCATCTACTAGATAGTTTTTGAAAATCCCCCAAGCTGCATTGATCTCTTTTCCAGATAACTCCTCAATCCATGCTACACCTGGAAGCTGTCTTCTGAGCTCTTCATAATCCCCCCCCCCTTGTAATTCCACATATACCCTTTTTTTTACAGAGGCCCCACACTTCTGGCAACCACCCAGGTAATCACCTCATGGTCACTCTCACCAATTGGTGGGTGATTTTACACTTCATTTATAATTACATCCTCTGATGAGATGACCAAATCCAAGACCCTCAATTTCCGTGTGCCCTCTGTTACATACTATCTGAGCTAGTAACCTTCAAAAACTCAAGAAACTCATTTTCTTTACTTCCAGTTGCTATCTCATCATTCCAGTCTATATTTCCATAATTAAAATTGCCCATAATGCTAGCTATAGTTTACTAGTAACTTAATGGTAGGTATTATTCTTTTTAAAATCTCTCTCCAATAATTTTCTTCGGATTATATTTGTTTCATCAATTCGACTATTTACAGAACTTGATTTTCTTTTGTGATATGTGCACATAGCTCGTATATGCTCAGTGGAATGCTCGTGATCACATAAGGTTTGTGTTATATTTCTCCAGTTATTAAAACCTTTCATTAAGCCATTATTTGACTTAGAAAACAGTTTACAAACAAAGCAGTAAATTGCTTTGCTGGTTTCAGAAAAAATTAGCCACTCTTGTTTCTGCTTTGTTCCATTCACCTTTTTACAGTAAAAATGTGATTCGTTTACATTTCTGACATGTATTCTATTGCATTCTGTGTATTCCTTTTTTTTTAAATGTTCGATTTTACTAACATATTAAGCAATATTTATTAAAATATACTTGATAAATTGTTCATTAATACTAATTGGCCACACTGCTATATCAGTAGGATGAGTGATAGATTGCTTGCTGGTAAGTACAGACTCCAATTGAAAATTTTCTTCAAAACCCTCTTGATTAGTTTCATATACTTCTTTTTCTCCTTCTATGTTTTCCACATTATTTTGATGTTCTCGATTTTCACTTTCGTCTCCTCTTGATAGTGATACCAATGTTTCGCTTTCATTTCGAGAAGTTTGAGGTACAATTTCAGTTCTATGAAATTCTTCACTTCCTTCATTTTAAGAAGAATGTAGAAAGGACAAAATTGCTCCCTTTTGACTATTTAGCTGTTTTTTCTTTTCTCTGAGTCGTTTTCTTTTACTAGCTGCAGATTCAAAATTTCTTGTCATCATTATGTGTATTACGGTATCAAAAGTGAAATAAATATTTATTAATTCCAACATAAACAGATAAATAAATAAAATAAATAATTACATTAAAAGCTAAAATAATACAAAAATAGAAACAGCAGTATCTTGGTTTTGTTAAAATAAACAAGTAACAATAAAATAAGAATAATAAATTTATTGAAAAATATCTTCCTACCGACTGCTACAACTACTTTAACCATTAGCGAACCCACAGCCTCTCATGCCAAGAGGCTGTGGGTTCGAATCCCACGTAGGCATGGATGTTTGTGATTGTCCTCTCCCAATATGGATTGGGTCACCATGGGATTGGGTCACCTCTCCTGCAATGGGAGAGGCCTTCACCCTGCAGTGGGTAGAAAATAGGCTGTTAATTAATACACTTGTATATGATAGACTTTGTGTTTCTCAGGGGGCGGGACCTCCCCTCGATGGGTCTTGACAGACTTTATGTCTTAGGAAGGACCTCCCTCGATGAGTCTTTTGACTCCTTGGAGGCCTGAATAATAATAATAATAACAAATACTGACCAAATAACGGTAACTAAACTATCAGTTGTTACACGTGTATGAACGACACTTAACCTCCCTGCCAGACGAGGTGGATGAAATAGCAGACCACCCCAGCATTTTTCATGGATCAAAACTTCAGCATTCTACCTTCTATCATGCAATTATCCCTCCCCTCTGATGTTAATCCCTGAACGGCGATTTTAGAGCCATTAATGGATTAACTGTTGTGGAGCGACCTTTGTGTCACTTGTCTTAACATGTACTGTGTTACTTGGAATTTCCTTTACTGTCCTAATATTTGACCCTTTTTTGCTGCACAAATTTTCAGTGGCCTCTAGTTTTTATATTATGAATTGAATATTTAAAAATAAGTATTTTATTTTGCAACTATAACTTGACTGTTTTTTATATTGTTGTTTGTGAAGATTAAGGTTTTAAAATGTGGCCCCATAGAGAAAGAGTGAGGTCCCAGCTTGTGCCTAATGTGCCTTATGGTAAATGCTGCCCTTGGAGGAATTCCATCAGGACAAGAAGACTTTTCAGTATTCAATATGAGCCAAATTTTCTTTATCTCTTTTTGGCAAAAGGACACACTGGGCTTTGAATGTACAGTGTGTGGGATGGTTAGGGGACATTTTCCAAAATCGGCAGTACAAGAATTGGAGGAGAAGTATGAAGCCAGGTAATTGGCTTTTTCTGTAGGTGATCATGAAGCAGAGTTATCAAGATGCAACAGTGGTGGAAGTTGCATTTTGCTCACTGGCAATCCAAACATCTGCACTAAACTATTAACTGAATTAATCCTCAATCGAATGTGAGCCTTCATTTCCCACTCTACTCTGCAAACCCCAACCAATATCCAAGCCTTGGTTTTCAAAAAAAATGCACCTCTGCAGTTCATGATAAAAATGCAGCTTATGTTCAATAGCTTAAATTAAAAACTGCAGCGTTTCATATTCAGCTTTCACAGCATTCCAAAGCAGACTTCATAAGAATGAAATGAAATAAACTTGCCTCATGCTCAAGCGGCAATTGAGCCTTCTGGTCCCTTGCTAAGGCTGTTGGACATAACTTTTTCCCTTTCCTATTGCAACCCCTCTTGCATCCTGATGGAACCATTGTAAGTCCACCATGAAAAGGAAAGGCAGACCTCTTGGCATCAGTTTTTTCCCTCCAACTCTTGCCTGGACAGCCAAGACAAATCATCTCTTGCACTACCCCAGATTGTCCACTGCATGCCTGATTTGAACTTTTATCAAAAGGACATCAGGAAAACCCTGATCAATCTCACTACTAATAAGGCTTCTGTTCCTGATGGTATTCCTCCAGTTATGCTTAAAACTTGTGCTCCAAAATTAACATCCATCCTGTGTTGCCTATATAATATATCATATTCTACTGGCATCTACCTAACAGCATGTTGATAAGTCAACATCCAGCTTGTATCCAAAAAGGGAGACAAAAGTCAACCATCTATCAACTCATTGTTCTCACATTGGTACTTTAAAAAAAAAGTGATGGAGAAATCTATCAATGACCTGCTTCTTCATTACGTGGAGCCTCAACAGTTAATTAGCCATCACCATTATGGATTCTGCCATTCTCATTCTACCACTGACCTCCTAGCTAATTTCAACCACCTTTGGACACAAGCCATAGAAAGATTTGGAGAAACCTATTTTATCGCTCTCAATATTTCAAGGGCATTCAATTGTATCTGGCACCAAGCCCTCCTGAACAAGATTTTTTTATTATTTTTGTTTATTTATTTATTTTTATCTGGCTCCCATCCTTCAAACATTATTAGTAAACTTACATTTTATTTGTACCATGGATGGGTTAAGTATTTATTTTTTACCTGTTTTTATCAATTTTATGTATGTTTTGTAAATTGTGAAAAGTTATTTAACAGCCGGCCTGGTTGGAAAAGTGGTTAGCGTATCCGCTCTCCAGTCAAAAGGCTGCGGGTTCGAATCCTGCCATGGGCATGGATGTTTATGATTGTAAAATACTGGTGGTAGTGGGTGGTAGATGGCGCTGGTGTAGATAATGATGGTAGTTGCAGTTTGTTGTAGTTGATGGATTGAGTGGTGGAGACAGAGCTGTAGAGTAGGTGTCCTCCCTCGATGAGTCTTTGGACTCCTTGGAAGGATCACGTTGTAATAATAGCTGTTGTTTTGCCTATACTGTAATAACCTATTTAATGTGATATCTTTTTTCTATCTTTATTCTAATTAGCAGTGCTCGCTTTTTCTCTCATAACCTTTCTTATTCTACTGCGTACTATGTTTATCCACCTTCCGTATTTACTAGTCATATGCCTATGAACACTGGAAAATTTATTTGTAAGACTGCGCCACCAGTATTATTTATATCGGCAGATAACTTAGTAATATGTCTGGTAGATCTCTCTCTCTCTCTCTTACTAGCATGAGTTCCTTCAACAAAGTTTATATAAACAGTCGTGGTTCTTAAGTAACTGCGCTTTTATTGCCTTAGTTGTTTCCCCCCTCACAAGTCCGATTTTTTTAGGAACAGTGCAGTTGTAAAATAAAAAATCAGGCAGCACTCTATTTGCATATAAATAAAACACATTTAATTACAATAATAACAAAGTACATTAAATAAGTGATAGGGAGGTTACTCTCTCTATCTATCCTTTAGACTTTTAGCTTAAAGAAACAAACTTTCCCTTTTCAATACTAAATGACTATACAATATAATTACACTATTGCTTCTCTGTTAAAAAAATCAAATTGCAGAGACTAAATTACTCATAAAGAGATTAGCTAGCTATGGCAAGTTATCTTACAATTTATATTCCAGTAAACAACAATTCAGAGGACTCTATAGATTAGCTAGCACTCTTTTTCCTTGTTTTGTTGTGCAGCAGAAACTTTTCTGAAACTAGCGGATCTGTTTGATACGAACTCGGCAATGAAATTTCATCTCCCACCTAAAGACAATCAAAAACATCCATGCCCATGGCGGGATTTCAACCCACAGCCTTTTAGTTCGAGAGCAGGTATACTAACCACCTCAGCCAACCAGGTTGGCTAACCCAATTCACAGCTTTGCTGATGACAGTACTCTTCATTCCTCTTCCTCATTAGAGGAACCCTGTAGTACTCTAATGAAAGATGTCATCTTATGGCCTCCTTCCTGCGTTCTGTGATAGGATTGCCAGCTTCTTCACTGGTCATTCATTGCAAGTCATGATGGATGGCTTCCTCTCACCAGATTTCTCTATCACTGCTGGAGTGTACCAGGGTTCACTCACGCTTTTCCTCCATGACCTTCGCTCTCTGATTTCAAATCCTATTTGAAGTTTCGCCAATTACAGTACACTTCATTCTTCTTCCTCATTTGAGAAACCATGTAATACTCAAGTGATAAAAGCCTCAAGATCTTTCATATCCAATGACTTAAACACTGATCTCCTAACATTCTCAAATGGGGTGAAGACAACTTAGTATTTCAATGCCAAAAAACTTAAGCTTGCCTTATTACCCACAAGAAAGATCCTACCTCCTACCTGATTTATTACAAGATCCTAAATAAGTATTGGATCTGATAATAGCATCAGAAGAGCTGTATATAACTACAGTAGCAACCCTGCCTACGATTGGTGAAAGTGACCATGCAGTCTTGTCCTGGGAGGTTGCTCAACATATGGAAATTTCAGTCAAGAAAGAGCTTATGTGGAACTATGGTTGGCAATTATTAGAAACTTAGCACATGGAGCAGAGCCATGGCATAAAAAACTACATGGAATGAATGTTATTATTGCACAGGAAGCAATCAAGAAGGATTGTTTGAGTGAGGCAGTATCATCGTACATACCAAGGTCAGGAGGATAAACGAAGTAGGGATTAAGTAGATGAGTAACAATATAAAGCAGGAGCTGCAAAAAAAAAAAAAAAAAAAGCATTGGGGAAAGAATATAAACAAAAAGATTATTAGCATGCTCATGAGCAATATAAAGCATAAGTAACCAGGATAGTGAGGAAGGCTAAATCAGATTTTGAGAGAAAATTAGCTAAGCAGGCCAAAGTAAATCCAAAAGAGTTCTTTTGCTACATAGCAATAAGAAAAAGAACGATTATGGAAAGATAACTTTATTCAGTGCTGATGGTAGGAAAGTGACAGAAGCAGAAGAAATAGTTCAGTTACTAAGCGATCACTTTGCAAGGGTATCATCTCCAATTACATAGGTGATTACTTCGCAGCTGTGAGAATTGAGGTAGATGACCCAGAGGTATACAGTATACTGAAAAATATCAACGCGAATACAGCAGTGGGCCTAGATGGTAACAATCATAAATTATTATTGTTTGTTTTTAGAGAAATCAAAATGCTATTTAAAGCATTCGAGATGCATTAGTGTGGATGTGTTGAAATTTGCTAACAGAATGGTCTGTCAGCTCATGTGTTATGAGAATGTGCAAGTGAACTGGACGTGCAGTGCCTCTTATAAATTTGTTTAATCTACGTCTCAGCTACTTAAAAACTGAATAATATAAGTTAGGTTTTACGAAAAATAAATTAGGTAGTGTGTATTTTACTTGTATAAATATTGAAGAAATACATACCGCCCAGAAGAGACTTGTCCGTTTTTATAAATACGAAGTTATAACATGAAACCATTTTGTTCACTGCACATTAACAATAATAAATTAGTACTGTTTGTTTTTAGAGAAATCAAAATGCTATTTAAAGCAATCGAGATTCATTAATGTGGATGTATAGAAATTTGCTCACAGAATCGGAAGATTTCTGTCAGTGTTCTAGTATCTTCCATGTCAGCAATAATATCAGGGTTGAAATTACCACATTTCACTATTGCTTCACTAATGAGAAGGACACTGACCTGCAGAGATAAAACAGTTATCATTCCGTTGTATAAGACCCTGATCAGACCACACTTGACTATTGTTCTCAGATTTGGTCCCCAGGATTTGAAGGGGATAAATTAACTGTGGAAAGGGTACAAAGGCGGATAACAAAGATGCTTTCAGGACTGTACAATGATAGTTATGAGGATTGGCTGAGGGAATGTGGACTGCAGAGTTTGATGGATAGAAGAAGAAGAGGTGACATGATTGAGACTTTTAAACTGTTGAGAGGGGGTTACAGGGTTGACACTGGGGAGTTCTTTCGCTTGGTTGAACAGCGGGAAGGAGTAATGACAAGAGGCCATCCCTGGAAGTTACAAAAGGAAACTGTGAGCAAGAGGGTGAGGAGTGGTTTCTTTGCATAGAGGGTGGTTGAACCATGGCATTGCCTGATGGAGTGGTATGATAGACTTTGTGTTTCTTGGGGGGAGGGGGCTTCCCCTCGATGAGTCTTGATAGACTTTGTGTTTCTTAGGAAGGACCTCCCACGATGAGTCTTTTGACTCCATGGAGGCCTGAATAATAATAATAATAATAATAATAATAATAATAAAATGGTGTTTAAGTAGAATATATAAATGAGGAAAAGTGACACTTCATTGCTAATAACTTTAAACATAAGGAATGAACTCCTCTAATTCCATTTAAACTTTTCACTCTCTGAAAAACAACAAACAATGCAAATTATACAGATATAAAATAAGTTAAAGGGACCTTGTTTCTACTTGATATCCTTTACAGTACCATGACAAATACTTTCATTTAATTACTTAAATTATTAATGTTGAATATTCTGAGTATTAATATGTTAAATAAACCTAATTTATTCAATAAAATTGTAAAATTACTGCAATTGATACAGAAGAACATGAAAGAATAAAATATGGGAGATATGCATTTCAGTATAATAGTAATAAATGTTTCTTTTGGTGGTCATTTGTTGGTAAGTTAACACCAACAAATTCATGCTAGATTAATGCAATCGATTAGTTTAAAGCCTTTCAAAATTTAGAAAAAATTGGTCATGTTTGAAATAGACGCTCTGGCTATGTATTGTGAACCTGCATTAGTTTATTTGTGGAGGGAGGGTAAAATTGTTCCACTGCATAAAGGTGGAGATAAGGCTTCAAATTATAGACCGGTCTGTATATCTGGAGTTGTGGTGAAGGTCCTGGAGAAATTGGTGAGAAGTAGGATACAGAAATGGATTGATAACAGCAGTATTCTCTGTGGTTATCAGCATGCGTTTGTTAAGGGGAGATCATGTTTCACTAACCTATTTATCTATTATAACAAGGTGACAAATACCTTGGACAGGAAAGATGCATATACAGTGGCGTACTTCGATTTTGCAAAGGCTTTTGATAGACTGCCACACAACAAGCTCTTAAATAAATTGAAATGGATGGGATTGAATAACAGACTTCTGAGTTAGATCAGTGACTGGCTGTCAGATAGGTATCACAAAGTTGTATATGGGGAGTGCAGTATCCCGAAAGAGAAAGGTCACTAGTGGCGTGCAGCAGGGGTCAGTTTTGGGGCCATTGTTTTTCAATTTGTATGTTAATGATATTGGGTTGGGTTTAACTAGTGATATCCAGATGTTTGCAGATGATGCAAAACTGGGGAGAGCAATGGAGAGTCAATTGGATGTTATTGCCTTACAAGAGGACTTGAATAGATAGCATGAATGGGCAGGTAAGTGGAACTGTTAGCTCAGTGTTTCAAAGTGTAAGGCTTTGAGATTTGGTAAGCAACGATGGGATGCAAAGTATACACTTGATGGGGAAACTTTAATGAAAGTAGAGGGGATGAGAGATCTAGGAGTGATGGTGGACAAGGATCTGAAATTCAGGGGCCACATTGCACAAGTTGTGAAAACATCACATCGGATAATGGCAATGATGCGGAGGACCCTGACATGCAGAAATAGAGAGGTTTTGATTCCACCGTATAAGGCCTTGATCAGGCCTCATATGGATTACTGTACACAGATTTGGTCGCCGTTTTTCGTGGTTACGAAGATATGTTGGAAAGGGTCCAAAGAAGATTCACAAAGGTAGTCAGTGGTCTTTGGAATGTGGAGTACAAGGAGATTAAGGGAATGTAAGTTGCAGAGCCTCGTGAATAGGAGGAAGGGGGGGTATGATTGAGACATATAAGCTAGTCAGGGGTTGTTATTGGGTCAACATGGAAGAGATGTTTCATAGAATGGGAGAGGGGAGTAGAACAAGAGGCCATTGCTGAAAACTGTATAAGGAGGGTGTGAACTGAGGAGTGAGGAGTAGGTTCTTTGCATGGAGAGTGGTTGTTGAGTGTAATGCATTGCCTCAGTGTGTTGCGGGCATATACATTGAATCAATTTAAACCACAGTTGAATGAGCATTGTGTGCAATAGCGTGTACCTCCCACAGTAAGTCTCTGACTCATTTTGGGAGGTCAAATGTTAATAATAATAATAATAATAACTCGTTGCTTTGGCTTTTGAAATATCTGCTTAAATGAGTAAGTATTTAAAAGTTATTTGGTTATTTAGCAGGGAGCACAACATAGTTTGGGCATTTTCTCATAGATTTGGCTGGGGGGGGGGGGAAATTCCTTTATTATTCTACAGATACCTCCTGGAGTCAAATATTAATTATTCATTACCATTTTTTTCAAATATTAATAATCATTTCTTACATAGAAGTAAGCTAAACTAAAATAAAACATGATGTGTAATATACTCTTAATAGAAGAAAAATCACGACTTTGCAGATAACAGTTTGAAAGTGACATTTTTCCTGCTGAATAATTTCAATTAGGTGCTGACATATGGCAATCAATAATAATGCATTTCACAAAATCCGGTAGCTTTTTCTGAAACTGACCCAGATTTACTTTTCGTTATAGTGTGTTGTTAAAAGCAAACAAGCACTGGGTTTGCATTTAAAGCTCGAATAAGAGGCTTCAGAAATGTATCTGTGGCAATGGATGCAATTTCCCTACAAGCTGTGCTAATGTTAGTTACATTTCACTCATCTCAAATTCAGCCTTCCAGGAGAAAACCCTATCCATTCTATCAAAAAAAGTAATATTTTAAAAAACTTAAGTTAGAATTGTTTTGGGATGTGTATGCTTCTAACACTTTCAGTCAAGCGACTAATTATATATTATATAAGATTTTTTTTATATACTTTGTAAGATTTGCTACTTTCTCTAATAGACAAACTCTCACCAATGATCCTACCTAGCATATACCAAGTACTATATTCATGTAATTTGTCTTACTATGGACAAACAGGAAGATCTATAAATAAATGTATCTCTGAACATCAAGACTACATCTGGCCTTGCACAACATGGAATCGAAAATACTAACCACAGGATCCAATGGCAAAACGCAAGTTACTACATAAATCCACATACAAACATGAACGGTTATATGAAGAAAGTGCTGAAGCCTTATTTCATAGATCTAATCTTAATCAAAATGACTGTCTCTCTATTCCAAAAGTGTGGGAAATTGTTATCCTCAATTGTATCCAATAATTTATCTGCTATATTTTAATTTAATTCAAGTAATTTTAATTTCAGCCCAGTAGTTTTTAATCCATGAACATGCGACTGTGCACATAGAGGGATTCTAGTTTAAGCATGCACACTACTGTTTTTTGTTTTTTGAATTCAATTCCTATTGTTGTTCGTTAGTTGTACTGATGACGCCTTATACATAAGACAAAATGTTTACATAATAAAAAGTTATTTACTGTAGCATACATGTTATTCTATAGTTATGGATACCCCACAGGTTTCACTATATATAAAAAAAATATATGTAAGATTGGCGCACTGGATTTTCTCCTCCACCAATGCCTCTTGTGGTTTCCTTGTATAAATAACTTAAGCATTTTGTCAACATCCATACTTCTAATTCATTTCTGAACTACAACTGCCCTTGTACGAAATAAACAATGTGCACTGCACTCAGCTTTTAGAAGACTGCCAAGAGGGTGATAAAAAGGTTCATTCCCATTTGGTAGCTGTGGCATTATACTGTGGTTTGTTTGTGAAGTCATAGCGGTACACACTATGGCTCAGTCATCGTCATCATCATCATCATTACGAACCATGGGCACACTACTTATCGGTGTGTGATGCTTCCTTCACTATTTTTTTCCACCTTTTTTTTTTTCCAGTGCACAGTGTCACAGTTTCTGTAAACCCATTTCACACCAGGCCTTTGTGTCATCTATCCATGCTCTGTATGGTCTCCCTCTTCTACTTACATCATCCATAATACCAAACATGAATGTCTTTATCTTCTGATCCTCACTCATTCTGCATGTGTCCAAATAATTGCAGCATCTGTTGTATAATCTTCTGCATTAATTCTCCTTTGGTTGCATCTTCCGATAGAGCTCTTCATTTGTGATTTTCTCTACCCATTCTATTCTTAGAAATTTCCTGTAACATGATCTTTCAAATGCCAAATTCTTTTTCTTGATACCTTATTATATATTATATATAATTATTATATATTATTGTATTATATTATATATTATACCCACATTTCAGATCCATACAGTACACCACTAAAATTGCATGTTTCTAGTACTCTTAATTTTGTTTGCAGGCTGATCACTTTACTTTTCCAGATGTTATCTATGGCCTTCAGATTTGTTCTTCCCTTTACAATCCTGAACTTTATTTCTTTTTTACAGTCCAAATCATATGTCATTTTACTTCCCAAATATGTGAATTGTTCTACATTTTCTATATCAATTCCATCCACTTGTATTTGTTTCATGTTCTTCTCACCAAATACTATTGTCTTTGTTTTTCCAAGTTAATAATAAGTCCAAATCTCCTCCCTTCCTCATTTAACAATGTTTTTTGTAGTTCTCTTTTGTCTTCTTCAGTAATAACAATGTCATCTGCGAATCTCAGATTGTTAATTCTCATCCTGTGTACTGATATTTCAGAGAAAAAGGGCATTGTGGAGGCAGCATAAGAGAAATAGAAATAACCAATTCCATGAGGTCTACAAAGACCAAGCAAGGAGGATGACTTGGTTAGTGATCCTAGCTAAAGAGAGGTATGAACAGCAGTTGGCTGATTAAGCCAGAAAGAATCCTAAGGAGTTCTTTCGATATGTAGCCAGCAAAAGAAAGAATAATTATGAAAGGATGACATTGATTGGAGAAAATGGTATAAAGACAGATGATGCTGAATGTGTGGTGGAGATACTTAATGAGTAGTTCATAACGATCTTTCAATCTTGTGAATGTGACTTCATGGAGAAATTGAGAGCAGTTGGTGATGGGGAGGAAAGACTGACTGTAGGTGAGCACGAGGTGTATGGGGAGTTGAGTAAACTAGATGTTAATAAGGCTGTGGGACTTGATTATAAACTCCACATATTCTGAAGGCATGTGCCAGGGAGTTGATGCCAGCCTTGACATATTTTTTTAATGTGAGTCTTGCACTCAGTCAACTTCCCAAGGAGTAGATGGAGGGCAAGATTGTGACATTTCATAAAGGTAATAGAACTCAAGCATCAAACTGTAGGCGTATGTGAGTGTCAGGTGTAGTTTAAGCTGTGGGAGAAGCTTGTGAGAACTAGGATCCAGAATTGGGTTGACAACAATGGTATTATCTTTGATGGACAGCATGGATTTGCTAAAGGGAGGTCATGTTTTAGTAATCTACTTACTTATTACAATAAGGTGACTGCTTTCATGGACAGAGAAGAAGGATACACAGTAATATGCTCAAATTTTGCAAAGGCTTTTCATAGATTACTGCATAATAAGTTGATAGTCAAACTGGAGTGGATGGGGTTGGATATTAGATTGGTGCATTGGATTGCTGACTAGCTATCTGATAGGTATCAACAAGTTGTGTATGGGGGAGCGATATCCAGGAAAAGGAAAGTCACTAGTGGAGTGCCTCATGGGTCTGTTTTAGGTCTATTGCTGTTTAACTTGTATATTAATGATATAGGTGAAGATTTGGATGGAGATATTCAGTTGTTTGCAGATAATGCAAAGTTGGGACGAACCATGAAGATTAGTGAAGATGTTGTGGCTTTACAGGAAGACTCGAATAAATTGAGTGATTGGGCACGGAAATGGGGATGTGAGTTCAACGTTGCAAATTGTAAGGTTTTAAAATTTGGAAAACAAAGATGGGATGCAGAATTTATGCTTGGTGAGAATATATTGTTTGAGGTAGAGGAAATAAGAGATCTGAGGGTGATAGTGGATAAGGATCGAAAATTTAAGGGACACATCGCCAAAATTGTGAAGACAACACAAAGGCTTCTGGGAATGATGCAGAGGACACTGACGTGTAGAAGTAGGGAGATTCTTGTTCCGTTGTATAAGGCTTTGATTAGGCCACAAATGGACTATTGTGCCCAGATTTGGTCACCCGGTTTTCAGAAGGATGAAGAGATGTTGGAAAGGGTCCAAAGGAGACTGACTAAGGTAGTTTCTGACCTCTGGAATGTCGAGTATAAGGAAAAATTGAGAAGATGTAATTTGCAGAGTCTGGTGGACAGGAGGAAGAGGGAGATATGATAGAGACCTACAACTTGGTAATTGTTTGTTATAGGATCAATGCTGGAGAAGTTTTACAGAGAATCGTGAGAGATCAGGGGGAGAATCAGAGGTCATCCCTAGAAACTGTATAAAGAGGGTGTGAGTAAGGGAGTGAGAGGCAGGTTTTTTTCATGCAGAGTTGTGAATGATTGGAATGCCTTGCCTGAGAATGTGGTGTCTGCAAAGAGTTTGAATGTGTTTAAAACACGGTATGATGAGCTGTGTGTGTGATAAAAGGACCTCCCAGATGAGTTTTTGACTCCATGAGGTCTTGGGGTGGTAATAATAATAATAATAATAATATAAGTTGGTAAGTGGTTGTTACCTCATTAATGTGGAAGAATTTCATAGAATGGGAACAGGGGTGGAGAGGCTATCTCTGGAAACTGTATAAGGGGAATGTGAACAATAGAGTAAGGAGCAGATTCTTTGCATTGAGATTGGTTGGTGAGTGGAATGCATCATCTGAAAGTGGTGAATCCACTGAATGAGTTAAAAACAGTTTGATGAGCTTTGTATGTGCCAGTGTGAACGTTATAAGGCTTTTGTTTCTTTGCAGGTCTGGAGTTAATAAAAAAACAAATAAAAACCAGATGTTTGAAAATTATGTGAGGATATCAAAAACTGTGAATATACACACCTCAAATAAATTTGAGATATGTATATAATGATGCATGGCTGATAATAATGTAGACTATAGAATAGTATGATACCTCCAGTTTGATATCATGTTTACTGTCTTTTCTGAACCATATGATCCATATCAGTAACAAATATCACTGAAATTTATACAAGAATTCATTGACCTTAGTTAGGAAGTAGGAGAATTCAGATTTTTTTTCCCTAATCTGAAAAAATTCCTGCCATTAAATGATTAAATCAAAATCAAATAATTTCATGATATTAGGAGAAAAATCTGTGTGCAATATTTAGAATATATTAGAACTTGTCATAAGTTTGCCATGGGATTCTAGTGAACCCCATATCAAGCTTATTATTATTATTATTATTATTATTACCACCCCAAGTCCTCGTGGAGTCAAAGACTCATCTGGGAGGTCCTTTTATCACACACACACACACACAGCCCATCATACTGTGTTTTAAACACTTTCAAACTCTTTGCAGACACCACATTCTCAGGAAAGGCATTCCAATCATTCACAACTCTGCACGAAAAAAACCTGCCTCTTACTCCCCTACTCACACCCTCTTTATACAGTTTCCAGGGTTGACCTCTAGTTCTCCCCTGATCTCATACTATTCTCTGTAAAACTTCTCCAGCATTGATCCTATAACAACCCCTTACCAACTTGTAGGTTTCTACAAGTTGGTAAGGGGTTGTTATAGGTTGTAACATCTTCACTACATTTCATGGTTCGTTCCCTGAATATCTACATCCAAATCTACACCTATATCATTAATATACAAGTTAAACAGCAATGGACCTAAAACAGACCCCTGAGGCACTCAACTAGTGACTTTCCTTTTCCTGGATATCACTCCCCCATACACAACTTGTTGACACCTATCACATAGCCAGTCTCCAATCCAGTGCACCAATCTAATATCCAACCTCATCTGCTCTAGTTTGACTGTCAACCTATCATGAGGTACTCTATCAAAAGCCTTTGCAAAATCCAAGTATATTACTGTGTTTTCTTTATCTCTGTCCAAGGAAGCAGTCACTTTATTGTAATAAGTAAGTAAGTAGATTACTAAAACATGACCTTCCTTTAGCAAATTTGTGCTGTCCATCAAAGATAATAACATTGTTGTCAACCCAATTCTGGATCCTAGTTCTCACAAGCTTCTCCCACAGCTTACGCTACATCACCTGACACACAGATAGGCCTATAGTTTGATGCTTGAGTTCGATCACCTCCTTTATGAAGAGGCACAATCTTGCCCTTCTTCCACTTCTTAGGGACTTGACCAAGTGCAAGACTCGTATTAAAAAAATATGTCAAGGCAGGTGTCAAATCCCTGGCACATTCTTTCAGAATTCATGGTGATATATTATCAAGTCCCACAGCCTTATTAACATCTAGTTTACTCAACTCTATATACACCTCTTGCTCACCTGCAGTCAGTCTCACCTCCCCATCATCAACTGCTCTCAATCCCTCCATGAAGTCACATACACATGATTGAAAGATCTTTATGAATTGCTCATTAAGTATCTTCACCACATACTTTGCATCAGCTGTCTGTATACCATTTTCTCCAATCAATGTCATCCTTCCATATTTATTCTTTATTTTGCTGGCTACATATCGAAAGAACTCCTTAGGATTCTTTCTGGCTTAATTAGCCAACTGCTGTTCATACCTCTCTTTAGCTAGGATCACTAACCAAGTCATCCTCCTTGCTTGGTCTTTGTAGACCTCATGGAATTGGTTATTTCCATTTCTCTTATTCTGCCTCCACAATGCCCTTTTTCTCTGTATCGCATGCTTAATCTCTTTATTCATCCATCTCACACGTACTTTATTTAACCTTCTCACCCTGGAATACATTTCAACATTGCATCTGCTAAACAGTTTTTGAAAATCCCCTATGCTGCATTGATCTCTTTTCCAGCTAACTCCTCATTCCATGCTACACCCGCAAGCTGTCTCCTGAGCTCTTCATAATCACCCCCCCCCTTTGTAGTTCCACATATACCCTTTATTGTTGTCCTTGCACTGCTGGCAACCACCCAGGTAATCACCTCATGGTCACTCTCACCAATTGGTAGATGATTTGACACTTCATTTATAATTACATCCTCTGATTAGATGACCAAATCCAAGACCCTCAATCCTCTTCTGCCCTCTGTTACGTACTATCTGAGGTAGTTATCCCTCAGAAACTCAAGAAACTCATTTTCTTTACTTCCAGTTGCTATCTCATCATTCCAGTCTATATAGCCATAATTGAAATCACCCATAATGATCACCCTTTTCTTATTTACTTGGCTAATTTGATTATACATTTCATTATCACCGGCATCCACATTACCTGGTCTATAACAACATCCCACCAAGTATTTGATTACATTCATCTCTATCTCACACTATACTGCCTCAAAACCACTAGCACTATTTCCTCTTGCATCTCTACTTTATATGGACATAACTCTTTCTCTATCATCAATAGCCCTCCCCCTCCCTTTTTGTCCCTTCTGTCCTCACGAAACACATCATACCCTTCCATCTCTATTCCTGTCAAGATGTCATCCTCTTCCAACCATGTCTCACTTATTCCGACAATCTTTGGGTGAACATACACAATTAGTGCAACCATTTCATCTGCCTTGTTTCTTATACTTCTAGCATTTGTATACAAACACAACAGCTCATTTCTGGATCTACAGCTGGTTTCACTGATACCACTCACTCGATGTGATCTCTCCATGCCTGACTGGGGCCATTTCCCTTTCTGCTTCTTCATTTTAAAACCCTTTTCAATTCCAAGTGTTTCCTGTTGATCACTGGTCATCCCATTCCTTTCCTGCCTGCACATGCTCACCTCCTCTTGGAGCATCCACCTTTCTCATGCTGTGTACTGCTGTCCACCCTGAGCCTCCCCGTTTCTCTGCTCCTCTTGCACATAACCACCTCTTCAATCTCTCCTGTCTTACTCTCCAGCTCTTCCACATCACTTCCCACTCGATCTGATTCACTCTCTCTCTCTATTCACTTCTCTATCTTCCAGCAGCAGAGTCTCCAAGCGAATCACACCATAACCATTCAAATGCAGTCTATTGCTCCCATACAGCTCACTTCATTCCTCAAACTCATTCCACACATTAACAAACTGTACTCCTGTCTCCTCACACATTTCATCCAACATATCATTAATAATCCTTGCTGTCCACCTCATCTCACCACAGTCATACCTATGCAACACGCTAACTTCCCTTCCTGTCACACTATTCTCTTTTATCCTTCTAAGCAGCCTCCTGATATCCATTCTGATGCACTCTTTGTCCTCTCTCAAATCATTCATACCGATTAATACTATTAATTCTTTAGCTCGCTCCTGCCTCATATCCAATGCCTCAATCACTCTACTCATTTTAGAGCCTGGAAAACATACCTTGTGCATTCTATCCTCCAGCACACCTTTAATAATGGAGTCGCCATACAATGCCACTTGCTCATCCTTCGTTAACTCTTTCATGCCATCATTATTTAATTTAATAGTTTTTACCTGAATTTTCATAATTTCATTCCAAATCCATTTCATTTCTTGCCTTATCCAATCCTTCAAATTCAACTTCCGAATCTCACGGCAGATTCTCTCTATCATTCAATCTTTCTAACTTTCTAACTCTCAACCCTCTCTTCTCACTTTCACTCTCATTCATCCTTCTTTGTTTCCGTACTTTTGGTTCAACATTTGTCCAAGTTTCGCTATCATTCTTCCCATTTTCACACGCATTCATCTTGCTTTGTTTCTGTACTTTCAGTCCAACATGCATTGAAATTTTGCTATCATTCATTCTTTTTTCGCTATCATCCATTCTTTCGATTTTTTTCACTTTCTATTTCTGCGTCACGCCATTTCTAGTTTCATTTGTTCTCTCAATTTCGATTCCTTTCGACACACTTACCTCACTTTCGTCCCTTTTAACACCCGTTACGGTTTTCAAATTGCTCTTTTTCTTTTTTAATGATTATTTTCATTTTTTTTTTTGCCTCTGTTTCTCACCAGTCTTTTTTTTTTTTTTAATTATCTTATGATGATATACTGAAATAGACAGCACATCATTATTTCTACTGCTGGCTAGTCAGCTTTACTACAGTTTTTTTTTTTTTAGCTCATAATATTCAATATTTCATAATCTTTATGAAATTTAGAAATGATTTTAAAGGTTTTTATGCTTATTTTTTGGTATTTCTTTAATCACATATTTGGTTTTCACCTTTCAAATTGTATCCCAATAAGCAGAAAGCGAAATGGCTCTAGTTGAGCATGGAGAAATCACATCGAATGATTGGTATCAGTGGAACTAGTTGTACATCCAGAAATGAGCGGTTGTGTTTCTATACAAATGCTAGTAGTGTAAGAAACAAGGCAGATGAAATGGTTGCATTAATTGAGTCTGTTCACCCAAAAATTGTTGGAATAAGTGAGACATGGTTAGATGGTGATGACATCCTGACAGGAATAGAGATCCTCATGAAACACATATGATGTGTTTCATGAGGATAGAAAGGGTAGAAAGGGAGGGGGGGGGTGCTATTGATGATATAGAAAGAGTTATATCCATACAAAGTAGAGATGGAAGAGGAAATAGTGCCATTGGTTTTGAGGCAGTATGGTGTGAGATAGAGGCGAATAGAATGAAATACTTGGTTGGATGTTGTTATAGACCTGGTAATGTTAATGATAGTGACTGAAATGTATAATCAATTAGCCAATCAAATAAGAAAAGGGTGATCGTTATGGGCTATATTAATTATGGAAATATAGATTGGAATGTTGAGATAGCAACTGGAAGTAAAGAAAATAAGTTTCTTGAGTTTTGGAGAGTCAAATACCTCACAGTATGACAGAAGGCATATGAGGATTTAGAGTCTTGGATTTGATCGTCTCATCAGAGAATGTAATTATAAATGAAGTGTCCAATCACCCAACAATTGGTGAGAGTGACCATGAAGTGATTACCTGGGTGGTTGCCAGTAGTGTGAGGACCTCTGTGAGAAAAGGATATATGTGGAACTACAAGGGGCAGGGGTGATTATGAACAACTCAGGAGACAGCTTGTGGGTGTAGGATGGAATGAGGAGTTAGCTGGAAAAGAAATCAGTGCAGCTTGGGGGATTTTCAAGAACTATCTAGTAGAAGCAATGTCTAAATGTATTCCATGGGTCAGAAGGTTCAATAGGGTAGGTGTGAAATGGCTGAATAAAGAGATACAGAGAAAAAGGGCATTGTGGAGGCAGCATAAGAGAAGTTGTATTAACCAATTCCATGAGGATTACAAAGACCAGGCAAGACGGGTGACCTGGTGGGTAAGGGTAGCGAAAGTGGGGTATGAGCAGAAGTTAGTTAATGAATCCTAAAAGAATCCTAAGGAGGTCTTTCGATATGTATCCAGCAAATAAACAATGATTATGGAAGAAGGATGACATTGATTGGGGAAAATGGTATAAAGACAGTTGTTGTGGAAGATATAGTGGTGATACTTAATGAGCAGTTCATAAAGGTCTTTCAATCTTGTTAATGTGATTTCATGGAGAGATTGAGAGTAGTTGATGATGGGGAGGAGAAACTGACACTAAGTGAGCAAGAGGCGTATGGAGAGTTGAGCAAACTAGATGTTAATATCCAACCCCATCCACTCTAGTCAAACAAGTCAAAAAAAGTGGATGGGGTTGGATATTAGATTAGTGCATTGGATTGGAGATTGGCTATCTGATAGGTATCAGCAAGTTGTGTATGGGGGAGCAATAGCCCGGAATAGGAAAGTCACTAGCGGTGTGCTTCAGGGGTCTGTTTTAGAGCCATTGCTGTTTAACCTGGATGTTAATGATATTGGAAAAGATTTGGATGGAGATATTCAGTTGTTTGCATCTGATGCAAAGTTGGGATGAATACTATGAGGAGTAGAGCAAACAAAGATGGATGTAGAATTTATGCTTGGTGGGGATATATTGTTGGAGGTGGAAGAAATGAGAGATCTTTGGGTGATGGTGGATCAGGATCTAAAATTTAAACGCACATTGTCAAAATTTTCATGAGAACACAAAAAATTCTGGAAATGATGCAGAGGACTCCGACTTGTTGAAGTAAGGAGTTCTTGTTCCATTGAAAAAAGCCTTGATTAGGCCACGTGTCAGCTAATGTGCATACATTTGATCACCTGGTTTTCAAAAGAAACAGAGATGTTAGTAACGGTTCAGATGCAACTTACTAAGATAGTTTCTAATCTTAGGAATCTTGAATATGAGGGTAGGTTGAGAAGATACAATTTACAGAGTCTAGACTCTAGACTATATATAAGGAAGAGGCTTGATATGATAGTGACCTACAAGTCAGTAAGGGGTTGTTATAAGATGACTGCTTCCTTGGACAGAGGAGAAGGATACACAGTAATATGCTTAGATTTCGCAAAGGCTTTTGATAGATTACCGCATGATAGATTGATAGTCAAACTAGAGTGGATAGGGTTGGATATTAGATTAGTGTATTAGATTGGAGACTGGTTATCTGATAGGCATCAGCGAGTAGTGTATTGGGGAGCAATATCCAAGAAAAGGAAAGTCACTAGTAGTGTGCCTCAGGGATCTGTTTTAGGGCTACAACTGGTTAACTTGTATATTATTGATATTGGTGAAGATTTGGATGGAGATATTCAATTGTTTTCAGATGATGCAAAGTTAGGAAGACCCATGAAGAGTAGGGAAGATGTTGTGGCCTTACAAGAAGACTTACATAAATTGAGTGATTGGGAATGGGAATGTGAATTCAATGTTGAAAAATGTAAGGTTTTAAATTTTGGGAAATAAAGATGGGATGCAGAATTTGTGCTTGATGAGGATATATTGTCAGAGGTGAAGGAAATAAGAGATTTTGAGGTGATAGTGGATAAGGATCTGAAATTTAGTGGACACAATGCAAATTGTGAAGACAACATAAAGACTTCTGGGAATGATGCGGAGGACACTGACTTGTAGAAGTAGGGAGATTCTTGTTCCGTTGTATAAGGCTTTGATTAGGCCACACATGGACTATTGTGACCAGATTTGGTTACCGGGTTTTTCAGAAGGATGAAGAGATGGTTGGAAAGGGTCGAAAGGAGACTGACTAAGGTAGTTTCTGACCTCTGGAATGTCAAGTATGAGGAAAGATTGAGGAGATGAAATTTGCAGAGTCTGGTGGACAGGAGGAAGAGGAGAGGTATGATAGAGACCTACAAGTTGGTAAGGAGTTGTTATAGGATTAATGCTGGAGAAGTCCTACAGAAAATAGTGGGAGATCAGGGGAGAACCAGAGGTCAACCGTGGAAACTGTATAAAGAAGGTGTGAGCAGGGGAGTGAGAAGCAGGTTTTTTTTTAATGCAGAGTTGTAAATGATTGGAATGCCTTGCCTGAGAATGTGGTGTCTGCAGAGAGTTTGAGTTTGTTTAAAGCATGGTATGATGAGCTGTGTGTATGATAAAAGGTCCTCCTAGATGAGTTTTAACTCCATGGGGTCTTGGGTAATAATAATAATAATGTAATTTTTTTGGCTCAATTTTAAAATTTACTCAGCATATCACCATGTTCCTGATTTTCATATTATCCAGATATATCTGATTTATTACTCCTAATTTAAATTTTTAATTAAGAAATGAGCCATCAGTCTTAAACTTACATCAAGTATAGCTTTTTTTGTTTATTATTATTATTCTCCTTGCTATAATTCTAATGACTCTTGTCTCCAGAATATATACTATTAAAATAGTACTGTTCATCTTGTTTTTAAAATCTTCAGAATTTTACACATAAGGAGAATTATTTATAAAGTATTTGTATTTTAAATGAATTGAATTTGTTTCTTTGAGAACAAATTCAATAGTGGAAACTGATTCACAAAAGCACATATTCACATGTTAAGCAAAACTAAATGATTAAATATTAATAAAGAAAGAAAAGCAAATGAGTAATTCAACAAAATTGAAAAAAACTGCTTTGATATGTTTATTTCATTAATGAATCTATTGACTGAAGTGAATAAAATCATTGTTATTAAGATCTGACCTCCATGGAGTCAGAGACTCATCGTGGGAGTCATGACCAGCATAATAATGCTACAAATTAAAATCAGTCATTCTAATAACTTGAATTCACTTGGCCTTAACTTTGGACCACTCCCCCATCACTTGAACTGGCTCCTCTGACCAAGCTGTTTAATTTAAGCCTCAGTACTGGGAAGGTGCCAGGAGTGGAAAGAGGGCAAACACTAGATTCACTGCATAAAGTAGACCCTAAGACAGAAGCAGCAAATTATAGACCGATCTGTATCTCAGGGTGATGGTTAAAGTATTGAAGAATTTGATAAAAGACAGTATTCAGGACTGGGTGAATGGGAATATGATAATTAATAAGGAGCAACATGATCTTGCCTTAGCAATTTGTTTACTTTTCATAATAAAGTGACAATGGAGTTGGGTAAGGGAAATGGCTACTCAGTGATACTGCTTGGCTTGCAGAGGAATTTGACAAGATTCCACATACAACTATTTTCTTAAAATGGCACAAAAGGGGATGTATACGAATCTGGCAATTTGGATGAGAGGGTGGCTGATTGATTGATATCAAATAGCGGTTTATGGGGGAGTTGTGTCTGGGAGAAGGCAGGTAGCCAGTGGTGTACTAGAGGGCTCAGTACTTGCTTTTCTGTGGTTTAATTTGTACATCAGTGATTTCCCCCCTTAAATCTATAGGAAATGATTTAAGAGTAAATGTTAAGTTGTTTGCTGATGATGCAAAACTGGGAAGTGTGATAGTAAATGAAGATGAAGACATCCTGCAGAATGACTTACATAGGCTGGCTGTATGGGCCATGGTAAATGGCTGTCTATTTAACATGGCCACATGTAAGGTGATGCACTTGAAGAAGAGATCACAAGCTGTGTGCTATACTATGGAACTGAGCTGTAGGAGACTAAGGAGGCTAGGAAGTTGGGAGTGATTGTGGACAGGAAACTGAAGTTTATAGGGTATATTATGAAGGTAACAAAAACAGCATATTAGATTACCTGGTTGTTGAAAAACACACAAACAAGCAGGGATAGAGAGGTTATTGTTCCCCTATATATATATATATAGGGGAACAATATGGAATAGTCTATGGAATGAACCATATGAGAACAGGTTGAAGATTTGTGGGTTGCAGAAACTAGTTGATAGGCAGAAAAGGGGAGACATGATTGAGACATTCAAATTGCTAAAAGGATTCTATAGGATTAATTCAGATGATATTTTTGAGATCAGGACTGGTGGTGGTGGGAGAACTAGGGGACACCCATGGAAGCTGGGCAAGAGCGTGGTTAGCAGGGGTGTTAGAGCTGGGTTCTTTACTTTTAGAGTGGTAAATGAGTGGAATAAGCTGCCAGAGTCTGTTGTGGGTGCTATGACAGTGAGCTAGTTCAAGGCAAGGTATGATAGATACTGTGAGAATGTTGAACAGCTGCGTGAACATGATGTTTAGGGCCTCCCTCGATGAGTCTAAGGACTCCTGGAGTAGCCCGTGGTAATAATAATGATAATAATAATAATAATAATAATAATATATGGCTTTAAAAAGGCCACAGATATTAAAGCCGCATATAAAATAACAAATGCAGAAAACTCCTCCCTTCTTGTTTTTGGAATCAGTATTCATGAATGTATCCCCTTGGGCTCACAACCATCGCTACACATTGCATTGACTATCTCATTCACTTTCAGGATGTGAGCAACTACATTCAGCATTTTGAATCATTCTCCCATTTACTCATTCATCTCAAGGCTGCCTGCACACACACCCTACCTGAATCCCACCCTCCTTCAAAGCTCTAGCTTCAGTGACTCAGCACATCCATACTCTCACTGATCAAAACTTTTTCCAAACACCTATATCAACTCCATATCAATCACTGATATATATGAGCCTTCTGTCCATCAAATTTGCTCTACATATTCACAAGTTGCATACTATATGTTTTGCATAACCTATTTATTGATTCATTTTGATCATGGCTCTTCTTCACTCACCTCTGTCATACCACTGCAGCAGACTAACAGTTGTTCCTCTCTAACTGTTCTTTTCACATGTATCAGCAAGTTTTTCATAGTTTCTCATACCACACTTGTCTCCTTAGGGATCATTTGTACATGCTAAAATAATTATCCCTTTCACTCTTCCTCTCTGCATCTCTGCCAAACCTTTATTATTTTTCTAACAAAAATCCAATTTCAACTAGAATCACTGCTCATTTCGCTTTTCTCATTTTTCCACCCATGTAATCCTACCCATGAAAGTAGGGGAGAAAGACATTATTCTTGTAATAGCCAAAATAGACAACATAATTCTAGTGCTAAACCTCAGAAGCTTGGTTTAAACTTAAGTGTAAAGGTCCAAGTGACCTTATCCAAGTGTAAGGTCACTTCAGGAAGAAAAGATCACAAGTTGTATGCTATATTGATGGAACTAGAATGCAGGAAATTGACAAGGCCAGCGATTTGGGGGTTATCATGGACAGGGAGGTGGAGTTTAGAGAACATATTGCAAAAATGGGCAAAACAGTGCATCTGATTACTTGGATATTAAAAAACACACTGATAAGCAGGCATTAGGGAGGTTATTATTCCTTTGTAAGGCTTTAAATAAGACCATACCTGGACTAACTATGCACAGATATGATTGCCTGGATTCCTTGAGAAAGTAGTGAGAATCCAGAGGCAAGTGAACAAGGGTGTGATAGATCTATAAAACAGGTCTGTAGCATATGAGGATAGATTTAAGATCTGTAGGTTACAAAGACTAATTGATTATGAAAAAGAAGAGACATGATAGCAACACGTAAGTTATTAAAGGGGTTCCATAGGATTAACACTGAAGATTTTTTTATTATTCAGTGTTAATTTTATTATTTTACATAATTTTACATGAAAATTATGTAAAAGTGGTTAGCAAGGTGTTAGGACTAGAATATTTGCTTGGAGGATAGTGAACGGGTGGAATGCATTGCCAGAGGAGATTGCAGTCAGTGTTTTGTCAGTTAATAAGTTCAAGGAGAAGTGTTATAGGTATTGTATGGAATAATGGTTAGTATGGGTCTTCTGGAATGAGTCTTTGACTCCATGGAGATGCCTGAGAATATAATAATAATAATTTCTATTTTAACAGTTCATAAACTGTCGCAGATTGTTTTTTATCTGTAGTAAAGCAGGAATGTGCAATAAGAATGAATTCCCCTCCTTCATTGCCCAATGGATGAGATTTTAAACCAAAATGTCTGTGATACCTTTTGAAAAACTGTTAAATTATATACCATTATCAGTGGATAAACATGAAATTATTTAAAACAGCTACATTTTGATACAATAGTAACAATAAAGTTGTACTGGATTTGCATTTTTAAATATCAGTGACGAACATTACTATTAAAAAACTTATAACAACACCTTCCACAAACTTTCTGTGGAAGGTGTTTGTTGCTTCACTTTTGTAAAGTTAAAATTTTCCATATTCATTACCTTAGAAAGCAAAATTCCCATTTAGAAATCTAGAAATTTGTTCCCATCTAGACATGTTGCAGTCTTTGAACAGGATGGATGTTCTCTATGTTAGATCTTAAGGTCATTAAACGTTTTGAATGATCTAAACATTCTTATATATGTTTTATTTATTTATGTTTTCATGATAATTCCATACATGAAAGGTTACAAAATTATAAAATTTAATACTATGCACAGGGTGGAGTATTGCAGCTCTGTCAAACAGACCAAACATAGTTTTTTCCCTTAGCCACATCAAGACTTCTTCCTGAATAAGGTAGTAGACTAACAATGAAAATTATCTGCCACCTAAAGTTTTTCATTACCCAGTGTGAGACACACTTGAGTGAAAAGCAGATATGTTTTCTACTCAGTCACTCAAGCCTGCATTTTATAGAATGGACATGTCCCTCACAAAGCATTCGTTTCCATGGAGAATAGGGTGTACTTCATAAACTATCTATGCTGTGCAGGTTGAGTGGATGGAAGGAAAGAAGACTTTGCTAACATTTAGATTTGAATATCTGTAATTGTACTTAAAAGTACAATTACAGATATTCAAATTATTGCAAAATGTGCATACAGTAGACTCGACTATCCAGCCTAATGTGGCGGAAGGGCAGTCTGGATAACACAAAAGCCAGATAGGCCAGAGTTCTAGGCCTACCTTTTCACACAAATGTGAAAAGGTAGGCCTAAGATGAAAGAGTCAAAACTTACAGTTTTTAGTTTTTGAAAAAGTCCTTGATAGATGATTGCTTCACCCTTTTAGCCCTCTTCTGTGACACAATGTCCCTCCACTTACGCAAGCAGATGATATCAGCTGGCGTTGCTTCCTCCTGCTCACTAGTGTACTGCAGCACTGCCTCAATCGTCTTGAACCCTTTCGAATGTGGGATGAGATTTTTCCTGTCATCTAAGGATGCCTCCTCCTCCTCCTCTTCTTCTCCCCCCCACCGTGTCACCATTTCCACAATATTGTTGTCAGTTATTTCATCAACTTTGTCGTTTGACATCCATTCTGTAATGTCCTCTGCATCGACATCGTCACAGCTCGGTACATTTTTGAGCAACGAAACAAGTTTATCATTTTCATCTTCCACTTCGGTTTCACACGCAGGCTCAAGGTTAAAATGTCCACCTTCATGGTCCAAAAGAATTTTCCAAGACTTTACAAGTGATATGTTTCGAATCTCTTTACTAACAATTTACTAACGTAACCAGGAACAGTGGCAAACGTATTCTGCACTTGTGGACATCCGATACACAACAGACGAAGCAGGGAAATCTGCACTTTTCATGTCTCAACTTGTGTTATGCATACGGCATGTAGGAGGATTGTAGCAGATGCCCGCTTGCAACGCCTTGCAAAGTAAATTACAGTACATATTCCTCATTCTATCACAGAGAATTATTGTATTATTATAATTCTCCGTGATAAAATTCGGGCTCCGGATAGTACGAAGGCCAGATAGTCGTGAGCCAGATAGTCAAGAGTCTACTGTAGATATATTATATGCTACTTAATAAAATTTTATATTCTAAATGCTTATTTTCTGACACATAGGCTTAAAGGTTTTTAAAGTAACAAAAGGAATTATTATTATTATTTTATTTTTCTGACTTCGATGGAGTCACAAGACTCATTGTAGGAATGTAATAAAAATTTGTGTCAATTTAGTGTACATTAGACATGTGAGAGGGGTGAAGGTGATGACTAATTGCATGAATGTAGGATGCAACAAAAAAAAATTGTATATTCCTGTTCTAGATAATGACATTTTGCTCATTTTTAAAGTGGAAGAATAAAGAGTCTAATATCTTTCACTTACATAGTTTGAAATTATTGTTATCTGAGAATTTACTGAATTAAATATTGGAAATTTTTGTTTAAGCTTTACTGATAAAAAAAGCAGATTAAATTTATTTGCTGATACAAGTAGTTAAAATAATTTTAACAAGATTCTTACATATATTTTGATTTTTGATTTTTATTTTGTTTCAATGTCAAATATCTGCTTTTCATTCATGCTGTAGTGAAAAGAGCAAGCGGAGGACAAAAACCATAGCCAATACAAATGAACCTAAGTGGAATCAGACTTTTGTTTATTCTCCCTTAAGGAGATCAGACCTAAAGACAAGGTCATTAGAAATTACTGTCTGGGACTATGACAGATATGGTGCTAACGATTTTTTAGGAGAGGTAAGCTTTATTTCACATGTGTTTAATCCTATTACAAGGTTAACATTTATATCCTATGTAACTATATTACTTATTTATTAGAATTCATTTTGGAATTTAGAATTCATACACTAACCACTCGGCCTGGTTGGCTGAGTGGTTAGCATATCCACTCTCCATCCAAAAGGCTACAGGTTCGAATCCTGCCGTGGGCATGGATGTTTGTGATTGTCTGTGAAAATACTAGTGGTGATGACGGGCGGTAGATAGCATTGGTGTAGTTGCGATTAGTTGTAGTTGGTGGATTGAATGGTGGAAACAGATGTAGAGCAGGTGCCCTCCCTCGATGAGCTTTCGGACTCCCTGGAAATGTCATATAATAATAATAAAATTTTTCCTGTAAAAGAATGGTGCACTTACTTATCATATGTACATCTCTTACTGAGAGGAAGCAATCTCTGGCACAACCAACACAATACCCCTCTGTTAAATTAGAACTTCTTTCAAATAATACACTTAGTGAAGAAAAATAAATAACTTCTGTATGCTTTATCGGCTGTGCAGCCGACATTTTTGGGAAATTCACAAAGTAACAAAGTAAGGAATCTACTTACAAAATAAACAACATGGCAAATGATGTATATAAAACATTTGCACAGTAGTCAATTTCTGAGCTATTCCACTGTATTAAATCAGAAGTGAATGTCTTGTATTGCTTTAATAGAAGTGTCTTTTCTAAGAATGCAAATAAAATCATAAGTTGAGGTTGGCAATGTTCATATGACTTCAGCAACTTTCTTAAAAGCCCCCCCCCCCCCCCCCGTATTTATTTATGATGTGGGTGGTGGTTGATTTAGTGCTGTAAATGTGTTCATGTTTATTCCAACATGTTCCGTGTCATACAGTAATGGCTCACAACTGTGAACAAATGTTGTGTGGCAGCCAGAACAACAAAAAACAAGACCCAATTATTCTTCTGGTGGTAGGAGATCTAGGGGCCATCCTTGGAAACTGAGCAAGAGTGTAGTTAGCAATGATGTTAGAACTAGGTTTTTTGCTTGGAGAGTGGTGAACAAGTGGAATAGGTTGCCAGAGTCTATTGTGCTACCATGACTGTGAATGAGTTCAAAGCAAAGTATAGATACATGTGTTGAGGCTTAAGTGCTGTGAAGAATTCATGTTAGAGGTTTAATGGAATATTAACAGCACTGAGAAAGGATTAAAACTAATTTTAATACTTCCATCGTCTCCGTCACAGAGACATCTTCGGAGATTTCAAAAACTTTTTGTAACAACACACACACACAAATACAATACAGAGTGAAACTAAAGTCCTATCTAGGTGGTGTGCCCTCTATGGACATTTGCAGGTGGCCTGGGATGTAAAGAGGGATCTCTGATAATTAAAGTTTCCCAAATTTTGGGAAGTTTAATGCAACCATATTTGTTTAAATTAGGTTGATTCCTGAGTGCAGATTGTGATTCAAAGAATACCCTTTCTTTTTTGAATTTACTATCCTGTGGGAAGTATCCAAAACATGGTCTGCAAGGCCAGATTGACCATAATCGTGTTTGCAGATGTAAGAACTGTGTTCTTCTAACCAGATGGATGTTGACCTACCTGTTTGTCCGAAGTAGGCAAGTTTACAGGAACAAGGTACCTCTTTATACACTAGGCGCTGAAAGAGGAGGGAACTGGTCTTTAGTGGAGCGGATAAGGGTAGCAGGTTTAAGGTGGGGCTTAAAAGCTGTATGGAGGTTGTATTTTTTTAATGATCTGGCTATTTTTTCTGAAGTACCACGGATGTAAGGAATGGTGATGGCATTTCTGAAGTCCTTCTGAAGAGATGGTTGGGGAAGGGGGAAGGACTTGATTATTTTTTTAATTTTGTAGTCATTATAGCCATTGGAAAGGAAGGTGTTGTGTATGTGTTTGAGTTCGGTTGAAAGGGCAGTTTTACTGGAACAAAGATTGTGGGCCCTATTGATCAGAGTTTTAATAATGCCATATTGCTGGGAGGGGGTGGTGGTGGTGGGAGAGTTTGTGAATGTATCTGCCTGTACGAGTAGGTTTTCTATACACAGAGAAAGAAAGGTTACCATTAGGAAGGCGTGTTACTAAGGTGTATAGGAAGGGTAAACTATTGTTATTTTCCTTTTCCATCGTAAACTGGATTCTTAGATCTAGATGTTCTATTGAAGTGACTGAGGAAGGAATCTAATGTGTCTGGGCCATGAGGCCAAATAGAGAACGCATCATCTACATATCTTAGCCAGATAGACGGTTTTAGAGGGGGAAGAGTCAATGGCTCGTTTTTCAAAATTTTCCATGTAACAATTGGTAAGAGGGGGTGAGAGGGGGGAACCCGTGGCAGTTCCCTCTATCTGTTTGTAGATTTTGCTCTTCCAAGAGAAATAACCAGAGTTGATGGCAAAGGAAAAGAGCTCTAAGATATCAGAAGGAAAAACATTTTTTAAGAGTGTTAAGGTGTCAATTAGGGGAATATTTGTAAACAAAGAGATGATGTCAAAGCTGACCAATATATCTGTATTATTTAAAGTAAGATTTTCAATTAAGTTTTTAAAATGCATAAATTTCCCAAAATTCGGGAAACTTTAATTATCAGGCAGTTCCCTCTATCTGTTTGTAGATTTTGCTCTTCCAAGAGAAATAACCAGAGTTGATGGCAAAGGAAAAGAGCTCTAAGATATCAGAAGGAAAAACATTTTTTAAGAGTGTTAAGGTGTCAATTAGGGGAATATTTGTAAACAAAGAGATGATGTCAAAGCTGACCAATATATCTGTATTATTTAAAGTAAGATTTTCAATTAAGTTTTTAAAATGCATAAATTTCCCAAAATTCAGAAAACTTTAATTATCAGATGTTGAAAGTTTATTTTTCACTTGGTTAGACTATAATAAATTTAGTTTAATCCTTTATCCAATGTGAGCAAACAAAGTTTGTGCCTGAAAATATCTTCAGGACTGGGGCAAGGAGATGTGTTTTGCACTATGGGAGATACTGAGTTAGGAATGATGTTAGCTTGCTCCACCTTTGCTACGAGTAGCCCGGTGTTGTACTACCTTACCCCAGTCCTGAAGATATTTTCAGGTGCAAACTTTGTTTGCTCACACTTGGATAAAGGATTAAACTAAATTTATTATATTTAATTTTCAGAGATCCCTCTTTACATCCGAGGCCACCTGCTAATGCTCATAAAGGGCACACCACCTAGATAGGACTATAGTTTCACTCTGTATTGTATTTGTGTGTGTGTTGTTACAAAATAGTTTTTGTAATCCCCAAAGATGTCTCTGTGACAGAGACGAAATATTGGAAGTATTAAAATTAGTTTTAATCCTTTCTCAGTGCTGCTAATATTCCATTAAACCTCTAACATGAACAAAGTATAGATACTACACAAATGTTGGATAGTGCTTGGCATAATGTTTAGGGTCTCTCGCGATGAGTCTCAGGACCTCATGGAGTAGCACGTAATAATAATAATAACAACAATATTTTTTAGTGAAATATTCTTCTTGTGGAGTATTTTTTTTATATTATGATGTTTAGGTTGAGCACTATGTAAATTTTCTATTGATTTTTGGTGAGTATACTTTATGAAACTGTAGTGGTGGTGAACGTGTGAGCAGCCTGACTAATTTCAGTAGGAGCATATTACAGTGTAGTTATTGTGTGTACGTTACATGTAACTGCTATAGAAATTCTGTTGATGGTACTATGCTGATCAATCTGGTTAAGTAATCCTAATATAAGTATGTTATTTTAATGTTAGTTCAGTACTAAATATGATGACAAGTTTGCAGAAAATTTGCTTGAAAGGGTACAATCATAAATCTAATATATTATTATTATTATTATTATTATTATTCAGGCCTCCATGGAGTCAAAAGACTCATCGTAGGAGGTCCTTCCTAAGAACATAAAGTCTTTCAAGATTCATCGAGGGGAGGTCCCCCTTAAGAAACACAAAGTCTATCATACCACTCCTTAAACTCATTGACCGTTCTCGCTCTCACCACTCCATCAGGCAATGCATTCCACGGTTCAACCACCCTCCACGCAAAGAAACCACTCCTCACCCTCTTGCTCACAGTTTCCTTTCGTAACTTCCAGGGATGGCCTCTTGTAATCACTCTTTCCCGCTGTTCAACCAAGCAAAAGAACTCCCCAGTGTTAACCCTGTAACCACCTCTCAACAGTTTAAAAGTCTCAATCATATCACCTCTCCTTCTTCTATCCACCAAACTCTGCAGTCCACATTCCCTCAGCCGATCCTCATAACTATGCTTGTACAGTCCTGAAACCATCTTTGTTATCCGTCTTTGTATCATTTCCACAGTTAATTTATCCCCTTCAAATCCTGGGGACCAAATCTGAGAACAATAGTCTAAGTGTGGTTTGATCAGAGACTTATACAATGGGTGATAACCCTTTTATCTCTGCAGGTCAGTGTCCTTCTTATAATTGCAGCAATCCGCTGTGTTACCTTCACCACCTTTGCAATATGTCCCCTAAATTTCAGGTTTCTATCAATCAATGCCAGATCTCTTGTCTCCAGTATAACTCCTCCCATAGAGAATGCAGCATCCCATCGATGTTTCCCAAACCTCAAGACCTTACATTTTGCTGAATTAAACTGACATCCCCATTCATTTTCCCATCTATCTAGCTTATTCAAATCCTCTTGCAGGGCTACCACATCTGCACTATTACTAATAATCCTTTCCAGCTTTGCATCATCTGCAAACAACTGAATATCCCTCTGCAGTCCACTGACAATGTCATTGATATAAAGGTTAAACAATATAGGCCCCCACTTGTAACCCTCTGCCTCCTTGAAACTGCTCCACCATACACAACTCTCTGATACCTATCAGACAGCCAATCCTGAATCCAGTTGACCAATCTGACATCCAGACCCATGTGATGCAACTTAAATATCAGCTTATCATGTGGCACCCTGTCAAATGCCTTTGCTAAGTCTAAGAAAATTGCAGTATATGCCTTTCCCTCATCTAATGTTCTTGTAACTTTATTATAAAAGGCTAGCATATTGCTAAAACAAGAGCGCCCTTTCACAAATCCATGTTGACTCTCACAGATAACATTATCCTCATCTGCCCAATGCTGTATATGGTCCCTCACTACTTTCTCCAAGATCTTAACAACTACTGATGACACACAGACTGGCCTATAATTAGACACTTCCAGTCTGTTACCACCCTTATGCAGTGGCACTATCTTATCTTCCTTCCATTCCCTGGGCACCTTTCCCGCAGCCAGATTTTCATTGAAAAGCCAGGTTAAAGGCACTGTGAGTTCCCTAGCACATTCTCTCAAAATTCATGGTGAAACACCATCCAGTCCCAAAGCTTTACTGACATCCAGAGTACTCAGTATCTGAAACACACTCTCCTCCTATACATCTAAACCTCGAACCAGCACTATCCCTCTAGCATTAAAACTGACTCCTCTAGGATGAAATACTCCAATAAAATGTTCATTGAACAATTCCACTATGTCCTCTGCATCAGTCACTCTATTCCCATTTTTATCCCACAATATCATTCTTCCACAGTCATTTCTTCTCCTACTGGCCACATAGCTAAAACATTCCCTAGGATTTTCTTTGGATTTTAGGGCCAATCTCTTCTCATATTCCAGTTTCGCTTTCCTTACTACACTAGTCACGCTTCTGGCCTGTGTCTTATATTCTTCATGCATCTTCTCTTCACCTGTCTCCTTATATCTCTTCCATAGCCTCTTTTTCGCATGCAATTCCTGTTTAATATTGTTTGTCATCCACTTTACTCCAAATTGTGTTCTCTTCTTGACTCGTTGTATACAACTTACCATTGCTGATAACAAATATTCTTTCACAATTTCCCATGCACTAATGATATCCCAGATTTCCAATTCCTCCCTCCATGAAACTTCCCGAAGTTGATGCCTAAGTCTATTATAATCACCTGTTTTATAATTCCACATAAATTCCCATCTCTTTGATACTCCTGCATGTCTATTCATTTTCCAAGTCAAAACCATATGGTCACTCTCTCCAACTGGTGGGAGAGATGTCATCTCAGTTATTATCAACTCTTCTGATGCTATAACCAAATCCAAAACTCTTGAACCTCTTGTTCCCTCTGTTACATGTTGCCTGAGACATTTGTCCCTCAAAAATTCTAGAAATTCCATTCCCCTATTGCTACATGCATCTTCCTCTCTCCAATTTATACTATTATAGTTAAAATCTCCCATAACAATCATTCTTCTTGCACTTGCCAAACTTAACTGTCTAAACATCTCCTGGTCCCCATCCTCTGTGCTCCTGGGTCTGTAGCAACACCCCACTAAATATCCTGTCTTGCCTACCTCTACTTCACACCATATGCTCTCAAAATCATTTGTCTCACTTCCTTCCAAAACCTCCACTCTTAGAGGACATAGGTCATCACTTATCATAAGCAGTACCCCACCACCATGCTTTCCCCTCCTATCCTGATGAAAAATGCTGTACCCAGCGACTTCTATTCCTGTTATTATATCCCCTTCTGTCAACCACGTCTCAGTGATCCCAATAACTTTTGGCCAAGCTGATGCTATCTGCACCACCAATTCCTCTCCCTTATTCCAGATACTCCTGGCATTAGTATAAAGCATATAAATGCCATTGTTTCTATACCCAGCATTATTCCTTCTAGACTCCACTGGGTTCAGTGTTATCTGATGTCGTTTCCCCTTCTCCCAAGTATCCATTCCCACAAGAGGCTACCCCTGCTATCATCCTACCTGGGACACACGGACTCATTCAGAACAGCAATCGCTCCAGATGTCTACGTCCTTCCTCATTCAAATGTAAGCGGTCTCTCGCATACAATTCTTCTCTTTCCTCAAACGCACTCCAAGCATCCACATATACCAGTCCTCTCTTGTCGCACATTCTCGCTATTATGCCATTCAATATCACCGCTCTTCTGCTGAGCTCATTATTATCATACCTAGGCAACACGTACACTATTTTTCCTCTTTCTGTCTTCTTCCATACAGCCTCAAGCAAAAATCTCATATCTCTCGCTGCCCGACTTACATTACCACTCAAGTCATTTGTTCCTACCATCACAATCATCTCATCCACCCTTTCACCTCTCTTAATTGCCATAGCCACCCTTTCTGTTGTTCCTCCTGGCAAACACTCCTCACGCATCCTATCTTGAACACCACGAATCATTGAGTTGCCATACATTATACCTCTTACCATTCCCTCTCTCCTATTGTTTCCATTCTCTCCTCTCTTTCATTCCCATAAGTCTCTCTCATTCCCTCTCCTCTACTGCTATTCTCTCTTCTAGCATTCCCATACCTCTCTCTCTCCTACTGTTTCCATTCTCTCCTCTTCTAGCACTCCCATACATCTCTCTCATTGCCTCTCTCCAGCTGTTTCCATTTTCTCCACTTCTAGCACTTCCATATCCCTCTCTCATTCCGTCTCTCCTACTGTTTCCATCCTCTACTCTTCTAGCATTCCCATACCTCTCTCTCATTCCCTTTCTTCTACTGTTTCCTTTCTCTCCTCTTTGGCTTGCATTTATCTCTTCCATTCTCCTAATCTTATCCTTCATACTTCTGCTCTCATTCACAAGACATTCCACCTCCTCTTTCAACAATTCTATCTCCCTCTGCAGGTCAGTCACTCTTAATCTAAATTCACTCTTCCAAACAAAACCATCTCCTAAACTTTCACAGTCACTCATGCCTTCCACACTATCAACTATTATTTTCTCATTCATATATATATATATTTTTCATTCTCTCCTATCACACTACTTGTCTTCCTACATTCATTCCCCATTCCTGGAGCAACAAGGTCGGATACTGATATTTCGAATGCACTTATTTCCTCCCACTGCCTGTATTTTGCACACACATGCTCTCTGCTCTCTTTCACAAGCCACATATCCAATTCCCGAGACGCATACATGCCACAAGTACTGCATGCCACAAAGTCCCTTATGATATTGCTTATAATAGAGTTCTTAAATGGTGGAGGACTTGGCGATATGTCACTTGCGGCTGCAGCTGAATCCGCCATCATTCCTTACTGCCCAGTAGCATAATCGTTAATTATTCAATTAATAAAATCCGTTAAATAAATAAGAAAAAAGTACAAACAATTACAAGCAAAACAAAACCTTTAAGTACACTAAATAAAATGAAATATAACTAAATACAGTAATGAACGAAAACTTAGCTTCGTTTTGTCTTCCACCGTTATGCATTCGATTCCGACGGTAACCAAAATATATTATATTGCGACAGCAACTAACTTCCAAAACACAACCACTGAAGTACACTTGTATTCAGAGAAACAATTTAGCACTCAAAAACGTAGAAAAACGTGTAAAAAAATGGACTATTCACCGATTCAAAATCACTTTCTTCTGTACAGCTCAAATTCACCGCCGCGTACTACGGCGATGAATTATTTATGCCTCTATGTCACATATAGAGGCATATGTTATGCCTCTATATCACATATTATTCTGTATTAAGTGAAGTGAATATATAAAAGGGATCTAGACTGAAAATAATAATGGATTAGTGTTAGCAAACAGTTGATATTGTTGTGGTCCATTATCAGCTGGAGTGCCTGCCTGACTGTTTTAATTCCTAATCCTTATTTATGACACAAAACTAATGCATCATTGCTTTCAATCATGAACTTTGTAATAGTCTTGATTCTTGTCAGAAAAAGACACCATGGTATGTTCACAGAGATCATAAACAAGAGATTGTCATTATGTTACATTCCACAAAAAAATTACACTTTTAAACCTTCAAAAATCATCTGCCAATTATTAAGATCTCCAAAAGACAGTCATCCTTTTTTCAAATATGCCAGAGTCTACAACATCCCCTGTTCGTGTGGCTTAAACTATATTGGCTTTCAACTTCATTATATTTAATTGAACTTCATTTACTATGACCATTAACAATGTTCATACCAAAGTTTTGCAAAGAAATTGCTGTTCTATCACATGTAGCTTTCTCAAGAGCAGAGCAATGAAGACTACCATAACATGATAGCATTTTCTTGTTCAGCCACATCTGATTCATCAGAGTCTAAAAGGTCTTATTGAAGGTTACTTTAGAAGGAGAAAGTTTAAGCCAAGTCCACTTTAGCTTAATCGGCTTTTGAACATAACTCCCATATTAACTGCTTTTGATAATTTACTTGCTTGAAAGCCTGGTTGATGTAACATTATTGTATGAGGGAATGACCCTTAGGATTCATAAAGTGGTTCTATCCACGCAGTCCTCTTCTCTACAGCTTATTTTTAGAGAACTCGAGTAATCATTTTATTGTGACATTTAGTGATATGAAGCTTAATGACTTAAAGTTGATGGTTCAATATATGTACTATGGTTAAATTAATATATTGCAGGATATGTTTCCGTCATTGTTAAAGGCTGTGGAATTGTTAAAAATGTTAGCAATTCTAAAAAATCTTACGTAAAAAAATTTTTCTGGAACTTGCTAGTAAGTACCGTGATACTGTGGAAGGCACACAGCAGGAGCTTCAGGTAATGATCATCAGGAAGCAGGGAAACTGAATATGAATAGTCATATTGTGTCCAGCCAAAGATAGCTGCACTCAACTATGGAGATACAGATAAGTAAGAGTAGATGAGGAAAATTGTCAGAAAGCCCTGTGATGAACTTAGATCACAACATTACACAAAGCTAAATGCCTTCAAGAATTGAACAATCTAATTTGTTGTCTGTTATAGGTGATGCTAGGAAGAAGTTGTCAGGTGTTAAGCATCCTGAAATGTTTGTTGCCATCCCATGTAGATTTAAACTAGGTGAATATTTGAAAATATCATTTGACAACTCAAGTGACAGTGTCATAAATGAATTGGTATTATTAAAGGATAAGGAGTCAGACTTGCTTATTGAGTATGACAATGACAACTTTCAAATGGTCTTGACCTGGTTGCTGAAGACCAACTGTCAGATGAATCTATACAAACCACTGTATTGTCCCTTCCGGTTCTGATGCTTTAGTCAATACTCACCTGCCAATCAAAACCTTGGGTCCTGGTTACAATAGTCCTTTATTTTCTAGTTTGGAAAAGTCATCAGAATCTACCATTTCTTCTGTAATTCCAACACATGTCAGTAAACATCTTCTTCATCCTGTGTATCTATGATATCACCTCTTGTACCTGATTCCAAGGTAGAAATAAAAGCTCATGCAGACCATTTCATATCTTTTAATGTGTCTACTGGTTTGCCTGTTTTGACTCATATTGACACCAAAGTATTCATGAGATGTATGATGAGACATCTGCTTTGTCTATTGTTCCAAGTTTAAGCAAACATCAAGACTTCACATTTAAGTGCAATCAGTGTCTCATAGGAAGCATGCCTTCTTTATGCAACCATACTCCAATGTAACTGATAGAGGCATGTGGAGTAAATTGTGCCACAGGTTCTCTTGGGACAAAGAAACTGACATTTTTAAATGACTGGAATATATTTTATAATTTTGAACTGACCAATTTGTATAGCTTATCTTGCAGCATTCCAATATGTTCTGATTTTTTTTATGGAGTAGAAAGTATGGGCCTGTGTGGGGGACACCTGTAACCCCCATCGGGCATGTCTCCTGGTGGCAAATCGGGGAATGCTCCTCATGGTTTACTATGAAAGGTAGGAGGGAAATAAAATACCTTCCGCAGTCCAACAGGATAGCACTTTTTCATAGGCTGGTCTGGGGGCCTCAAAGGCGGCAGTCCCACCACCAGACTCAGGTGCTGAAGGCTAATCCCCCTACACACCTTAAAAATTTCACATATTAAAAGAAATAGCAAAGAGATAGCTGAACTGCCTAAATGGTTAATGACAAAGCGAGGAAAAAGGTACATGAGATAAGGAACATGGAATGTTAAAAGTTTACACAAGAAAAGACATGAATCTTTTTTCGTTTATGGTTTTTAAATTCATCTATTAAAAAATTAATAGATGAATTTATAAAATCGAAATTGAATCTCCTAGCAGTCACAGAAAGAAAATGAAAGGTCAAGGTTGCCAGAAAATGAAAAATGGATATATATATATATATACTTTTCTATTCAGGCGTAAGTCCAATCTATGCCATCATAAGCAAATTCTACTGGAAATATACAAAAAATGCAAGAGTATGTAGAGGTCCTGAAATAGGCAGTGACCACTACTTATTAGTATTGGAAATGATCCATAAAATAAAAATTTAAAAATGTAGAAAAAGTAGTAAGGGAATAAATGTTAAGATAATAAAGAACTACAAACTAAAGAAAGAAGAAACAACCATTGAGTATAAAAGTAAAATAGAAGAGAAGATGAAAGAAGTAGAAAAAGAGATATATGAAGACTAAGACATAGAAAGCCTATGGTACAGGTTCAAAACACTTCTTCTAGAAACAAGCAAGGAAATTTGTGGTGTATCAAGAAAAGAAAATGCTGGGAAGACTTCGGACATACTTTAGAACAAAATTTTAAAGGAAACCAAAAACTCTTCCATAATGTTTTAAGAAGAATGAGGTCAGAGAAAGAATGCCCCATAAGAAAGGGATTGACTATATTTAAGAAATGGGATTTCTTATTAGGTCTAACAAGATTAGACCTAATAAGAAATCAAACTATAAAAGACAATCTTCAAGTTACACCTCTGAACCAATTCATAACACGAGCCCAAACGAGGTGGTTTGGAGATCTTATTCAAATGGAAAAAGGAAGAATAGCAAAAACTATATGCAAGCAAGACAGGCAAGCAAGATTGAAGAAGATCAAAGAGAGGAAATTCAGGAAAATGAGCTGTTAGCAGCAATAAATAAAACTGGGCAAATCAGCAGGCCATGACCAAATAACACTAGAAATGATAAAGAATTTAGGAAAGAAAGCCATAAAATTTCTTTTACATCTATTTAATGTCATATAGAAAAAAAAATTTATTCCCCAAGACTGGGAAGTTGCAATGATAATTCCTATATTTAAGAAAGGGAATATCTATAAATGTGCAAACCATAGCGGAATTTCGCTTTTAAGCATTCTAGGAAAATTATATGCCTGTATTTTAGAACAGAGACTTAGGAACCAAATAGAGGATACACTGGATGAAATGCAATATGACTTTCAAGAAAATAGAAGCACACAGGTTCTTATCTTCATTCTTAGACAAATATCAGAGAAAACATTGGAATATGGAAAAGAACTACATGCATGTTTTATAGATTTTGAAAAGGCCTTTGATCCTGTAATAATAGATCAAAAGAATTTGAAACAAAGGTAGTTGTGAGGAAAGGCTGTATCTTCAGCCCCCTTCTTTTCATTATTATTATTATTATTATTATTATTCAGGCCTCCATGGAGTCAAAAGACTAATCATGGGAGGTCCTTCCTAAGAACATAAAGTCTGTCAAGACTCATTGAGGGGAGGCCCCCCCCCCAAGAAACACAAAGTCTATCATACCACTCCTTAAACTCATTGATCTTAAACTCACCACTCCATCAGGCAATGCATTCCATGGTTCAACCACCCTCCATGCAAAGAAACCACTCCTCACCCTCTTGCTCACAGTTTCATTTCGTAACTTCCAGGGATGGCCTCTTGTCATCACTCCTTCCTGCTGTTCAACCAAGTGAAAGAACTCCCCAGTGTCAACCCTGTAACCACCTCTCAAAAATTTAAAAGTCTCAATCATATCACCTCTCCTTTTTCTGTCTACCAAACTCTGCAGTCCACATTCCCTCAGCCGATCCTCATTACCAAAATTGTACAGTCCTGAAACCATCTTTGTCATCCGTCATACCCTTTCCACAGTTATTTTATCCCCTTCAAATCCTGGGGACCAAATCTGAGAACAATAGTCTAAGTGTGGTCTGATCAGAGACTTATACAATGGAATGATAACCCTTTTATCTCTGCAGGTCAGTGTCCTTCTCATAATTGCAGCAATCCTCTGTGTTACCTTTACCACCTTTGCAATGATGGGTAAAATTTTAAAGGCATGCCAAACAAAAACAAAAAAGTTCCACCTAGGATACAGGAAACTGAAAGAAACCAGGATTTCACATATGGCTTTTGCAGATGATGTAGTGATTCTAACAAATACAGCTGAAAATTTGTAGTATAATGTTAACATTTGGTATGAAGAAACAAAGAAAAGGAATATCACCATAAATATAAATAAAACTAAAATAATGATCATATCTAGAAACCAATCAAAACACATAATAAAAATAAATTAAAGATACCAAGAAATTATATACTTGGTTTAATCCTTTATTTAAGTGTAAGCAAACAAAGTTTACACCTAAAGTACTTTCAGGACTGGGCAACTCATAGTAAAGGTGGTATGACTTCACATCACTTGCCTTAGTATCCCATAATGCAAAGCACATCTCCTTGCAGACATGTATAATGCTATGTATTAAGGGAAGGGTCACTAACCAGACTGGTTTCAACCTTTATTGAAGTCTCGTCAGTGGGAGCCTGACCAGAGGTGATACCAAGGTTGAAGTGATGCAGAAGTCATATTTCCATATACAAGACATATTCAAGTCTCACCCTTTACCACGAGTTGCCCCAGTCCTGAAAATACTTCAGGTGCAAACTTTGTTTGCTTCCACTTGGATAAAGGATTAAACCAAGTATATAATTTCTTGATATCTTTAATTTATATTATAACCAAGTGAAAAACGTTCAATTATTATTATTATTATTATCACCCCAAGACCTCATGGTGTCAAAGACTCATCTGGGAGGTCCTTTTATCACACACAGCTCATCATATCGTGTCTTAAACACTCTCAAACTCTTTGCAGACACCACAATCTCAGGCAAGGCATTCCAATAATTTTCATCTCTACACAAAAAAAACCTGCCTCTCACACCCTCTTTATACAGTTTCCAGGGATGGTTTTCTCCCCTGATCTCCCACTATTTTCTGTAGAACTTTTCCAGCATTGATCCTATAGCAACCCCTTACCAACTTGTAGGTCTCTATCATATCTCCCCTCTTCCTCCTGTCCACCAGACTCTGCAAATTGAATCTCCTCAATCTTTCCTCATATACCAACATTCCAGAGGTCAGAAACGACCTTAGTCAGTCGCCTTTGGACCCTTTCCAACATCTCTTCATCCTTCTGAAAACCAGGTGACCAAATCTGGCCTAATCAAAGCCTTATACAATGGAACAAGAATCTCCCTGCTTCTACACGTCAGTGTCCTCCGCATCATTCCCAAAAGCCTTTGTGTTGTCTTCACAATTTTGGCTATGTGCCCCCTAAATTTTAGATCCTTATCCACTATTATCCCCAGATCTCTTATTTCCTCCACCTCCAACAATATATCCTCACCAAGCATAAATTCTGCATCCCATCTTTGCTTTCCAAATTTTAAAACCTTACATTTTGCAACGTTGAACTCGCATCCCCATTTCCGTGCCCAATCACTCAATTTATTCAAGTCTTCTTGTAAACCCCCAACATCTTCACTAATCTTCATGGTTCGTCCCAAATTTGCATCATCTGCAAACAACTGAATATCTCCATCCAAATCTTCACCAATATCATTAATATACAGTTAAACAGTAATGACCCTAAAACTGGAGTGGTATGATAGACTTTGCGTTTCCTAGGAAGGTCTTCCACAATGAGTTTCTTGACACCGTGGAGGTCTGAATAATAATAATAAAATAAACGTTAATGTTGGTACAAATACTGAACAGTACACTGACATTTTGTTATTCTGGGTAACTTCTTACTTATCTTGTAATGGGCATTTCTTTGCATAGAATAGCTTATAGAGATTCTATAATTAAGGATGTGAAAGATGGTAGAGTCATTAAAGCATGTTATCAATGTTCAAAGATATGGGATACAACTAATAAAACTAACAATAACTAATAAAAATAGAGAACTATGAACTGGAACAAGTTTACTCGTTTAAATACTTGGGATCATATGTACAAGAAGATGGTAGACTAGACACAGAAATTAACAACAGGATCATTGCAGAAACAAAGCTATCCTATGCAATATAGGGCCCATTCCAAGATTAGTAAGAAGTTACCCAGAATACCAAAATGGCAGTGTACTGTTCAGTGTTTGTACCAACATTAACGTTATTATTATTATTATTCAGGCCTCCATGGAGTCAAGAAACTCATTGTGGAAAACCTTCCTAGGAAACACAAAGTCTATCATACCACTCCTTGAACTCATTGACCGTTCTTGCTGAATGTTTGTTTGCAACTGTATGTTTAACATACAGGTGCAAGTATTAGTGTTTAACAACAGGAAATGCAAATAAACTACAAACAATTGAAATGAAACAACTTAAGAAAGTGCCACAAAAAACAAGATTAGACCTAATAAGAAATGAAACTATAAGAGATGATCTTCAAGTTGCACCTCTGAACCAATTCATAACACGAGCCCAAATGAGATGGTTTGGAGATCTTATTCGAATGGAAGAAGGAAGAATAGCAAAAACTATATATGAAAGCCAGAAAATAGGAACAAGAAACATAGGTAGGCCCAGGAAAGGTTGGCAGAAGGAAATTAAAGAAAAATTGGAAAAGAAGGGAATTAACTGGAAAGAAGCAAAAGAACAAGCTTGGACAGGATGGCATGGAAATCTCTTTGACAAAATCTCAATGCTTAAAGCACAAGAATTCATAGATGAAGAAGAAGCGAAAGTATTGGGGGGGGGGATTGAGAATGAATGATTATTTAGTAATGGATTAAGTAAGTGTGTGCAAGTAATGAAAAGTGCAGAAACACATATGCATAGATTACTGAGCAATGTACAAAAGAACATTAGAGAAGAATAGGGACAAAAACATGCAGCAGTAGGAGTAAAGGGGCGTGAAAATTAAAAGGAGGAAAAAATATAGTTTATGGAGATTCTATAATTAAGGATGTGAAAGATGGTAGAGTCATTAAAGCATGTTATCAATGGTCAAAGATAAGGATATAACTGAGACTGTGAAGTTGCAGAGGGATAGAGTGAGTGAGTCAAATTATTGTAGTTGTGGGAACAAAAGATCTAGGTAGTGAAAGATTTTCTGTGAGACAGGATTTGAAAGACTTAATGATAGCAATGAATGCAAAGGGCAAGAGTGGAAAGATTATGAGTGTGCTACCAAAACTCAACAGTGATGAAATAAGCAGAACAGTGATTGTCGAAAATGGAATGATGTCAAGATGCTGTAAAAACTTTTGTAAAGAAAAGAAACTGAAAATTCATTTTATGAATGTCCGGAATGAATTTGATAAAAGAAAGGAATTTTTGAAGAGTGATGGTTTGCACTTAAACTGATAGGGTGTATGGCATTTAGAACATTTACTGATAAGGATAGAATAAATAGTCACAAAAGAGAAATGGGATTTCCTAGAGAGGTATTCACAGCAATTATTGACCTTCATACTAAGGTCAATAATTTTGTGAATATGGGATTAATTGTTCTGAGAAAATAAATTGTATACAGAATGGGCTTAACTGGTAATTAGTTTACGGAATTAACAACACAAATAAAGTATATTAATTAAAGGTAACTTTAATGAATGCCATGGGTTCACCACTTTCCCAACCCTTGGCCAATTTCTTTATGGAGAGATTTGAAGAGAAAGCCTTAAACTCCGCCCCACAAAAACCCACTATTTGGCATCGTTATATGGATGATGTGTTTGCTATTTGGCCACATGGCTCAGGCACACTCCACTCCTTCCTAACACACTTAAACAACCAACACCCCAGAGTACAGTTCACCTTAGAAAAAGAGGAAAACAACACCCTCCCCTTCCTAGACACTTTAATCACCCGCCAGCTTGATGGATCTTTGGTTTTCTCTGTTTACAGAAAACCCACCCATACTGGCCGATACATTCACCAGCAATCCCCCCCCCCCTCACAACAATATGGGGTTATAAAAACACTATATAACAGGGCAAAATTAATCTGCTCAGATGACAAGGCCCTGACTACTGAACTAAACCACATCCTCAACACTTTCTTAGCCAATGGCTATAACCCCAAAAAAATCCAAAAAATACTAAAACCAGTAAACCACAACCCCCCCCTCCCCCCCTCCACAATAAAGATTACACCAAGTCTATCACCATCCCCTACATCCAGGGCACCTCTGAGAAAATAACCAATATCCTCAAAAAATATGACCTTACTTCCTGTTACAGACCATATAAAAAGTTGGCATCCCTTATCCGCTCTACCAAAGACCAACCACTTCCCCTAGACCTACCTGGTGTATACCAGGTCCCTTGCAGCTGCAAATTGTCCTACTTTGGCCAAACAGGCAGAACATCTAATATCAGAATTTCAGAACACAAAGACTACATCCGGTTTCAGTACAGCCGCTCAGGGCTGGCAGACCATGCCTTAGATACCCACCATAAAATTCGTTGGAAGAAAACAAAAATAATTCATCGCAGCAAGTTTAAATACGAAAGATTATTCAAAGAATCTTCAGCAGCTCTAAAAAACGTTCCTAACCTCAACAAATTTGGGTGCATGAAACTACCCCAAATTTGGGAGACTTACATTATGAGAACTTCAGCCCAACAGCCAAGACTACCAAATTAGCCCGCAAGAGGGCACCATAGGACTTTAGGAACAATATTAGTTTCTTGCTTTCTTCCTCATTTGCTTTGTGTTAGTGCCTGTGTGCACATACCATATCTTTATGTTCCTGAAGATGGCAATGTGACGTTGCCGAAATATAGAAGTGATTCATTAAAGTTACCTTTAATTAATATACTTTATTTGCGTTATTAATTCCGTAAACTAATTACCAGTTATGTCTAACCAACATATAAGCCTTGCTACTAGAAACAGAATGGGCTAATTTACACACAGGGAGGTTATGGAAGGAAGGGAGTATTGCAGTTTATGTATATGAGGGGGGTCTGAAAAATTCTCAGCCTAACAATGAAAAAATGAATTCATAATTTCAAAATTATTTTTATTTTTCACCATAATCTCCCTTAAGACATACATTTATTCCAGCGATGCTCCAGCACCATTATCCCATCCCTGTAGTGGTTCTCAGTAAGATCTAAGATCTGCAAAATACCCCTCTACAGCTGCAATCACCTCTTGATTCGAAGAAAAATGCTGACCAGCGAGGAAGAGTTTTAGTTTTAGGAAGAGATAGAAGTCAGAGGGAGCCAAATCTGGGGAATAGGGTGGATGTTCCGACAATTCATAGTGCAGATCCCTTAATTTTCCCATTATGAAAACACCTTTGTGGACAGGTGCATTGTCCTGATGAAAGATGATTTTATGCTTCTGCAAACCGGGTCTCTTCTCCCGAATTTTTTCATCTAGTCTGGTTAAAAGATCGGAATAATATTCCCCGGTAATTGTTTTACCCTTTTCAAGATAATTAATAAACAAAATGCCTTTAGCATCCCAAAACACTGATGCCATGACCTTTCCTGCTGATGGAATTGACTTTGTGTTCTGTCGCACTGAACAACCGGCTTCTGTCCACTGTTTTGGCTGGTGTTTGGATTCTGGTGTGTAATGGTGAATCCAAGTCTCATTCATAGTAATAAATCGATGCACAAAATCAGTTTTATTCTTGTTAAAATGCTCTAAGCACTGTTCAGAGATTTTCATGCGAGTACATTTTTGATCTTCTGTGAGCAAGCATGGCACCCTTCTTGCACAAAGCATTTTCATTTGCAATTCTTCATGCAAAATATATCCTACATGTTCTTTTGAAATGCCTGTAGTCTCAGCAGTTTCAACCACTTTGACTCGCCGGTCATCCAATACCAATCGTGCACTTGATCAATGATTTCTGGTGTTGTTACACTTTTTGGACGTCCTTCATGTGGATCATCTTCAAGGCTAGTAAGGCCATGTTTAAACTCGGCAGCCCATTTCTTAATTGTCAAAAATGAAGGAGAAGAGTGCCCATAAACTTTTATGAACTTTGAATGAATTTCTTTTGGCGTTAAACCTTTTTTTACAAAGAATTTTATAATACTCAATTTTATCCATTTCAAGGAATACAGACAACACTTTTACTTCAGACAGCTGTATAAAACAAACTACTTGATAGAATGACTTGCAATTTCACATGGATGCTTATGACAGATGTATACCAACTTAGAGAAAAAAAAAAAATCTTTCTGATAGTGTTACTATCTATGGTCGAGGCCGAGAACTTTTCAGAACACCCTTTTACTAATGCCAGAAGTATTTCAGCATAAATGTGAAGAATTTTGGGCATTAGTTAGTACAACTTGACCAAATATAGGACTTAGTGAGACTTTGTTGACTAAGAATGACATAGTTATAGGGATAGAGTATTTTCAGGGAGAAGAGAGATGACAAAATGGGGATAAGGTTTGCTAATGTTGGACAAAGAGTTGAAGCCAAAAAGAGTAGACATGCCTCAAGTTGATAGGTATCCAGAGAACAGTTCATTTGAGGCCGTTTGGTGTGAGATAGAGATCAACAGGATGAAATATGTAATTAGTTGCTGCTATAATCCAGGGGAGGGGGTATAAGGGAGAATGTAGATGGTATGCATTAGCAAGTTTGCATGATGAGTGCAGGTTGGGTTACTATTATGGGGGATTATAACTATGAGGACATAGATTGGGAGAAGAAATGGTCACAAGAAGGAGGAAAATAGAGTTTATATATTTGTTAAGAGATAATTACCTGAGACAGCATGTAATGGAAGGGACAAAAGGTTCGAGAGTGTTGGATCTGGTCATAAAATCAGAGAACATACCAATAACCAATTTAGTCAGACTGTCTCCACTTGGGGAAAACGAACATGCTGTTTACTTGGAAGTTAAGAAGTGCTGAATTTTCTGTTAAGAAGGGTTTATGTGGAATTACAAGGCTGGTTTTTGACAAGCTGAGAAGTCAGCTTTCAGCATGAGAATTTGTATGGGGAAGAGATGATGATGGCGCATGGGAGATTGTTAAAGGACGTTTAAGGAAAGAAGTATTAGACTGCACAGCCATAGTCATGAAGGGAAATCAAGTAGAAGTAAGATAGATGAATAGTATTATTAAGCAGGAGTTGCAGATAAAGAAAAGGCTGTGGAGGAAGTATAAAGAAAAAGGTGAGCAGCATGCCCATGAGTAGTACAAGGTATAGGCAAGGAGGTTTACCTGTATGGTAAGGAAGGCAAAAACTAATTATGAGAAGAACAGGGGTGAATGCTGGTCTTGAAATTCATGCTTGCTCTTGTTATCATTCAGGGAATGAGAGGTGTGATTGAAGTCTGATTAGTGGAATAATGAATTACTGACCATTTAAAACTATGTACAGGTAACCCTCGTATAACGCAGATGTTAGGTTCCGCAGAAATGCCGCGTTATATAAATCGCATTATGCGAGTCTCAGATTACATAGAAAAAATAGGGTTATGTTCCGAAATCTTTTTTTTTTTAAATTATATAAACAACGACATTTCCAACAAAAAATATATTTTTATTTAATTCAGGTAATTCATGTAAGTTAAGAAAACATATAAACTATGAAACAAATACATAGTATAAAAGTATAAAAATTACAAATTGTACTTAAACTTCATTGCACATTATTATAATTATTATAATATTATAATTATAATTATAATTATTTGACACCTCTAGGGAGTCCAAAGACTCATCGAGGGAGGACACATAATGCATAAATGTTTTAGGCAAAATAAAGTAGTGTATATTTTAATCTTTCATAGCACGAGGATTTGAGGATTGGTTAATAAACACTAGTTTTGTCATGTAATCACCTGATGCATTACTACAAAACAGTAGAGTGATTCTATCTTTGGAAACTTTGAATTCAGGAGCTGATCTTTCATTTTTCGAAATATAGGTGCGTTTTTGCAGTTTTTTCCAATATAACCCGGATTCATCTGCATTGAACACCTGGTCTGCACTATAAATATTTATAAACTTTGAGAGTTTTTTGTTTAATAAGATTTCCATCCATAGGAATTTTCTTTTGAGATGCAATCTTCTATCAAAATCATTAGAGATTTCTCCATTTTTTCATTAGAATATCGTGTACACGAGCAACGCACTTTGCACTTATCATTGACTCAGCAATAAACACTTTCTCAGATTCTATGTTCATTTTGTTTAATTGTTCGAATTGTTGATTCATTTAAATTAAAAGTCCCTGCAAAACCCCTGATTTTTCTCCATTTTTCAACCGATCCAAGATTTTGAATATTTTTCTTCGAGAGAAATTAATTTTGTTTTCAATGTTGGTTTTTTCCCTTTCATTGCAGTTTGTGGCCATTACTATAAAAATAATTTTTTACACAAAAAAGCAAGCATTACATATTGTATCTAACTCACCAGAAAATAAAGTGCTCAGCTTGAGATGAACACACTTATTATTTTTAATGCGCCTTCCTGGCAGAAACGTGGACAATTTTCAACAATAAACATTTTATACGGTAAACAATTGAGGTACATGCATGCTAAAGGGTATTTCCCCTAATATAAATTCACTACTTATAATTACATGCGGGATACAGGCAGACACAAATTTAACGAAGATAAAATTTGATTTTTAAGTTGAGCGGTGAAAAACATATGAAAAGATAAAGGGTTACTACAATTTGTAGACTGTGTTTTTATCAGAACCGTGTTCCATAAGTACCCGCATTCAATAAAGGTTACTACAATTTTAGACCACTTTATATCGAAACTGCATTGTATAAGTACCGCGTTATACGAGAGTTACCTGTATTTAGAAATTTATGTGCATTTAATCATACAGATACAACATTTATTTTACAAAAGATATTCTATATTTTTCAATTTAGCTACTTTGAATACAAATTCTTCTTTATGAACTGGTCAATAACATTGTCATAAAAAGTTGGTTGTAACTTAATTTTCCCAAGCAACATGCACACTTGTAAAGGCTGGCTGAAGCTCACTGGCTAGAGCTACTTTGACTGCGTATGGCCTGTGTTTAAGCAACAGGGTGAGATGACATGGAGGGAACGGAAATGGCTATGCGTGTGCATGAAATCACAGTGCTGGCCATATGCAATTTATAGACATAATACACTGTCCTCGTAGCCTTAATTGCTTCTTCCATAAATAAATAAAAAAAATAAAAACACCTATCCAATACAGTACACTTCATTTCATCCTATGTGGCCAAAGTTCCTGACTTTATGCTTAGTAATACTGAAGGGAAATCCATTTCGGCCCAAAGGTAATTTGGCCTGAAGAATGTGGATTTCATTTCAGTATTACTAAGTGTAAAGTCAGGAACTTTGGCCACATAGGATGAAATGAAGTGTATTGTATAGGATAGGTGTTTTTTTATTTTATTTTATTTTATTTATTTATGGAAGAAGCAATTAAAACTATGAGGACAGTGTATTATGTTATGTCTATAAATTGTGTATGGCCAGTTATTCTATTCAAATCTTTCTGAAGCAATATCATATCACAGCTTCCTGTTGTTGCTCTTCCTCATTTAGCATCATCAGCAAACAAATAAATATTACCTCTGAAACAATAAGTTACATTGTCAATATATAAATTAAACAACAGGTATCATGAAACAACAGAATTGTGCAGTAACTTGTTGTGTCCTTTCTTTTTTTTTTTGGACACTGCACTATTATACACAATTCACTGGCTCCTATCAGTCAACCATCCCTGTACACCATACTATCAACTGACAATCAATCCCCATGCTTCTCAATTTCAACAGTAGTTTTCCATGTGGTAGTCTATTAAAAGACAACAAAATCCAGAAAAATCACTGTATAAGCATATCCCTCTGACTAATATACTTGTCACCCATCACAAAACATAACTAAGTTTCTGTAGCAAGACTTCCCTTAAACAAACCCAGGGTGATCTCTCAAAAGATTTCTATTCTCACCAAGTGAGGTTTGTATTCTATCTCTAACACCTTCACCACTATACCTGATATACACATTAATTGGCTACTGATTTGGATTCTCCTTTATACAACAGCACTAATTTTCCTCTCTTCTGGAACTGTTTCTGTTACCAGTCTTCTTGAACAACAGATCAGGAACACTGCCAACTCCTTTGCACATTCCTCAATATATGTTATGACTGTTGTGATATTCTATCAAGTGCTACAGCCTTATTAACATAAAGCTTACTTGAAATTTTTAATAGTTCACACTTCTGAACTATCAGTCCTCTGGCCTCCCTGTTTCTCTTTAGAAACTACTACTGCTAGTTTCTACTGCTAGGAGGAAATTAATATTATAATGAAAGAGTCAAAAGATCCTATATCAGTGTACGGTGACTCGATCCTTAGAGGTATGATTACTAATAAAGTGAAAAAAAACATGCTTTCCTGGTGGAACAATGAAGCAAATAACTGGTGCATTGCAGAAAAGGAAATACTGGGTGTCAAAATTAGTCATGGTTACAAATGACTTAGTTGGGGAGAAAAAAAAATGTTGCTAGAAACTTGAGAAAGTTGTTGTATCAAGTAAAGAAGAATAGTGTTGTTGGTAAAGTCGTAGACATGTTGCCCAGACATGATAACATTGAATTGAGAAGGAAAGCAGAGATAATGAGTAGTAAGATGGCTGAGTTGTGTGAGGCAAAGGGGGTTCAATATGTAAATCTGTGGAGTAAATTTGAAGGGAAGTTGGAATGGTATAAAGCTGATGGATTACATTTGAATGGGTTTAGTGTTGATCATTTAGAAAGGCTATTGTTTTCTGAGAAGGCACGGAGTCAAGAAATTAATGTAGCAAATGATCTGAGTCTACCTGTGAAACAGGATAGTGCAAATCAACAGATTGTATGGCTATGGATATGAGGTTGAAGATGTGGTTGCAGCAGCACAAGATGATGGAATGCATAAAGATGAGGATGAGACAAGTAGGATATTGGAAATCACAGTCAGGATCAGGAAAACGGGAGTGATCAGACTGAAGAGAGAGAGAAGTATAGTATAGCTGCTAGAATAGAGAATGTTGTTGCTGGTAGAATGGTCTCAAACATACAGCAGTTGTTATGTTTATTCACAAATGTAAGGAGCATTGGAAACAAGAGAGCTGAGTTTGTTGCATTGATTGAGATGGCATGTAAAAAGAAGGTGATCCTGATGGAAGACTTTAATTACAGGAATATAGACTGGAAGGAGGAGATAGTGTATGGCAGGGCTGTGCATAATTGGAATAAGTGAAACTTGGTTGTCTGAAGGGGGATGTGATGTTGGAAATAGAATTATTAGGACATATTATTTTCCAGAAGGATAGAAATGTGAAAAGAAGAGGGGAGGAGTGCTATTAATGATTACAGAGGAACTGTGTCCGCAAAGTGTGGAAGTTGGTACTGCATGCATAGATTTTGAATCTGTGTAGTGCAAAGTTGAAATAAACAGGTTAGTATATCTGATAGGATGCTGTTATAGGCCAGGGAATACAGAGAGTACTGATTGTGAAATGTTTAGGCAAATTAGTTGGGCATGTAAAAAGAAGATGATCCTGATGGGAGACTTTAATTACAAGAATATAGACTGGAAGGAGGAGATAGTGTAATGCAGGGCTGTGCAAAACACTGCCTGCGGGCTGCGTGCGGCCTGCCTGTGGGTTTTAATTTTCACGAGTGAAAAAATAAAATAACAATTTGAATCAAATGTGTATTATATATTTTAATTCCATCACTAATCGATAATCTCAATGTTGGTAATTTTATTTGGTGTTTTTGCTCTCTCCAGGCACTTGTGGAGAACATGACAGCGCAATTAGTGTTGTTCGCTTGTTCAGCTATCGAGGTTGTGTCGCTGCTGCGCACCAAATTACTAGATGCACATTGTGATGCAGCCCTCGGATAAATCTTTTTTTTTAATGTGGCCCTCAGGTTACCTAAGGTTGGACAGCCCTGGTGTATGGGAACAAGGAGAGCAAGTTTGTGGAATTTCTGAGAGATAACTACCTTAAGCATGTAATTGAAGCAACTAGAGGCTTTAATGTTTTGGATTTGGTGATAACTTCACAAGATGTAGTTGTTAATGAAGTTTTCACACTGCTGTCGGTTGGTGAGAGTGATCATGAGGTATTTGTTTGGGAAGTGATGAAACAAGAAAGGTCACTGCCAAAAATGGATACATGTGGAAGTATAAAGCAGGTGAATATAGGAAGCTCTGTAGTCACTTAGTGACTACAGAGCTTCCTTTAAGCTTCTTTAAATGAGCTGAGCAAAAAAGATGTTGACATTGCATGGAAACTCACAAGGCAGTATCTCACAAAAGCAATGCATGACTGCATACCAAGGGTTAAGCAAGTAAATAGAGTAGGAGTGAAATGGATAAACAATGAAATCAAGCAAGCTGTGCTGGAAAAGAAAATGTTATGGAGGAGGTACAAGACAGTTGGTGGTGATCAGATCCATGAAGAGTATAAAGCGCAGGCTAGAAAGGTGTCGAACAACACATCAGTATTGTATTCAGTAATAACTGAAGATGCCACCATAATGCCAGTTGGTGAGAGAGCAATCATTTAGATTGCACTTATGAAGTGGCAATGTTTATGAAACTTCAGTGAAGTTTCATGAACTTCACATTTCATGAACTTCAAGTTTCATGAACTTCACATGAAACTTTCAGAGATGTGTGGAATTACGCAGCACAAGGCTATGATAAATTAAGCAAATAGATTAGTGACCTTCTGTGGCTTGATCTGATGAAAGGGAGAAATATTAGTAGTTCCTGGATCTTGGTTTGAAATTAGGTACTTATTATAATGTATTTTATTCCTAAAGTTAAAAGTATAAATACAGTAGTGGTGAAATGGATGAATCATCAAATTATGCAAAACTGATAAGAAAGAAGCTATCACAGAGGAGGTATAAAGAACAGGGTATTACTCCTCAGCAGTATGAAGAATATAAAACATAGGCTAAGGCAGAAAAGTAAACTCCTAGATAATTCTAGAGATATGTGGCTAGTAGTTTAATTAACTTAGTTGTTGGAGATGGCACAAGGATCACATCTGCTGAAGATATAGCCGAAATGTTCAGTAAATATTTTGTCAGTATATTTCATGTTGGAGGATAGCAGTAGTAGTTTCTAGAGAGAAATAAGGAGACTAGAGGACTGATAGTTCAGAAATGTGAACTATTACAAATTTCAAGTAAGCTTTAAGTTAATAAAGCTGTAGCACTTGATAGGATATCACAACAGTCACAACATATATTGAGGAATGTGCAAAGGAGTTGGCAGTGTTCCTGATCTGTTGTTCAAGAAGACTGGTGGGAACAGAAAAAGTTCCAAAAGAGAGGAAAATTAGTGCTGTTGTATAAAGGAGAATTCAAATCAGTAGCCAATTATAGGCCAATCAATGTGTATATCAGGTACAGTGGTGAAGGTGATAGAGATAGAATACAAACCTCAATTGATGAGAATAGAAATCTTTTGAGAGATCACCCTGGGTTTGTTTAAGGGAAGTCTTGCTACAGAAACTTAGTTATGTTTTGTGATGGGTGACAAGTATATTAGTCAGAGGGAGATGCTTATACAGTGATTTTTCTGGATTTTGTTGTTTTTAATAGAATACCACATGGGAAAACTACTGTTGAAATTGAGAAGCATGGGGATTGATGGTCAGTCGGTAGTATGGTGTACAGGGATGGCTGACTGATCTGATAAGAGCCAGTGAATTGTGTATAATAGTGCAGTGTCCAAAAAAAAAGAAGGGACACAACAAGTTACTGCACACTTCTGTTCTGTTTCATGATACCTGTTGTTTAATTTATATATTGACAATGTAACTTATTGTTTCAGAGGTAATATTTATTTGTTTGCTGATGATGCTAAATGAGGAAGAGCAATAACAGGAAGCTGTGATATGATATTGCTACAGAAAGATTTGAATAGGATAACTGGCTATAGACAATTTATAGACATAATACACTGTCCTCGTAGCTTTAATTGCTTCTTCCATAAATAAATAAAATAAAATAAAATAAAAAAACACCTATCCAATACAGTACACTTCATTTCATCCTATGTGGCCAAAGTTCCTGACTTTACACTTAGTAATACTGAAATGAAATCCACATTCTGCAGACCTTTGAGCCGAAATGGATTTCCCTTCAGTATGACAAAGCACAAAGTCAGGAACTTTGGCCACATAGGATGAAATGAAGTGTATTGTATTGGATAGGTGTTTTTATTTTTTTAATTTATTTATGGAAGAAGCAATTAAGGCTATGAGGACAGTGTATTATGTCTATAAATTGCATATGGCCAGTTTGGCATATGCAATTTATAGCAGGGTTTTGCTGCCCAGAAACTTGGCATTTTCATTCTGCAAGATGGACAGCAGAACCCTGCCATCTCTATGTGTGACACTGACCAACTCACCTTCAGTTGTAAAATCCTTATAAAGGTTCTTCACATTCTAGATGGAATACTCTATCAGAGGAACTTTGCTCCAGGAGAGAGAGAAGACAAGGGATTTTGGGGGAGGGGCCGGTGATTCAGGAACTGATGCTCAGTGGACATATTGCAAAGGATTGTGACAGTTAGGGAAGAGAAAGTGATTTAGGGAAAAATAAGTTTCTTAGCAGCCTGCTTAGCTTCCTGCTTTCTTGTTACATATGTATCCGTTCTTAATTGAAAATTTCCCAATTTCTTTTTATATCTCTTGGATATTTACTGATATTTATTATAATGGTTTATTAAGTATGTCATATCTTAATGTCTATTTTTTGATTTCTGTATTGCCAGCATGAAGTGTGAGGTCACTTGGGACATTATTATACTTTGTAACAAGTAATCTCTGACTTGTGATACCCAACTAATGTTTGGGCACTACAGGGCTCCATTCTCTTGTTTACTCTTCTTTCCTTCAATATATGAGTGACTCACTCCAATAATATTATTATTATTATTATTATTATTATTATTATTATTATTATTACGGGCAACTCCGGGGAGTCATTAGACTCATCGAGGGAGGCCCCAAATCATTTTCATCACAACTATTCGACATTCATACAGTATCTATCATACCTCGCCTTAAACTCATTCACTGTCACAGCATCCACCACAGACTCAGGGAGCGCATTCCACTCATTCACTACTCTAAAAGTAAAGAACCCAGCTCTAACACCTTTACTAACCACACTTTTGCCCAGTTTCCATGGATGTCCCCTAGTCCTCCCACAACCAGCCCTGTTCTCAAAAATATCTTCTGAATATTATTCGTATCAAAAACTAATATCAAAAATAATAGTTTTCTCATTTGACAAACTTTGCACCACACTTATCGATAAAAATCATTTTTCACTGCTTGCAAAGCACTGAAATTTCATTTCATAAGTCAGTCCATTTTTTTATATATATATTTTTTTTTATTGCAAAATAACTCTTGTCTTCATTTATCTTCTTTTGACAGCAACCAAATCTCTGGACATCTCAAGATTTCTGTTCTTGTGATTATTCTGACCTCAGTTATTTCTTGCAGCCTATTACTACACATCTGACCAGTTTAAATATATATAAATTAAAGAAATTCTGTCTGCCCATTCAATATTATTATTATTATTATTATTATTATTATTATTCCAAGACCCCATGAAGTCAAAGACAAATCTAGAAGGTCCCTTTATCCTACATACAGCTTATCATATACCTTGCCTCAAACACATTTAAATTCTCTGAAGACACCACATTCTCAGACAAGGCATTCAAATCATTCACAACTCTGAATGCAAAAAACCTGCTTCTCACTCCCTTGTTTACACCCTCTTTATAGAGCTTCCAGGGATGACTTCTTGTTCTCTCTTGATCTCCCACCATTTTATGAAAAATGTCTTCAACATTGATCCTATAACAACTCCTTATTAATTTGTACATCTACAGGGTGTTCGGGATAAATTTGACATATTTATAATTAATTATATTTTTCCGTAAGTTACATGTATTAACACACACTTCTCTTCATTTAAAAGTTTGGACCCTTCTTCATTCATATGCAAGCTGTCAGAAAGGATGGATAGCTGGAACCCACCTGAATCATGGAAGAGAATAACTTGTATCATGATGATTCGTGCCCGCCATCAAAATAAGGATATTACGACTGCTGCCCAATGCTCCCTGAATACAGTAAAAACAATCAGGCATGAACTAGAGACTTGCAATGGTGACTACGAGGATGTAGCAAGAAGAAAGATCCCTAGCAGACGATCTGATTGCGTTCGTACAGCAGAATTCCTCGCAAATCTGCAGGAACAGGTGTTGAAGAACCCTGGCATTGGAATTCGGGCTTTGTTCGTGGAGTTGCTAACTGTAGTCAAGCCCTGGATAACAAGGGTAGCCAATGGTAGGCCGTATGTATGGCAGCAGGATTCGGCCCCTTGCCACACCTCTGGGAAAAGTCAAAAATGGTTGTCTGAAAATTTCTACGACTTCACCAGTCCAAATGTTTGGCCTCCAAACTCCCCAGACCTTAACCCCATGGATTATTTTGTATGGGGCGCAGTTGAAAAAGACACCAATCGCACTTCCAGTAATACAAAAGCCCAGTTAATGGATAAAATTAAAACAGTTTTTGCGGCCCTTCCCAGGGAGACTGTAGCATCAGCTTGTTCGAGGTTCCGAAGCAGAATTGAAGCTGTGATCGATGCTAATGGTGGTTATTTTGAGTAAATCTTGTTGATAGTATTGTAATTAACTCTGCCTGTAATGTTTTTTTGTCAATTCATTAAATTTAATAGATACAAAGTAGATTTTCTTTTTCCTTACGAAACTGTCAAATTTATCCCGAACACCCTGTATATCACATTACCCCATTTCCTCATCATATTTGACATTCCAGAGATCAGAAAATTTGGACCCTTTCTCACATCTCTTTGCACCTTTTGAAACCCATGTGACCAAATCTTGGCAAAGTAGTCCATGTGTGGCCTAATCAGAGCCTTATACAATGGTACAAGAATCTCCCTACTTCAAGTCAGTGTACGCTGCATCATTCCTAAAATTCATTGTGTTGTCTTCACAATTTTGGCAATGTGTCCCCTAAATTTCAGATCCTTATTCACCATCACCTGATAATCTCTTATTTCCTCCACCTCCAACAATAAATATACCCCCACCAAGTCTAAATTTCTACATCCCATCTTTGTTTCCCAAATTGTAAAACTTTTCATTTTACAACATAAAACTAGCATCCTCACTCATGTGTCCATTCACTCAATCTGTTCTAGTCTTCTTGTAAGGCCAGAACATCTGCTCTCCTCCTTATAGTTTGTCCCAAATTTGCATCATCTGCAAACAACTGAATATACCCGTCCAAATATTCTCCAATATCATTAACATGCAGGTTAAACAGCAATGGTTCTAAAACAGACCCCTGAAGCACACCACTAGTGACTTTCCTCTTCTGTGATATTGCTCCCCCCCCATCCACAACTTGCTGATACCTATCAGATAGCCAAACTCCAATCCAATGCATTAGTCATCCAACTTCGTCTGCTCTAGTTTGACTATCAACTTATCATGTGGTAATCTATCAAAAGCCTTTGCAAAATTATTATTATTATTATTATTATTATTACATGACACCTCCAGGGAGTCCAAGGGACTCATCAAAGGAGGGTAACCAACTACAATGAACTGCAACTATCATCATCATTTACACCAATGGCATCTAACCCATGACCACCACTGGTATTTTCACAAACAATCACAAACATCCATGCCCACAGCAGATTCAAACCTGCAGCCTTTTGGCTGGAGAGTGGATACGCTAACCATGTGGCCAACCAGACCGGCTAAATCTAAGTATACTACTGTGAATTCGTCTCCTTTGTCCAGTGAAGCTGCCATCTTATTGTAAGTAAGTAGATTACTAAAACATGACCTCTCTCTCTCATCAAAGATAGACAGCATGGATTTTGTGGACACCAATTTTGTATCCTGGTTCTCCCCAGCCTCTCCAACGCTTCAGAACTGCAACAACTGACACACAAATAACCCTATAATTTGATGCTCAAGTTCTATCGTCTGCATTATAAAGCAGCACAATCTTGCCTTCCTTCCACTCCTTTGGAACTTGACCTATTGCAAGACTCATATTAAACAAATATGTCAAGGCAGATACCAACTACCTTACACATTCCTTCAAAATATGTAATGATATATTATGAAGTCCCACATCCTTATTAACACCAAGTTTGCTTAATTCCCCCATATACCTCTTGCTCACTTGCAATCGGTCTCTCCGATTCATCATCAACTGTTCTCAAGCTCTCCACGATGTCACATTCACCAGAATGATAGACCTTTATGAACGGCTCATTAAATATCTCAGCTTTATTTTCTGCAGCAGTTGTTCTTATACCGTTTTTTCCAATCAATGTTATTTGTCCATAATCATTATTTTTTTTTATTATTAGTTACACATCAAAAGAACTCCCCAGGATTCTTTTGTGTTCATTAGCTAACTGTTGCTCATTCTTCACTTTTGCTGTTGTTACCAACCAAGTCACCCATCTTGCTTGTTCTTTGTAATCCTCATGGATTCGAATATTACCACTCTTCTTATTTTGTCTTCATAATGCCTTTTTCCACTGTATTGCATGTTTAATTATTTTTATTCATCTATTTCTTACCCCTTATTTAACCTTCTTACCATTGGAATACATTTAGACATTGCTTCTAGTAGATAGTTCTTGAATATCACCTAAGCAGCATTGATCTCCTTTCAAGCTAACTCCTCATTTCATGCTACACCTGCAAGCTGTCTCCTGAGCTCCTCATAATCACTAGCCTTGTAGTTCCACATATACCATTTTCTCACAGAAGTCTCACACTGCTAGCTGTCCTCATACTCCCAGGTAATCCCTTCGTAGTCTCAACAACTGGAGGGTGATTTGACACCGCATTTTTAATAACATCCTCTGATGAGATGATCAAATCCAATACCCTCAGTCCTCTTTTGTCCTGTGTTATGTATTGCCTGAGATAGTTGTTTCTCAAAAACTCAAGAAACTCATTTTCTTTACCTCCAGTTGCTATCTCATCATCCCAGTCTATATTACTAATTAAAATCACTCATGGTTATCACCATTTTGCCATTTGCTTGGCTTATTTGCTTATGCATTTCGTGGTCACTACCAACCACATTGCCAGGTCTATAGCAACATCCAATGAAGTATTTCATTCTATTCCTCTCTATCACTCCACTTCCCTTTTTACCCTTTCTTTCTTCACAAAACACATTATACCTTTCCATCTCTATTCCTGTAAGGATGTCATCTTCATCCAACCATGTCTCACTTATTCCAGCAATTCTTTGGTTAACAGATTCAATTAATGCAACCATTTCTTTTGCCTTGTTTCTTACACTTCTAGTATTTGTATACAAACATAGCAACTCATTCCTGGATCTATAAGTTTCACTGATACCGCTTATTAGATCTGACTTCTCTATGCTTAACTCAAGCCATTTCTTTTTCTCCTTATTCATCTTAGAACCTTTTTTCAAATTCAACTGTTTGATCCCAGGTCATCCTTTTTGTCTACACACATTTATATCCTTTTGGAGCATCAACCTTTTTTCACTCTTTGTATCTCTGTCCACCCTGACCCGCCTCATTTCCCTGTTTGTCTTGCACATTTGTTCTCTCATTCCCTACACTCATGCTACCCACTTCTTCGTTCATAAGCACCACTTCAATCTCTCCTTCCTTACTCTCCTGCTCTTTCTTATTGCTTCTTAGCTGGTCAGATTCATTCTCTGCACTCATTTTTCTTCCTTCCAGCAGCAGTCTCTCCAAATTACTCACACCAAAACAATTCAAATGCAGTTTATCACTCTTATACAGTTCAATTCATTTTTCAAGCTTATTTAATACATTAACAAATTGCACTCATTTCTCCTCACACATTTCTGCTAACATATCATTGACATATGGATCACTTTTCCTAAAAGTTCTTGATTCAGTACAGATCATAATAAGGTTGGTTAATGACCTCTCTCTCTCTCTCTTGCCAAATCACTTTTCTTTCCACCAGCTCAGTTTTTTTACTATATTCATGCAGTTGCTGCTTTTTTCATTTTTTAAAAATAGGTTCTTCAGAATTGGTATCAATAATTCCCCTACTCTCCTTTTAAGTTTATTAAAACATGCAGTAGCTGCTCAACACTTGATGCAAACTGCTAGAACAAACTTTTCTTCCTTTGCATTATTCTCTCTCTCTCTTGTGAATTTCCTAGCATAATCTGCAGGTCTTATCTTCAATTCCAGTCTCAAAAATATTTTCTTCCCCATCAACTTTGTTCTCATTCATGCTAGTAAATCAAAATATTAGATTCTATTTGTTAACCTGGTTGGCAGTATGGATTATATATCTGCTTTCCAACTGGTCCCATGTGAGTTTGAATTCCACTATGGCATAAGTGTATGTGAATGTCTTTAGGCATTGATATTATTATTATTACCCAAGACACCATTGAGTCAAAGACTCATCTAGGATGTCCTTTTATCAAACTCACAGCTCATCATACCATGCTTTAAACACACTCAAATTCTTTGCAGACACCACACTCTCAGGCAAAGCATTCCAATCATTCACAACTCTGCAATGAAAAAATTTGCCTCTCACTCCCCTACTCACACCATCCTTATATAGCTTCCAGGGATGACCTCTGGTTCTCCCCTGATCTCTCACTATTTTCTGTAGAACCTCTCCAGCATTGATCCTATAACAACCACTTTATAACTTGTAGGTCTCTATCATATCTCCCCTCCTCCTCCTGTCCACCAGACTCTACAAGTTGCATCTTCTCAATCTTTCCAAATACTCGACATTCCAGAGGTTAGAAACTACCTTAGTCAGTCGTCTCTGGACCCTCTCCAACATCTCTTCATCCTTCTGAAAACCAGGTGACCAAATCTGGGCACAACAGTCCATTTGTGGCCTAATCAAAGCCTTATACAATGGAACAAGAATCTCCCTACTTCTACAAGTCAGTGTCCTCTGCATCATTCCCAGAAGCCTTTGTGTTATTATTATTATTATTATTATTATTATTATTATTACCCCAAGACCTCATGGAGTCAAAGACTCATCTGGGAGGTCCTTTTATCACACACACACAGCTCATCGTACCATGCCTTAAATGCATTCAAACTCCTTGCAGACACCACACTCTCAGGCAAGCCATTCCAATCATTTACAACTCTGCACAAGAAAAACCTGCCTCTCCCTTCCCTACTCACACCTTCTTTATACAGTTTCCAGGGATGACCTCTGGTTCTCCCCCAATCTCCCACTATTTTCTGTAGAACTTCTCCAGCATTGATCCTATAACAACCCCTTACCAACTTGTAGGTTTCTATCATATCTCCCCTCTTCCTCCTGTCCACCAGACTCTACAAATTGAATCCTTCTCAATCTTTCCTCATACTCAACATTCCAGAGATCAGAAACTACCTTAGTCATTTGCCTTTGGACCCTTTCCAACATCTCTTCATCCTTCTGAAAACCAGGTGACCAAATCTGGGCACAATAATCCATGTGTAGCCTAATCAAAGACATACAAAGGAACAAGAATCTCCGAACCTCTACAAGTCAGTGTCCTCTGCATCATTCCCAGAAGTCTTTATGTTGTCTTCACAATTTTGGCTATGTGTTCCCTAAATTTCAGATCCTTATCCACTATCACCCCCCAGAACTCTTATTTCTTTCACCTCCAACAATATATATCCTCACCAAGCATAAATTCTGCATTCCATCTTTGTTTTCCAAATTTTAAAACCTTACATTTTGCAACATTGAAGTCACATCCCCATTTCCGTGCCCAATCACTCAATTTATTCAAGTCTTCGTGTAAGGCCACAACATCTTCTCTACTCTTCATGGTTCATCCCAACTTTGCATCGTCTGCAAACAACTGAATATCTCCATCCAAATCTTCACCAATATCATTAATATACAAGTTAAACAGCAATGGCCCTAAAACAGATGCCTGAGGTGCACCACTAGTAACTTTCCTTTTCCCAGATATCGCTCTCTCATACAGAACTTGTTGATTCCTAATAGATAGCCAGTCTCCAATCCAATGCACCAATCTAATATCCAACCCCATCTACTCCAGTATGACTATCAACTTATCATGTGGTAATCTATCAAACGCCTTTGCAAAACTAAGTGTATTACTGTGTATCCTTCTCTTCTATCCATGGAAGCAGTCATTTATTGTAATAAATAAGTAGATTACTAAAACATGACCTCCCTTTAGCAAATTCATGCTGTCCATCAAATATAATACCATTGTTGTCGACCCAATTCTGGATCCTACTTCCCACAAGCTACTCCCACAGCTTAAACTACAACACCTGACACTCAGATAGGCCTATAGTTTGATGCTTGAGTTCTGTTACTTCCTTTATGAAGTGGCACAATTTTGCCCTCCTTCCACTCCTTGGGAACTTGACTGAGTGCAAGATTCGCATTAAAACAATATCTCAAGGCTGGCGTGAACTCCCTGGCACATTCCTTCAGAATGTGTGGAGATATATTATCAAGTCCCACAGCCTTATTTACAGCTAGTTTGCTCAACTTCCCATACACCTCTTGCTCACTTACAGTCAATCTCTCTTCCCGCATTATCAACTGCTCTCAATCTCTCAACGAAGTTACATTCACAAGATCGAAAGACCTTTATGAACTGCTCATTAAGTATCTCCACCATACCTGCAACAGCTGTCTTTATACCATTTTCTCCAATCAGTGTCATCCTTCCATAATCATGCTTTCTTTTGCTGGCTACATATCGAAAGAACTCCTTAGGATTCTTTTTGGCTTCATTAGCTAACTGTTGTTCATACTTCTCTTCAGCTACCCTCACCAACCAAGTCACCTGCCTTGCCTGGTCTTTGTAGTTCTAATGGAATCAGTTATTTCCTCTTCTCTTATACTGCCTCCATAATGCCCTTTTTCTCTGTATCGCATGCTTAATCTCTTTATTCATCCATTTCACACCTACCTTATTTCACCGTCTCACCCTTGGAATACATTTAGACATTGCATCTATCAAGTGGCATAGCTTTTTCATAAGTAGCTCTTCATAACCCCCCCCCCCCCCCATTCCCTGTAGATCCACATATACTCTTTTCTTACAGAGGTCCTCACACTGCTGGCAACCACCTAGGTAATGACCACATAATCACTCTCACAAATTGTTGGGTGATTTGACTCTTCATTCATATAGTTGGCTGAAATGTGTGTGGGATGGGAGAGTTTTGTGTCCCCTTTTTACCATCCTATAATTGTTAATTCCTCTTACAAGTTTATTTTTTATCTTGTTTGTAACAAATTTCTTACTATGTGCGATATCACCCAAATACAAGCTATCTAAGCTCTTGCTCCCCTTAGTGTCCTGAAACATTTATATTTTTTAGCTGTGCCATTTAGAACATTTAGTTTATGAAAGAAATTCTAAACAAGAAGCAATTTCTTAAATATGTTTAGGTGTGAAACAATTATGCAGCCATGACCTTGAACTCACAACTTAATCCCCCCCCCCCCCCGCTACTAGATTCATACGTTATTACAAGTGGTGCATTGAATGGCAATTTCAGACAACGGAGTTTTCAATGAGCAAAAGTTTTATTATACACATAAACACAATACAATACATTAAAATTCGTTAGAACTTAACTCAATACTAAGCTGAAGCAATACAATGCAATACTAGCAAACACAAATGATAGGTTATAAAATTCTATGTGGGAAGGGTGATTATGCTGCCACAAAAGACTCCACACATATGATACAAGGATATCCTTGCAAATGTTAACAATGGACTAAAACTTCTCATCTGTCTGAGCCCAATATTATGATACAATACCTTAATTAAACAAATTAGTTTATACACGTTAACTCACGAGAGTAATATGGGTTAAACAGTCCTATCGCTACAATAGTAACCACATTCTATTCTTCAGACAGCTCTCAGACAAAATATAGATGACATGCATAAGTTACTAGACACACGATTATTCATCTATTAACACTGACAAGCTTATTCTCTTTCTATTCTTAAATACGCTAAAGTCCTAGTTCAACTTTCGTTCAAGTCTTTCAATAGATCGGTAACTGGACTACAATCACAGCTACATAAGATTTGAAATAAAATAAGATTTTGCGATACCGTTTGATAAGGATCTTCTTTGCTAGTCTTTGCTCTCACTCGTCTGTAATTTTCGAGGACAAATTCTTCTCTGTAGTGGACCATATCTGAGATTTCTTGGATCAAGGTGGGCCTTCACATCTTCAGCACATCGAGCTTCTTCCAAGGAAACACAATGGATCTGTGATTCTGTAGTCGTGAGATTCACTATGCGGGCACCTACTTCTCCACAGATTTTTTTTTTTTTTTTTTTTTTTTTGTCAAGAACACGGTTGATATAACATGCAGTAGTTACCTTTCTTCTCAGCTGTCTGGCATCCCTCCTTTCTATAATAGGGAATTGGGATCGAAATCCCGCTTACTTTGTTCCTTGTTGTGATGGAAGGAGAGAACTCTTGACCGGCATTCAAGAAAACCACTTAATACAACCCATACGTAGACTGGAGAACCAAGAGAGAGAGCCTCGTGTGTGTGTGGGGGGGGGGGGGATTCCTAGCCCTTTTATACCATGACCCTACTGGCACCTTCTGCAATTAATCGTCCCCCCCCCCCCCCCCCGATGTCTGGATACGCTTTCTGTGACCAGTTAGGGTGGCGTTTTCCTGCTGAAATTTCCATGCAACTGACTCGTTGCGATGTCCAAAATCGGGAACTTTGACCTTGGACCTTACCTTGTTTCTTGCTAACCCTATGAGTCACATTTATTAAACTTTATCAGCTTACCAAACTTTTCTAAGAATTGACATAAACTTATAATCCCTTGTTTCAATTGTTTAATAGTGAGCCTTTACATGCAAAATTCTTATGACCAATATTCTATAATTTAATTGTCTTATTTTTATCATATTACAACAAATTTTCTTATGTGAGTTAACAAATACTCTCAGTTGTATTTCACACTTAGATGCAAGTATATTTTCTTTTTTTATTAGAGGTTCCTACTTGTTAAATTGTGACAAAATTTAAATTCCTTTTAGGAACTTTAATCACAAACTTTAACAGGAGTACAATTTGTTAATGTGTGGAATGAGTTTGAAGGATGAAGTGAACTGTATGGGAGTGATGGACTGCATTTGAGTGCTTATGGTGTGAGTCATTTGGAGAGACTGTTGCTGGAAGGTAGAGAAGTGAGTATAAAGAATGAATCAGATCAAGTGGGAAGTGATGTGGAAGAGCAGCAGAGTACGACAGGAGAGATTGAAGAGGTGGTTATAAATGAGGAAGTAAGTGGCATGAGTATGGAAAATGAGAGAATGGGTGTGCAAGATGAACAGGGAACCAGCGAGACTCAGGGTGGACAGGGGTATGCAGCGTGAGAAAGGTGGATGCTCCAAGAGGATGTGAGAGCATGTGTGGAAAGGAATGGGATGACTTGGAATCAAGAGGAAACAGTTGGATTGAAGAGGGTTCTAAAATGAATAAGCAGAAAGGGAAATGACCCCAGTCGAGCATGGAGAGATCACATTGAATGAACGTTATCAGTGGAACTATCTATAGATCCAGGAATGAGCTGTTGGGTTTATATACAAATGCTAGAAGTGTAAGGAACAAGGTAGATGAAATGGTTGCACTAATTGAGTCTGTTCACCCAAAAATTGTTGGAATAAGTGAGACATGGTTAGATGAAGATGACATCCTGACAAAAATAGAGATGGAAGGATAAAATATGGTTTAAAAAAAAAATAAATACATAGAAAAGAAAAATAATTGAACTTCACAGCCAAAAAATTTGATGTCTCAGTTTCATTTTTAATAATGCTGCAGTATTGATGCTTTTTATAAGATGAGTAATGATATTATGTGTTAGTACTTTTTTGTGGCCTATGGAAAAAGCATAAAAACAAAAGAGAAAATAAACTGTATGAAGAATTCAGTTATGCTGCCTGCTTATACCTTTTTTAAAAATAACTGTAATGATTTATCTGTTTTAATAATATTTTAAAAATATTTTTAAATATTTATTAATTTATTAAACAATGACCGCGCGGTTAGCCTAGTGGCTTTGCGCTTCGCAACCATATGCCTGGGGAAGGAGTGTCCCAGGTTCGATTCCCGTTGTAGACGTGAGGAATTTGAGGATCTTCCTCAGGCATAGCCAAGTTAGCCGGTCTTGGGCGCGGTCAGTAGGGTTTTTTCCGCCAGTTTATCTGGCGTTTTTCATCCCACAAACAGGCAAACCGGCCCCATGAACATACGCCTCTACAGTCAAAAATATATCCCCCCCCAGCGGCAGACCAGGCGACGGGTCGGTTGGGAGTAGTACTAACAAAGAAGTCGCATCTAAAGTAACATGCGGACCCTGCATAGGAAGCGGGAATAAAGCGTAGAAGAAGAAGAAGATTAATTTATTAAACAATCATTTATTATTTATTGAATGTTAAATATTTAATATTTAATCCAAAATGCATAACATTTTCCTTAATAACATTGAACTGATATTCATTGTCATTTTGCCATAGATCCAGTTTGTTCAGCCACCCTCCAAGGATTCTCATTCATTAACATTCCTTATCACCCTTCCTACCTTTGTATCATCATCATAAATTGTATATTATTATCCAAACCAACCCCATGTCATTAATATACAACAATAGCCCAAGTTCAGTACACTATGGGACTCCATTGGTTATCCTCCTTTTCTTAAACTTAGCACCACCATACATTACTCTTTGATACCTCATTCAGACATCCTCCAATCCACATCACAATCCTATTGTCCATACCAGTCCTTTGAGTTTTTATAACAACCTCCAATGTGGAATTCTGTCAAATGTCCTTGGCAAAATCCCAATATGTCATGGTATGTCCATTCCCTTATCCAACACTGCATTAAACTTTAAAAAATTAAACTTTATCAGATTGGCTAAAGCAAGACCTACTTTCAATAGAACCATGCTCTACTCTGTGATATAGATAAAATTGCTATTTCTATAATGATGATTCTAATTAGTCTCTCCAACACACCTTAATGCTTACTGTAGAGATACTGATTGTCGATAATTGGTTACTTCAGGTCCTTCCCTTGTATAATGGAATTATCCTTCATTCCCACTCATTCAGATCCGTGCTCATGTCGAGCCCAATTCCAAATGAGTTTATGATAAATAATAAGTTCCTAGTAAAGATAACGTAAACTATTTCTTAGTGTAAATTTAGTCTAATTGAAATCCATATGCAGGATTATTTCTTATTTTTCTGTTTAAAAGTGTAAAAAGTTATGCTTTCTGTTTGTAAAAATGGGACCTGAAAAAATTAAACAACTTAGAACTTTAGAGAAAAAAATTTATTATTTATAAATAAACAAATTTTTTACAACATTCTATTGGTTATTTTATAATACATTTATATGTAAATTTGTCTTTTGTTACAATTGTATGATAGGTGGTTATTGACTTAGCCTCAGTACCTTTGGACAACGAAGGAGAATGGTATTTACTAAGTAGTCATGAGGACAGCCTGGCTTCACAATTGGTTAGTGGCTTCACAAATATTTGCATCAGAAAAAAAAACTTATTTTTTAATTCTCAGTATGTTGAATATTATGTAAAAATAATTATTCTTTCATTCATTTCTTTTTCTATCCAGATTGGAATTTTTATATTCATTAAGAATAAGCAATATCACTGATTTTCTTGTATTATATACTAAAGAACATTATATTAGGATAAGATTCATAGAACACTTATGGTCAGGGTGCGATAAATTCGTTTGCCCAGTAGTTTTTTCCAGCTGATAAGTAGTTACAGACTGGATAAAATAGAATATTTTTTATTTATTAAGAAATCTTTTTTAACTTTAAGAAAACACAGAAGAATATGTGTAATATAAAGGCTATTCATCATCATCATCAAATTCCTGCCATGTACCCTCAAGGGGTGTACAGGATATGATAGTACTACATGAAAAAATTACATCATTATTAATTTCCTATCTACAATTTTCCTCCAAATCAGTCTGTTATTTATCAAGACTCCAACATTATCAGATCTTATATTTCTATCTTCTAAGACACTTTGTACCGTATCAATCCACCTATATCTTGGTCTTCCTCTGGGTCGTTTTGCTGCCAACCTGGCAGAGAACACTTGTTTTGCTAATCTTTCCTCGCCCATTCTATTTAAGTGACCATACCACCTGAGATTAACTCTGCTAATGCATTCCTGGATGCTGACAATGTCAAGTTCTTTCCTAATATCCTCGTTTTTAATATGATATTGCCATTGATGCCATCTGTTCATGCCTATAATCTTTCTCAGGACTCTCATATCTGCGGTCTCTATTCTTTGGTCAAGTGTTTTACTTCTGACCCAGCTCTCAGATACATAAGTTAAAACTGGTTTGAACACTGTCTTGTATACAGTTAATTTAGTGTTCCGACTAATTTCTATCTTATTCCATATGAATTTATTCAATTGACTTCCCACCATACCAGCTTTGCTGATTCTGTTGTCTATTTCTATATTTAATTTACCATCTTCATTAAAAATCATGCCTAAATAGCCGAAATGTTTTACTTGTTCCACAGGTTCTCCATTCACAACACAGTTGACATTTTCAATGATTCTGCCTATTTTCATTGTCTTTGTCTTTTTATTGCTGACCTTCATACCATATCTATTACAACAGCTATTCAATTTAGTCAGAGAATCTTGCAGACTTGTAGCAGATTTATTTAGAAGTATAACATCATCCGCATAAAGCAAAGAGCTGACATTAACATCTCCAATTTTGATATCATGTTTAATACCACTTAACTTCATGTCTCACACCAGATTTAACATTAAACCATCTTCCTGTACTTCCTTCAATTCTAACTGCTGACTTACAACTCAAATAAAGACAAAGTATTGCTTGATATAATGCCCCATTGACACCATATAACTGCAGTGTATTGAATAGCTTCTCTCTTGGCCCCTTGTCATATGCCTTTTCCAAATCGACAAAACTTAAGTACAGTTCTTTGTTATATTCCCATGCTTTCTCGACTATTTGTCGTAAAGTGAAGATCTGATCCTGACAGCCTCTATTTGGCCTGAATCCAGCTTGTTCTTCACCAAGCTTTTCTTCCACAATTCTTCTCAACCGTTTCTCAAGTATACTTGCATAGATCTTGCCAGGAACACTCAGTAGGAAAATACCTCTGTAATTCTCACATGCAGTTTTATTTCCCTTTTTATATATGGGTACTATGAGAGCTCTACTCCAATCATCGGGAATTCGTCCCTCTGTCCAGGCTTTCTAAACTATGCAGTGCAGCCACTGTAAGACTTTTATACCACCATATACTTCAGCATTTCTGGTCAAATATCATCTACTGCTGCTGCCTTTCCACATTTTAAGCCTTTGATGGCTTTTTCTACTTCAAGTATGGATATGTATTCCTGACTGCATGCCTGGTCAGTGTTTTTTAACACTGTGCTGTCATCACTGCTTGTTTCATTTAGCAGTTTTTCAAAGTAATTACTCCATACTTCAAGGATATCTTTTTCTTCCATTTTCATGTCACCTTTATCATCTCTAACTCCTTTTACAGCACTCTTTCCTCCATTCCTAAGCTTCTTCAACAACCTCCAGAATATTTTGCTACCTTCTTGATATTTATTTTCTATATTCTTGCGAAAGTCCTCCCATGACTTTTGTTTAGCTAGTTTTACACAGTGTTTAGCATTCCTGTATTTGTCTCTATATTCTCTAAGAGCACAAGCTGACTTATTTGACAGGAACTTTTGATATGCTTTCTTCTTTTCCTTCACTGCCTCTTTAACTTCCTGTGTCCACCAGGGAGTTCTGATTTTTTTATCCTTACAAACAACCTCACCACATGCCTCTCTGGCAGAATCAATCAATGTTTTCTTCAGTTTGCCACTGAATCTCCAAGGTTTGATTCCTGTTCTCAAACTCTTTCATTTTTTCTTCAATAATCTTTGTGTATTTTAGTCTATAGTTCACATCTGAGAGCTGCTCAACTTTTATTCGCTTTAAAACTTTCTTACATGTTTTTCTTTTCAATATGAAATTCAGTTTTATCTTGTTCAAGGCTAAATAGTGATCTCTTCCAATTTCAAATCCTCTGTGCACTCTGGTGTCCTGCACCAGGGAGAAAACATCACTATCAACAATAACATAGTCAATGAGACTTTTCTTATTCCTAGCTACTTCTCTCCATGTGAATTTGTGCACATTTTTATGTTGGAACATGGTGTTAGTAATAACCAGTCCATGTCCTGAGCAGAAATCCAGCAGGTATTTGCCATTATTATTAGCTTTGCTCTTTTCTCCAAATTTTCCCAAAATATTTTTGTATGTCTCACAATCATTTCCTACTCTGCTATTTAGATCCCCAACAAGGACAGACTTTTCATTTTTCATTGTGTCAGTTGCTTTTTCTAAAGCCTCAAAAAATTCCTCCACTTCTACCTTAGTAGAACCTTCCGTGGGACCATAGGCACAAATAAGTCTCATTGTCCAGTTCCCCATTCTCATAATTGCCCACATTACTCTACTTGAGACTGACTGCCATTGAAGAAGATTAGCCTCGTATTTTGTGTTGAATACTATGGCTACTTCTTCTTTTCCTTGATTGTCATTGCCTGAATATAACATTTTGTATTTATTGCTCAGAAAGATCTCACCAGTTTTGGCCTTTTTTGTTTCAGTCAGCCCTATTATGTCGATCTGGTACTTATCTAATTCCTCAGCTAGCTCCATTTCTTTGCCATTCGGGCTTCTTACATTGATAGTACCGATCTTTAACTCTGGTGATGTTGAGTTGGGGTTTATTTTCAGATTTGTTCCAGTAGCTGCCTTTTCGCTGTTCGCCCTGGTTTCCTGGCAAAAACAACGGGGGCCTTGTTTAACCGGGCGACGCCCCAGCCGGCATGAAATTTTGTCATGTTGTACTATCATTTTTTATTTTGGTTTAACCAATAAGAATACAATTTGGTTGGCTAAATCCCAAATTGCCAGCCCATCCTCGTTCGTTCAGTATCCAAGTAGATACCCAACGGGGTGCACCACGAGAAGGTGAGGATTGGACATTAGGTCAGAAGCCCTGGTCGGTTCTCTGCATTCCTTTAAAGGCTATGTGGAGGTCTCCTCTCAGTTATACAGCTTTGACCCTTAAGCACCCCTAAAGGCTATTCTAGTAACAAAAATCAATGTAATAAATTATATTTTAAAAAAATACAAAGTTATTTTTTACTGTTCTTTCTATTCTTAGTATTTATTGACTTCATCTTGGAATGGCTCATTCTCACAAATGGAAATGTGCTCTGTACAATAACACAATGCCACTAAACATGTATCGTTAAAAAAATTCAGGGTGGGAGGGAGGTCCTTGGGCAAGTACATTTTTGTTGTGGTGAGTAAGATTTTGCACAATTTGTTGAGCCCTGCTTATGGTAGATGATGTTTTCACACATGGTAATAATAATAATATCAAGAGAGATTCATAACTTTTTTCTTTTTTAAGATAGGATTGTTATAAAGCATTTCAACCCATTTTCAGCTTACTGCATTAGGCTCAGTGGCCTTCACAGCCAAGTAACTTTGCTTCATATAAACCTAATTAATTCTATGATGAGTCAGATTTTTTTTATGTGAATATGACACAAAACATTGATATGTTGCACTTTGGGAGGAATGTTTAGATCAGCATTTCCCAAATGGTAGGTCACTACCCGGCACCGGGTCACGGAAGCTAAATGCCGGGTCGCCTAAAAGTCTCTCAAAAACCTAGGTGTTAAAATCTAGTTAACAAACAACAGCATCACACTTCTCATTAATAAATTACTTGGCTTTAGTTTAATTTCTTTATATTTTTGTAAGAGTAAATGCTTCTTTTTCATAATAATAATAAATGAAAACTTTATGAACATTCAAATCTGTTTTATTTTACCTATTGGCCATAAAAATTTTAGTGGGTCACGAAGATGAAGTATTAAAATAAGTGGACCATGGAAAAAAAAGTTTGGGAAACCTTGTTTCAGATAATCTGGAAATTCTGCTCTAGAGACCAAATGTGGTAATGTTTTTCAAGCTGCTTTATGCCTCCAGATGGCTGTTTCACACACACACAGCAATGAAATTCATCAACAACAACAATATAAATATCCATATCTGCATAGGATTCAAACTTTAGCCAGAGAGTAGCTCCTTAACCAACAGTTCACTGTTATCCAATTTACACAGTTTGCTTATTTTGTGTTTACTGCTTGACTTATGCTTCAAGTTGAAATAGTTCTTATAAATTCCTTAGTTCAATCCAAGACAGGAATTACAAAAACTTAATTGAAATTCATTTGAAACTGAAAGTAATTGAAATTCAATAACTCACTTAATCAAAAAAAAAAAAAACAAGGAATATCAGATTTCCCCCTCCCCACCTCTCTCTCTCTCTCTCTGTGAGATTCATTGATTATGTAAATGTATTTGAGCTGTACCAATTTTAAAAACATTTTAAAATGCACAGAAAAGCAGTGAATACTACAAGAAAAGATACTACTCACAAAAAAAGAATAAAAATATTAAAAAATCACATCCAACATAATAGCAGGGTTTCTTTTGCACAAAAGCTCAAAAATATTGTGTTATGCAAGGTTTGCCACAATTCTCTGCATTAAGAGTAAAACTATGTTACATAAGTATTGTGCTGTGTCAAGATTGTTGCAATTTTCTAACCATGTTAAAGTGAAACCATATTGTAGAGGTACCGTGTTATATGGGAGTTGCCAAAAGGTATGCATCATCAAATAAGCCAGATGAGTGAAGAACACTGGCCTGGTTGGCTGAGTGGTTAGTGTATCCACTCTCCAATCAACAGGCTGTGGTTTGAATCCTAACATGGGCATGTATGTTTGTGATTGTCTTTAGGTGATAGATGAATTGTCCAGTATGAGTCCACTGCCCCACTTATTGGAGGCCTGAATGGCTTGAAAAAATTCTGTGATGGTCTCTAGAGCAGGTTTTCTGGTCCAGGTACAAAAATGGATAAAAGATACAAAATTACAAAAATGAATAAAAAAATATAAAAAAAAATCCTTAATCCACACACAGTACTAATGTTCTGTGGGTTTACAACCTTTTGTGGGTCACATAAAAAAATTAATAATAATGATCTGGGATTCAACTATTAGATCATAGATTGGAAAAGGACAGGACAGATGGGTAAAAGGAAATGGAATTTATGCATTGCTTAAGAAATAGTTACCTGAAGCAGCACATGATGAAAGGTTAGGGTTTTTAAGAGTACTGGATCTTGTGATTATATCAGGGAATTTGCCTATAACTAAGGTAGCAGTCACTGCCTCTGGGAAAGTAATCTTGCATTTTTTTTTGCCTTGGAAGATGGCTAAAAACGTGAAATTTTTAGTTAAGAAGCAATATATGTAAAGGTGTACTGTTTCTGGCATAAGAAAAAAGATGGTGATAGTGCATGGAAAATGAGCAAAGGATATTTGAAGAAAGTAGTATTGACCTGCATTAAGAGTCAAGAGGATAAACCAGATGGGAATTAAATAAATGATTAAAATCGTTAAGCAGGAACTGAAAAAAAAAGTTAGGGCAGCATTTAAAGCGAGTTTTTAAAAGAATTTAAAGAGATGAGCAGTACAAAGCACAGACAAAAATATGACTGCTAAAGTAAGTCAAATTGTGAAAGGTAGCAGAGCCAGAGTGAATTCCAAAGAGTTCTTTCTTTGTAGCAAATCAAAGGAGGAATGACTGTGACAGAATAATGCTGGTGCTAAAGAGGGGACAGAAAGTGGTTCAATTCCTGAGTGATCATTTTGCAGAATTTGTATTCCATTTGGATATATTCTAGTAATACACATAAAAGGGTATGATGTAGAAATAGAGATAGATAAACTAAAAGTGCATTGGATATTGGAAAATCTTGTGAATGCTGCTGTGAAATTAAACAGGATAGCAGCCTGGTCAGAGGCACAACTATTTCCATAGTGGCCTGTGTAATATGAGAATGTGCTATGGAAATAGCCATGCGCCTCTGACCTATCCCTGGAAGTTACGGAAGGAAACTGTGAGCAAGAGGGTGAGGAGTGGTTTCTTTGCATGGAGGGTAGTTGAACCATGGAATGCATTGCCTGATAGAGTAGTGAGAACGGTCAATGAGTTTAAGGAGTGGTATGATAGACTTTGTGTTTCCTAGGAGGGACCTCCCACAATGAGTCTTGATAGATTTGTGTTTCCTAGGAAGGACCTCCTGCAATGAGTCTTGCCTCCTTGGAGGCCTAAATAATAATAATAATAATTAAGTCTCAGCTCTGATAATGTATCAAGGGAGTGGAATAAGGATTTGACTGAGTGGTTGTTTTGGATTTATAGCTGAAGCAAATAAGACTATGAGGCCAGTTATTATGTCTGTAAATTACAAATATTCTTCTGGCTAGTTTGTCTGTTTTGTGGGGTGAAAAATCCAAATTTCCAGGAGGAAAAATGTTGCCTCTTCCATATGAGAAACTAAAGAGTGCAAAATTGCACAAAAGGTAACAAATTATAGGGGTGATTCAGTATCTCAGGAGTGGCAGTAAAAAGGAACAATTTAAGAATTGGATGGGAATATGATACTCTGAGAGTGATAGCACAAATTTCTTGCCTTAGAAATTTACTCACTTTCTTTTCTTTTTTTTCTTTTTTTTATTAAAGTGACAGGTGAGCTGGATAAAGGAAATGGCTACATGATAATACTGCTGGACTTTGTAAAGCATTGTGGTAGGATACACATGGAGCCTCATTACATAAAATGGAGAAAATGGGGATGCATATGAAGTGAGTGACTAACAGCTGTTCTATATATATGAACTACTGCTATATAATTTGTATGTTAATGATATAGGAAGCTGCACGAAGAGAAAGATTCAGTTATTTGCTGATGAAAAACTAGGTAAAGTAATAATCAATAAATAAAGATGCTGTAGAGATCTTGCAAGATCATTTAAATGGATTGACAGTATGAAAAGAGGAGAATGGTTGCCAATTTCACGTAAAAAAAAAAAAAAAGGGTAAGGTTATGCATCTTGAAGTGTGAAAAAGTATAGTGTATACTACATTGATGGAACTGGACTGCCAGAAATTGATGAGGCTAGGGGATATGGAGCAATGCTTATTGACAGGGATTACAAAATTAATTCATAGGATTACCTAGTTATTAAAGAACATGCTGACAAGCAGAAATTGAGAAGTATCTAGACTGCTGTGTGGAGATCAGGTTACCTGAATTTCTTGGGAAGAATAAGTGGTAGAAGTTTTCAGTGGTAAGTGACCAAGTTGGTGACAGTCTATGGCATTCTTCATGAGAATAGATTGAAGATTTGTAGGTTATGAAAATTGGTTGATAGGCAAAATATAGGGAATGACAGAGACATAAGTTACTAAAAGGGTTTTATATGATCGATACACTTTTAATTACAACCTCCCTAAATGAAACAGTTATTTGCTATAGAGAAAAATGGAAAGAACACATACTAAGAATGAATAGAAGCAGAATATCTAAACAAATTCTAAATTACCACCCAAAAGGTACTCGATGCAGAGGAAGACCCTTAAAAAGATGGAATTGAGTCCAGAACAGGCCACTTGGCCTATAAACCTGGAAAGGAAGAAGAATAAGAAGATATGATTGATACAGATTAAATTTTTCAATACATGACTGAAGAGATGAGAACAAAGGGTTATCCTTCAAAGTTGAGTATGTAGCTCATAAGTATGCATGGAGAGTGGTGAATTAATGGGATGGTTTGCTAGTAAAGGAGTTTAAAGAGAAGTATGATATGCACTACGTGAATGATGGTTAGTGGTTGGCGAAATGTGTAGTGGGCCTCCCATAATGAGTTTTTGGATTATGTGCAAATGCTAGTGTAATAATAATAGCAATAATAATTCCTGCTTATCTCTATTAGAAATTATCTCAAGAGAACTGCAGAAAGGGATCAGACAACAACTGAATATGAATAAAACCAAAATAGTGAACAATAAGTATCAAAGTGGACAAAAATAGAAGAAAACTATACTTGTTTATTGAGGAACACACACTGACAAGTAGAGATAGCAAAGTTATCCCTCTTAAAAGTCTTTTGATAGAACCACACCTGGACTACTGCGCACAGATTTCGTTATTTGGGTTCAGTGGAATGCTGTCACTGAGAATGGGTTGAAGATCGGCAGATTAAAAAAATTGGCTGATAGGTTAAAGAGAGGATGTGACAGAAATTTATAAGTTATTAACTAGGTTTTTTAGGATAAATGCAGAGATAACAAAGAAATTTTCTAAAGAAAGAATTTTGCATTACTCCACATGAGGAGAGAAAACAAAGAAGTCACCCCTGGTAGTTCATAAGAGAATGATTTGCAAGTGTTGAATGAGTACAGTGGGTTGCCAGAGGTTGTTTTGAGTACTATGTTAGTGTGCTTCTCAGTGCAGTGAACATCCACAGAGATGTTTACATGATGATGATAATAATAATAATAATAAATATCATTGTTCTTAATAAATAAAGGTGATGTGGCATGAGTTGAGGTGGTGTGAATTAAACATTGAACGTCATATGGGCTGCAGCAAGTTAAGTATTTATATTGAAATGTGTGCCAATATTGTCTAATTTGTAGATTGAATGTTACTGTGAGATATCTGAGTGTGAAACACACTGTTTGGATAAATTTCATAGGCAATATTATCATAAATTCATTGTTTTTGTTAGTGCACTGATACCGGCCTGGTTGACCGAGTGGTTAGTGTATCCACTTTCCAGCCAAAAGGCCGTGGGTTTGAATCCTGCCTTAGGCATGGATGTTGTGACTGTTTGTGAAAATACTAGCAGTGGTGGACAGTAGATGGCATTGGTGTCTAGATGATGTAGTTTGCTGTAGTTGGTGGATTGAGTGGTGGAGACGGAGAGTAGTAGAGTAGGTGTCCTCCCTCGATGAGTCTTTGGACTCCTTGAAGGTGTCATGTAAAAAAAAATTAAAATATGGCAGTGAAAGGCAAATCATTGTATAGGTCAGTGCAGAAGAAAAAGTAATCAGCATGGATTTTTTAAAAATGGTATGCCACTGTGAATGAAGTATGTTTGTGTGTGTGGGGGGGGGATGTTGCTGATATTTGTATAGAGAGGCTGAATAAGAGGAAAGAACGAGTGTGGGTATGTAGGAAATGCAACATTCTGAGGGACCATGAGGCTTGCTTAAATATGAGTTTAAATAGTTTAAACATGAGTAGGGAACATGGCATCATAATTGAAATGGCAGTTGAAGATTATACAAATGTTCAGAGATTGTGTGGAAGTGACAGTGAGAAAAAGACTGGTGATAAAGCAGGTGATAATGACATTGAAAAGCAGAGTGCAATTAATGGTAAGCTGGCGAGCAGGGTTGATGGCAAACAAGTGTGCATGACTGGTGATAAAATAGTGAGAGTGAATGACAGCGAAACAAAGATAAAACATTTGGTGAAGATGAGGTGGTAGCAGAGTGAAATGAAGAGAGTTGAAGATATGTATAGAAGAGTGAAGAAAACAAAAGCAAATAATGTCAGTATGAAAGAGATAACGAAAGAACCACAAGTGGTGTTGCATGGTGATTTGATTATTAAAGGTGTGGTAAATAAGATGCACAAGATTTATTTTCTGGAAGGTAAAATTAACAGAGTGATGGAGGTGTTGGATATGAGGAGTAAGCGAGCAAAGGAGTTGGTAGTAGTAGAAGGGAAAAAAGATTTGACTAGGAACAAGGAGAATGTAAGATTGGATATCAGGAGAGGTTTTTGAGTAGCATAAAACATAATAGTGTGATAGGAAAGATAGTCAGTGTGTTGCCTGTGTAGTCAGTGATGATATGAGGTAGAGAGCAAGAATTATGAATGATGTATTAATAGAAATGTGTGAAGGGAATGGAGTGCAATTTTTTAATGTGTGGAATGAGTTTGAAGGAAGAATTGAACTGTATAAAAGTGATGAACTGCATTTGAATGGTTCTGGTACGAGTCATTTGGAGAGATTGCTGCTGGAAAAGAGTAATAAGTGCAAAGAATAAATGAACAAGTAAGAGGTGATGTGAAAGAGCAGGACAGTAAGAAAGGAGAGATTGTAGTTGTGCTTATGAATGAAGAAGTGGATAGCATGAGTGTAGAGAATGAGAGAACAAATGTGCAAGACAAACAGGAAAACAGGAAGACTTAGGGTGAATAGGTGAACATATTGTGAGAAAAGTTGATGCTTCAAGAGGATGTGAATGCATGGGTAAACAAAATGGGAAGAGAATGACCCGGGATGTAGGGAAAACAGGTTGAAGAAGGTTCTAGGATGAGTAAGGAAAAAAGAAATGGCTCAAGAAAGATATGGAGAAATCACATCTGATAAGTGGTATCAGTGAAACTTGTTATACACCCTCTGTCCAAAAAGAAACTGAACTTTTTGAAAATAGAAGAAACTAATGGTGCCACCTGTTGTATCTTTTTGTTGTCATAAGTGGCAATGTTCATTAGTGTTGTGTTAACTGTTTATGAGATTCATTTCAATAGAAGCCGAGTTATAGTGCCAAGACGGATGGTATGTTTTGACGAAATGTCAGAAAATTAGTTTCAAACAGAGAGCTTCGATTGACTTTTGTGTTAAACTTGGTAAAGTTTTACTGAAACGCATCAAATTCTTCAAAAGGCATACGGTGATGAATGCTTATCCCGTACTCAAGTTTACAAGTGGTTTAAGCAATTTCAAAGTGGTTGTGAGATGCTTGAGGACGACAAAAAGCCGGGCCATCTAAAAACTGGACTGAATGAAGTTAACATCCAAAAAGTGCGTGATTTCGTCAAAAAATACCCAAAATCATCATTGAGATTGATTGAAGATGAATTGGGGATTCCAAAATCAACTGTGCACAACATTTTGACCAGGAGTTTGGGCCTTTGTAAATTGAATAATTTGAGATTTGTTCCCCACAAGCTGACCGACGACCAAAAAAATGTATTGAATTGAACAAACTGCAAAGACCTCATTAAAACCACTCGTAAGGAATCCTTGAAATGATCGTTACTGTAACAAAATGTGGTGTTTTGAGTATGAGCCCAAAACAAAGCTCCAGAGTGCTGAGTGGAGACCACCAGAAGAGGGGCATCTGAAAAAAAAGTCGCTTAGAGAAGTCAAAAGTAAAGACAATGCTAATTTATTTCTACAATTCCAAGGACATTATCCACCAAGAATTTGTTCCGCCTGGCCAAACGGTCAATGGTGAGTTTTATCTCGAAGTTTTGAAGTGATTGGTAGCAAGAATTTGTCGCATACAGCATGAATATTCTGATGTAGGCAGCTGGTCACTTTTGCACGATAACATACCATCTCATCGTTCGAACATTTTGTTCAAAAACAAAAACCAAGTTTGTGTATTGGATCACTCACCATATTCACCTGATTTAGCACCCTGTGACTTCTTTCTCTTCATATAATCTCAGTATTACCTAGATCTACCTACTCACTGATGAGATCTCAATAAAGGTCGAAACCGGTCCGGGTAGTGATCTTCCACCATAATGTATAATATCATACATCTCCTAGGAGATGTGTTTTACATTATGGGAAATACTAAGAATGGTGATCAGAACTTTCCCCACCTTTGCAACGAATTACTGTAGTGTTGAACTATGTGCTTTAGCTTACGCTACAATCCGCTGAAACTTTTATAGCTTGCTATATTCGGCATGAAACTCTTTGATTCCTATCTTTGAGTTCTTATTTGGCTTTGAAATAATGTGGGATTCAATATCCCCTTCATTTAAATAATGTTACATCACCGAAATGAAGCCTATTGACTCTTTATTTTAAGTAAAGAGATGAATAGAATAAAATAGTTCATTGGATGTTGCTATAGATCTTGTAATGTGGAGAGTAGTAACTAGGAAATGTATAAGCAAATGGCAAAAGGGCGATAATTATGGGTGATGTTAATTAAGGCAATATAGATCGGGATCATGAAATAGCAATTGGAAATAAAGAAAATGAGTTTGTTGAGTTTTTGAAGGACTATAACAAGGATTGAGGGTCTTGGATTTGATCATCTGATTAGAGGATATTATATAAACGAAGTGTCAAATCATCCTCCAGTTTGTGAGAGTGACCATGAGAATGATCATTATTACCTAGGTGGTTGCCAACCATGTGAGGACTTTTATGAGGAAAGGATTTATGTGTGGAACCACCAGGCTGGTGATTATGTGAAGCTCAGGAGACAGCTTGCAGCTGTAGCATGCAGTGAGGAGTTATGTGGAAAGGATATCAATGCTGCTTCTACTATTCTGGTAGATGCAATGTCTAAATGTATTCTCACAAGGTTAAAAAGGGTAGTTTGAAATGGATGAATGGAGAGATTAAGCATGTAATACAGAGAGAAAAGCATTATGGAGACAACATAAGAGAAGTGGTAATAATCAGTTCCATGAGGAATACAAATAGCAAGCAAGGGGGCAACTCAGTTGGTAAGGGTAGCAAAAGTTCAGTATGAGCAGTAGTTAGCTAATGAAGCAAAAAATAAATAAAAATAATAATCCTAGGAAGTTCTCATAGACCCCTGACCTCATCTGTCCTGCCAGGTGCATACTCCACATTCCATCTTTGTTTACTGAATTATTTTAAACCTTACACATTGCAACATTGGAATGGCAACTCCACTTCCATACCTATTCACTCAGCCAAAAGTCTTCTTGTAAGGACACAATATCTACAATATCACTCCTCATAGTTCTTCCCAACTTTGCATCATCTGCAAACAACTGAATATCCACATTCAAACCTTTCCCAATATCATTAACTCCCAGTTAATCATCAATGGCTGAATACCTTGCTGTCAGATAGCCAATCTCCAACTGCAGTAGTCTTAGATCCAACTCCATCAGTTCTAAGTTACAATTTACTATACAGCAATCTATTAAAATTCTTTGCAAAATTTAATTATAAGATTGTATATCCATTCCCATGTCCATTGCACCCTTCACCTTATTGTAATAAGTAAGCAGATTAGTAAAACATGACATTCCTTAGGAAACCTGTGCCGGTCCATCAAAGAGTTGTCAACCATATTCTGAATTTGGTCCTCATTAATATCTCCAACACTTTAATCATAACACTTTCACTTTATATAGTTTAATTTAATTTCTTCCGCTTTTTGTTTCTTGTGTGCTGGTTATTACAATTTTAATGTTTTTCTGAAGATGTTTCTGTGACAGAGACAAAATGTTTAAGTGATTGAACCTGCTGTTTAATATTTCTCTTTGTGCTGTAGTTATTCCATTAAAGTGTATTATGAAAGAAAATATTGTGGAGGGAATATTAAGAAAAATGTGATCAGCATACTCATGAAGTAGAAAGTGCAAGCAAGAATGGTGACTAGTATGGTAGAAAGTCCAAATCAGATTATGAGAGAAAATTAGCTAAGCAGGCCAAAATAAATTCAAAAGAGTTTTTTTTTGTTGTTATGTAGCAAGTAAGATGAGGAATGACTATGGAAGGTTGACTTTAATCGATATTGATTGTAGGAGATGACAGAGCAAAAGAAATAGTTGAGTTGCTGAGTGATCACTTTGTCACGGTGTATCATCCAGGTGGCGATTTTGCAGTTACTCATGTGATAGAGACTGACATCAGAATTGAGCTAGATGAACAGTTGGTGCTCAGCATATTGGTACAGGATGGCATGTTGACCTGTATGCTACACAAATGTACAAGAGAATTGGCGGTGCCTCTGATGAAGTTGCTTAATCTGAGTCTCAGTCTCAGCTCTAGTAAGCGATGACCTCTGGTTCTCCCCTGATCTCCCATTATTCTCTGTAGAACTTCTCCACCATTGATCCTATTACAACCCCTTACCAACTTGTAGGTCTCTATCATATCTCCCCTCTTCCTCGTGTCCACCAGACTCTGCAAATTACATCTTCTCAATTTTTCCTCATACTCGACATTCCAGAGGTCAGAAACTACCTTAGTCGCCTTTGGACCCTTTCCAATATCTCTTCATCCTTCTGAAAACCCAGTGACCAAATCTGGACACAATAGTCCATGTGTAGCCTAATCAAAGCCTTATACAAAGGAACAAGGATCTCCCTACTTCTACACGTCAGTGTCCTCCGCATCATTCCCAGAAGCCTTTGTGTTGTCTTCACAATTTTGGCGATGTGTCCCCTAAATTTTAGATCCTTATCCACTATCACCCCCAGATCTCTTATTTCCTCTACTTCCAACAATATATTCTCACCAAGCATAAATTCTGCATCCCATCTGTGTTTTCCAAATTTTAAAACCTTACATTTTGCAACATTGAACTCGCATCCCCATTTCCGTACCCAATCACTCAATTTATTCAAGTCTTTTTGCAAGGCCATAACATCTTCACTACTCTTTATGGTTCGTCCCAACTTTGCATCATCTGCAAACAACTGAATATCTCCATCCAAATCTTCGCCAATATCATTAATATACAAGTTAAACAGTAATGGCCCTAAAACAGACCCCTGAGACTCTCCACTAGTGACTTTCCTTTTCCTGGATATCGCACCCCCATACATAACTTGTTGATACCTATCAGATAGCCAGTCTCCAATCCAATGCACTAATCTAATATCCAACCCCATCTGCTCTAGTTTCACTGTCAACTTATCATGTGGTACTCTATCAAAAGCCTTTGCAAAATCCAAGTATATTACTCTGTATCCTTTTCTTCTGTCCAAGGAAGCAGTCACTTTATTGTAATAAGTAAGTAGATTACTAAAACATGACCTCCCTTTAGCAAATCCATACTGTCCATCAAAGATAATACCATTGTTGTCAACCCAACTCTAAGATAGTTCCATTACATAAAGGTGGCTCCAAGACAAAAGTTGCAAATTACAGACCAAATGACATCTCAGGAATGGTGGTTAAAGTATTGGAAAAGCTGGTTAAAGATAAAATCCAGATAGGTGGATTTACTCAAATTTTATAATAGTGTGTGCAGAATTAGATAAATGAAATGGCTCACCATGATACTGCTGGACTTTGTAAAGGCACTTGTCAGAATACTGCATGGAAAACTATTATGAAATGTTGGAGCAAATGAGAATGGATATGAAGCTGATAGCAAGGATGGAGGCTGATAGATACCGGAGAGTAGTATATGGTGAAGTGGAATCTAGGATAATGAGGGTGACTAGTGGAGTCTGTTTTGATTCCAGGGTCACTATGCTGTAATTTGGATATAAGGAAAGATTTAATGGAGGATATTCAGTTTTTTGCAGATGATGCAAAGCTGTAGAGGACAATAGTTGATAAAGGTGATGTAGTTATCTTGATGGATGATTTAAATAAATTGACAATCAGGAGAAGGATAATGATTGTCAATTTAATGTTGCAAAATATAAGGTTATGCATTTCAGGTTGAAAAGATTACATACTGTATATCACATTGATCAGATGAGGATAATGGTTGACAGAGAGTTGAAGTTGATATTGCAGAAGTTGGTAAACTAGCTCAAAGGATTAATTGGAAAATTAATTGGAAAAAACTACAAAAGATCTAAAGGATTAATTGGAAAATTAATCCTTTGAGCTAGTTAACAAAAACACACTAACGAGTAAAGATAGAAAAGTTATTATCCCTCTTTATAAGGCTATCTTGACTTAGCATCTTGGCTACTGTGCACAGTTTTGATCACCTGAGTTTCTTGGGGATCAGGAGGTGATGGAGAAGATTTAGAGACAATTGACCAAGCTGGTGACAGGTCTGGGGAATGCATCCTATGAAAATAGGTTAAAGGTATATGGATTGCAAAGTTTAGTTGATTGTGGAAAAAGAAGAATGACAGAAACTCATAAGAAGGGTTTCCATAACATTGACACAAAGGAAAATTTTCAATACATGATGAGTAGAAACAGAACTAGAAGTCAACCCTGGAAGTTGTTTAAGAGCATAGTTAGCCACCCTTACTAATAATGGTGTTTTGACTATATTTTTTGTGTCGAGAGTAGTGAGTGAGAGAAATGGATTGCCAGAATTAGTTGTAAGTGCCTTGGCAGTGAATAAGTTTAAAGAAGGGTATGATAAGTTTTCTGAATCCATGGAGATACCCATATATAATAATAATAATAATAATAACAACAACAATAATTAAAGTTATCCTTCCATAGTTATTCTTCCTCATGCTCACGATGTACTGAAAAACAAATTCTTGGATTTTCTTTGGCCTTATCAGCTATCTTCTTCTCATAATCTGTTTTTGTCTTCATAACACTGCTAATCACTGGTCTGTTCTTTGCACTGCTAATGAGTTTGTCAATCACATTTCTCTTTATATGCCCTCCACAACTTTTTTATGCAATACCACTTAGTGACACTTAATGATACTATTCATCCATCTACCTGATATGTTCTTACTCTGAATGTAAAGTCTTATACTGCTTTCTTTAAATACTTTTTAACTATTTCTCGTGCATTGTTAACATCTTTCCACTCCAGATGCTTATGAACTATGATACTGCTTTTAGCTAACATCTAACTTTGTCATAATCACCTGCTTTATAATTCCTCTTATAGCCCTTATTAACAGAAAATTCCACATCTGATAATTTCTTAGTTAAATACAGCATCATCCATTCTCCCCAGTCAGAGGGAATGTTGCTACATTGGTTACCAAGTCTTCTCCATTATCTTGAGTAATTATGTCTTAGGCAACTGTATAAATCTCATAATTTCTTTTCCTTCTTGTGACCATTCCTCCTTCCAGTCTGTATCTCATAGTTAAAGTGACCTATATGATAACTACTTACCCTGCACTGATTGTGCTGATTTGCCAATGCATGCCATTCATGTTTTCTTTTGCATCCCTTTGCCTATATCAGCAGCCAACTATATTTCATTCTGTTGTTCTCTGTCTCACACCATATAGCCTGAAATTCACTACTTTCCACATCACTGACATCCTGCTGAACTCCCTCTTTTAGCTTTGTTTCTTCTGCTATCATTAGCAAACTCCCCCATTCCTGTTCCCTCTGAAAATACTGTGCCCATTGCATTCTATCAATTCAACTGTATCATCCTCCATCAGCTAAGCCTCTGTAATTTCTATAACCCTTGGCCAAGTTGAACTAACCAATACCAAAAATTCCTATCCTTTATTCTGGATGCTTCTGGCATTAATATACATAAACGCTAGTATTCCTTTTGGGGCTCAACCTTCCTCACATTTTGTTGTATCTATCCCTCAATTTCATAACCTGTGAGCTACATTCAGCATCATTTGCTCATTCTTCCATTTGCTTGCCTCAATTATAAATACTCTTGTTTCCCTCTGCACTTCCAACTTTCACTGACGAATATGTTCTCAAGACATCTAACTCCAGATCTATCCAAATGCGAACTGTAACCAGATAACAAGATGATAAAGCAGTTGACAAGTGTTTACCACACTTGGCAACTGCTATTATCATTTGTACCTGTCAAAATAATCATCCCTTTTGGAGACCCTCTCTACATCCTAAAGATTAATCTTAGTGATGCTGTTAGGATGTAGAGAGGGTCTCCAAAAGGGATGATTATTTTGACAAGTACAAATGATAATAGCAGTTGCCAAGTGTGGTAAACACTTGTCAACTGCTTATATCTTGTCATCTGGTTACAGTTCGCATTTGGATAGATCTGGAGTTAGATGTCTTGAGAACATATTCGTCAGTGAGAGTTGGAAGTGCAGAGGGAAACGAGTATTTATAATTATAATTATAATCCTCAATGAAACACAATTTTGTCACACTCTTCTTAAGTAGCACTCCTCTTGTTGTGGAGTCTCCATACTAAACGCTCCTATTTCACTCCATTGTTCACTCCTGCATTCTTTTCTTTCTCTTCCCTTGCACCTCTCTCTCTCCTTACACTTTTTTTGCATCACTCAATAGGCATTTCTCCAGTTCTATCTTTGTGTTTTATCCTGTGTAGTACTACATGTAAGCATGCTGTCTTTGATTACTATCATCTCATCAAAACTCTAGATCAGGTTGGGTGTTCAAATCACATCTGGACATTGTGTTTTGTAATTCTGGCTGAGTGGTCTTAGGTGCCAGACTCGAGGTGTACAACCTTACCCTTTGTAAGGGTTGTGATTTTTGTTCATATATGTAGCATATGTTTAATCTCACAATCCCACTCTTGACAGAAACTTTTATATTTGAAATCATTTTTGGTGTGTGTGTGTGGGGGGGGATTTTCGGTTTGTTTATTGATGCTAAACTGAGGAGCGCAATAATTAATAAAGATGATAGAAGTAGTGTAAGATGGTTTAAATAGATTGACAATGTGAGCAAAGAATAATGGTTGATATTTCAGTGTGAGAGAATGTAAAGTTATGCACTTTGGACTGAAAAAATAACAAGCTACATATTATGCTGATGGGTTTACAGCAAGAAATTAACGAGATTAAAGATTTTTCAGTATATGATAGGAAGAAAAGAGAGGAAGAGAACAGGAGGTTGCCCATGGAAATTCTATAAAACATGATTAACAAGTTTATGAAAACTACATATTTTGTTTGGAGAGTGGTGAGTGAGTTGAATGGGTTATCATAGGTGGTTGCAGGGTGCTTTGTAAGTGGCTGAGTTTAAGAAGGACATGATAAATGTTTAAATAATGATTAGAGTGGGCCTTCTGTAAGAAACTCTTTACATTTATTATTATTATTATTATTATTATTTTATTTATTTTTTATGTAGCTCCTATCCATTTGTTTGCCTATAGTGTCTTCATTCCTATGGCAGGCTAAGGAATTTTTTTTTCTATTCTTTTTTTCAGTTTTTTTTTTTTGATTGTCTATTTATTTTTACATAGTCTGGCAACTCTTCTCTAGAAACCAAAAATGGAACTTTTTCAAGCCACTTTAGGCCTCTAGTAAGCCAGTTGGTGGTCTCACACTAGCAGTGAAATCCATCACCCACCTAAAGACAGTCATAAATATCTATGCCCACACAGTGGTATTTGAACCCTCAGCATGTTGGTTAGATAGCAGATAAGCTAGCCACTTGGCCAACCAGGCTGGCAAATAATGATGGCCGTGTGCCTAGTATTATATCTTTTAAAGCATTGATTCTTTAACATTTATATGTATTTTAGTATATTACTTTTTGAGTTCGGTTTTTCTTGCTTTTATGCTTAACTAATTAATATGTTTCAGTTTCTTATATCCTCCTGGTATGTATGTATGTATGTATGTGTGTGTGTGTGTGTGTGTGTGTGTGTGTGTGTGTGTGTGTGTGTGTGTGTGTGTGTGTAGGCAGTTAAAAAGAAAATAGGAACCTATATGTCTCTTGAGCAGCTGGAGTTATAATCTTGCTTGAAGAAAACAGTACAAGAAAGGCTGTTCCATTAAATTGTGGTGAATAGAATGGAAGAGGAGGATGAGTTGTTGGTTTGGTAAGTTTGAAGCTAAACTATATACAGATTTTAACTGGCATCTTTATGTGTTAGAGAAAAGTGGCAGAATGTTGGTGGCCAGTTTGCTGAAACAACACTATCAAAATATGTATAGAAAAAAGCATAAAGCAGAAAAAAAAATATACGTGAACTGAATAGTGAGTGTGTGAGAGAGGCATCATCTGTTAACTCACAATCAGATTAGCATCAATCATTTTTAGGGAAGTTTTGGTACTTCCTCTCAGATGTGATAATAGTATTCTATGGTTAGCAAATTTGAGATTTATAAAAGGTAAGGGAATACACCATGACACTTTTGGATTTTGCTAAGGCTTTTGACAGAATACAGCATGGTAGACTGTTGCATAAATTGGAGAAAATGGTTTTGGGTTATAGATTATTAGCATGGATAAAAGGATGGCCGACTGACAGATATCAAAAAGTAGTATATGGGGGATGTGAGTCTGCAAGATTTAAGGTAACAAGTGGTGTACCACAAGGATCAGTGCTTGGTCCACTGTTATTCAGTCTGTACATTAATGATATTGGGAAGGATTTGACAAGTGATATACAGCTATTTGCTGATGATGCAAAGATAGGTAGAGTAATCAGGAATGCTGCTGATGTGCAGTGCTTGCAGAATGATTTGAATAGGCTGGAATTGTGGGCTTGGGAAAACGGGTGTCAGTTCAATGTCAATAAAGGTAAAGTCACTCACTTTAGCATGATTAGATATCCAATGTTGCATTATATTGGTGGGGATATGCTAGAAGAAACTGATGAGGCTAGGGATCTTGGAGTGTTAGTAGATAGGAAGTTGAAGTTCAGGGGCCATGTGGCAAAGATTGCAAGTATAACTCAAAAGATAATTGCAATGCTGAAACGAACATTCACATGTAAAGATAAGGATGTTATTTTGCCTCTTTACATGGCCTTGATAAGACCTCACTTGGACTATTGTGCACAGTTCTGGTATCCTGGTTTCCATTATGATTCTGATATATTGGAGAGAGTTCAAAGGAGAGTGTTAAAAATGATATCAGGATTGTGGAATACTGATTGTGAAGACAGATTGAGAATTCGTAGACTGTAGACGCTAGCAAACAGGAAGAAGAGGGGTGATGTGATTGAAACTTACAAACTTCTTAAAGGGTCATACCGGATTTCAATTAATGGAATTTTTCAATTTATGGAAGTGGGGAAAATTCAAGAGGGCATCCTTGGAAGCTGAGAATGAGGGGCTGTTAAGAAGGGGGGTGAGGACTAGATCTTTCTCTCAGAGGGTGGTGCGTGATTGGAATGGTTTGCCATTGGATGTTGTGTGTGCAAGCAGTGTGAATGAATTCAAGAATAAGTATGATAGCTGGTGTGTGTAGTATATGGCCTCCCTCGATGAGTCTCTGACTCCCTGGAGGTCTCTCTCTTAATAATAATAATAGTATAATATATATTACATTCTGCAGAAATGATAAATTTTGTGTATTTACTACTAATTATACATTGCCCTACACTAGTTATACATACATATGATTAGATCATTACCAGGCTGGTTGGCTAAGAAGATTACCATCTCAATGAATCTCTATTGATGATGAATGTCTATAGGTGATAGATAAATTTTTTCACTTGGTATGAGACCACTACCATTCATGTTAGTGGCATGAAATGACTTAATAAAGCTTGTTGGCACTGTTCAAAGGCTATGATCCTTCTTATCATGATAAAACTTATGACATGAAAAAAAAATAGCAATCTAAATCACTAACCTAGTTCTCCAGGTAGATATATTTCTTCTCGACTAACAGGAGTTGTATGTATGATTAAATACAACTGTGAACATGGAAGTTTGTGAATGCCTTTAGGTGGCAGATGACTTTCATCACTTTACTTCATCAAATGTCTGAAACAACTTGAAGGTTTATTCCATGTTTGGTCTAGAGCAGGATTTCTTATCCATCTACCCATATTATATCACCAGTGTCCAAAACCTAGGGATGAACACTATTTCTGAATATTGCAACTGCAGATGAATCAGCTTGTGGTAATTTATATGACTGATGATTTCAAGTAGAAAGTGACTACACATTCAGATTTTTGAACTGTGTACAAAGGGGCCACATGGTGATACACAATCGGATAAAAGGCAAAAGACTGTGCTAAGTGAAGTGTGTTTGAAAGGAGATCTTTTCACGAAGGAGTAAAGTTGCAAACTTGGATGTCTTGTAATGTCTCAAAGACATCATCCAGATGATTTTATGCAGGGGATAATTATTGGAAATCTTGAAGAAGGCCGTAGAATTACTGATATTGCCAGAGAGTTTGGGATCTCACATAGCATTCTGTCCAGGCTCGAGGTAGCTTTTCAAACTTATGGAATATGTTCCAGACATTTGCTAAGAGGTAGCCCTCTCTTTACCATGGAGCATGGAGACAAATTTTTGGTTGTAACAGCAATACTTATTCGACACACTACATCAGGTCAGCTTGCATGTTGGCTCCATTCCAGCACAGGTATGCAGATATCTCGACAAACTGTGGCAAGACATCTGCTACAAATAAGCCTATATGCCCTATATATAAGGGCATATAGGCTTACTTTTTACTCTTTAGAGATGAAAATCATTTAAAGTTTTCCTCTGATTCTAGATGACACTTGATGGCATGAAAGTAGTACTACTTACCATCATGAGAATGTTCTTGAAAGGGATGGATGCTACAGTGCTGATCTCAGCCCAATAGAACATGTTTGGGGCGCAACAGAGAACACACTGCTGCTCGAAATTCCTCTCCAAAAATCAAATTATCCTTGCTCTGAAGGAGGAATTTTGCTTCAAGAACTCCTGAATCACATGGTGCTAAGTAATGCGTGACATTGTTTGGGGCTGGATTTATTACGTACTGAAATGTATCTCTGCAGAGTTTTCTGTAAGCACTATACATTAATTCCTTAACTATATCCTTAGGAAATTTGTTACTTTTGCCAAGAACATATTGCAAATTAATTTATACAAAATTTATGAGACATTTTTTGTGTAATATAATTTATTAGCATGCTGGCAATAAATTTATATCCCCATTTGACTGTAGTCATGAAAATTTTTCATATACAGGTAAAAATGTAGTTTGTCCTTAGCTTTTGGATACCGGTATACTAAATAAATGATTTATAGAAAAAATGGTTAGCCTAATTTTTTTTTATAATGTTGAATAATATTATTTTTCCAACTGATAACAACCAATCAGTTTTTTAATTAGTTTTAATAAAATGCAAGTAGAGTTATAATTGAAAAAAATAACTACAACTAATTCACCTTTATTTTTTCTTTTAGAGGAGACAGAATATGTATCTTGATACAGAGGCTGCTAGTACCATTACTTCCACTGACCATTTATCACCTCCTTCCACTATTTCGCGTCTCTCTGATAGTGATGTTTCAGAGTTTGACTACGAAGAAGCACTCTTACTGAGGGGTAAATGAAGTTATATTTTTGCTCTATGTTATATAAAAAATGTTTGCATTAATAAACATTAACTGCATTAAAGCAAACAGTTTTGTTTCTCTTTTTTTGAATGTGAATTTCTTTCTTAACCTGATTGATGTTTATATGACAACCAAAACATGGATGCAAAGTAAATGATAGTCGAAGTATTATACATGGATGAGAACTGCTAGCCATCATTTATCATCATTATAAAGTGCAGTAATTTTTCATGCTTAGGAGAACACTTAACAGGATTAACTTGTGTTTATAGCTTCATCTCTAAGTCAGAGTTACTGAAAATACATAATTCCTTATATTACTACTACTATATTATTATTATTATCCCAAGACCCCATAGAGTCACAGACTCATCTAGGAGATCCCTTTTATCATACACACAGCTCATCATACAGATGAGCTGTGTGTATGATAAAAGGGATCACACCTTAAACAAATTCAAATTCACTGCAGATGCTCTTAGTCAGTAGTCAGTGCATTCCAATAATTTACAACTCTCCATGCAAAAAACCTACTTCTCACTCCCCTCCTCACATGCTCCTTATATAGCTTCCAAGGATGACCTCTTGTTCTACCCAATCTTCCACCATTTTATGAAAAACCTCTTCAATATTAATCCTATAACAACCCCTTTCTAACTTGTACATCTCTATCATATTATATCATATCAACCCTCTTCCTCCTATCCACTAGACTCTGCAAATTGCATTGTGTCAGCTTTTCTTCATATTCAACATTAGATCAGAAAATATTTTGGTCAATCACCTCTAGATCCTATCCATCTCTTCATTCTTTTGCAAACAATGTGACCAATTCTGTGAATAGTAGTCCATATGTGGTCTAATCAGAACCATATACAATGGAACCAGAATCTCCTTACTTCCACAAGTCAGTGTCCTCCACATCATTCATAGAATTCCTTGTGTTTTCCTTACAGTTTTGCAATATGCCCTCCAAATTTCAGATCCTTATCCACCATCACCCCAAGATCTCTTATTTTCTCCATCTCCAATGATATATTTCCACTAACAGTAAATTCTACATCCCATCTTTGTTTTCCAAATTTTAAAACCTTACATTTTGCAACATTGAACTGTCATCCCTACTCCTGTGCCCATTCACACAGTTTATCCAAGTATTCTTGTAAGGCCACAACATCTGCTCTATCCCTCATAGTTTGTCCCAACTTTGCATCATTTGCAAACGACTGAATATCTCCATTCAATTCTTCCCCAATATTGTTAACATACAGGTTAAACATCAATGGCCTTCGATCAGACCCTGAGGCACACCACTAGTCACTTTCTTCTTCTGGGATATTGCTCCCCCATACACAACTTGTTGATAATTATCAGATGGTTAATCTCCAATCCATTACACTAATCTGATATCTAACACCATCCACTCTAGTTTGAATATCAACTTGTCATGCAGTAATCTATCAAAAGCCTTTGGATAGTTAAAGTACACTACTATGTCCATCTTCTGCATCTAATGCATCTGCTGTCATCTTATTATAATAAGTAAGTAGACTGCTATGCCTTTTTTCTATGTATTGCATACTTAATATCTTCATTCATCCATTTTACAGCTACCTTATTTAACCTTTTGACCTTGGAATACATTTACACATTACTTCTATTTGATAATTCTTGAGTATCAACCAAGCAGCATCAAGCTGTATCCTAGCTTCTCATAATCACCAGCCTTGTGGTTCCACATATACCCTTTCCTCACAGAAGTCCTCACATGGCTGGCAACCACTCAGGTAATCACTTCATGGTCACTCTCACCAACTGGATGATGATCTGACACCTCATTTATAATAACATCTTCTGATGATATGATCAAATCCAAGATCCTGAATCCTTGTGTTCCCCCTCTGTTACATACTGCCCGAGGTAGTTCTTCAAAAACTCAAGAAGCTCATTTTCTTTACTTCCAGTTGCTGCCTCATCATCCCAATCTCTATTGCTGTAATTAAAATCACCCATAATTATTTCCCTTTTGTCGTTGCTTGGCAAACTTGCTTATACATTTTCTGGTCACTGCCCTCCACATTACCAAGCGTATAGCAACAATCAACCAAGTATTTCATTTTATTCACCTCTATCTCACACCATACTGCCTCAAACCATTATCATTATTTCCCTCTTGCATTTCTACCTTATATGGTCCTAACTCTTTATCTATTATTAATAGCACTCCAGCACCCTTTTTACCCTTTCTATCTTCATGAAATACATTGTTTTTTCACAGGCTTCTTTCATAGGCTTCCATCTCTATTCCTGTCAGGATATTATTCTCATCCAACCATGTCTCACTTATTCCCACAATGTTTTGGTGAACAATCTCAATCAATGCCACCATTTCATTTTCATTGATTCTGACACTTCTAGCATTCCTATACAAAAATAACAGCTCATTCCTGGATATATATATCCAAGAATGAGCTCTTATATATATATATATATATATATATATATATATATATATAACAAGTTTCACTGATACCACGTATTAGATGCAACTTATCCATACTCTCCTCAAGCCATTTCTTTTTCTCCTTACTCGTCCCAGAACCCTCTTGAAATCCAACTGTTTTCCCTACATCCCAGATCATCCGCTTCCCTTTTTTTGTCTATCCACTTCAAGCGTCAAGAGGATGTGAATTGCACACTTGTTCTCTCATTCACTATACTCATACTACCCACTTCTTCATTCATAAGCACAACTACAATCTCTTCTTCCTCTTACTGTCCTGCTCTTTCACATCACCTCCTACTTGTTCATTCATTCTTTGCACTCATTACTCTTTTCCAGCAGCAATCTCTCCAAATGACTTGCACCAGAACCATTCAAATGCAGTTCATCACTCTTATACAGTTCAATTCTTCCTTCAACCTCATTCCACATTAACAAACTGCACTCCTTTTTCTTCACACATTTCAATTAACATATCATTCATAATTCTTGCTCACTGCCTCATGTCATCACTGACTACACAGGCAACAAACTGACTATCTTTCCTACCACACTATTATCTTTTATCCTTCTCAAAAATCTCACTCTTACATTCTCCTTGTTCCCAGTCAAATCTTTTTTCTCTTCTACCACTACCAACCCCTTTGCTCGCTTACTCCTCATATCCAACACCTCCATCACTCTGTTAATTTTACCTCCCAGAAAACAAACCTTGTGCATCTTATTTATCAAACCTCTAATAATCAACTCACCATGCAACACCACTCATAATTCTTTCATTATCTCTTTCAAACCGACATTATTTGTTTTCATGTTCTTCACTCTTCTATACATATCTACAATTCTCTTCATTTCAGTCCTCATCCACCTCATTTTTTGCCTCATGTTCACTAACTCAGTGAAGCTTGTTCACTATCATTCACACTCACTATTTTATTGCCAGTGACACACACTTGTTCGTGTCAGTGCCACTCTTCACCTTACTAGTAACTGGATTCTGTTTTTCAATGTTATTATTAATTAATTAATGATAATGCACACATTATCATTAATTTTTCTCTGGGTTTTAACATTGTATAAATAATCACCTGATGCATCATCAATCAAACTTTTTTCCATGGACATTCGCACAATCATCAACTGCTGTGTGAATTACAACGCCATGTTCCCTATTTGTATTTAAACTATTGAAACTCACATTTAAGCAAGCCTCATGGTCCATTACAATATTGCATTTCCTACACACCCACACTTGCTCTTCTCTCCTATTCAGCCTCCCCACATAAACATCTGTGACATCCCTCCCCCTACACATGTATACTACATTCATGTCACTATACCATTTTTGAGTAATAGCTGTAGTTGTGGATCGACATAAAAAACTAAACATATATAATTTATTTTTAAAATATTATCAAAAAATTTGCTATTGATATTTGAAAAATCAGCTCATTGAATGATAAGCATTTTTTTTATTCAGTAAGATTATTTTTGTGAAATAGTTATACTATAAACGAATTGAATATATTGTAGAAGCTTTGAAGAATTTACAGGTTTTCCTATATTAATATTGTTTAATATTTACTTATTATCTTATTTGCAAATAATTTCACAGAATGCTTAGAATAAACAGTATCCTTAGTCTTATTCCATGTGGCCTGTTCCGGTCTCATGCCATCTCTTTCTTGGTCTTCCGATTCTTCTTTTTCCACTTATTTTGTTTCTGTATAATATTTTTGGTAGTCTGCTGTTGTCCATTCGATTTAAATGATCTAACCATTTTTGTTTATACTGTCTTATGTAGTAATTAATTGGTTTGATTTTTAGGGATTGTAAGATTTCTTCATTTGTTTTGTGGTCCCACTTGGTATATCCAGCTGTTTTTCTGAGGAACTTCATTTCTGCTGTTTGAATTCGTTTTTCATCTTTCCTTTTCATGGTCCATGTTTCGCTTCCGTATAGTAGAGTTGGTTTTGACAAGACATTATATAGTCTGATTCTAGTGTGTTTTTGTACCAGGGATGGCTTAAATATACTATTTATTATGCCATTTACTTTGACAAAGTTTGATATTTTAGTGTCTATGTGTTATTATTATTATTATTATTATTATTATTAAACAAGACCTCATGGAGTCAAAGACTCATCTAGGAGGTCCTTTTATCTCACACACATCTCATCATACCGGGTCTTAAACACATTCAAACTCCTTGCAGACACCACACTCTCAGGCAAGGCATTCCAATCATTCACAACTCTGCACGAAAAAAACCTGCCTCTCACTCCCCTACTCACACAGTTTCCAGGCATGACCTCTGGTTCTCCCCTGATCTCCCACTATTCTCTGTAGAACTTCTCCACCATTGATCCTATAACAACCCCTTACCAACTTGTATGTCTCTATCATATCTCCCCTCTTCCTTCTCTCCACTAGACTCTGCAAATTACATCTTTTCAATCTTTCCTCATACTCGACATTCCAGAGGTCAGAAACTACCTTAGTCAGTCGCCTTTGGACCCTTTCCAACATCTCTTCATCCTTCTGAAAACCAGGTGACCAAATCTGGGCACAATAGTCCATGTGTGGCCTAATCAAAGCCTTATACAATGGAACAAGAATCTCCCTACTTCTACATGTCAGTGTCCTCCTCATCACTCCCAGAAGTCTTTGTGTTGTCTTCACAATTTTGGCGATGTGTCCCCTAAATTTTAGATCCTTATCCACTATCACTCCCAGATCTCTTATTTCCTCTACTTCCAACAATATATTCTCACCAAGCATAAATTCTGCATCCCATCTTTGTTTTCCAAATTTTAAAACCTTACATTTTGCAACATTGAACTCACATCCCCATTTGCTTGCCCAATCACTCAATTTATTCAAGTCTTCTTGAAAGGCCACAACATCTTCACTACTCTTTATGGTTCGTCCCAACTTTGCATCATCTGCAAACAACTGAATATCTCCATCCAAATCTTTGCCAATATCATTAATATACAAGTTAAATAGTAATGGCCCTAAAACAGATCCCTGAGGCACTCCACTAGTGACTTTCCTTTTCCTGGATATCGCACCCCCATACACAACTTGTTGATACCTATCAGATAGCCAGACTCCAATCCAATGCACTAATCTAATATCCAACCCCATCTGCTCTAGTTTGACTGTCAACTTATCATGAGGTACTCTATCAAAAGCTTTTGCAAAATCCAAATATATTACTGTGTATCCTTCTCCTCTGTCCAAGGAAGCAGTCACTTTATTGTAATAAGTAAGTAGATTACTAAAACACGACCTCCCTTTAGCAAATCCATGCTGTCCATCAAAGATTATACCATTGTTGTCAACCCAACTCTGGATCCTAGTTCTCACAAGCTTCTCCAACAACTTAACCACAACACCTGACACACAGATAGGCCTATAGTTTGATGCTTGAGTTCGATCACCTCCTTTATGAAGTGGTACAATCTTGCCCTCCTTCCACTCTTTAGGGACTTGACCAAGTGCAAGACTCGTATTAAAAAAATATGTCAAGGCAGGTGTCAACTCTCTGGCACATTCCTTCAGAATACGCGGTGATATATTATCAAGTCCCACAGCCTTATTTACATCTAGTTTACTCAACTCCCCAAACACCTCTTGCTCACTTACAGTCAGTCTCTCCTCCCCATCATCAACTGCTCTTAATCTCTCCATGAAGTCACATTCACAAGATTGAAAGATCTTTATGAACTGCTCATTAAGTATCTCCACCACACATTCTGCAACAGCTGTCTTTATACCATTTCCTCCAATCAATGTCATCCTTCCATAATCATTCTTTCTTTTGCTGGCTACATATCGAAAGAACTCCCTAGGATTCTTTTTAGCTTCATTAGCTAACTGCTGTTCATACCTCTCTTTAGCTACTCTCACCAACCAAGTCACTCTCCTTGCCTGGTCTTTGTAGACCTCATGAAATTGGTTACTTCCACTTCTCTTATGCTGCCTCCACAATGCCCTTTTTCTCTGTATTGCATGCTTAATCTCTTTATTCATCCATCTCACACCTAACTTATTTAACCTTCTCACCCGTGGTATACATTTAGACATTGCATCCACTAAATATTTTTTGAAAATCCCCCAAGCTGCATTGATCTCTTTTCCAGCTAACTCCTCATTCCATGCTACACCTGCAAGCTGTCTCCTGAGCTCTTCATAATCACCCCCCTTGTAGTTCCACATATACCCTTTTTTCACAGGGGTCCTTGCAATGCTGGCAACCACCCAAGTAATCACCTCATGGTCACTTTCACCAATTGGTGGATGATTTGATACCTCATTGATAATTACATCCTCCGATGAGATGACCAAATCCAAGACCCTTAATCCTCTTGTGCCCTCTGTTACATACTGTCTGAGGTAGTTATCCCTCAAAAACTCAAGAAACTCATTTTCTTTACTTCCAGTTGCTATCTCTTCATTCCAGTCTATATTGCCATAATTAAAATCACCCATAATGATCACCCTTTTCTTATTTGCTTGGCTTATTTGACTATACATTTCACTATCACCACCATCCACATTACCAGGTCTATAACAACATCCCACCAAGTATTTGATTCTATTCACCTCTATCTCACACCATACTGCCTCAAAACCTCTGGCCCCATTTCCCCCTTGCATCTCTACCTTGTATGGACATAACTCTTTCTCTATCATCAATAGCACTCCCCCTCCCTTTTTACCCCTTCTATCCTCACGAAACACATCATACCTTTCCATCTCTATTCCTGTCAGGATGTCATCCTCATCTAACCATGTCTCACTTATTCCGACAATCTCTGGGTGCACAGACGCAATTAGTGCAACCATTTCATCCGCCTTGTTTCTAATACTTCTAGCATTGGTATACAAACACAACAACTCATTTCTGGATCTACAGCTAGTTCCACTGATACCACTCACTCGATGTGATCTCTCCATGCTGGACTGGGGCCATTTCCCTTTCTGCTTCTTCATTTTAGAACCCTTTGCAATTCCATCTGTTTCCTTTTGATCCCTGATCATCCCATTACTTTCCTGCCTACACATTCTCTCACCTCCTCTTGGAGCATCCACCTTTCTCACGCTGTGTATCCCTGTCCACCCTGAGCCTCACCGTTTCCCTGCTCCTCTTGCACACCCATTCTCTCATATTCTATACTCATACCACTCACTTCCACATTCATTTCCACTCCTTCAATCTCTCCTGTCTTACTCTCCTGCTCTTCCACATCACTCCCCTCTCGATCTGATTCATTCTCTCTATTCACTTCTCTACCTTCCAGCAGCAGTCTCTCCAAGCGACTCACACCATAACCACTCAAATGCAGTCCATCGCTCCCATACAGCTCACTTCGTCCCTCAAACTCATTCCACACATTAACAAACTCTACTCCCATCTCCTCACACATTTCAGCCAGAATATCATTCATAATCCTTGCTCTCCGTGTTTTTCTTCTTCGTATGATAGATCACATCCCAAGTATCTGAAAGTGTTTACTTGTTCTAGTATTTTATCATCTATCACTATTTTACTTCTTATTGGGTTTTTTCCTTTGAATGCCATTATTTTTGTTTTTTCTTTGGATATTGTCATATTATATTGCTTTCAGATATCATTTAATGATTTTAATGATCTTTGTAAGTCGTCTTCTGATGTAGCTAATACTATTTGATCATCTGCAAATAGTAGTGTTTCTATCTTCATTTGCAGGGTCATTTGTATACCAAATGGGTTATGCTGTTTCCAGATTGTTAATATTTCATTTATATATATATTGAAAAGCAAAGGTGAGAGGGTACATCCTTGTCGTACTCCTCTTGATATATCTTTCCATTCTGAGGTGTGTTCTAATTTAACTGCTATTTTATTTCCTGTATATATTTCTTGAATAGATTGTAAAAGTTGGTTTGGTATGTTTAAATTGGTTAATATTTTAAACAATTTTTGTCGACTAATTTTGTCAAAAGCTTTTTCATAATCAATAAATGCCACATGTGTTTCTTTTTGAAATTCTCTTCTCTTTTCTATTAATTTTAAAGTAAAAATAGGATCTATGCAGGATCGGCCTTTTCGGAAGCCATTTTGTTCTTCTAGTAATTTGTTTTCTACAATGCTGCTTAGTTTCTCTTTTAATATTCCTGCATATATTTTATATCCTGTATTCAGCAGGCTAATTCCCCTATAATTATTGCAATTGTCTTTATTTCCTTTTTTATAGATTGGGATGACCAGTGCTTTTTTTCCAAGAGTTAGGGGTTTTTCCAGACATCCAAACCATATTAAAAAATTTCAAAAGTCTTTCATTAAATTTTTCACCTGCATTTTTGTATAGTTCTATATTTATATTGTCTTCTCCTGGTGTTTTCCTATTTTTCATCTTCTTTATTATATTTTTCAGTTCTAACATTGTGATATTTTCTATTAGGTCATTCTTTGTCTTATAAAATTTTAATTCATTGTTCTCATCTGTCCAGAGATTTTGGAAATAGGTTACCCATTTTTCTAAATTTATTGTTTGTATTTTTATCTTTTCTTTTATTTCTTTATTCATGTATTTTATTACTTTATAGGTTTTGGGTTGTGGCTTAAATAAATCCTTTTCTAGTTCTGTTACGAAATTGTTCCATCTTTCTCTATGTTTTTTCCTTACTTCTCGTTTTGCAATTGCACTATTTCTTTTATACTCTGTTTCTGCTTCTATTGTTTTGGAATTTAGCCATTTCTGGTAACTGTCCTTTTTGGTTTTTATTATATTTTCTATTTCTTTGTTCCAGTCTCGTAGTCCTCTTTTTCTAATCCATTTGTGCTTTATTCCTAAGGTTTCTGTTGCTGCTTTTGTGAGAATTTGTTTGAAATTTTCCCATTCATCTTCTATGTCACTTGATTCATGTGTGGTTTCTGTTTTTAAGTTTGTGCATTTTTGATATTGTAGTCTAACTTGAGGATCCTGTAATGAAGAAATTTTGTAGCTTGCCTGGTAAGAATTTTCACTTCTACGTGTTTTTAGCCACTTTGGTTTAAAACGAAATTTTGCTGATACCATATAATGATCAGGGTTTAATTCAAAGCCTCGATATGCTCTTACGTCTAAAATTAACTCCGCTAATTTAAAATTTGTGATAACGTAGTCAATTACTGATTTGTATCCTCTGGCTGACCAAGTATATTTATGTATTTCCTTGTGTTTAAACATTGAATTCATTATTCTCATATTATTATAAATGACAAAATCGCGCAATCTGCGACCATTTTGATTACATGTATCTTCGCCAAATTTACCTATGTTTGTTTTGTATTTTTTGTTTCCTATTCTGGCATTTAAATCTCCTGCTAGCAGTAAATAGTCAGTTTTGTTTGTTTTATCTATGGCATTCTGTAATTCTTTATAAAATATATTACTGTCTTCTTCTTTTCCCTCTTCTAGTGCATATGCACCAGTTATTGTTATGTGGCCTCTTAATGTCTTGAGTCTAATTTCTATTAGTCTTTCATTCAAATAGTTGTAAGATACAATATTGTTCTTTAGGGATTTATGTACCATAATCATTATACCTGCTTTTGCTCTTTCTTCTTTTTTTACCCCACTGTAGATTTGTATATAGTTGTTTGTTTCTTTTGTACCTTTTTGTTTTTTCTTTGTTTCTGTTATTATACATATTTTTATGTTAGCTTGGTTTAGTTGTTTATCAAGTTCTTCTTCTTTGTGTGCAATGCTTCTCACATTCCATGTTGCAATCTTCATTATGTGTTCCTTTTTCCAATTTCGTTTACCATTTTCTGGGTTGTGGTCTTTTCCCTGACAGTCCGTCCTGCTTTTCTTTGCATGAAACTTGAAAGTATTTTGAATTTCCCCAGGGCAGGTTACTAACCTGTCGCTGGGTAAGTATCCTTAGTGTGTATCAATTATCTGCAGTAATTGGGGGATGTTAGAGCCCAGATAATTGAAAAACATGATTAATCCAAATTATGTTTTATTGGGTCAAATACATGAAAAAACTATAAAAACATAAGAAAAATATTCTTGTATTATGTAAATACAAAATTGAACATTTCTGAACTTATTTAGAAAGAATGTCTGTAATTTTTGTTTGTTTTCTTTGTAGCATATTTTCTTGGTTAATTTTTCTTATATGGAAACAAATTTGTAAAACTCCATTGTAATCAACATCATCAACTTGACTTTCCATGAATTTAAGTAATGTTTTCACAGTGGGGCTTCATTAAAACTTACTGTGTGAGTTGGTTGAGTCCCTTGTCCTTGTCGAGAGAAACACTTATCCTGCCATTGGCAATGGTTCTTGCACATTTTGGATTAAGCCATTGTCAGACATTTTTTCATATTGGCTTCATTTTTGTCTATATTTAACCACTTGTTAATATTTTCTTCATCTATATCTTCAAGCCCATCAATATTTATAATTGATTTTAAAACATCAGGTTGATTTCTATACTATTATTTGAGTCTTCCACTTCCAAATTCTTTTCATCGATCACAAAGTTATCAGGCAATATTTTTTTGAATAAGTTTTCAATTGTTTCGTTTTTAACTTCTTTTAACAATGGCTGTAGAAATTATAGATAACATCTTTAAATGTTTCACGTTTTTCACATCTTTTAATAATTTCTCATTTATTATCTGCTGTTAAAACAACTTTTTTCTTTTTTCCCAACAGTTTAGGGGTTGAAATGGTACATACACCCTCTGTCCAAAAAGAAACCGAACTTTTCAAAAACAGAAGAAACTAGTGGCGCCACCTGTTGTATCTTTTTGTTGTCGAAAGGGGCAACCTTCATTAGTGTTGTGTCAACTGTTTATAACATTTGTTTCATTAGAAGCCGAGTTATATTGCCAAGAGTGACAATGTGTTTTGACGAACGGTCGGAAAATGAGTTTCAAACAGAGAGCTGCGATTCACTTTTGTGTTAAACTTGGTAAAGTTTTACTGAAACGCATCAAATGCTTCATAAAGCATATGGTGATGAATGCTTATCCCTTACTCAGGTTTACGAGTGGTTTAAGCGATTTCAAAGTGGTCGTGAGACACTTGAGGATGACGAAAAGCTGGGCCATCCAAAAACTGGACTGAGCGAAGTTAACATCCAAAAAGTGCGTGATTTCATCAAAGAAAACCCGAAATTGTCTGTGAGATTGATTGAAGATGAATTGGGGATTCCAAAATCAATTGTGCACAACATTTTGACTGAGAGTGAGTTTGGGCCTTCGTAAATTGAATTCGTGATTTGTTCCCCACAAGTTGATCAATGACCAAAAAAGTATCGAATTGAATACTGGAAGGACCTCATTAAAAAACTGCTCATAAGGACTCAAACTTCCTTGAAACGATCGTTACTGGTGATGAAACGTGATGCTTTGAGTATGAGCCCGAAAACAAAGCCTCAGAGTGCTGAGTGGAGACCACTAGAAGAGGGGAATCTGAAAAAAAAGTCGCTTGGAGAAGTCAAAAGTAAAGACAATGCTGATTTGTTTCTACAATTCCAAGGCATTAGCCACAAAGAATTTGTTCCACCTGGCAAAATGGTCAATGGTGAGTTTTATCTCGAAGTTTTGAAGTGATTAATAGCGAGAATTCATCACGTATGGCATGAATATCGTGATTCAGGCACCTGGTCACTTTTGCACGATAATGCACCATCTCATCGTTCGAACATTGTGAGACAGTTTTTCAGCAAAAACCAAGTTTGTGTGTTGGATCACTCACTGTATTCACCTAATTTAGCACCCTGTGACTTCTTTCTTTTCCCCTGACTTCATTTGCTGATGAAAGGAAAGCAATATGACACCATTGAAAACGTTCAAGCTGCAGTAACCACGACCCTCAACAGTATCCCAAAAACCGATATAAAAAACTCATTTAACGAATTTCATTTAACGAAATGAAAGGAAAGCAATATGACACCATTGAAAACATTCAAGCTGCAGTAACCACGACCCTCAACAGTATCCTAAAAACCGATATAAAAAACTCATTTAACGAATTAATTGACCATGCCAAAAGCTTTATCGAGGCTCAAGGAGAGTATATTGATTGAAATAAATGATTTGAATAATTATAATTGGCCTGTGTTTTATTTTCTATCAAAAGTTCGGTTTCTTTTTGGACAGAGGGTGTATATTTGGTTACACAAGAGGAGCACATGAACAAGCTTTCATAATGTTTAATAGACAAAAGTGACCACATTAACTTTGTAATACACTTGACTACATATTCTGATGGCAGAACAGGAAACTGTAATAGTAATTACAGGAACAACATGAGTCTTGTTAGCCCAAGTTCCAAAGGAGTGATTTGGAAGGATAACAAAATTGTTCCACTTCATAAAGGGAGTAATTAGACTAAGTCTTCAAATTATAGACCAATCTGCATGTCTGGAGTTGTGGTCAAGGTGTTGAAGAAGCTAGTGAAGACAAGGATTCAGAACTGGGTTGATAGCAGGAGAATTCTCTTTAATGGGCAGCATGGGTTCACTAAAGGAAGATCGTGTTTTAGTAGTCTGCTTACTTATTATAACAAGGTGACAAATACATTGGACAAGGGGGATGCATAGACAGCAGTATATTTAGATTTTACAAAAGCTTTCAATAGATTGCCACTTGGCAAACTTGTAGTTAAATTGAAACAGATGGGGTTGGAGAGTAGATTAATGCATTGTATTGAAGATTGACGGTCTGATAGGTATCACAAGTTATATATGGGGAGCGATATCGAAGAAGAGGAAAGTCACTAGTGACGTACCCAGGGGTCTATTTTGGGGCCATTGTTGTTTAATTTGTTGTAAATGACATTGGAAAAGGCTTAAATGGATATACATAGTTGTGTGCAGATGATGCAAAGTTGGGGAGAGTTACGAGAAGAAAGTAGAGTAGATGTTGTAGCTTTGCAAGAGAATCTAAATAGACTGGCTGAATGGACGAGTGTGTGGGGATATCAGCTTAATGTTTCAAAGTATAAAGTTTTAAAATTTCGGTAGCCAAGATGGAATGCAAAGTATAGCATTGGTGGCAATATTTTAAAGGAGGTGAGGAGATGAAAGATATGGGGTGATGGTGGATAGGGACTTTCCATGAACATTTTGATGAACATTTCATGAATATTTTGCTAAATTTGTGAGGGAAACACAGTGGATTATGGGAATGATGTGGAAAACACTGACATGGAGAAATGGGGGGCCGGGATGTCATTGGTGCTTGGGAAATTGTGGGGGAGTTTTTATTGGCAGCAATGGTGAGCTGTATTCCACGAGTGAAGAAGAAGGGGACACGGTTTGGAGTGGAGTGGATGACGGGCAATGTTAAACAGGAGCTGCATGCGAAGGGGAGGCTATGGGGGGAGATGTAGGGAGACAGGTGAGGAGGGGATGAATGGGAAGTATGGGACACAGGCCGGGGGAGAGACTGGAATGTGGGAGGGGATTGGCCCTTGGATCCGGGGAAAATCCTGGGGGTTTTTTTGGCTGTGTGGCCAGTGGGAGGAGGGGTGGTTGTGGAGGAGTGACGTTGTGGGATAGAAGTGGTAGTGGGGTGACTGATGCAGAGGACATGGTGGAATTGTTCGGTGGGCACTTTGTTGGGGTGTTTCATCCTGGAGGAGTCAATTTGAATACTAGAGGGATAGGGCAGGTTCAAGGTTTGGAGGAGCAGGAGAGAGTGTGTTCTCTGGATGTTAGTGGGGCTGTGGGACTGGATGGTGTTTCACCATGAGTTTTGAGAGAATGTGCTAAGGAACTGACAGCACCCTTGACCTGGCTTTTCTATGAAAGTCTGGCTGTGGGAAAGGTGCCCATGGAATGGAGGGAAGGTGGAATAGTGCAATTGCATGGGGGAGGAGACTGGAGGTGTCTAGTTGTGGGCCGGTTTATGTGTGTCATCGGTGGTCGATGGGATCTTGGGGGAGTGGTGGGGGCCGTATGCAGCATTGGGCAGATAGGGGGGTGTCAGTGAGAGTCGGCATGGATTTGTGAAGGGGCACTCTTGTTTTGGCAATATGCTAGCCTTTTATGTGCCCTTCCCTCATCATTAGATGAGGGAAGGGCATATACTGCCATTTTCCTGGACTTGGCGGGGGCATTTGATGGGGTGCCACATGATAAGCTGATATTTAGGTTGCAGCACATGGGTCTGGATGTCGGATTGGTCAACTGGATTCAGGATTGGCTGTCCGATGGGTATCGGAGAGTTGTGTGTGGTGGGGCAGTGTCAAAGGGGCAGAAGGTTACAAGTGGGGTTCCACAGGGCTCAGTGCTGGGACCTATATTGTTTAACCTTTATATCAATGACATTGTCAGTGGATTGCAAGGGGATATTCAGTTGTTTGCAGATGATGCGAAGCTGGGAAGGGTTGTTGGTAATGGTGCAGATGTGGTAGCCCTGCAGGAGGATTTGAATGGGCTGGATCGATGGGCAGATCAGTGGAGGGTATCAGTTTAATGCAGCAAAATTTAAGGTCTTGAGGTTTGGAACACATCGATGGGACGCTGCATACTATATGGGAGGAGTTAGGCTGGAGGAAGTGGGAGAGACAAGAGGTCTGGGTTTGATGATTGATAGAAACCTGAAATTTAGGGGACATATTGCAAAGGTAGTGAAGGTAACGCAGAGGATTGCTGCAATAATGAGAAAGACACTGACCTGCAGAGATAAAATGGTTATCATTCCGTTGTATAAGACTCTGATCAGACCACACTTGGACTATTGTTCTCGGATCTGGTCCACCCCTCCACAGTTAATCCATCCCCAGGATTTGAAGGGGATGGATTAACTGTGAAGGGGTGCAGGGGCGGATGGCAAGGATGGTGTCGGGACTATACAATGTTGGTTATGGGGATCGGCTGACGGGGTGTGGACTGCAGAGTTTGGTGGATGGAGGAGGGAGGGGTGTATGTGATTCAGACTTTTGAACTGTTGAGAGGTGGTTGCAGGGTTGACACTGGGGAGTTCTTTCGCTTGGTTGAACAATGGGAGGGAGTCATGATGGGGGACCATCCCTGGAGGTTGCAAGGGAAAACTGTGAGAGGGAGGATGAGTAGTGGTTTCTTTGCATGGAGGGTGGTTGGGCCATGGAGTGCATTGTCTGATGGAGTGGTGAGAGCGAGAACAGTGATTGCATTTAAGGAGTGGTGTGATAGACTTTGTGTAATCTTTTGACTCATGGAGGCCTGAGTAATAATAATAATTACCTTGTTATATTATGAATCTACTTGAATAGAGAATTTAAAAAATATGTGATTTGTATGTACTACAGAGGGCCATGATTAATCTGACCCATAGATATTTGGATCCCAGCTAATTGGCATTTTACTGTACATAAAATGTATAACACTGTGTTTTATTATTATTATGTTGTTGTTATTGTTATTATTTTCATCATCATCATCAGATCTGAAAAAATGAAAGGGGTGCTTAAGAGTCAAAGCTGGATAACTGGGAGGAGACCCCCATGTGGCCTTTTGGGAAATGCGGAGAAAATACAATTTGGTTGACTAAATCCCAAATTGCCAGCCCTTCCTTGTTAGGTATCTACCTAGATACTGAACAAACAAGGAAGGGCTGGCAATTTGGGATTTAGTCAACCAAATTGTATTTTTAATGGCTTAAACCATAACTCAAAATGATGGTACAACGTGATGTAATTCCATGTCGACTGGGACGTTGTCTGGTTAAGCAAGGCTCCCATTCTTTTTGGCAGGGAACCAGGGTTAACAGTTAAAAATCAGCTGATGGAACAAACTCCAACTCAACATTAGCAGATATCACGATTGTTGTAATGGTTTGTCAGTAACTTTAGCAAACCGTGTAGATTGCAATGCAGCTTGTTTCTCTGTATTGTATGCTCGAGATGATGACCTTGATATGAAGGTCGAGACGTCGAGTGTTCATTTTGGTTTACAAAGTAAAGTTTTGCTCAAACACAGTACTTGTCTCCATAATTTTCCATAATGTAGGTGAGATATTTCTAAGCAACAAATACAAGATGTGATATTCAGGAAATAACAATCAGGGTAAAGAAAGACTAGTTATAATATTAAACATTAAATATAAGGATAAGCTTGTTGAATGGCAGGCAATATCAAGTATAGTGATGAGGCTAATATTGGAATGGGGAACTGGACAACTGGAACTGGACTCTGCTGTTTTGATCTTAGAGATCTAAACAGCAGAGTAGGAAATGATTACCAGACATATAAGACTGTTTTGAGAAAATTTGGAGAAAAGAGCAAAGCTAATAACAATGGCAAGTACCTGCTAGATTTCTACTCAGAACATGGACTAGTTATTACTAAAACCATGTTCCGACATAAAAATGTGCAAAATTCACATAGAGAGAAGATGAAAGGAATAAGACAAGTCACATTGACCATGTTATTGTCAACAGTCATGTATTTTCCACTGGTTCAGGACACAAGAGTGTTGAGCAGGATAAAGTTTAATTTTATATTGAAAACAAGGGTGTGTAAGAAAGTTTTGAATGAATCAAAGTAGAATAAATAGCTATCAGATGTGAACTGTAGACCCCTAAAGAAAATTTTAATTTAATTTTGCAGAGGTGCATGTGGTGAGGTAATCTGCAAGGATAGAAAAATCAGAACTCCATGGTGGACTCAGGAAGTTATAGAGGAAAAGGAAAAGAAGAAAGCATATCAAAAGTTCCTGGAAAACAAGTCAGCTTGTGATCTTAGGGAATACACAGAAAAACATAAGATTGTAAAGCATTCTATTAAATTAGCTAAACAAAACGTAATGGGAAGACTTTGGTAAGAACATTGAAAATAAAATAAATATCAGGAAGGCTATTGAAAGAGCTCAAAAATGGAGGAAAGAGTACTATCATTGGAATTAGAGATAACAAAGGGGACATGAAAACTGAGGATAAAGATATTCTTGATGTATAGAATAATTACTTGGAAAGATTGCTAAACGAAACAAGCAGTGAGAGCAAGATAGTAGAAAACAACTAACAGCAATGGCATCTGGAATATATATCTGTACCTGAAGTAGAAAAAGCTATCACAAACCTGAAATGTGGGAAGGCAGCTAGAATATATGATATTTGATTAGAAATGCTAAAATATGGAGGTATAAAATTAATTTTTCTTCACTAGAGGTCATGCCAATAGAATAACATGGTGATCAATTCATTGTTTCTCTAGCTTACGGTTTGTAATGTAACGCAGCTTGTCTTTTGTGTATGCTCCAGATGATGATCTTGATATGAAGATCGAAACGTCAGGATAATAAAAAGAGTTATTTTAACATGGTTGTAGAATCCATAATTTCAAAAATGAATGCTGATCACTTGTAACACTAAAAGAAAGGAAAAAGAAAGGATGGAGGTATAAACTTTTTACAGCAGCTATACTACATAACTCAGAAGACCTAGTGAGAGGGTTCAATTCCAGATGATTGGAGTAGAGCACTCATAGTATCGTCTATAAGAAAAAAAGGAATAAATCTGAATGTGGGAATTACAGAGAAATTTCTCTAATGAGTGTTCCTGGTAAGATTTATGCAAGTATTCTTGAGAAATGGTTAAGAAAAATTGTGGAGGAGAAGCCTGGAGAAGAACAAGCTGGGTTCAGGTCAAACAGATGTTGTAAGGATCAGATTTTCAATTGAAGACAAATAGTTGAGAAATCATGGAAGTATAACAAGGATCTGTATTTAAGTTTTGTAGATCTGGAAAAGGTATATGACAAGGTGCCAAGAGGAAAATTGTTCAAAAACGATCCAATCATATTGTGTAAATGAGACATATCAAGCACTCTTTTTAACAGAAACTCAAATCTCACCTTTCCCCCAGCATTATCCATCTCAACCTTCCTAACTATACACTATTTAACTCATTTCGACCCAAGGGTGGCGTCTGTGCATATATCTGCTCTGACATACCCTGCCAGAGAGAGAGCACCTAACCTAGAATCGGCCAACTTCGACCTTCTTTGGCTGAAAATATCCCTCCCCCCATTAGTCAAATTCATCTGCTGTCTCTATCGCTCTCCTAATACCACCAACCACTCTAAGTTTTTTCATTTCCTCTCCTTAAAAGTTGATTTTCTCCATTTCCACTCTTCTAACAGTGAAATCATCCTCCTGGGTGATTATAATGTCCATAACACCAATTGGCTTTCCTCTTCCAGTTGTACAGATCCTGCATGCAGAAATACTAAAACATTTGCATCACTAACGACCTTACACAAATTGTTCAAAAGCTGACCAAAATACCAGATAACCCAAACCACTCCCCAAATACCCTAGATCTCTTCTTTATCAATGACCCCCTCTAAACATGCAGTGAATGTAGTGAGCCCCCTGGGTAATTCTGACCACAACCTAGTGCTCATCTTCTCCCCCATGCAACAATGCTTACACAATTACTCCCACACAAGAGTTGTTTGGCATTATAACAGTGCCAATTGGGACAGTCTCCAAGATGCTTCATTTGCACGGTTGGATTATTGTTTCCGGTCTTCCAGGTCAAACATATGCACCGAGCTCATCGCCAAAGTAATCCTCACTGGTATGAAAACATACACTCCCCACACTACTCTGAACTGCTGTCCCCTATCTAAATCCTTGTTCTCCAAAACATGTGCCAAGGTCGTACAAATGAAAAATCAGGCATACCACACTCAAATCAAGAACTCCATCCTCCTTCAGTGCTTATATTGAAGCCCAAAACAGATGCAAGAAAATTATCAATACGTCTAAAACAGAATTTAAATGGGCAAAAAGCAGGAAACTTGCAGCCTGTCCAAATGGCAGCCATGCCTTTTGGTCTCTCACTAAGGCAATTGGTAATAAGTTTTGCCCTACACTATTCCCACCCCTATCATACCCAGATGGCTCAATTGCAACATCACCATCAGAAAAAGCTAACCTCCTGGCTTCACACACTTTGCCTCTAATGCACACATAACTGACAATCGCAAATACCCTCCGGTCATTCCAACTTCCCAACATGCAATGCCTCCTATATCCTTTTGCCAAAAAGAGATCATAAACCTGTTGTCTAAATTAGACACAAAACAGTCCTCCTGACTCTGATGGCATTTCTACAATTGTCCTGAACGTCTGTGCACCAGAACTGACTCCTATCCTATGTCGTCTATACATACTCTCTTACTGCACTGGTATATATTCCAAAGCCTCCTATATTCAATCCATTCCTAAAAAGGGTGACAAATCACCGAAAAACCATCTAACTACCGCCCTATCTCACTCACTTCAGTCCTATCCAAAGTGATGGAGAAAACCATCAACTCTCAACTCCTATTCTGCCTTGAAGGTACCCAGCTGTTAAGCGACCACCAGTATGGATTCTGCCGATGCCAATCAACAGGAGATCTACTCTCAGACATCACCGATCGATGGAAAAATGCCATGGAGAAATTTGGCGAATCCATTGCACTTAATATCTCTAAAGCCTTAGACCTGGTCTGGCACAAAGGCTTACTAAGCAAACTCAAATCATTTGGACTGTCCCAGGACTTCTGTAGATGGATTGCGAGCTTCCTCTCTGGATGCACACGTGTGATGGTAGATGGCTCCCTATCCTCTCAACATCCAGCTAATGCTGGGGTCCCACAAGGTTCAGTTCTCTTACCGACCCTCTTTCTGCTATATCAACAACCTACTTCAGTTGACCTCCACCCCAATACACAGTTTTGCAGATGACAGCACATTGCACTCCTCCCTTTTATTTGATAAACCCTACTCAACACAACTCACTTTAACCCACAGAGCATCAACCACCACTGCCCTTAATTCTGATCTCCAAGCCATCGTCCAATGGGGGCTCAGATAACCTTGTCAACTTCCACGCTAGTAAAACCCAGTTCTATCTTATTTCTCACAAAAAAGAACCATTTTCCCTCAGCATTAATTTTGATAACACTCAAATTCCCAGGCAAGATGAGATTTCTCTTCTCGGAATTACCCTGACATCAAACCTCTCCCAACCATCGCATCCTCAGCTTCCAAAAAACTAGGTTTTTTCCTTTTGCTCAAGATGTTACTTCACCTCTAAACAGCTGTTAACCTTATACAAATCACAAATCTGCCTAGCTATCAAATACTGCTCTCACATTTGGAGTGGGGTTCCTAAAAGCTCCCTCAAAATGCTTGACTCAATACAGAGGAGAGCAATTAGATTGATAAATGACCTATCTCTTACCAACTTGCTCCCCTCACTCTCACATAGACTTTTGGTCTCTGCAATTTGTATATTCTATAAATATTTCCATGGGAAATCTGAAACAGCATCAATAATTCCCCCACTCTGTGCTAAGCCAATTGGAACACGTACAGCTGCCCCCAACATCCTTTCACAGTACACCTTGAAACCCACAGAACAAGTTTCTTTTCCTCTTCCTTCATCCCTGCTACTTCTGTACTGTGGAACAGTCTTCTCCCATGTATTTCCCAAAGAATTCAAATACAGGCTTTTAAATCAAATGTAAACAAGTTTCTCTTTTTCCAACCCACTACCCATACACGGTACTAACGTACTGTAGGTTGACCAGCCAACCTCCCGTATATGGGCCCAACATAAAAAAAAAAAAAAAAAAAAAGCAATACATATTGAGTTGTAAATCAGCATTTAGAATTGAAGGAGGTACAGGAAGATGGTTTGATGTTAAATCAGGTGTGTGACAAAGGTTGTACATTATCTCCACTGTTATTCATCATCTATATAGATAACATTATGAAGGAAAGTGGTATTAAACCTGATATCAAAATTGGAGATATTACTCTTAGCTCTTTACTTTATGCAGATGATGTTATATTTCTAAATAAATCCAGGACAAGTCTTCAGGATTCCCTGACCAAATTGAATAACTGCTGTAATAAATTTGGTATGACAATCAGCATGAGAAAGACAAAGACAATGAAAATAGGCAGAAACATTGAAAACATCAACTGCATCCTGAATGGAGAACCTATAGAACAAGTAAAACATCTCAGCTATTTAGGCATAATTTTTAGTGAAGATGGCAAATTAAATTTGGAAATAGTCAACAGAATTAGCAAAGCAAGTATAGTAGGAAGTCAATTGAATAAATTTATATGGAATAAGAGAGAGAGAGATTAGTCGAAACACTAAACTAGCTGTATACAAGAAAAGATGGATCTGAGAGCTGGGTTAGAAATAAAACTCTTGATCAAAGACTAGAGACTACAGATATGAGAATCCTGGGAAAGATTAGGCAGACTGAACAGATGGCATCAGTGGCAGTATCATATTAAAAATGAGGATATTACGAAAGAACATGACATTGTTAGCATTCAGGAATGTGTTAGCAGAGCTAATCTCATTTGGTATGGCCACTTCTTTGCCAGGATGGCAGGAAAAAGACCCAGAGGAAGACCAAGATGTAGGTGGATTGATACAGTAAAAAGTGTCTTAGAAGACAGAAATATAATCTCTGATAATATTGGAATGTTGACAGATAACAGGCTAATCTGGAGGAAAATTGTCAATAGGAAATTAGTAATGAGGTAACTATTCATGTAGTACTATCATAAGATCCTGTACACCTCCTGATGGTATGTCAGGAATTTGATGATGATGAGTTATGACCTCTCTTATTTTGCAAATCCACTTGAATAGAGAATTTAAAACAAAAGAAATTTGTATGTGTACTGCAGAGGACCATGGTTAATCTGACCCACAGATAACTGGGCCCTGGCTGATCAGCGATTTACTCTATACAAAATGAGTAGCACTGTGTTTTACTATGTTGTTGTTGTTATTATTATTGTCATTATCAGCAGACCTCCATGGAGTCAAAAGTCTCATTGCAGATGGGGGGTGTCCCGCTCTCACATACAAAGGTCATTGATCACCCACCACTCTGCATGTCAAAAAACCTACTCTTCACTCTCCTGCTCACAGCTTCCAGAAATAGTTTTGAAAGTTTTTTCACTCAGTTACAAAGTAAATTATATCTGACAAGAAATTATACTCATGTTTAATCCTTTATCCAAATATGAGCAAACAAAGTTTGCATGTGAAGTATCTTCACAGGTAGGCTACTTATATATAGATGCTGTTGACTTCACATTATTTGCCTTAGTCTGAAAGGAAGCATGCTTTATATAATGGGATACTAAGACAACTGATGTGATGTGATGTCAGCAAAATGTATATACAAATAGCTTAGTTGTGAAGATACTTCATGTGCAAACATTGTTTGCTTATACTTAGATAAAGGATTAAACAAGAATATAAATTCTTGTTAGGTATGATTAAATTACAGGGATGGTCTCTTGTTTTTCCCTCTATCTCCTCCCATTCTATGAACAGCCTCTTCCATATTAATCTTGTAAAAACCTCTTACCAGTTGATATGTCTCAATAATATCTCTCCCCTTCTAGTATTCACAATACTCAACAATCTGCAATCTTTCTTCATACTCAATGTTTCAGAGACAGGAAACCACCTTAATAACCATCTATGGATCCATTCCAATCTTCATTTTGTGTCAAGTATAATTTAACTTCCACCAATGGCTTCTTGTTTTTTCCCTGTCTTCTCCAATTCTATGAAGAACATCTTCCATATTAATCTAGTAAAAACCTCTTACCAACTGATATCTCTCAATCATCTCTCCTTCTAGTATCCACAATACTGGACAGGGTTCAATCTTTCTTTATAATCAACATTCCAGAGACCAGAAACCACCTTAGTTAACCATCCATGGACCTTTTCCAATATATCTTCATCCTTTTGAAAACCAGGTGACCAAATGTGTGTGCAATAATACATATGTGGTCAGGTGAAGGCTGTATACAAGAGAACCATAACTTCCTTAATTCTACATGTCAGTATCATCTGCATCACTGTTATAATCTGTTGCACTATCCTGACAATTTTAGCAATGTGCTTTTATTTTACGTCCTTGTCCACCATTACTTCCAGATCTCTTCTCTCCTTCACCTCTTGTAAGATATCTTCACCAATTGTATACCCTGTAGCCCATGTTTACTCCCTGAATTTTAAACCTTGCAATGTTGCAAAAGTGTAAGGTTTTAAAACTTTACACCTACCCCCATACAACTTGATTATACGTATTAGAAAGCCAATCTCCAATTCAGTGTGCTAACCTATTGTCCAACCATCCAATACATTAATCACCAGTCCAGACACACAGATTAGCCAATAATTTTAAGACTCAGTCTTATCACCTCCACTTCCTTTATAAAGTGAAATAATTTTGTTTTTGTTTGTTTTGGCCTCAGCCAATTAATTTCACCAGATCACATGGCCTCAGCATGAAGCAAAAAAAAAAAAACATCACCCACATAGTGTACCAAAATAATTATTGAGGTTGTATAAGAGGAGAATCAGATATTTTCTAGATGCTCAAAGTAGAAATTGACTAAGGCTCGAAGCCTGTAGAAGTACTGATAGAAGATACTTCTATGGGTCTTCTTTCCATAGGGAAAGAAAACCCACAGAAGTATAGCGTTCATTTATGCAACAGAGTTTGATTTCATCACTTGCAAGTGATGAAATCAAGCAGGTTGGCACTGTCTGGAGGAATTGCCTGTGATAATAACTGAAGAGTTTTAGCTAGAGGCACATTTGTAAATAAGGACTGAATGTCAGAACTGAACTGAATTTTTATTTTATTTTTTTTCATTTTTTAAAAACATCAGCAATGGGCAGTTAGAGAAGCAGTTAAGAGTTGAGATAAGAACTTTGCTAGAGTATATGCAGGAGAGTCAATGCATTCAACAATGGGTCTAACAGGAATACTTTCTTTATGGATTTTTGGAAACTCCATAAAGAAATTCCTTTCTCCAACATTACTGATTCTCGTAGACAGGCTTATACGTTGGTTATGCATTTCTAATAACTTAGGGAATTGAAACAACGTAGATCCGAATATAAATTAAATTATATTTTAATAGATATTTCCGATATTTCGGCAATGACACATTGCCATTTTCTAAAGGAACTTACAAAAAGGCAGGTGCACACAGGCAATAACAATACAGTAACTGAGAATGAAGATTTGAAGCTATCGTTCTCCTAGAAGTCCTGATGGTGCCCTCTGGTGGGCTAAGTAGGCGTTCTTGGCCGTTGGGCTGAAGGTCTACTGATGTATGCCTCCCAAATTTGGGGCAGTCGCATACAACCAAATTTGTTGAGGTTTGGAGAGTTTCTTAGGGCAGAGGCTGATTCCATAAATAATCTTTCGAATTTATATTTGCTCCGGTGTATTATTGTTGCTTTCTTCCACCGTATTCTGTGGCGAGTATCCAGAGCATGGTCTGCAAGACCAGAATGGCTATACTTGTAAAGCCGGATGTAGTCCTTGTGTTCAGAAATTCTGATATTCGCTGTCCTGCCTGTTTGGCCAAAGTACGACAGTTTACAACTGCAAGGGACCTGGTATACACCAGGTAGGTCTAGGGGAAGTGGTTGGTCTTTGGTAGAGCGGATAAGAGATGCCAATTTTCTGTAAGGTCTGTAACAGGAGGTGAGGTCATGTTTTTTTAGAATTTTGGTAATTTTTTCTGAGGTGCCTCGGATGTAGGGAATGGTGATGGATTTAGAGTAATCTTTTTTGTGGAGGGGGGGAGGAGGGGGGGCTGTGGTTTGTAGGTTTTAATATTTTTTGGATTTTTTTTTGGGGGGGGGTAGCCATTGGCTGAGAAAGTGTTGAGGATGTGATTTAGTTCAGTGTTAAGGGCTATGTCGTTAGAACAGATTAGTTTAGCCCTGTTGTATAGTGTTTTTACCACTCCATATTGTTGTGAGGGGGGGGAGATTGTTGATGGATGTATCTGCCTGTATGAGTGGGTTTTCTGTAAACTGAGAAAACCAAAGTTCCATAAGGCTGGCGGGTGACTAGTGTGTCTAGGAAAGGGAGGCAGTTGTTTTCCTCTTTTTCCAGGGTGAACTTGATTCTGGCGTGTTGGTTGTTTAAGTCTGTAAGGAAGGAGAGGAGTGTTTCAGAGCCATGTGGCCAAATAGCGAACACATCATCAACGTAGCGAAGCCGTATGGTTGGTTTTTGTGGGGCAGAGGCTAAGGCTTTTTCCTCAAAGGTCTCCATAAAGAAATTGGCCAAGGGTGGTGAGAGTGGTGAGCCCATGGCTGTCCCCTCTATTTGTTTGTAGAATTTTCCCTGCCAAACGAAATAGCCTGAGTTCATTGTGAACTGAAATAGGGCTGAGATATCGGGGGAAAATTTAGCTTGGATTAGCTCTAAAGTTTCCTTGAGTGGGACATTTGTGAATAAGGAGGAGATGTCGAAGCTGACCATTATGTCAGTATGTTGGAGTGTAAGGTTTTCTATGCTGGCTTTGAAGTCGGCTGAGTTTTTTATGTGTGATGGTGTGTTGCCAGTATAGTGTGTGAGCTCTTTGGCCAAATGTTTAGCTAATTTGTATGTGGGGGAATCAATGCCATCCACTATGGGACGTAATGGCACATTTTCTTTATGTATTTTTGGGAGTCCGTAAATATGGGGGGGTATAGAGTTAAATGGTTTTTATCTGTTGGTAACTACTACAGGCCAAGAAGTGACTTTCTTAAGGAGCCTGTGAAGTTTTCTAATTTGTGAGTTGGTGGGATTGTAATTGATAGGGAGGTAAGTAGCCCGATCTAATAGAAGAGCATTCAGCTTACCTTTGTAGTCCTTTTGGTTAAGTACTACAGTTGCATTTCCTTTATCCGCTTTGGTGATAACTAATTCTTTATTATTTCTCAATTCCTGTAGGGCTTTAAATTCCTTGTTGGATATATTGGTTTTGGGTGGTTTTGCTATGGAAAGGACACAAGCTACATCCAGTCTTACACTGTTGGCGATTTGATGTGGAAGGTGGCGGATTCCTCTTTCAATCTGGATCATAATATCCTCACTTGGTATTTTTCTGGGAGCAATGGAGAAGTTGTGGCCACGTGAAAGCACGTTGAGAGCTTCAGGCTTCAGGGTGACTGAAGAAAGGTTGATTACGGTGTTGGTAGCAAGTTTTGGATTGACGGTAGAATTCTTTTTTAATTTATCGAATTTCTTCATCTGTCGGCCTCGTATCTTTTCAAACTCTTTGTCTGCAGCGGTACACGAGATGTCATGTAAAATTGACCACAGTTCTTGATTCAAAGTGCACGAAAGTTCATCTTCGAGGGTACGAATAGCTTCGTTAATTTCGGCTAAGCCTAACCGCGTGGCGGTGATTTGTTCGCGAAGTAACGCGTAGCTAGCGCGGTTGTATACGGAGCGCTTTTTGCGACACAAAACGGTGCTTCAATTTTACACAGTTCGCGATTACCTTGTTATCCCGGCAGCGTTTCAGGAAAGTCAGACGATTTAATTGTCTAGACAGCTTCAACTTCATTTTACCATATTGGCGAGCTTTCCGTGCGATCGTATCTCCATGGATGATGTTGATTCTCGTAGATAGGCTTATACGTTGGTTATGCATTTCTAAATAACTTAGGGAATTGAAACAACGTAGATCCGAATATAAATTAAATTATATTTTAATAGATATTTCCGATATTTCGGCAATGTCACATTGCCATTTTCTAAAGGAACATAGCCCTTAACACTGAACTAAATCACATCCTCAACACTTTCTCAGCCAATGGCTACCCCCCCAAAAAAATCCAAAAAATATTAAAACCTACAAACCACAGACCCCCTCCTCCCCCCCTCCACAAAAAAGATTACTCTAAATCCATCACCATTCCCTACATCCGAGGCACCTCAGGAAAAATTACCAAAATTCTAAAAAAACATGACCTCACCTCCTGTTACAGGCCTTACAGAAAATTGGCATCCCTTATCCGCTCTACCAAAGACCAACCACTTCCCCTAGACCTACCTGGTGTATACCAGGTCCCTTGCAGTTGTAAACTGTCGTACTTTGGCCAAACAGGCAGGACAGCGAATATCAGAATTTCTGAACACAAGGACTACATCCGGTTTTACAAGTATAACCATTCTGGTCTTGCAGACCATGCGCTGGATACTCGCCACAGAATACGGTGGAAGAAAGCAACAATAATACACCGGAGCAAATATAAATTCGAAAGATTATTTATGGAATCAGCCTCTGCCCTAAGAAACTCTCCAAACCTCAACAAATTTGGTTGTATGCGACTGCCCCAAATTTGGGAGGCATACATATGAGAACAGGTTGAAGATTTGTGGGTTGCAGAAACTAGTTGATAGGCAAAAAAGGGGAGATATGATTGAGACATTCAAATTGCTAAAAGGATTCTATAGGATTAATTCAGATGATATTTTTGAGATCAGGACTGGTGGTGGGAGAACTAGGGGACACCCATGGAAGCTGGGCAAGAGCATGGTTAGCAGGGGTGTTAGAGCTGGGTTCTTTACTTTTAGAGTGGTAAATGAGTGGAATAAGCTGCCAGAGTCTGTTGTGGGTGCTATGACAGTGAGCGAGTTCAAGGCAAGGTATGATAGATACTGTGAGAATGTTGAACAGCTGTGTGAACATGATGTTTAGGGCCTCCCTCGATGAGTCTAAGGACTCCTGGAGTAGCCCGTGGTAATAATAATAATAATAATAATAATACATCAGCAGACCTTCAGCCCAACGGCCAAGAACGCCTACTTAGCCCGCCAGAGGGCACCATCAGGACTTCTAGGAGAACGATAGCTTCAAATCTTCATTCTCAGTTACTGTATTGTTATTGCCTGTGTGCACCTGCCTTTTTGTAAGTTCCTTTAGAAAATGGCAATGTGACATTTCCGAAATATCGGAAATATCTATTAAAATATAATTTAATTTATATTCGGATCTACGTTGTTTCAATTCCCTAAGTTATTTAGAAACTCCAACATTACTGATTAAGCTAGACTGGATGTGGAAGTTTTTGTTATAAACAGTAATCTAATGCAAATCGTACATTTACTTACCCAAATTCCCGATAATCCTCTCCACTTTCCCAATATCCTTGATCTTTCTTTTTGTTATTATTATGTGACACTTCTACTGATTCCAAGGACTCTTTGTAGGAGGGCACCCTACCCTACTCTATGCCACTACACACATTTCACTGTCTCCCTGCTACTTGATTTTCCAACTAGACACAATGACACCACTACTATCAATGCTATCTATCACTACCACCAACAGCAACATTATTTTTTGTCTGTAAATTACCTGTATTCTCATGACTGATTTGACTGTATGCAGGATGAAAAACCCCAAGTTTCTTGGAGAAAACGCCCTGCTATCTCCATATGAGAGTGGCTAATTCACTTTCAATTGAAAAAAGTCCCCTATAAAGATTCCTCTCATCACAACGAGAATTGAACACAGGTCCTTTCCATTCGAATGGTGCAGTGCTCCATTATTCTTCCAATTGTGCTACAAGGCTCTTTATCTTTTTATTTTAACTAGTACTCCTTCCAGATAAACTGAAGAGGTTACTTCTCTCTTCTGACAGCTATATCAAGTAGAAAATTTTCTGATCTCGTTAATTCAGTTTGTTAATGAGATTATAATTAGTTTCTTGGTAGGTGGTTCTGTCACTTAAAAGAAAGGATATTTGGTATGTGATCAGAATCCCTGCAGGTTAATTATTACCAAGTGTGAGAGAATGGGTAGGAGCAATGTATTGATGGAAATTTTCTGTGAGTAACCAGTGAAGCTGGAGACTTGGGGATGATAGTGGACAAAAAGTTAATGAACTACATGTAAAGTGTATAATAAATTTAGTTTAATCCTTTATCCAAGTGTGAGCAAACAAAGTTTGCGCCTGAAAATATCTTTAGGACTGAGGTAAGGTAGTACAACACCAGGCAACTCATAGCAAAGGTGGACCAAGTTAACATCACTCCTATCTCAGTATCTACTATAATGCAAAACACATCTCCTTGCGGATATGTATAATGTTATGCATTAAGGGAAGGGCCACTACCCAGACTACTGGGTACTAGCCACTACTGAGATAGGAGTGATGTTAGCTTGGTCCACCTTTGCTACGAATTGCCTGGTGTTGTACTACCATACTTCAGTCCTGAAGATATTTTCAGGTGCAAACTTTGTTTGCTCACATTTGGATAAAGGATTAAACTAAATTTATTATAGTCTAACCAAGTGCAAAATAAACTTTCTACATGTAAAGTGGTTAAGTCTTCACATGAATATGAATAATTGCACTATTATTATTATTATTTGACACTTCCAGGGAGTCCAAAGGCTCATTGAGGGAAGGCACCTGCTCTACAACTCTGTCTCCACCACTCAATCCACCAGCTGACTCCACAAACACCATCTACCACCAACCACCACCACTAGTATTTCCACAGACAATCACAAACATCCATGCCCATGGTGGGATTCGAACCCCGCAGCCTTTTGGCTAGAGAGCAGATATGCTAACCACTCGGCCAACCAGTCTTGAAGAGAACACTAACTTGTAGAAAAAATGAAGTTATTCTCCCACTTTATAAGGTTGTAAGACCCCATCTGGACTGCTGTGCACAGATATGATTACCTTGGATCTTTGGAGATGCAATAATTACAACAGGTAACCAAGATGATTCTTGGCATATGGAAATGTGCATATGAGAATGCGTGAATGTGATCTTCGAATTTTCAAAATAAATAGAAACGTTTGAGAAATAGGCAGATATAATGGAGACATGAAATCTGAGAAAGGGATTTTACATTTAGATCTGAGTGAGATTTTGCAGCTTATGAGAATTGGTAAGAAAACTCAGGGTCCCCCCACGAAGCTGACTGACAAAGTGGTTGTGATTAGGAGTTTTGAGTGCAACCTTCGTGAATTATGTGTTCAACAAATGATGTGATAAGTATCTAAGCATTGTGTAACTTAGAAAAGGCTCTCCGTTAGTGAGTCTTTGGACTCCCTGAAAGAATATGCAAATAATAATAATATTATTAAACCATGGTAAACCAAAATGTATGTGAAGCTTGTAACGTGGTTAAGAGATTGACTGGTAAACACTACAGAGTGGTATATTACTGTTATTATTATTATCATCCGTCCATAGAGTCATGACTTATTGTGGAACATCTTACTATTCACACACAGATTCACGTCGTCATCAAACTGTGAATTAAACCCATTTACTGATTAGTGGAATGTATGATGCAGTCAAAGCCACAGAATGGCAAGAAGACTGATCACTCTCTGTATGGGTTAATGTTCACAATGTCTATCTCTTCTAACTGCACATTCCTCTCCCCCTCTTTCCTTTCATCTAACAATAAACCAATAATGAAACAGACCAATAATGATGGCAACACTGCAATCAAAATAAATAACTCCCTCAATAACCAATACATCCAAACAAATCAAATGATGCACAATTTTCCAAACATACCAGAATTGCTAAAAAAAATAAATAAATAAAATAATAAAATAAAATAAAATAAATCATCTCTACATATCCTTTAAAACTTCCATGGCATAAATTCACATGAACAACATTCATCACAACTGACAGAAATCCAAACCAGATCTCCTTTTCTTAACAGAAATCCAGATTGAAGCTACACCACAGGGAGGGCACCTGCTCTATAACTCTGTCTCCACCACTCAATCTGCCAGCTGACTCCACCAATGCCATCTACCGCTGACCACCACCACTAGTATTTCCACAGACTATCACAAATATCCATGCCCATGGTGGGATTCGAACCTGCAGCCTTTTGGCTGGAGAGCAGATACACTAACCACTTGGCCAGCCAGGCTGAGTGGTTACCTTCAGTGCTAAAATTATACTCTTTGTGATTAACTTAGGAACATTCACCTGTTGTATTTACTGGTCTCCAAACTCTGAAAACTGATTGGATCTCTTCACCTAGGTGACCTGAATCTCCATAACTCCAGTTAGCTCCCCTTCTCCAACACTAATGATCAGCATCACATTCAGCTTGATTACTAATAATCAAGCTGAATGTGATGCTGAAATTTTTGCTATAAGCAATGGTTTAATGCATATTGTAGAACTACCTATTCCAATTCCTGATAATCTCTCCACTTTCCCAAATACTCTTGATCTTTTTTTTTAAACTAGTTCTCCTTCCAAATACAGTGTAGAAGTTACCCTCCTCTTGGCAACTCAGACCACAATCTTGTGCAAGTTTGCAGTCTCACAATGCCACTCTGCTTACCACACCCAATCTTGAGTTCTTTGGCACTATAAAGGTACCAAATGGAAGGACCTCTGGAACTATTATTCTTCTTTTCCATGGAATGAATGACTTTTGCTTCTGCTTCTGACACAGACATGCACTGCATGAATAACAGAACTCATCCACACTGGCACGAATGATTCAACAGATGATTCAACAGATGATGTTGAACCAGAGATTGCAGTTAAAGAAAAAACTCAGCTTACTGAAGGTGGGTGGCATTAAGAACCCCAATTTGATACTTGGCCTATATACCAAAGCACACAATAAATCTAAAACATCAATCAGCAAATCCAACTTTATAAAAACCAAGAGCAGAAAACTCACCTTTTGTCTAAATGGAAGCCATGTCTTTTGGTGCATCACACAAGCTGGAGGCATAGGTTGGCAAATTCTGCCAACCTCCACCTCTCTCTCTCTCTCTTATTCAGATGGCACTACTGTTACAGCACTCAAAGCTAAAGCTGATCTCCTGGCATCACTCTTTTCCTCTAACTCCTGCATAGATGATGAAGGCAAATTACTTCCTTCTATGCCTGCAACCAAGCCAAGCACTGTATGCCTCCTGTGGTCTTTCAGCAAAAAGACATAACAAGAATGTTAGACAACCTGAACACTACAAAGTTGTCTGGTTGTGATGGCATCTTTCCTCTTATACTAAAATGTTGTGCTCCAGAGCTAACACCTGTCCTCTGTCATCTCTTCTATCTTCTTTACTCAGCTGGCACCTATCTTATCATGGAATAAAGCATATATCCAATCCATTCCAACAAAGGGAGATAAATGCCAACTATCCAAATACCAACCAATTGCCATCAACTCAATCCTCCCCAAAATAATGGGAAAAGTTATCAATAGTTAACTTCTCCACTACGTACAAGCTCACCAGCTAATCAGAGACCATCAGCATGGATTCTGCTGATCTAGATTCACAATTGATTTCTTAGCTTACATCACCCATCACTGGATATGTGATGGGTGATGTAACGATAAACATGCACTATTTAATAGTGTTTGGCATCAAGGCCTGTTTTACAAACTGCTTTCCTTTGTTTTACATGCCACCTCTGTAACTGTATAGCCAGTTTTCTCTCTAGTCTTGCTTATCATGGTAGACTGCACCCTCTCTTCTATCTTTACAACTAATGCAGGAGTGCTTCAGGGCTCCATTCGATCCCCTGCCCTCTTTCTCTCATGCATAAATGACCTACTCTCATTCACTTCAAATCCTATCCATAGCTTTGCCAACAATAGCACTGTCCATTCATCCTACTCCTTTGACAAACCATGTAGTGCCCAGACACCTTTACATCAAGATCATCTGCAACCAGTGCCATAAAGACCAATCTCTATGCTTTCTTTCAGTGAGGCAAGGATAACCTAGTCACCTTCAATGCTGCCAAAAGTAATCCTGCCTTTTCTCTCACAAAAGGAATCTCAGCCCACCTTCCCTGATCCTCGGTAATATGCATATCATTAGACAGGATAGATTATCCCTCTCTCTCCTTGGCCTGACATTTACCTTCAGCTTCTAAAAAGCTAGTCATTCTTTTCTGCTCAAGCAGCTATTTTACACCCTCCTATCTACTATTTTATATAAATCCCAAATCCATCCATCCTTAGAATACTGTTCACACATTTGGAGTGGTGCACCCAAAACCTCCCTAAAAACTCTTAATGCTGTCTAGACAAGAGGGACTCAGCTCATAGATGCAGGCTTCATTCATCTTCCATCTCACAGATGCAATGTTTCAGATCTGTGTCCCTTCCACAGTATACTTCCATGGTCAATGGTCCAGTGAATTAGTAAGTATCATTCCTTCATTTGCTGTTGGACCTGTTCAAATAACAGCAGCAGTTGTCCGGCATCCAACTGCAAACACATCGACCCTGCTTATACTCTTCCTTATTTATTCCAACTGCCACTGCCCTATGGAACAACCTTCTTCATAATGTGTTTCCCAATAACTACAATGAACAGCTCTTTAAGAAAAATGTCAATAGACTTCTACTTTATCAGTTTTTAACTGTACTTCACACACAACAGTGATGCGCTGTTGGTTCTTGTGCCTCTTTTTGGATAAATAAAAATAAGAACTTTTTTACACCTCATCATACACTGGTGTTCAAAAGCTAAGGATAAATTACATTTTTACCTGTACATGAAAAACATTTCATGACTACAGCCAAATTACATATAGATGTGCAAGCATACTAATAAATTATGTTACACAAGAAATGTGTTATAAATTTTGTGCAAATTAAATTGCAATATGTTTTTGGCCAAAGTTACAAATTTCCTAAGCACGTAGTTAAGGAATTAATGTACAGTGCTTACAGAAACCTATGTGCATTGCCATTTCAGGATGGAATGTGTCCCTCCCGAAGCTGTGATGCAGTTCTCCCGATGTCATACCATTCTTAGCACCAAGTGATTTGGGAGTTCTTGAGGCAAACTGACCCACTTCTCCTTTAGAGCAAGGATAAGGCCTTGTTTCTTTTCTGGAGAGAAATTTTGAGCAGCAGTGTGTCTCTGTATTGTGTCTCAAATGTGTTCCATGAGGTTGAGATCTCGGGAGTGTGCTGGCCACTCAATTCGATTAGTATCCTCATCTCCAAAAGTATCTCTCTACTGCTCATGTATGATGTGGAGTAGCATTATCATCCATGAAAATGAATTCTTCACCTACAACACCATGGAACAATCAAACATAACATTGAAAAACTTTGTTGTAATATCGTTCACCAGTCATAATTTCTTTTTCCAGCAGTTGTAGCTCAGTGTGTCCATTAAGCATAATGCCTCTCTACATCATGATCTCAGTACTACCATATCTATCCCTTTCAAGAACATTCTCACAATGGTAAGCAGTACTGCTTTCATGCCTGATCAGGTGTCAACTAGCATTGGAGGAAAGACTAAAACGACTCTCATCTGTAGAGAGTGCATTAGCCCATTGATGTCGTGACCAATTTGAATGGATACAACCCCACTGAAAACATGCTCTACAATGAGCTGTGGATAAAGGTATGCAGACTACAACCTACTTGTTGCAAATGTCTTGCCACAGTTTGTCAAGATATCTGCCTACCTGTGCTTGAATGGAGCCATCTTGCAAGCTGATCTGTTGTGGTGTGCTGATTACATTTTGCTGTTATAACCAATAATCTGTCTTCATGCTCCATGAGAATGTGTTCATGCTCCAATGGAATGTGTTTCAGACATTTGCTAAGAGGTCGCCCTCGCAGAGCAAGGGTGACCTCTTAGCAAACGTCTGAAACACATTCCATGTCCAAAATGCTGCCCATAGTCTGAATACAACACTCTATGAGATTCCAAACTTTCTGGCAATATCAGTAATTCTGTGATCTTCTTCAGACTAGACAGACTGTCATGCTCAAATTTGGTTGCCTAGTTTTCATCATGATAAGAAAACACGGGAGAGGGTATGCAGATAAATGAGCAATGTGATATCAGGACTCTGGAGTGTTGATTATGCAGTTAAATATGTGCATTGACATATTTAGGATGTCAATGTAAATTGACATCCTAAATGGAATGTAAATTATGGAGTTTAGTGGATAGGAGGAAAAGAGATAATATGATAGAAACTTTCAGTTTGGTTAAGAGATCTTATCAGATTAAACTAGAGATAAAAAGAGTGGATGGTAAGATGAGAAGAATAATCAGCCATCTCTGAAAGTTGTATGAAGATGTTATGAAGAAGGGTGTGAGTAGTAGATTTTTTACATGGAGAGTTGAGTTGTTGGTGACTGGAACACATTGCTGGAGTGTCCACGAGTCTACTGACTTTGTGCAAGTTATTGTAATAATAATAATTATTATTAATACTATTTGCAAGAAATAAATAAAGACTATATACCCTGCCTTTTGCCTAAAATTAATAATAGAGAAAAGAAGAGAATACAATTTAGAAACACATATTGTATTTAGAAAGGGGGATTTACCATCCCCCTTTCTGTTTACCATCCCCCTTTCTGTTACCATCCCTTTGTGTTTTAAAAGCCGGGTACGAAACTCGGATCGAAATCCATAGAGTTTCAAGCCGAAAAACTATCAGCAGGCCCAAGTGTAAATGATCACTTGGGTAGTACCACAATTTCACCAGTAAAATAGCTTTTTGGCTTATTAAACATATTGTATTTATTGACTTTGAAAAAGCATTTGACAAAGTTAAAAGAAACATATTATTTAACATATTAAAAGAAAGACAAATACCAAATAACATCCTAAAAGCTATCACAAGTATATATGAAAATAATCAAATACAAATAAGATTAAATCACGAGCTATCATATACGAGAGAGATAAACCAAGGGGTCTGACAGGGATGTCCCCTCTCAGCAACTCTTTTTAATATTTACTTAAATGAAATAATAATAAAATGGAATAAAAATTTACATCAAGGAATTAAACTTTCTCCTACACAGTGAACTTAAACACTCTCCTTTTTGCTGACGACCAAATAATAATTACAAATTCTGAAGATAACTTACAGAAAGCTATTTTAGATCTAAATGAGATAGCCAAAGATTATGGTATGATAATATCAACAGAAAAATCAAAAACTATGGCCTTTAAAGGACAAGATCCAGCAAGAACTAAAATAGTAATAGATAACAGATCTTAGAACAGGTGAATTCATTTAACTACCTAGGATGTATGAGCACATATGAAAATGCAAAAGATATAAACGTAAAAATTGCAAAATATTTAAAAGTAACAGGTGTAATTAACTCTATATTTAAACCAAACCTAGTTCAAAAATAAACCAGACTAAAAGTATACAATACATTAGCCCTACCAGTCTTAATGTATGGAAGTGAAATCTGGACAATAAAACAAAAAGGCAAACAAAGATTAATAACAGCAGAAATGAAGTTTATGAGAAAAACTGCAAAGTATACCCTATTTGATCACAAAAGAAATGAAGAAATTATGAAAGAATTAAACTAAAAACCAGTAATAGAAAAAATTAAAAAATATAAACATAAATGGATGGAACATGTTCAAAGAATGAAAACAGAAATATTACCAAAACAAGCCTTAAAGTACAAGCCATTAGTAAAAAAAAAACCAGGACGTCCTCTTAAACGATTCAACAATGACTTCTAAGGCCGGAACAGGCCATGCTAGGCCTAAATCTTTGATACGCATCATCATCATCATCATCATGCGTACTTTAGAACTATAGCATTTATAGTTCTTTTCATTTTAGAAAAAATTAAACTTCCTCTAAAAAAAAAAATAATGCCTCTTATACCAACATATCTGATCTCGATATGTTTAGCTCTAACCTGTATAAAAATGGTTAAAAAGTTAACATTTTTATAACTTCTTAAAAAAACATAAAAGTTAATACTTTGTAGCACTCAGCCGAGTTCTCAATTGGAATCAGAAAGAACCTTTTTTGCAACTGGTTCACTTCACTTATCACCAAATAAAGAAGTTGGTGGAATGATTTTCAGTGCACTGGACAAACACATAATCTGTGAAGCTCTGTGTCCAGTTGTTTTGACAAAGTTAAAAGAAACATATTATTTAACATATTAAAAGAAAGACAAATACCGAAGTTCTTGGTACTGAAGTTCTTGTTTCAAAACCTTGCTTAAACTCTAAGTCTAATCTGAAAAAAAAACAGAATAATGTACTGGTCTTGTCTTTAATTGCAACACTTTTTCTAATTTGTCTATCAATATCTTGGGTTCTGTAGTTTCTTGGCATATCTTCTGACAGTGAAGAACTAGTAGCGATCATCTTCCTTGAAAAGCTTTGTAAATATAATTTTTGCAGATTCTTTGTTATATATAATTATAATAGCTATTAACTAAGAACAAAGTTATAGAATGGCAGTAGAGTGATGAGAGTAAGTAGTAGTATGAAAGTGGAGATGCCTACAATTATTAGATAGTAGATACAGTAAGTCACAGATATACTGAGTCAGTATTAGTGGTATTACTAATTCACTATGATTCTTAGTATATGAGTCATTGTATTATCTAGCAATCACAGACAACTACTTCACATGATACAGTATCTTATTATTTTCATTATTGAAAATAAATGAATTGCAACACTTTAATATGTCTGGGAAATCCTGGGAATATTTTCCAATTCCTGGGATTTTAAAATTCAATAAATACATACAGGATCCCTGGGATTCCTGGGTCAAGCAACCCTGGTTACTGCCCACACCGAGGAACTTTGGTATCTTAAGTTGAATTAATGTAGAAGTCATATATTTTTCATATACTTTTCATTTTTATAAAAAAAATTATAAAAAAAAATATAAAATTGATAAAAAGGGGATAAAAAAATCCTTAGCCCACCCACAATACAAATGTACTATAGGTTTACTAATAACCTTTCATGAGTGGGAACCACATAAAAAAAAAAAATAGCTTACAGAAAGTTCAGTACATGGATGGAAAAAAAGAGGATACGATAGTAATAACCTATAAATTACTGAAGGGATTTTATAGGATAGATCAGGAGCAGTTTTTCAGTACATGGTATGATGGGAAAGAATAAGGAGACATCCCTTGAAATTGAGCACTCTGAAAATTAAGTAAGGCTGTGGTTTGCAAAGGACTGATGAGCAGATTTTTTTCACTTGGTGAATAGCAAATGAGTGATAATTATTAATATTATTATTATCATTATTAACATTTGGCCTCCATGGAGTCAGAGACTCATCGTGGGAGGTCACACTATTGCACATAGTGCTCATCCAACACACACTATTACACACGATGCTCATCCAACACACACTATTACACACAATGCTCATCCAACACACACTATTGCACACAGTGCTCATCCAACTGTTTCTTATATTGATTCAAGATTCATTTGTGTTGTGGGTGTAGACACACCCACAACACAAATGTACTGTAGGTTTACTAATAACCTTTCACTGACTAGCTTGTATGTCTCAATCATATCCCTCCCCCTCTTCCTCCTATTCATGAGGCTCTGCAGCTTACATTCTCTCAATCTGTCCTCATACTGCACATTCCAACTGTCCTCATACTGCACATTCCAAAGACCACTGACTACCTTTGTGAATCTTCTCTGGATCCTTTCCAACATATCCTTGTCACTTTGTCACTATGAAAACCTGGCGACTAAATCTGAGCACAATAATCCATATGAGGCCTGATCAAGACCTTATACAGTGGAATCATTTCCTCTCTATTTCTGCATGTCAGGGTCCTCTGCATTGTTGCCATTATTCAGTGTGATGTCTTCACAATGTGGCCCCTGAATTTCAGGTCCTTGTCCACCATCACTTCTGGATCTCTCATCTCCTCTACTTCCATTAAAGTTTCCCCACCAAGTGTATGTATACTTTGCGTCTCATCGTTGCTTACCAAATCTCAAAACCTTTCACTTTGCAATATTGAACTGATAGTTCCACTCATCTGCCCAATCATGAAATCTATTCAAGTCCTCTTGTAAGGCAATAACTTCCGCTTCACTCTGCATTGCTCTCCCCCAATTTTGCATAATTTGCAGACAGCTGGATATCACTAGTTTAACCCAACCCAATATCATTAACATACAAATTTAACAACAGTGGCCCCAAAACCGGCTCCTGCGGCACACCGCTAGTTACCTTATCTTCTTTTTCAGGATACTGCACCCCCCATATACAACTTTCTGATACCTATCTGACAGCCAATCACTGATCCAACTCAGAAGTCTGTTATCCAATCCCATCTTTTTCAATTTATTTAAGAGCTTATCGTGTGGCAGTCTATCAAAAGCCTTTGCAAAATCTAAGTACACAACTATATATGCATCTGTATAATTCTCGAAATGCAGTCATGCACTGCTTGTGATAGATACTGCCTTATCATTTCCTATGCATTGTCAACATATTTTCTGCTCAATTCATCAGCCCAATGTATTGATTACTAGTAGACTGCAGAGCTGTATAATTAGTTGCAAAAGTGAGTGATAAGTTACTGTCAGCAAATGAGTTTAAAAAAAGTATAATGGGCATATAAAAATGTTGTCATGAAAAGGGATTTGAAAAAGTTGTTGTAGGAGGTGAAGGATAATAATGTCATTGGGAAAGTGGTTAGTTTGTTGCCCAGATGTGAGAGTCGTGAACTGAGAAGAGCGGTAATACTAAATGACAAGATGGCTGAATTGGGTAAGGTAGAGAGTGTTCAATTTGTGAATATATAGAATGAATTCAAATGCATCCCATCAAAACTGATGGAATGCATTTGAATTGGTTTGGTGATACAGTGGAACTATAAAGTGGGTAATTATGAGAAGCTCCACAGTCTACTAGTAATCAATACATTGGGTTGATCAATTCAACAGACAAAGATGTTGACAATGCATGGGAAATGATAAGGCAGTATCTATCACAAGCAGTTCATAACTGAATACCAAGAATTAAGCAAATAAATAGAATAGGAGTGAAATGGATGAACAGTGAAATCAAGCAAGCATAGTTACAAAAGAAGTTGTTATGGAGGAAGTACAAGACAAATTGCAGTGAACAGATGCATGAAGAATATAAACTGCAGCCCAGAAAAGTGAAATGCATGGTTAAAAAAAGAAAAAGTAGAATATGAGAGGAGATTGGCCACTCAGGTCAAATCTAATCCAAGGGAATTTTCTGCTATGTGGCAAACAAGAGGAAAAATAATTATGGCAGGTTGACATTGTTGGATAGTGATGGCACAGAGTAACCATAAAAATGATATAGTGGAATTATTTAATGAACACTTCATCATTCACACCACTTATCAGTGGTGTGAATGATGCTATTCAATATATAGAAGGGAGCCAAGGATTAGGAGAATTAAAGGCAAAAGAATCAGAGATGTATCAAAGTGTTGCTTGAATTAAATATTAATAAGGCTATAGGAATGGCTTTGAGCTGATTATTTAATGAAAGGCTTACAGAAACTAGCGTCAACACTCAAGTAGTTGGTAGGTCATTTCCCCTCCTATGTTAAAAATACACAGCACTTTTTAAACAAAATCAAAGACCGGTAAACAGTGAAGGAAAACACACTGGAAAAAGATGATTTATCAGTCAATTTTGACATCTCTGCTCTCTTCACAAATGTCCCAATCAATGACATCCTTCTATTACAGGACAAATTCCCTCTCGATATCAAAGCGCTCTTTGCGCATATACTACGCTCTGGCTATTTTGTGTGGCAAAACACTTTGTACCTACAAAAAGAAGGCACAGCCATGAGCTCACCATTATCCCCCCCCTATTGTTAACTTTTACATGGAACATTTTGAGCAACGTGCTCTAGATTCCTCTCCTTTAAAACCCAAAGTCTGGCTTAGATATGTTGATGAGGTTTTCACTGTCTGGCTCCATGGCCTCCAGACAGTAGACATCTTCCTCAGCCACCTAATGAAACAACACACAAATGCATACAATTCACAATTGAGATTGAAAAGCAGAACACACTTCCTTTTCTAGATACACTTGTCACACATCTTCCTTCTGGCAGTCTTTCCTTCACTGTTTACGGAAACCGACACATACTAGACAATATATATACAAAAACTAGGAGGTCATTAATACACTTAAAAACAGGGCTTTGAATATTTGCTCCAATGAACAGTCACTTAAAGATGAATTTAAAGCAGAACACACTTTCATTTCTAGATACACTGGTCACGTCTTCCTTCTGGCAATCTTTCCTTCACTGTTTATCGGAAACCGACACATACTGGCCAATATATATACACAAAAACTAGGGGTCATTAATACACTTAAAAACAGGGCTTTGAAGATTTGCTCCAATGAACAGGCACTTAAAGATGAATTAAAAGTTTTCAACAATACCTTCCTAAAAAAATGGTTACAGCCAATACTATCAACAAAATTCTGTACAAGACCTCACTTAAAAACAAAAATAAACAAGACTACAGTAAAACTATAACTATTCCATACATTAAAAGAATATCAGACAAAATAAACAGAATACTACAAAAATACAACCTTAACACCACCTTTAAACCTCCTGCAAAATTAAAGAATTTACTCAACTCATCCAAAGATCCACTCCCTCCACTGGCCCACCCTGGAGTATTCCATATTCATTGCACATGTAATTTGCCCTATATAGGGGAAACAGGATGCACAATTCCTATCAGAAAAAAGGAACATAAACGACACATTAAATATAATAACAATGGTCAAGCTGGTCTTTCTTATCATACCCTGAACCATAGAATTGACTGGAAAAGCCTGTTGCTTACAGCACATCAAAACATGGCATGAACGTAAATTTAAGGAGGCCGTGAGATTCTTATCAATCACCCTAATCTTAACAATAATGATGATCTAAAAATCCCAAATATATGAAAGGCACATATTCTACCCACCTTAACCTTTCTCCCTAAGAGTTAATTATAAATAGGACCATAGGTAATTTAGGATCTTAAATCTAATATAACAATTGTCATGGTAAATTAGGACATCATTTTACTTTAATAAAACTATCTATATAAAAGAATGTTTCTCTGATGTTGTAGAATATAGCTTTGATGTAGTTAATTTATTTGATTTTATTTCATTTATTTATTGTAATTTTATTTTATTTTCATTGGAGGTCAGGCCAGTAGAATAATCGTTGATCAAATCATTGTCTCTTCAGCATACTATATGAAAAGTAATTTATCTTGTCTCTGTATATATATGTGTATACTCCAGATGATGACCTTAATATGAAGGTCGAAACGTCGGGAAATTAAAGTAGTTATTTATAACACGGTTGTAGAGTCCATAATTTGTGTAAAATAAAGTGATCACTGTGTAACACTAAAAGAAAGGAAAATCTTACAGTGATGAAGGTTCCTAAGAAGTGGAAAAGAAGACAAAATAATACTGCTCCAGAAGCATGGTTTCATAACAGATTTTTCTAATTATAGCCCAGTCTGTAAATCTGCAGTTTTGATCAATGTGTCGGTAAAAGAATACAGGATTGGATTGATGGACATAAAATATCCTATGATAGTCAGCATGAGTTTGCGAAGGGCAGTTCTTGTTTTAGAAATCTGCTTATGTTTTATGATAAGGTGAAATGTGTTAGATAAGGGAGAATCATATACAGTAATATGCTTGAATTTTGCAAAAGCATTTGATGAGATTATAGTACATGTGATAAGTTGTTGTACAAGTTGCAGAGGATAGGAATGGATAGTATATTGGTTAGATGGATCAGAGATTGGCTCTCTGAGCAATACCAGCAAGTTGTATATGATGGAGCAGTGTCTTAGAAAAGGAAAATGACCAGTGGTGTGCCTCAGGGTTCTGTTCTTAGGTCCTACTATTTAACTTATTTGTTAATGATATTTCATGTGGATTGACTGGGAATCTTCAATGTTTGCCGATGATGCAAAGTTAGGTAGAATTATCAGGAGCAGTGCTGATGTTAATTCTCTATAGCAGCGTTTTGCAAACTTTTCCTATGATGGAACACTTTACAAATCCTGAAATTTTAATGAAACACCTTGGTTAGAGTCGAGTATCATAGGTCTCGTATTCAATGTAAAGCTAAGTGCACACTATCACCGAAGCAGGCTGTATCGCATCGCAAAAATGTGACACTGCACACTACAGGCATGCCGGGCCGCATTGCATCACATTGACCTTGCTTGTGACAACACATTTCCTAGAATAGATACCTCCGTACTTCACTCACGCTCGGAGGTGTCAACAACCATTGGCGGCTGCATCAAGGCCAGCGCATGCTGGCATTAATAGCACAATCCACATGTAAAATCAGCAGCGCCTGATTTTTAAACATGTTTGAACTTGTCGCAGCATTTAAAACCATTCTTGGCTCATATTAATTTTGATAATTTTTCACGGACCACTTATCCACTTTCCGCAGAACACTGGTGTTCCGCAGAACACAATTTGGGAAACCCTGCTCTACAGGAAGAGTTGAATAGCTGTATTTCAGGAAGTGGATTAGATTCGGGATCTTGGAGTGATAGTAGATAGTGGACTGAAGCTCCGGAGGCAGATCACACCTGTTGCAAAGACTGCACATTGTATTGCTGCTATGAAGTACATCGACATGTAGAGATAAGGAGGTGGTGCCTCTATATAAGGCATTGGTCTGACCACACATGAACTACTGTGCTCATATTTGGATCTCTGGATGAGCTGAGTGAGTTTGAAGGTTGCCTTAATATTGTATTTATGTAGTATTCTATCTATTTTTTCCTGATATATCCCTAATGTATGGTATGGCTATGCCATTCTTTTAATCTTTTTTTGCTTTTAATAGCATTTTTGTGGAGGATCGTTTGAACTGTATTTTTTTATTGTGTTGGATTTCTTGTGTAGCCATTTGCAAATGTTTGGCTAATAATTTCATATTCTTTGTTCAGTGCTTGCTCTTTGGAGCAAATTATGATTACTCTGTGTTTGAGGGTGCTGATGATCCCTAGTTTTTGTGTTGATTCCTTCAACTATCAGTCATAGTAGTGTTTTTGTTTTGTGTATTTTTGGCAGGCCATAAATTCTGGGAGTGTGGGCATAATGTGGTATTAGTTTTTTAATTGTTTCCTCTGGTCACGTGATCACTGACTTGATTAATTCTGTTTTCCTTTTGATGCGATTTGCAGGGTTAACCATTTGGTACATGTTGTAATTGGATACCAATTGGTTCATTTTTTCCAGGTATGCTGTCTGATCAGGGTTAATGGGAGCATTGCCTTTATCTGCTTTGATAATAACCATGTCTTGGTTATTTCTTAAAGATTTAAGGGCTAATTATTCTGCTTTGGTTAAATTGCAACTTTACTGTTTATTGGAATTTAGTATGTAGGATGTTTCCATTCATATTTTATTGGCAAATTGGAAGGGAGGTATTTTAGACCTCTTTCAATGTGGTAAATGAAATTAGTATGTTTACTGACCTTGGTGTGTTAATGTAGTTCAGGCCTTTTTTTCTTAATTATAAGTAAAGTAATTATTCCAACATGTGTGATTTTGTCTCCATAAATTCTTCGCTATGAATGCTGTCCACCATGTAACCTTAAAAGAAAGATATTATCAGATCATTTAAATTCAAAGTATTGTTATGTCGCTTTTATTCTTCATTATTTCTTACTTATATATACAGGCATGTTTACATATCTAAATACTCCAATATCACAGTGGCAATGATATTTTTATTGCTAGAATTACAGTTTCATGGGAATTTCAAGAGTGACAAAAGCACTCCACTAGTTATCTTCTCATTTTATGGAATAAACAAAAATGCACCATAACTGAGAGCACAACTGGTGGAGTGCTTTTGCTGCTTATTGATTGCCAGGAATAGTAATTTAACAAATTACATTCATTGCAATTTATGTAACATTTTATGCTGTTTTAAATTAGTATTAAAAAGTGAAGTTAATAAATAAATATTGTTTTTATTTTTCTTTTATTTATTTATTATTATTTTTTTTGACAGAACATAGAGTGGTTGGAGCAGATGGTGCCAGCATTAGCTCTGTAGGTAGTAGTCCTACACTTGTTGCAGAAGATATAAGCAAAGTAGTAGAAAGGAGATCCAGGAGAGACATGTGGCCAGAAGAAAGAGATCATTCTATATCAGGCAAGACTATTACGGTTTTTATGTGGGAGCCACATAAAAAATTTTTTTTCTGTGACAGATTTATTTGTAAACCTATAGCACATTCACACTGTGGAATGCTATGGATTTTTTTTCTCCATTTTTTATCGATTTTATATATGCTTTTGGCATTTTTACTTATTTTTTAAACCAGTTAATATTCTGAATATTACTTGGGATAATGCATAAGTTTTATATTAATATAAAAACTATAAACTATATGTAAATAAAATATATATAAATTATGAATGTTAAAACAAATTTTTATAATTTTATATATAATATATATGTTATATGATATTACTGAAAAATATATTTTGAATTCTTTTCTATAAGATGTTTATAACTAAAGATGTTTATTAATTCTTTTTAATTAGTTAGTACAAGGGAAAGAGAAGAAATGCTATATAGCCAACATGGAAGAACAGAAATGATGTCATTTGATGTTGCCTCCAGCATAGGTGCCAACAGAGGACGATCTAGGTCAGTTGCACCAGGAGAAGGATCATTAACAAGATCTCCATCACGGAGAGTGTCAGATACTGCATCTCGCTCCCTTTCCCCTCCTGAGTTACGGTATTATTAAATTTTGTAAATGTAGATTTCATAATGTTGTCTGGATTATGTGTTCACTTTTGGGGGTAGTAATGAGGGACACACACACATATATATATAGTCATGAGTGCATAATATATATCTCTATACAATGAAAATAAGAAAAAAAAATGCTGAAGCAGTTTTTGAAGAGATAAATAAACCAAAACATTTCTAAGTATGCACAGGGTGGGAATTTCATAGTTGGAAAACAAAAATCCCATATTTGCATCTCATATTTCAATCTTCTAAAGCAGGGATCGGCAACCTTTTCAGACTCGCTGGCCACATTCAACTTTTATTTTTAATAATCGGACTGCAAGCATTTAATTAAGAGAAAATAGTGAACGAAAAAATACTTAAGTTATCAATTTTTATTATATCAATTTTAAAAAACACAGAAATATTTAAAGTACCAGATATGAAACAAGCATGAAAATGAAACTCAATGAAAAATTATTATCACGTAAAAACAAAGTAATATAGTTTATGCATCACAATTTGTGTGTCTCCTTGCGTAATGTGACTTTTGTGATTGTTTTCCCTTAGCCAAATTATCTATATCCACTTTACAACCTGAGGTGCAAATTTGAATAGAAGCATGCAAAGTTCATCAGTCAGGTTGAGAAAAAAATTTATTTTTTCTAAAACTCATGGCAGAAAATGCACAAATGTATTCACAAATATATGTGCTTCCAAATGCGACTATCATCTTCTTTGTGAAACTGATTAATACTTCACATTTTTTTGATAAGCATCGATAAAATTTTGGGATATTTTCTAATGAAAATGCGTTCTTTATTGTTTCATTTTGCTGTAATTCCAAAACTTCCATCTGTAATTGGTTTCCAACAAAAGGAAACTTTTGTTGGAAATACCAACAAAAGTTTCCTTTTGTTTGTATTTCCAAGTTGCAGTGATATCACAAAGCATAAGTATAAAATTATTTTTAATTTATTATTCATATTATAAAATGTATTATTTAAATAATTCAACATATGGGCCACATGCCATGTAAGTATGATCAACCTTTTATGGGCTGTCAAAAATGCACGTTTGGGCTGCATGCAGGCCGCCGGTTGCCGACCCCTGTTCTAAAGCATCTCTTATTCTAGGTGGATTGATATAGTAAGAAGTGCCTTTGAAGACTAAAACATAAGATCTGATAAATACTGAAGTCTTGAAAGATAACAGATTAATTTGGAGGAAAATTGTCAATAGGAAGTTAATTATCATGTGATCTTTTTATGTGGTACTATCATAATACCCTGTAGCTCCCCTCCCTCCCTCCCCCTCCAGTGTATATATCAGGAATCTGATGACGATGAAGATGATGGAAATAAGAATGATATTTGATGAATAATTTATGTATGACGAAAAATTCCATTCTTGTTTTTATCTCCTTATTTTGGCATAGTGTAAGCAACAAATGTTTGTACGTGAACCATCTTCTTGATTAAGCTTGTGATGGAGTTGTCATCAAATTGCTGTTTGTATCCCATAATGCAATACTCCCATCTCAGAGCATGTATAATGCATCCGTTATGGTGAGTTGCTTTCCAGACTAGTTTGACCTTTACTGAGGTTTCAGTGGAATCTAGACCTACAATGATACTGAGAATTATCTCAATGGCATAAGTCACGTTTCTTATATACAAGTAGCTAAACAACATATCATCTAATTATTGTATTCTCTATTCAAGATAGTTGTTGAAGTTCTTGCTGAATTGGAAAGTATATTATACCATATAAGCAGATGTATTCTCATATTCATCATAGTTTACCTTAGCATCAGTAAACAAAGGTTTGTGAATGAAGATCTTCATTATTAAGTTTAGAAATTGGCCCATAAGTCATGGAACATTCTGTATCGAGGACCTGTCTTTGTAAGGCCAAAAATGGAAGGCATTTATGTGATGTTGTTTTTCATAACTTATAAAAAAAGAAATCTGGTGAGGTCAAAAAACTTATGCACATGCTTCACAAAGATGGGCCTTTTCTAAGACATGTTCCATGACTTATGGGTTATACAGACAGCAATTGACTTCACTTACATTAAGTTGCTTTCTGTATCTCATAAGACTTGATTAATATGCACCCTTCACATGGCATGTGCATTGCCATACATTATGGTGGGCGAGAATAACTTCCCAGACTGAATTTTACATTGTGTTTATTTCCTTTTCTTTTTTTTTAGTCCCTATCCCACTTTAAATATTTTATGCTAGCCTATCTGTAGAGAGAGTATAGATTTAGTTCTAAAGATGTTGTCAATGCTTCCCACTCTAAAAGAAATGTAACATATCATAAGTTTCTCATGACATAACATAATCGTTTTTTTTTTTTTACATTAACCATCAGAACATGATTTTTATCTTACAAATGTGTATATCTCGGATCCTACTGAATATTTTAAATTCATGCATATATGAAACATTCTTATTTATGTTAAGCGAAATAGATATTTATGCTTTAATAATTCAAAGTTATTTTACCTTAGTTACTAGAATAACTAATTCAAAGTTATTTTACCTTAGTTACTAGAATAACTTTCTAAATAACATTTTGTTTTCCTTTTTCTCAGTTCCACACAGTCCTGCAATTTTTTTTTTTTTTTTTTTTTTGTACAGCATATATTCGAGTTGCTTCCATAGCACAGTCAGTTTTGACAATGCCCGTTAGTTGGAAAGACTTGGATTCGAATCTAGACACAAAGAGCGTTTATCAGGGCTTTTCAACTGAAGGTGAGAAAGTAATGGAATATGCTATGCACGCTTTGTTGAATAATCACAATATTCTTAATTTTAGCTGGTCTGGTTGGCTGAGTGGTTAGCGTATCTGCTCTCCAGCCAAAAGGCCGCAGGTTCGAATCTTGCCGTAGGCATGGATGTTTGTGATTTTCTGTGAAAATACTAGTGGTGGTGGTGGTGGGCCATGGATGGCATTGGTGAAGATGATGCGGTTTGCGGTAGTTGGTGGATTAAGTGGTGGAGATGGTGAGTTGTAGAGTAAGTGCCCTCTCTCGATGAGTCTTTGGTCTGGAGGTGTCACATAATAATACTTTTTTTTAAAATTCAATCCTTTTTTATTATTAAAATTATGATTACATATTTACAACATATGATTTATATAGGATCATATATTTATAACACATATAGTTCTTTTTTTTTTTTCTTCTGATAGTTCTTTTTTTTTTTTTTTTTTTTTGTAACAGTGAAATTCATACAAATTTTCCTTTTTTTTTCTGTATAATGTATTAATAATAGTTACTGTAGTTGGTAATTTCTAGTTGCAGTTGGATAATATTGAATTTTTACAGCATTTATACAATAAAAATGAGTTATATATATTTACAATTTTTGATTTAATGTAATTAAGCTCTGTAACTATAGCACTTAAATATAATATATGGATTTTTTTTCCTTTTTTGTTGATCTTGGTTGAGATGTAATTTTTCAGCTTTCATCCTCGAAGCTTTTTTATTAAGCTTATCTGTTTTGTAGCTCGACAGATATCAAAATGATACTTGAGCTCTTGCCAAGTGTTTTTCAGCAACTGAGGCATTATTAGAATCCAAATCTCAAACTTTTCTCTGATATACACAGTCTTTAATAAAGCCTCATATAAAAAAGTCCAATGGAGTCATATCCGGAGATCTTGGTGGCCAGGCAGTTGGGTCTACTCTTACGATCCGATATCCAGGAAAACGGCTCATTTTTTGCCGATTTTTGTGCATGTGTGACTATGCATGCATACCAGTGACCTTGAGTGTGACAAAACAAATCTTGGAGAGATTCTCTATCAACTGAGCTTTAGTTTGAGAAAATATGAGTGGTTCTTGCATTATAAGCCATTATTTTCTGGATACTTCTAGCCTAGACCCCCTGTATTTTCTTCTTCTTCTTCTTCTTTCTTCCATCATCTATGTGGATGATGATGAGGCAGAATGAACTCTTTCCACTTCTGTCTGTCCCGGAAGAGTCCAAACAATTCTGTCCAGTTGGTTTTCAGGTTCTCTTTTATTTTCTCTATCCATCTAATTCTGGGCCATCCTTTGGATCTTTTACCTTCCATCGTTGTATTCAAGGCTTTAGATGGTAGTCTTTCTGCTCCTATTCTGGTCATATGGCCAAGCCATTGCAGTCTTCTTTCTTGGATTTTGTCTATTATTGTTATTTCTTGTTTTAGTCGTTTCCTTACGTCTTCATTTCTTAGTCAATCCAGCAGTATTTTATTTGTTCTATTTGCTCTCCATTAAGATTGCAGTTGATGTGTTCAATATTTCTGCCTATTTTCATACTTTTGGTCTTTTTATTGCTGATTTTCATGCCAAATTTGTTACAGCTGTTATTCAATTTAGTTAGAGAATCCTGGAGACTTGCACTAGATATGTTTAGGAGTACATCATCTGCATAAAGCAAAGAGCTATCTTCAGTTCTAATATCAGACCTAATGTCACTTTCTTTCATAATGTGATCCATATAGATGATGAATAAAAATAGAGATAATGTGCATCCTTGCCTTAGCCCTGATTTTACATCAAACTATCTTCCTGTATTTCCTTCAGTTCTAACTGCTGATTTACTACTTAAATATAGACTATATATTGCTCTGTGTAATTTATCCCATATAATTGTAGTATTTTGTAATATAATTGCAGTATAATTATAGTGTTTTGAAAAGCTTTTTTCTGGACACCTTGTCATATGCCTTTTCCAGATATACGAAACTTAAGCACAAATCCATAATATATTCCTATGATAAGGTGGACATGAAAGGGGGAAATAATGCCAATGGTTATAAGGCAGTGTGGTGTAACTTAGAGGTTGAGAGGAAGATATATTTAGTTAGATGTTGTTATAGACCTGTGGAGCGTGGTGATGAAGAAATGTATAAACAACTTAGATTAGTGAACAAAGGAAGGATAATTATTATGGATGATTTTAATTATGGTGGTATAGATTGGAATGAAGAGATAGCATTTAAAAATAAGGAAAATGAATTTCTCAACTTCTTGAGAGATAACTATCTCAGGCAGCACATAAAGGAAAGCACTCAAGGATCGAGAATTCTAGATCTAATCATTTCATCAAGGGATGTGATTGTAAGAGGGGTTTGACACTTTCTTCCAGTTGGAGAAAGTGATCATGAAGTAATCGCCTGTGTTTTGGCTAGTCATATGGACTTTTGTGAGAAAAGGATATATGTGGAACTATAAGGCTGGTGATAATCACAAACTTAGGAGACAGCTTGGAGCTATAACATGGAATGAGGAGTTGAGTGGTAAGGAAATAAATGCAGTATAGGAACTGACAAATAAATTATTATTATTATTATTCGTGACACCTCCAAGGAGTCCGAAGACTCATCGCGGGAGGACACCTGTTGTACAACTCTCCATCTCCACCACTACACCAAACCTCTACTAATAATCATCTACATCAGACAAACACATAACAGCATCAATGTGTGAATGTATTCCAAATGCCAAAAGGCTAAGTAAGGTTAAAGGAAAAAGAAAGTACTTTGGAGGAAGTACAAGATGAATAATAGTTATAATCAGTCACATGAAGAGTATAAAGAACAAGCCAAGAGAGTGACTCAGTTAGTAAGGAAAACAAAAAGTAGAGTATGAGAAGAAATTGGCAAATCAGACAAATAAAAACCCTAGAGAGTTTTGTAGATATGTGGAAAGTAGAAGGAAGAATGATCATGGTAAGATGAAGTTAATGGACGAAAGTGATAGAATGTTAACTGCTGCAGAAGACATTGTTGAGGTGTTCAGTGATCAATTTATATGGGTGTTTCATCCTGATCTGGGTGGAATCATGAGGAACTTAAGTGTAGAGGACATGAGAGGGGATGGCTTAATTGTGAGACAGCTTGGAACTATAACATGGAACAAGCAGGAGGTATTTGAGGAATTAAATAACCTTGATGTAAGTAAGGTGATAGGATTTGATTACATGTTACCACTCATCTTAAGGGAATGTCCAGGGAATTGGCAGTATCATTGGCATGCCTGTTTAATAAAGTCTGACAACAGCACAGGTTCCAAGGGAGTGGAAGGAGGGTAAAATTGTTACACTGCATAAAGGTGGTGATAACACTATAGCTTTAAATTATAGGTCGGTCTGTATATCTGTAGTTGTGATGATGGTACTGGAGAGATTAGTGAGAAGTAGAATACAGAAATGGGTTGATAACAGCAGTATTCTCTGTGGTTATCAGCATGGATTTATTAAGGGGGAGATCATGTTTCACTAACTTATTTATGTACTATAACAATGTGACAAATACCTTGGATAGAGGAGATGCATATACAGCGGTGCACTTAAATTTTACAAAGGCTTTTGATAGACTGCCACACGATAAGTTCTTCTATAAATTGAAATTGAATCTGACTGGCTGTCAGATACATATCAGAAAGTTGTATATGGGGGTGCGGTATCCTGAAAGAGAAAGGTCACTAGTGGTGTGCTACAAGGGCCAGTTTTGGGGTCACTGTTGTTCAATTTGTATGTTGATGATATTGGGAGGGTTTTAACTAATTATATGCAGCTGTTTGTGGATGATGCAAAATTGGGGAAAGCAATGCATGACTCATGACTCATTCTCATGACTGCAAGCCATTTCAGGCTTGCAGTCATGAGAATGACCTTTCGTTATCGAAAAAAGAGCAGCTAATTGAGCTTTCAAGGTCCAATGTTCCAGCTGATTCTGTAGAAGAGTATTTCAGGAGAACTATTTCATTCCATTTATTGACCAAATATTGACTCAACTTCATGAACGTTTCACTCGGCACTGCAACATTTTGAAATATATTTTTTTCTCTTCTACCAAATGGAAAAGATGCTCCAACAGCAAGTGCAATGGACAATTTTCATCAGTTGTGTGAATTTTATGCCAGTGATTTGCCTTATACAAATTCCAGCAATTTTGAATGCCAAATTCAAGTTGTGCTATAAGAAATTTGAAAAACCGTTTGCAATAGCTCCATGCAAAAATGCCATTGATGCAGTTTCAAAGTGTGACAAAATGATATATTCTAACATCTATAACTTATTAAAAATATTTGCAATGCTTCTGGTAACAACATGCATCAGTGAAAGGTCATTTTCTAACTTACGCCTTTTAAAAACCTATTTAAGATCTACCATAACACAATCACGATTGAACGGGCTGGCTATATACTTTGTTATATACATACACACAGACTTTGCTATATACATACACACAGAGAGAGATTAATGTAACCATGACTGAAATAATTCAAGAGCTTTGTAAAAAGAAAAGAAAACTGGATTTTATTCTTTAAATAAATTTTTATAATTACCTAATGAATTTTATTGAATGAATGAAATTTAACGAATTTTAGTTGAACAGATAAAAATATTTTTAATGCAAATTCATTGTATTAAAAATATTTTTATCCATTCAACTCGAGCCCCCCCCCCCAAGATTAAATCCTGGGCATGCCACTGTTGGGAGTACTGGTGAATAGGGAATTGAAGGTCATTGACTTACTGCAAAAGCGTCTACAGAAGCTCACAGAATTACATGGTTGTTGAAGAGCACACACAAGCGGGGATAAGGATCTGCTGTTGTGCCAATGGGTAGTATTGTTTTGGTTCCTTTATTATGAGAGGACAAGTTGGAGAGATCCATATGCAGTCATCATGATTGCATGTATATGGATCTAAATACAGGCAACTAGCTATGGAATGCTCCTTATGAAGAAAGATTGAAGATTTGTGGATTACAGAAATTGATATTGATTGATGGAAAAGGGTTTAGGAGAACATTACTAAATGGATTTTATAGAATTAATAAATAAATTTTTCAGTACATGAGTAGTGAAGAGAAGACATGGTGTCTTCCCTGGAAACGGATCAAGATTATAATAAATTTAGTTTAATCCTTTATCCAAGTGTGAGCAAACAAAGTTTGCACCTGAAAGTATCTTCAGGACTGGGGTAAGGTGGTAAAACACCAGGCAACTCATTGCAAAGGTGGAGCAAGCTCACAACACTCCTACCTCAGTATCTCCCATAATGCAAAACACATCTCCTTGCGGATATGTATAATGTTATGCATTAAGGGGAGGGCCACTACCCAGACTAGTTTCAACCTTTATTGAGGTCTCTTCAGTGGGAACCAGGCCCGAGTGGAGATACCAGGCAGAAGCATTAGCAACGTCATCTAGTTTGCTCACACTTGGATAAAGGATTAAACTAAATTTATTATAGTTTAACCAAGTGAAAAATAAACTTTCAGGATCAAGATTGTAAGTACTAGTTTTTTGTTTAAAGAGTGCTGAATGATTGGAATGGGTTTCCAGAGTCTGTCATGAGTGTTTGTTTGTCAGTGAAAGAGTGGTTCAAAGAGAAGTATGAAAAGTATTGTGTAAATGATAATTAGCATTTAGTGAAATGTGTAGTAGTCCTACAGTAATGAGTATTTGGGCATTATGAAGATGCCCATGTAATAACATTAATAACCAGTCTGATTAATTTTTCTAGTACTCCAAATTCCTTTAAGATTTTCTATAGACCTTCTCAACGTATGCTATCATATCCTTTTTTTGGAAGTCAATGAAGATATTATGACTTTCTTTATTGTATTCCCAATTTTTCTCTAATTTGTCTAAAGGTAAAAAGGTGATCAATGGTTGAACAACTTCTGCATCCTGCCTAATATTCTTCGAGAATTTCTTCTGCATTTGGAATAATTCTTTTTAGAATAATATCAGACAGGATTTTGTAACTAGTATTTAAAAGTGAGATGCCTCTGTAGTGTTCACATTTTCTTTTATCACCTTTTTTGTGGATGGGGATTATTATTGATTCTTTCCAGTCTTCTGGCAGTTTTTCATTTTTCCATATGAGTTTAATTAGTGCGAAAAGTTTGTTAGTTAATTCTTTTCCTCCATATTTAATTTGTTCAGATGTGATTTTATCAAATCCTGCAGCTTTATTTATGGTGGCTCTTTGACTTCAGGTTCACAAGTAGGATAAATTCTGGGTAGGAATGTTACTTGGGGATTTTGGCAGTTTAACAGCTGTTTGAAAAATTCCCTCCACCTTTCAGCCATCTGTTTGTTATTTGCAATAACTTGTCTTTTATTATAATTAATTTTTGCAGTTCTTGATTGATATCCTGTCTTTAGTTTATTTATACCTTAAAAAAAGTTCTTGCATTTTTATATGTTTTCTCTTTTTCAGTTTTATCAATTCTTTTTAAACAGTGTGTTTTTTCTTGCCTAATAATTTTGTTTGATTCACTACTAGCAAATCTATAGTTTTGATAGTTATTGTTATCCTGTTGGTTCTGAAGCCATTTAAGCTTAGCTTCTTTTTTTTTTTTTTTTCATTTCTATTGTTTATTTGGATCTATTGTTAAACCATTTATTATAATATGAAATATCTTGGAATCCTAAAACTTTTTCAGATGCTCTGGTTATACAACACTTAATTCCATTCCATAGAGTATCAATATTTTCAGTTTCTTCAATGTTATTAAGCTCTGCTTTTATTTCATTAGAATAATTTAATCTTATGTTATTGTTTTTCAGATTATCAATATTAAGTTTAGGATGTTTTTTTATTTTTATTGAAATAGTTTTTGTTAAGTTTTATTTTCATTACTAATTCTACCAAATAATGATCTGAATCACAGTCAGCACCTTTATAACTTCTAACAGTTTGAATGCTGCTTCTAAATCTTCTTTCTATTAAAATATTATTATTATTATTACCCCAAGACCTCATGGAATCAAAGACTCATCTGCGAAGTTCTTTTATCACACACACAGCTCATCATACCGTGCTTTGAACACATTCAAACTCCCCGCAGACACCACACTCTCAGGCAAGGCATTCCAATCATTTACAACTCTGCACGAAAAAAGCCTACCACTCACTCCGCTACTCACACCTTCTTTATACAGTTTCTATGGATGACCTCTAGTTCTCCCCTGATCTCCCACCATTCTCTGTAGAACTTATCCACCATTGATCCTATAACAACCCCTTACCAACTTGTAGGTCTCTATCATATCTCCCATCTTCCTCCTGTCCACCAGACTCTGCAAATTACATCTTCTCAATCTTTCCTCATACTTGACATTCCAGAGGTCAGAAACTACCTTAGTCAGTCGACTTTGGATACTTTCCAAAATCTCTTCATCCTTCTGAAAACCGGGTGACCAAATCTGGACACAATAATCCATGTGTGGTCTAATCAAAGCCTTATACAACGGAACAAGAATCTCCCAACTTCTACATGTCAGTGTCCTCCGCATCATTCCCAGAAACCTTTGTGTTGTCTTCACAATTTTGGCGATTTGTCCCCTAAATTTTAGATCCTTATCCACTATCTCCCCCAGATCTCTTATTTCCTCTACCTCCAACAATATATTCTCACCAAGCATAAATTCTGCATCTCATCATTGTTTTCCAAATTTTAAAACCTTACATTTTGCAACATTGAACTCACATCTCCATTTCCATGCCCAATCATTCAATTTATTCAAGTCTTCTTGTAAGGCCACAACATCTTCACTACTCTTTATGGTTCGTCCCAACTTTGCATCATCTGCAAATAACTGAATATCGCTATCCAAATCTTTGCCAATATTATTAATATACAAGTTAAACAGTAATGGCCCTAAAACAGACCCCTGAGGCACTCCACTAGTGACTTACCTTTTCCTGGATATCGCACCCCCATACACAACTTGTTGATACCTATCAGATAGCTAGTCTCCAATCCAATGCACTAATCTAATATCCAACCCCCATCTGCTCTAGTTTGACTGCCAACTTATCATGAGGTACTCTATCAAAAGCCTTTACTAAATCCAAGTATATTACTGTGTATTCTTCTCCTCTGTCCAAGGAAGCAGTCACTTTATTGTAATAAGTAAGCAGATTACAGAAACATGACCGCCCTTTAGCAAATCCATGCTGTCCATCAAAGATAATACCATTGTTGTCAACCCAACCTGGATCCTAGTTCTCACAAGCTTCTCCAACAACTTAACCACAACACCTGACATGATCAATTTGATTGTGAATTATTCCATCAGGTGATGTTCATGTTGCTTATGGATGTTACTTATGCTACTTATTATTAGATTCTTTGATATTGCTAAATTTATTAGCCTTATGCCATTAGCATTTTGATGTTTCATGTAGGCTATTATATCTGATTGTTTGTCTATAGATTTCTTCTCTTCCTATTTTTGCATTAAGGTCTCCTGAAAGTAATTATGTCATTATTTGGTATTTCATCAATTATTCCTTCCAGAGTATCACAGAATTCATCCATGTTATCTTAATCAGTTTCCTCTGTGGTGCATGTGCATTAATTAAGATTATTTTGAACTTTTTTCTTAGCAGTCTTATTTTACTGAGTCTTTCATTGATGGCCTCAAAACATATATTCTTTTCCTAGTTCATGCCTTCCAGTGATATTTCCACCATATGATAACAAATAATCTCCTAATTTATGTTCACCACTATCATTCCATCCAGTTTCTTGAATTGCCACTATATCCATTTTATATTTCTTAAGTTCATGACTTACATTTTGCAGTGCACCTGCTCTATATAAGCTTCAGACATTCCACATTCCAAATCATAATCCTTTATTCCAACCACAGATCAAGTTCCATCTTGTACAATCCTATATTGAGGCTTATTTGGTACTTGATTCCTAACAAGTAAGGTTTTTACAAAATGAGGTTGTCAGTCTCATGCTTAACTTCCAACCTGGAGGAACAGGGTATCTCTCTTAGTCTGGACCCTCACCTTTGACCAGTTTGGTTTGGGAGGCCCTACTAGCAGCATAGCTACCGCTAACATTGCTCTCAGAGTCATCTCAGACCCCCCTCCCCGGATCACCACAATAAGGTGGAGACACCATCGGGGGGGGTCAGAAATCAGTAGTATTTTTTTCTTAGAAAAGCAAAGAACTCCATCTAATTATATATATATACAGTTGGCCCTTGAACAGCATGGGTTTGAACTACGTAGGTCCACTTGCAGATTTTATGCAGATTTTTTCAATAATTATACTGGAATATTTTTTGAGATTTGCAATAATTTGAAAAACTCGCAGATGAACTGAGGAGCCTAGAAATATTGAAAAAATTAAGAAAGAGTTAAGTATGAGTTATTAGTATCTACATATAAAATATATGTAGATACTAATTTATTTTATCATTTACTGCCTTAAAATATACTGTACACAGTTCTATTATATAAAAATCTAAGGTTTATCAAAACTTACACTTACACAAACTCTTACACACTGTACACAGCACCATTCACAGTCAAGAGAAATGTAAAAAAATGTCAAGTATTATATCATCACGACATAAAATTAACTGTTATTAATTAATTATTAAATTTATTTAATTAATTAGAATAAAATAAAAATTTTATAATAATTAATTTATTAGTGTAAAGGCTAGGCTACCTTGAAGCAATCGTATTGATTGCACTAGGCTACCATAAAGCAATCATATTGCTGCTTCTTAGTTATCAATGCATGAATCGTTATACCTCTAAATAAATATAATTTCTTTTTCACGTTATCTTTTCATTTTTGATGACTAGTGTTAGCAGTACAGTAACAAGGGTATGAAGCGCCTGTGGCAAGTGTCTAACTTGCACCCCCCTAACCCAAAAATGACAAAAATTTTGAAAAATTTAAATGTTACAAGTTAAATTTTACTAAATGCAATATGGTAAATACTTACTATTAATCCCATCAGAATGAGTTGCAATGTGTTGCAGAATTTGTGTGTCTAAATATAATAAATTTAGTTTAATCCTTTATCCAAGTGTGAGCAAACAAAGTTTGCACCTGAAAGTATCTTCAGGACTGGGGTAAGGTGGTACAACACCAGGGCACTCCTTGCAAAGGTGGAGCAAGCGACCAACACTGCTAGCTCAGTATCTCCCATAATGCAAAACACATCTCCTTGCGGATATGTCTAATGTTATGCATTAAGGGAAGGGCCACTACCCAGACTAGTTTCAACCTTTATTGAGGTCTCTTCAGTGGGAGCCAGGCCCAAGTGGAGATACCAGGCAGAAGCATTAGCAGGTCATCTCTACCTATAGGAGTTGCCAAATGGTGTGCCACCCTTTTTTAATAAATTACTCTGGATTTAGAGAAAGATATTGAAAGTTTATTTTTCACTTGGTTAGAGTATAATAAATTTAGTTTAATCCTTTATCCAAGTGTGAGCAAACAAAGTTTGCGCCTGAAAGTATCTTCAGGACTGGAGTAAGGTGGTACAACATCAGGGCACTCCTTGCAAAGGTGGAGAAAGTTACCAGCACTCCTAGCTCAGTATCTCCCATAATGCAAAACACATCTCCTTGCAGATATGTCTAATGTTATGCATTAAGGGAAGGGCCACAACCCAGACTAGTTTCGACCTTTATTGAGGTCTCTTCTTGTGTGTCTAAAGCGGTGTATTGCCGAAATTTAAAAATATAATATAAAATAATGGACTTTTATATCTATTTATTTATTTTTATTTTTTACATTTTGCGCCCTAAACTTAGTTGCTCCCATGGCAGGTGCCTCTTTCACCACACCCTCGTTATGGCACTGAGTGTTAGTAATACATATCTAGTGTTTGGTATCATATAAGATAATATTGATGTAGGTACTGTAAATGAATATCTCTTCCTTATGATTTTTTTAATATGATTTTCTTTTCTCTAACTTACTTTATTGTAAGAATACAGTATATAATAACATAACATACAAAATATGTGATAATTGACTGTTTATATTATTGGTAGGGCATCTGGTCAAAAGTAGGGTATTAGTAGCTAAGTTTTTGGGGAGTCAAAAGTTATACATAGATTTTCAAATGTGGGGCTAGGGGGTCGGCACCCATATATATATATATATATATATAAAGTAATAATAAAACTTGACGCTTAATAAATCTTAATAAATTTATAAAACTCATATTTCTCCTAAACGGTGTTTCAAGTTTCTTTCTGTTTTTTATTTTGTAGACCTCATTCTCCACTTCAGGGTCCTCCAGTTGTAGGAATTCGACATACAGCTCACCCCCATTCTGTAGGTGGTACACCATCTGGCACACCATCCCCAAAAAAACGTCAGCTTCCTCAGATACCTGTAAGAAGGGCGAGCAGAGATCAAATGACTTTAGATCTAGAAGAACGGGCAAGGCAATTAAAACTTCGAATGCAAATGCAGAAAAGGCATGAGCGTAAGTTTAAATTAGAATTTATAAATTACAAAATCTTCAAAGTTAGCAAGTAAAATTTGCAAAAGTAATAAGTAGTTTTAAAGAATTTCAAGGTATATACATAAACACAAAACTAATATACTATAACAGTAAGACAAAAATTATGACATCTTCTTCTTATTCTTATTCTTCCTTTTGACAAAAGGTGAGTTAGCCTACGTATTAGGCCTAGTAACCTGTTACGGACATATTAGGCCTAACGATCTATTACGATTCAAAACCAGAACTCCCACAAAATAGGTCAGTCAATCCTTATTCCCAGAGTGTCCTATGTCTGTAGATGCGTGTGTTCATGGGACCAGTTTGCCTGTTCTGAGTGATGAAAAACCCAATATATATATCTATTGTATTACAAGTTCTGACACAAAACTGACATAGAGGTTATTATTTTAAAAAGTTTTATCTATTATCTATATAAAACTTGAGAGAGTCCATAAGGTCTACCATTCAGGAGGGAGAATGAGCAAGATAATTCAAGTTTTGGATATGAGGAGAAAGCAAGCAAGAGAATAATTAGTGATGGTTATGGGGACAAATGATTTTATTATTATTATTATTATTATTCAGGCCTCCATGGAGTCAAAAGATTCATTGTGGGAGGTCCTTTCTAAGAAACACAAGTCTATCAAGACTCATCGAAGGTCCCCCCCCCCTAAGAAACAAAGGCTATCATACCACTCCTTAAACCCATTGACCGTTCTCGATCTCACCACTCCATCAGGCAATGCATTCCATGGTTCAACCACCCTCCATGCAAAGAAACCACTCCTCACCCTCTTGCTCACAGTTTCTTTTCGTAACTTCCAGGGATGGCCTCTTGTCATCACTCCTTCCCGCTGTTCAACCAAGTGAAGGAACTCCCCAGTGTCAACCCTGTAACCACCTCTCAACAGTTTAAAAGTCTCAATCATATCGCCTCTCCTTCTTCTATCCACCAAACTCTGCAGTCCACATCCCCTCAGCCGATCCTCATAACATTGTACAATCCAGAAACCATCTCTGTTATCTGCCTTTGTACTCTTTCCACAGTTAATTTATCCCCTTCAAATCCTGTCCCCTAAATTTCAGTTCTCTATCAATCATTAACCCCAGATTTCTTGTCTCCCCTACTTCCTCGAGTTTAATTCCTCCCATAGAGTATGCAGCGTTCCATCGATATGCCCCAAACCTCAAAACCTTACATTTTGCTGCATTAAACTGACACCCTCCATTCGTTTACCCATCTGTCTAGCTTATTCCAATCCTCTAGCAGGGCTACTACATCTGCACTATTACTAATAATCCTTTCCAGCTTTGCATCATCCACAAACAACTGAATATCCCCTTGCAATCCATCCACTGACAATGTCATTGATATAAAGGTTAAATAACACAGGTCCCAGTACTGAGCCTTGTGGGACCCCACTTGTAACCCTCTGCCTCCTTGAAACTGCTCCACCATACACAACTCTCTGATTCCTATCGGACAGCCAATCCTGAATCCAGTTGACCAATCTGACATCCAGATCCATGTGCTGCAACTAAAATATCAGCTTATCATGTAGCACCCTGTCAAATGCCTTTGCTAAGTCTAGTAAAATGGCAGTATATGCCCTTCCCTCATCTAATGCTCTTGTAACTTTATCATAAAAGACCAGCATGTTGCTAAAACAAGAACGCCCTTCACAAATCCATGTTGACTCTCACAGATAACATTACCCTCATCTGCCCAATGCTGTGTACAGTCCCTCACTACTTTCTCCAAGATCTTACTAACTACTGATGACACACAAACTGGCCTATAATTAGACACTCCCAGTCTGTTACCACCCTTATACAATGGCACTATCTTACCTTCCTTCCATTCCATGGGACCTTTCCTGCAGCCAGACTTTCATTCTCTCAAAACACCTGGTGAAATACCATCCAGTCCCACCACTTTACTCACATCCAGAGTACTCAGTATGTGGAACACACTTGCCTCCTGCACCTCTAAACCTCGAACCTGAAATATCCCTCTAGTATTAAAATTGATTCCTCCAGGATGAAATACTCCAATAAAGTGTTCATTGAACAAATCCACCATGTCATCTGCATCAGTCACTCTATTCCCATTTTTATCCCACAATGTCATTCTTCCACAGTCATTTCTCCTCCTACTGGCCACATAGCTAAAAAATTCCCTAGGATTTTCCTTGGATCTCAGAGCCAATCATTTCTCATATTCCAGTTTTGCCTTCCTTACCATACTAGTCACTCTTCTGGCCTGTCTCTTATATTCTTCATGCATCTTCTCTTCACCTGTCTCCTTATATCTCTTCCATAGCCTCTTTTTCGCATGCAGTTCCTGTTTAATATTGTTTGTCATCCACTTTACTCCAAATTGTGTTCTCTTCTTCACTCGTGGAATACAGCTTACCATTGCTGCTAACAAATATTCCTTCACAATTTCCCACACACTGATGATATCCCGGCCTTCCAATTCCTCCCTCCATGAAAATTTCCCAAGTTGATGTCTAAGAATATTATAATCACCTGCTTTATAATTCCACATATGTTCCCGTCTCTTTGATACTTCTGCATGTCTATTCATTTTCCAAGTCAAAACCATATGGTCACTCTCTCCAACTGGTGGTAGAGATGTCATCTCAGTTATTATCAACTCTTCTGATGCTATAACCAAATCCAAAACTCTTGAATCTCTTGTTCCCTCTGTTACATGTTGCCTAAGACATTTGTCTCTAAAGAATTCTAGAAATTCCATTCCCTTATTTAAAATTTAGAAGAGCTTTTAAATAGTTTTATTGTGCGATATCCCCGTAGAGTAAACATTTAATTAATATTATTATATAATCATTTTGCATTAATATTTCTCTTGTAATAAAAACAAAAACAGCAATTGGAGATTTTCATATATTTTTGTCTTATAATCCAACAGGGGGGGATATTTAATTGTTTGTCTCAGGGCACGATCTAATCTGGCAACCGCCCTGACCTTGACTGTGACTTCAGTTATACAGACTGGGTCTATAATTGGAAACTTCCGTCCTAAGAACAATGCTTGTGGAGTGGTACTATTTTGCCTTTTCACTTCTTAGGAACCCTACCCACTTTCATTAAACAACCAGGTCAAGGGCAAGCTAACCGTTGTGCACATTCCTTAGGAATATGTGGTGAAAAGGCAAAATAATATTATTTTGCCTTATTAACATCTAACTCAATTAACATCTGGTACATCTCTCATTCTTTCACTTTCAGTTCTCCTAATATTTGCCTAACTTCTATATATTGCACTGTATCATTTACACAAATACTGAAGAAATCATTAGATTTTTTTTTTATGATCATGTCCTGTCTTAGATAGGTCATGTCTTAGAAACTTATTCACATTTTATAATAAAGCGACAACAGAATTGGATAAAGGTAATGGCTAAACCATTATACTGCTTGAATTTTCCAAGGCATTTGACAGAATACCACATGGAAAACTATTACAAAAGCTGGAGCAAATGGGAATGGATATGAGGCTAGCAGCATGGATTAGAGGGTGGATGGTGAATAGGAATCCAGAAGTAAGAGAATGATGGTGACTAGTGTAGTACCTCAGGGTTCTGTACTAGGGCTACTAATCTTTAATTTGTATATCAATGGCATAGGGAAAAATTTAAGAGGGGGATATTCGGTTATTTAGTGATGATGCAAAATTGGGGAGATCAATAGTTGATAAAGGTGATGTAGATATTAGTTAATGACTAATATTGATGTAGGATGTTAATGACTTCAGGTTGCATATGGTATATCATGTTAATGGTATTGGATTGTAAGAAATTGATGAAGCTAGAGACTTAGGGATAATGGTGGACAAAGAGTTGAAGTTCAGATAGCATATTACAAAAGTTGGTAAAATAGCTCCAAGGATTACTTGGATGTTGAAAAACATGCTACCAAGTAAAAATAAGGAAATTATTATCCCTCTTTATAAGGCTATGAGTTGACCACATCTTGATTACTGTGCACAGATTTGGTCACCTGGTTTCTTGGGGAACAGGAGGTGGTAGAGAGGATTCTGAGATGAGTGACCAAAATGATGACAGGTCTGTGGAATACTCCTACGAGGATGGGTTCAGTTTGTGGGTTACAAAGTTTAGTTGATAGGCAGAAAAGAGGGGACATGATAGAAACTTTCAAGATATTAAAGCAGTTTTATAAAATAAATGCAAGTGAAAATTTTCAATATATGACAAATAGTCATTGTACCAGGGACCATCCTTGGGAGTTGTGTAAGAGTGTTGTTAGTAGGGGTGTGAGGACCAGATTTTTATATAAGCAATACTTAGTCTTTATTTGAGTTGTAAGTTAGCAGTTAGAATTGAAGGAAGTACAGGAAGATGGTTTAATGTTAAATCTGGTGTGAGACAAGGATGTACATAATCCCCTCTGTTATTCATTATCTATATGGATCACATTATGAAGGAAAGTGGTATTAAACATGATATCAGAATTGGAGATGCTAATCTCAGCTCTTTGCTTTATGCAGACTATGTTATACGTCTAAATAAATCCGCTACAAGTTTGCAAGATTTGCTGACTAAATTGAATAACTGTTGTAATAGATATGGTATGAAGATCAGCAATAAAAAGACAAAGACAATGAAAATAGGTAGAATCATCGAAAATGTCAATTGCATTCTGAACAGAGAACCTGTGGAACAAGTAAAACATTTCAGCTACTTAGACACGATTTTTAGTGAAGATGGTAAATTAAATATGGAAGTAGACAACAGAATTAACAAAGCTGGTATGGTAGGAAGTCAATTGAATAAATTCATATGGAATAAGAGAGAAATTAGTCGGAACACTAAATTAGCTGTATACAAGACAGTGTTCAAACCAGTTTTAACTTATGGATCTGAGAGCTGGGTCAGAAGTAAAACACTTGACCAAAGACTAGAGACTGCAGATATGAGAGTCCTAAGAATGATTGGAGGCATGAACAGATGACATCCATATCATATTAAAAACGAGTATATTAGGAAAGAACTTGACATTGTCAGCATCCAGGAATGTGTTAGTAGAGCTAATCTTAGGTGGTATGGTCACTTAAACAGAATGGGCGAGGAAAGATTAGCAAAACAAGTGTTCTCTGCCAGTTTGGCAGGTAAACGACCCAGAGGTAGACCAAGATATAGGTGGATTGATACGGTACAAAGTGCCTTAGATGATTGAAATATAAGATCTGATAATGTTGGAGTTTTGACAAGTAACAGACTGATTTGGAGGAAAATTGTAGATAGGAAGTTAGTAATGATGTAAATTTTTCATGTAGTACTATCATATCCAGTACACCCGTTGAGGGTACATGTCAGGAATTTGATGATGATGATGAACACCCACTAGTTGCTAGAATATATGGAGTTCCCAAAATTCATAAATGAGATATACCAGTAAGACTGATAGTAGACGGAAGGGACTATCCAACTTCAAACCTGGCAAAGCACCTTCCAAACTTGATTTTACCACATATAGGAAAAACACCATCGTTCATTAAGAACAGCACAGACTTCATAGAGAAAGTAAAAGATATACACATTGATCTTTCAGACATATTAGTGAGTTTAGATGTGGTCAGCCTTTTCACAAAGATTCCAAAAAATGAAACAGTAAACATCCTAGAAAATCTCTTCCCACCGGACATTGTACAGCTCTACGAACATTGCATAAAAATTCTTCCTTTACCAAGACAAACTCTGGGAACAAAAAGGACTAGCAATGGGTTCACCCCTCTCACCAGCTCTAGCAAACCTCTATATGGAAAATTTTGAAAATAATGTTCTACAAAACTGGCACATCAAACCAAAAATTTGGCTCTGCTATGTGGATAATATCTTCATCATTTGGCCAGGAACAGCACTAGAACTGACTGCATTTAAAGACTATTTTAATAACTTACATCCTAACATAAAATTTACTCTGGAACTAGAAGAAAATAAAAAACTTCCTTTCCTAGACATCCTTATAGAAATAAATGAAAGAAAAAACAGATTATCATTCTCCATTTATAGCAAGCTAACAAACACAGGAAGATTCCTTCATGCTACCTCACACCACCATCCCAAGCAAAAAATAGGTCTCATAAAAACCTTAAGGGATAAAGCATACAGCATCCCCAGTACAGAAGAAAAGTGGAAAGAAGAAATACAATACTTAACACAGATCCTACACTTTTGAATGGTTTCAAAACTAAGACAATTAAGAAAATTCTCAATACAGCACCTACAAGAAACTTAAATAAACACGACTTCAAGAACACAGTCACCCTTCCTTATATCAAGAATGTAACAGATAAATTAGCCAAACTTCTTTACAAGTACAACATAAAAGTGACTTTCCTGCCACTTGAAAAAATATCAGAATCTCTTCATCCTCCGAAACCTCCACATCACCCCATGAAAAAACCAGGAGTTTATAATATTTGCTGTTCCTGTGTCATCTACTACGTAGGCCAGACGGGGAGATCGGGAGAAATTTGCATGAGCGAATATCGAAAGGATGTACAAAAAGAGAGAGAACATAAGTCTGGGTTGGCATTTCACACAGCTTCTACTGGTCATGATGTACTCTGGGACAGGACAAACATGTCCTACATTGATAAAAACTGTTTCACAAGAAAATTAAAAGAGGCAGCAAATATGATTAAAATTGCTATGCAATGCAACAAAAATCAAAGTTTGATTTTAAATCAAGTTTGGTCAGCGTTTATTAAAAATTTATCCAGTTCAGACCTCGGACAGAGTGAAAGTGAACCACAGAACCCGACATCAAATAGCATTGTTTCCAGCTAACACGTATTAACGATTGTATGGATCTGTTATTCGGTTTTTTAACAAACTTTTTTGATGTGCATAATACCAATAAACGAACTTGTTTTTTCATAATTTCTTATAGTTTGTGCTTTAACTTGTTAGTTCTCTTTATCCCTGAAGATGTTAGTCTGATGACTAACAAACTTGTCGGGTTGTTTTTTAGTACTTGTTTAGTTTTAAAAAACAGTCTTTTTTAATAAAAATGTGTTCACAAAACTGGAATAATTCGATTGAAATTCTTTATAATCATCGGGTATTATTCTATTTTTAATTACACATTTCTTAATCCCTTTATATTTGCTTTTTATTTCTTCACCACTTTTAATGAATATATTTTAGATATAAATCTTACATTTTACCTAATACTTTCTTCTTAACTTGATGTATATTGTATACTATCTGTCTATAGACCTATCTGTCTATTAGCACACACATATAAAATATTTGCCAGAATCATCCTAAACCGAATACAAACCTCCATCAATGAAAATAGCTGCAAAGAACTGGTATCAAAAAAGGCTTTTCAACAATAGATCACATTCAAACTATTACTCAGCTAACAGAAAGATGCAAAGAACACCAGATCCCACTTTGTCTTCTTTTTATAGATTTTAAAAAGGCATTAGACACTGTTGAGCATAACGCAGTATTCCATGCTTTAATAGAACAAGGCGTAGAAAAGCATACATCCAACTCATAAAAGATATCTACAAAGAAAGCACAACAAATATCACCCTTTTCAATCACTCGATTAAAATTAACTTAAGTAGAGGAGTACGTCAAGGTGATGCTTATCACCTAATCTCTTCACATCTACTCTGGACAGCATCTTTCGAAAAATTGACATGAAAGATAGAATAAACGTTGATGGTGAAATATTAAATATCCTATTATTCGCTGATGATGCGGTATTAATATCTCACTCACCCAAACTCTTAGAATCAATGCTGAATAACATAAGCCAAAACTGCCAAAAAATTGGATTGGAAATACACCCTGACAAAACAAGATGGATGAAAAACAAATACTGTAAAGATCATACAATCACTCTAGAGAATCAGACCATCGAAAAAGTTGAAGAATACATCTACCTCGGCCAGTCCATAAAAATGAATAATGATATATCAAATGAAATAGCAAGGAGAAAAAGAGCTGCTTGGATAGCCTTCAACAAATTAAATCAACAATTACCAACCAAAACATAGATATAGACATAAGAGCCCCTTTTTTTAATAGCAACATCTTACCAGCATTAACTTATGACAGTGAAACATGGAACACAACTTTAAAAGAAGAACAAAGCTTAATAACAACTCAACTTACAATAGAAAGAAGAATATGCAATATAAACAAACTAGACCACGTAAGACACACGGAAATCAGGAAGAAGTCTGGACTCACAGATATAATAAAAACAATCTACAACAGCAAAAGAAGATGGGCAGGACATCTCACCAGAAGGAGAGACAACAGATGGACAGTCAGAGTTACAAACTGGTATCTGAGAGATACCAAAAGGAAACCTGGAAAACTAGCCTTAAGGTGGGAAGACCCAATGATTAAGAAAGTTGGAAGAAAATAGAGAAGAAAGGCCCAAGACAGGAATAGCTGGACTCTTTACGACCTGCAGTCATGGAGAAATCCTGACTGAAACCACAGGTCCATCAAGGTAATCAAGGTAATATTGCATATGTTATCTTTTGCATAATCACATGTATCAAAGGTTCAATCATACTTTTCATATCTTCAGTTTTGATGTTTTTCCCTATAAAATGCTTTAATAAGGCCTTCTGGACTAATGCATGCAGATCTGGCTCCTGTATTATGTGGGGGATTGAGAGTCAGGTGACAAAGATTGTGTCTGGTCTATCTTTCCATGATAGATTGAATACTACGGCATACTCTATGGGAGGGGTTATACTGGAGGAAGTAGGAGAGACAAGAGATCTGGGGTTGATGATCGATAGAAACCTGAAATTTAGGGGACATATTGCAAAAGTGGTGAAGGTAACACAGAGGATTGCTGCAATAATGAGAAGGACACTGACCTGCAGAGATAAAACAGTTATCATTCCGTTGTATAAGACCCTGATCAGACCACACTTGGATTATTGTTTTCAGATTTGGTCCCCAGGATTTGAAAGGGATAAATAACTGTGGAAAGGGTACAAAGGCAGATAACAAAGATGGTTTCAGGACTGTACAATGATAGTTATGAGGATCGGCTGAGGGAATGTGGACTGCAGAGTTTGGTGGATAGAAGAAGGAGAGGTGATATGATTGAGACTTTTAAACTGTTGAGAGGTGGTTACAGGGTTGACACTCGGGAGTTCTTTTGCTTGGTTGAACAGCAGGAAGGAGTGACAGCAAGAGGTCATCCCTGTAAGTTGTTACAAAAGGAAACTGTGAGCATGAGGGTGAGGAGTGGTTTCTTTGCATGGAGGGTGGTTGAACCATGGAATGCATTGCCTGATGGAGTGGTGAGAGCAAGAACGGTCAATGAGTTCAAGGAGTGGTATGATAGACTTTGTGTTTCTTAGGAAGGATCTCCCACGATGAGTCTTTTGACTCCATGGAGGCCTGAATAATAATAATAATAATAATATGGTCTCTTGAGTCTCTAATGACACTTGTGTGATTTACTGTATTTGTCCTGCATATCATTTCTCTGATCTTTTCATGCATTTCTCTGCTTCTGTGTTTTCTATCAAGGTTGAGGTTAGTTGGTGGATTGAGTGGAAACAGAGTTGTAGAGCAGGTGCCCTCCCTGGTAAGTCTTTAGACTCCCTGGAGGTGTCTAATAATAATAAAATATTATCTAATTATATGAAGAGCCAAAGGCTTTAGTTCAGTGACGTGAAATTATTTAAGTTAAGGTATATTACATCCCATATTGTTAGGACACCTTCTTGGCAATTCTTATAGTAGGGTAATGTAAGTTCTGTTTGCTACAACTTGGTATTATCTAGGTCTACCTACTCACTGATGAGACCTCAATAATGGTTGAAACCGGTCTGGGTAGTGACTACCTTCTCTCATAATGTAGAACAGTAATACAGCTCCTAGGAGCTGGGTTTCACATTATGAGTAAATACCAAGAACTGTGATCAGAGCTTGCTCCACCCTTTCTATGAGTTGCTCCATGTTGCACTACCATATGGACTATCCAGGTATTTGCTTACACTTGAACTTGCCGAACTTTATATAGTTTCTATATTCGGCATGAAACTCTTTGAGTTTCTTATTCAGCTATGAAACAATATGGGATGTAATATCCCTTAACTTAAAAGATATTATCTATTCTTGCAGCTTTATGTGGTTTTTGTTTTCTGATGGCGTTTTCAACTTTACAAAGTAAAATGGATGGTCCTTCTAAATCTGTCTGTTCAGGAATATTATTTCTTTGTTGCTCATATAATTTCCTTGTGTATTCAATCTGTCTTTCCATGATTTCTTTTTTATCCATTAGAATATGGTCTCTTGAGTCTCTAATGACATGTGTGATTTACTGTATTTCTCCTGCTTATCATTTCTCTGATCTTTTCATGCATTTCTCTGCTTCTGTTTTTCTATCGAGGCTTTCTATGTCTGTACATTTATTCTTAATCCATTCCTCTTTGGCTTTCCTGCATTCTTTTTTTTCTTCTTTATTCATGCTTTTATATTCAGGTTTGTTCTTTAACTTTTTTCTTTGTTCCAGCAACTTTAATATTTTTTCATTTATCCAAAGTTTATTCCTTTTCCTTTTTAATCATGGGAGTGTATTTTTGGCTGCTTCATTAATGCTATTCCTGAATGTTTGCTAGTTCATGTTAAATTTTATCAATTGGTGTTCTATTTTCTGTGTGAGTTGTGGTGTCAGACGTTAACACACCAAAGATTCAAAAAAATAGACGATCAAATTTAACCTACTGTAGTATGACATCTTAGTATGGTTCTAGTTAACTCTGTGTCTAGTGTCAATGGCATAAGAAGCAATGCCAACCTTCGGAATTCAAAAATCTTATATAATTTCGATATTCTTTGATTCTAATAGTAGCAGAATAGCCAGTCTGTGCAAAGTAGCAAACATGACAAGAACAGGATATTTGATAAACACCAGGCAAGGATAAAGGTAATAATGCATCTTTGATAGATGGTAAGAAGACACCTTACAAGCTGGTTTGAAGATGGTGTACAAATTATATCTGGGAAGGGTCCTGGCTATTTGTTCCTTTAAGGTGGGTATCTGATCCTTTTAATATCAGTTTGCTGGTAATATTGAATTTTCTGTTTACAGGAAGCCATCCTTTACAGGCAGATGTATCCATACATCTTCACATCATCATCCTTCACAAAAAATAGGTATTATCAAAAGCCTAGTACACCGAGCATAAACAATTTGTTCTTCTGAGTCTCTTCTATTAAAAGAATTAAATGAAATAAAACTTATTCTATTATTTAACAGATACAGTGAGAGACCTTGATACAGAAAATAATTGATAATGATCATTACAATGTATTAATGTATTAAGTTACAATGTAACTTAATTAATGTATTAAGTTACAGAGATTGCAAAGATGCATGACATCTTTGTAATCTTGTCTTGCTCTGAAACAGAACTACTTAATAAAACTTACTACTAAATAAAATTTACTCCCATCAAGGTCACTATTGAACATGAATCCAAAACAGGGAAGATTATTGTTGGATTCATGTTCAATAGTGACCTTGATGGGAGTAAATTTTATTTAGTAGTAAGTTTTATTAAGTAGTTCTGTTTCAGAGCAAGACAAGATTACAAAGATGTCATGCATCTTTGCAATCTCTGATCTGCTGAAATAATTTATTATGGCAAAGAAAAAATAGCTGGCAGTGATAGTCAACTTGAATAAATTGACAATGTCAACAGGGAAATCTGCTTGTAAAAGTCGTAGAGTTTCTTGAAGTGGTATATTTGTAAACAGTGAAACTACTTCAAAGGAAACCAATGTTTCAGATTCTTGAAGATGAAGATCTTTAATTTTTCTTTGAAGTGGAAACTATTTTTTATACAAGAGGTGGCTTTTCCAGTAAAATTTCATAGAAATTTTGAAAGATATTTTGCCAAATAATAAGTTGGAGATCCTATGCAGTCAACTATTGGAAGTAATGGATAACCAGATTTGTGTACTTTAGGAACGCCATAAATACATGTGGAGATGAGCATGATGAATCTGCGACTTTTGAATAGTATCATTATAAAAGGAATATGTTTAATTTAACAATTTATTCAATTTGTTTAGCTGACCCTATTGCATAGGATCTCTGTCAATTATATTGTAAGCGGATCTAGCACGCAGTAAAACATTAAGTTTTCAATTGTGGTCAGTGGTATTCATGAGTACAGTTGCATTAGTACAAACGTTGTTATTATAATATTATTATTTTGGCAAGAGGATGTGAATAAACTAGACAGATCGGCAAATGAATGGGGGTGTCGGTTTAATGCAGCAAAATGTAAAGTCGTGAAGTTTGGGATACATCGGTGGGAGGGTGCATACTCATTTGCAGGAGCTGTACTGGAGGAAGTAGGGGAGACAAGAGATCTGGAGGTGATGATCGATAGAAACCTGAAATTCAGGAAACATATTGTAAAGGTGGTGAAGGTAACCCAGAGGATTGCTGCAATACTGAGAAGGATGCTGACCTGCAGAGATAAAAGAGTTAACTTTCTATTGTATAAGACCCTGATCAGACCATACTTAGACCATTGTTCTCAAATTTGGTCCCCAGGATTTGAAGGGGATAAATTAACTGTGGAAAGGGTGCATATTGATGACAAAGATAGTTTCAGGACTGTACAATGTTAATTATGAGGATCAGCTGAGGGAATGTGGACTGCAGAGTTTGGTGGATAGAAGAAGGAGAAGTGACATGATCGAGACTTTTAAACTGTTGGGAGGCAGTTACATGGTGGACACTGGGGAATTCTTTCACTTGTTGGAGCAGCGGGAAGAAGTGATGACAAGGGGCCATCCCTGGAAAGTATGAAAGGAATCTGTAAGCAAGAGGGTAGGGAATGGTTTTTTTGCCTGGAGGGTGGTAGAACCGTGGAATGCATTGCCTGATAGAGTGGTGAGAGCAAGAATGGTCATTGAGTTCAAGAAGTGATATGATAGATTTTGCGTTTCCTAGGAAGGGCCTCCTGCGATGAGTCTCTTGACTCCATGGAAGCCTAAATAATAATAATAAAGAAAGGAGAGGGCGCTAGTTAACCAAGCACTGCATTTTCTAGGAATAATTAAGTATATATGTGTAATTGTTTGAGTAAGAGTGGATGTAAACGTTGTACACTACCGGTATTATTAGTGTGGGGGATTTTTCTTGCTTAAACTAAATTACGAAATCGTTATTATTAGATCTAGTAACCTGCAGAGAGGAAAAAAATGGTGGCGTCATTGTCATTCCATGATTTTAATTTAGATTTCAGTCGTTTCGTTAAGTGTGAGGTATGTTATATGTATTCCTTCGATTAAATAAATGATTTGTGGATGTTTAGTGCAGATGGAAGAAGGGTGTGTGCGAAGTGTGACCTGAACGAGGAACTGATGAATGCAAATATGAAATTGATGACAGAAAATGTTAGTACCGATTGTGTCATGATTGCATGTTTGAAAGAGAAGGATGGTGAGAAGGAGAGGTGAAAAAATGTTAAAAAATCAGGAAAAATGAAACAGAGCGATTTGAAAACTGTAACGGATTTTAAAAGGGACAAAAGTGAGGCAGAAAGAAACGAAATTGAGAGAATGAATGAAAGTAGAAATGGCGTAATGCAGAAATTGCAAGTGAAAAAAATCGAAAGAATAAATGATAGCGAAAAAAGAATGAATGATGGCGAAAGTTGGATGCATGTTGGACCGAAAGTACGGAAACAAAGAAAGATAAATGAGAGTGAAAGTGAGAAGAATGATAGTGAAAGTTGGATGCATGTTAGTTCGAAAGTACGGAAACAAAGAAAGATAAATGAGAGTGAAAGTGAGAGGAATGATAGTGAAAGTTGGACGTATGTTGGACCGAAAGTACGGAAACAAAGAAGGATGAATGAGAGGGAAAGTGAGAAGAGGAGGTCGAGAGTTAGAAAGTTAGAAAGATTTAATGATACAGAGAATGTGTCACGAGATTTAGATTGGATGAGGCAAGAAATTAAATGGATGCGGAATGAAATTAAGAGAATTCTGGTCAAAACTATTAAAATAAATCATGATGGCATGAAAGAGTTAACGAAAGATCAATGAGTGGCATTGTATGGCGACTCCATTATTAAAGGTGTGCTAGAGGATAAAATGCACAACGTATGTTTTGCAGGCGGTAAAATGAGTAGAGTGATTGAGGCATTGGATATGAGGCAGGAGCAAGCAAAAGAGTTAATTGCATTAATCGGTACAAATGATTTGAGAGAGAACAAAGATAACTAATATTTAAGGAATTGACAGCGTATACTAGAAATATAGATTAAATAAACTTTAATATATACTTTCCGATATTTCGGCGAACGTCACGTTGCCATCTTCTTGGGAACTTACAATAAAGACACGTGCACACAAGTACTAATAACAGCAAATGAGACTGAAGCTAGCGTTTTCCTAAAGTCCTGATGGTGCCCCTGGCGGGCTGTATTGGTAGTTCTTGGCCGTTGGGCTGAAGTTCTTCTGATAAAAGTTTCCGCTCTCACACTATACTGGCAATACACCATCATACATAAAAAACTCAGCCCACTTCAAAGCCAGTATAGAAAACCTTACACTCCAACATAATGACATAATGGTCAGTTTTGATGTCTCCTCCCTATTCACGAATGTCCCACTCAAAGAAACCTTAAAGCTAATCCAAGCTAAATTTCCTCCCGATATCTCAGCCCTATTTCAGTTTACAATGAACTCAGGCTATTTCGTTTGGCAGGAAAAATTCTACAAACAGATAGAGGGGACAGCCATGGGTTCACCACTTTCCCCACCCTTGGCCAACTTCTTCATGGAGATGTTTGAAGAGAAAGCTTTAAACTCAGCCCCACAAAAACCTACCATATGGCTTCGCTACGTTGATGATGTTTTCGCTATTTGGCCACATGGCCCGGATTCACTCCTCTCCTTCCTAACACACCTGAACAACCAACACCCTAGAATCAAATTCACCCTGGAAAAAGAGGAAAACAATAACCTCCCCTTCCTAGACACACTAGTCACCCACCAACCTGATGGAACCTTGGTTTTCTCAGTTTATAGAAAACCCACCCATACAGGCAGATACATTCACCAACAATCCCCCCCCCCTCACAACAATATGGAGTTATTAAAACATTATTCAACAGGGCAAAAATAATCTGTTCTAATGATCAAGCCCTAACCACTGAACTAAATCACATCCGTGACACTTTCTCAGCTAACGGCTACCCCCTCCAAAAAATCCAAAAAATACTTAACCCAGTTATCCACAACCCACCACTCCCTCCCCTTCACAAAAAAGATTACTCTAAATCCATCACTATTCCCTACATCAGAGGCACCTCGGAAAAAATCAATAAAATCTTAAAAAAACATGACCTGACCACATGTTACAGACCACATAGAAAACTGGCATCCCTTATCCACTCCACCAAAGACCAACCACTTCCCCTAGACCTACCTGGTGTATACCAGGTCCCTTGCAGCTGTAAACTGTCCTACTTTGGCCAAACAGGCAGGACAGCAAATATCAGAATCTCAGAACACAAGGATTACATCCGATTTCACCAGTACAGCCACTCTGGGCTTGCAGACCACGCTCTGGATACTCGCCACAGAATAAGATGGAAGAAAGCCACAGTAATACACCGCAGCAAGTTCAAGTATGAAAGACTTTTCATGGAATCAGCCTCGGCCCTTAGGAACATGCCAAACCTCAACAAATTTGGATGCATAAAACTGCTCCAAATTTGGGAAACTTTTATCAGAAGAACTTCAGCCCAACGGCCAAGAACTACCAATACAGCCCGCCAGGGGGCACCATCAGGACTTTAGGAAAACGCTAGCTTCAGTCTCATTTGCTGTTATTAGTACTTGTGTGCACGTGTCTTTATTGTAAGTTCCCAAGAAGATGGCAACGTGACGTTCGCCGAAATATCGGAAAGTATATATTAAAGTTTATTTAATCTATATTTCTAGTATATGCTGTCAATTCCTTAAATATTAGTTATCATGTTTAACCAGCGTATAAGCCTCTCAACAAGAATAGAGAACAAAGAGCGTGTTAAAATGAATGTCAGGAGACTGCTTGGAAAGATAAAAGAGAATAGTGTGTCAGGAAGGGTAGTCAGTGTGCTGCCTAGGTATGATTGTGGTGAAATGAGGCGGAGAGCAAGGATTATGAATGATATTCTGGCTAAAATGTGTGAGGAGATGGGAGTACAGTTTGTTAATGTGTGGAATGAGTTTGAGGGACGAAGTTAGCTGTATGGGAGCGATGGACTGCATTTGAGTGGTTATGGTGTGAGTCGCTTGGAGAGACTGCTGCTGGAAGGTAGAGAAGTGAATAGAGAGAATGAATCAGATCTAGAGGGGAGTGATGTGGAAGAGCAGCAGAGTAAGACAGGAGAGATTGAAGAAGTGGAAATGAATGGGGAAGTGAGTGGTATGAGTATAGAAAATGAGAGAATGGGTGTGCAAGAGGAGCAGGGAAACGTGGATGCTCAGGGTGGACAGGGGTACACAGCGTGAGAAAGGAGGATGCTCCAAGAGGAGGTGAGAGCATGTGTAGGCAGGAAAGTAATGGGATGACCAGGGATCAAGAAAAAACAGATGGAATTGCAAAGGGTTCTATAATGAAGAAGCAGAAAGGGAAATGGCCCCAGTCCAGCATGGAGAGATCACATCGAGTGAGTGGTATCAGTGGAACTAGCTGTAGATCCAGAAATGAGCTCTTGTGTTTGTATACCAATGCTAGAAGTATAAGAAACAAGGCGGATGAAATGGTTGCACTAATTGCGTCTGTGCACCCAAAGATTGTGGGAATAAGTGAGACATGGTTAGATGAGGACGACATCCTGACAGGAATAGAGATGGAAAGGTATGATGTGTTTCGTGAGGATAGAAGGGATAAAAAGGGAGGGGGAGTGCTAGTGATGATAGAGAAAGAGTTATGTCCATACATGGTAGAGACGCAAGAGGGAAATAGGCCCAGTGGTTTTGAGGCAGTATGGTGTGAGATAGAGGTGAATAGAATCAAATACTTGGTGGGATGTTGTTATAGACCTGGTAATGTATGGTGGTGATGATAGTGAAATGTATAGTCAAATAAGCCAAGCAAATAAGAAAAGGGTGATCATTATGGGTGATTTTAATTATGGCAATATAGACTGGAATGAAGAGATAGCAACTGGAAGTAAAGAAAATGAGTTTCTTGAGTTTTTGAGGGATAACTACCTCAGACAGTATGTAACAGAGGGCACACGAGGATTAAGGGTCTTGGATTTGGTCATCTCATCGGAGGATGTAATTATAAATGAGGTGTCAAATCATCTACCAATTGGTGAAAGTGACCATGAGGTGATTACTTGGGTGGTTGCCAGTAGTGCAAGGACCCCTGTGAAAAAAGGGTATATGTGGAACTACAAGGGGGGGGGGGGGTGATTATGAAGAGCTCAGGAGACAGCTTGCAGGTGTAGCATAGAATGAGGAGTTAGCTGGAAAAGAGATCAATGCAGCTTGGGGGATTTTCAAAAACTATTTAGTAGATGCAATGTCTAAATGTATACCACGGGTGAGAAGGTTAAATAAGGTAGGTGTGAGATGGATGAATAAAGAGATTAAGCATGCAATACAGAGAAAAAGAGCATTGTGGAGGCAGCATAAGAGAAGTGGAAATAACCAATTCCATGAGGTCTACAAAGACCAGGCAAGGAGGGTGACTTGGTTAGTGAGAGTAGCTAAAGAGAGGTATGAACAGCAGTTAGTTAATGAAACCAAAAAGAATTCTAGAGAGTTCTTTCGATATGTAGCCAGCAAAAGAAAAAATGATTATGGAAGGATGACATTGATTGGAGGAAATGGTATAAAGACAGCTGTTGCAGAATGTGTGGTGGAGATACTTAATTAGCAGTTCATAAAGATCTTTCAATCCTGTGAATGTGACTTCATGGAGAGATTGAGAGCAGTTGATGATGGGGAGGAGAGACTGACTGTAAGTGAGCAAGAGGTGTTTGGGGAGTTGAGTAAACTAGATATAAATAAGGCTGTGGGACTTGATAATATATCACCGCGTATTCTTAAGGAATGTGCCAGAGAGTGGACACCTGCCTTGACATATTTTTTTAATCCGAGTCTTGCACTTGGTCAAGTTCCTAAAGAGTAGAAGGAGGGCAAGATTGTGCCACTTCATAAAGGAGGTGATCGAACTCGAGCATCAAACTATAGGCCTATCTCTGTGTCAGGTGTTGTGGTTAAGTTGTTGGAGAAGCTTGTGAGAACTGGGATCCAGAGTTGGGTTGACAACAATGGTATAATCTTTGATGGACAGCATGGATTTGCTAAAGGGAGTTCATGTTAGTAATCTACTTACTTACTTACTTACAACAATACGGTGACTGCTTCCTTGGACAGAGGAGAAGGATACACAGTAATATACTTGGATTTCGCAAAAGCTTTTGATAGAGTACCTCATGATAAGTTGACAGTCAAACCAGAGCAGATGGGGTTGGATATTAGATTAGTGCATTGGATTGGAGACTGGCTATCTGATAGGTATCAACAAGTTGTGTATGAGGGTGCAATATCCAGGAAAAGGAAAGTCACTAGTAGAGTGTCTCAGGGGTCTGTTTTAGGGCCATTACTGTTTAACTTGTATATTAATGATATTGGCGAATATTTGGATGGAGATATTCAGTTGTTTGCAGATGCTGCAAAGTTGGGACGAACCATAAAGAGTATTGAAGATGTTGTGGCCTTTCAAGAAGACTTGAATAAATTGAGTGATTGTGCAAGGAAATGGGGATGTGAGTTCAATGTTGCAAAATGTAAGGTTTTAAAATTTGGAAAACAAAGATGGGATGCAGAATTTATGCTTGGCGAGAATATATTGTTGGAAGTAAAGGAAATAAGAGATCTGGGGGTGATAGTGGATAAGGATCTAAAATTTAGGGGACACATTGCCAAAATTGTGAAGACAATACAAAGGTTTCTGGGAATGATGCGGAGGACACTGATGTGTAGAAGTAGGGAGATTCTTGTTCCATTGTATAAGGCTTTGATTAGGCCACACATGGACTATTGTGCCCAGATTTGGCCACCGGGTTTTCAGAAGGATGAAGAGATGTTGGAAAGGGTCCAAAGGCGACTGACTAAGGTAGTTTCTGACCTCTGGAATGTCGAGTATGAGGAAAGATTGAAAAGATGTAATTTGCAGAGTCTAGTGGAGAGAAGGAAGAGGAGAGATATGATAGAGACCTACAAGTTGGTAAGGGGTTGTTATAGGATCAATGGTGAAGAAGTTCTACAGAGAATAGTGGGAGATCAGGGGAGAACCAGATGTCATCCCTGGAAACTGTATAAAGAGGGTTTGAGTAGGGGAGTGAGAGGCAGGTTTTTTCGTGCATTGTTGTGAATGATTGGAATGCCTTGCCTGAGAGTGTGGTGACTGCAGGAGTTTGAGTGTGTTTAAGACACGGTATGATGAGATGTGTGTGTGTGATAAAAGGACCTCCCAGATGAGTCTTTGACTCCATGAGGTCTTGTTTAATAATAATAATAATAATAAGAGCTTGTAATTCAGGTAACGGAATATTCAATGAAGGAGGTTTAGATTTATACAAAATCTGTGCAATCTCAAATCTTAGCCTGTTAGTGTCATCTGTATGTAATTCCTTGATGATTTTTTCCATCTACCATAAAGTCTAAAAGGCTGACAATGAGGTGTTATTGCAAAATCTGGCATTTTGACAATACAATTACTTCGTTATTTGTAAAAGGACAGTTATTTAAAATTATAACCCATTTTTTATGGGTAGAGCTGGGTTGTTGATGAATGAACCAGCAACTTCTTTGTTCTAATAATTCAAACTTACATATCAACTTCTGTTTATAGCTTAAGTGAGCATGTCTGGCTGAGGAAAGAGAAATTCTACTGATCAAGTCAAAATGTTTAGAACTAAGATTATTCTGTAGTTGAGTTTGAACTGCTGAAGTTTTATTGTTATTAGAGAAGAACAGCTTATTAACATAACATAACCTTTCAGACAATGTTGCCTTGCTATCTCTTTGGTAAATATTATTGAGCAGAATAAGATTTAATAGCCTCATTTTCAGTGGCACCCAGGGGGGGGGGACACCCACCACCACCCAAAAAAAAGAAAAAGGAAAAAAACACTAGAAAATTTTCCAAAACTCGTTTCCTAATTAAAATTAATTATTTTATTTATGTTGTGTCATTCTTCTATTTCTATACTACTTATGAATTAGCGGTAACATAAGGTGGGAATATCCTATAGCTCTCGGGAATCACGGCTGCTGTGAACGCAAGGTGAATGAGGTAGTGCTTGGGCAGACCAAGCTCTATTTCGTTGCCTGAGCTGGGCCAGAGGAGATCACGGGTTTCATGTATTGGTGACCACTGCAGATGCTCAGTCATAGGTCGTATGCAATGCATAGTGTCTATTCTCAAATTGTCTACTCAACTCCCCCCTCTCCCCCAAGATTAAATCCTGAGTGCACCACTGGAAGGAGTTTGATAAATCTGGAAATTAAACCAGTATTACAACATTGTTTTAGAAACACAAGTTGGTTATGCAAGTGTGACTTCTTTAAATGTAGGTTACCAATTTTCTGATAGACCTCCAGTAATCTTCATCATAAGAATAAGTTACTAGTTGTTTAATAGAGACAAAAAATTTTGGAATACGTGGGTAGTCTGAAAAGTTCTTGGCCTAACAATGAAAAAACAAATTTAAAATTTCAAAATTATTTTTATTTTTCAACATAATCTCCCTTAAGACTAATACATTTATTCTAGCGATGCTCCAGCTCCATTATCCCGTCCCTGTAGTGGTTCTCAGTAAGATCTGCAAAATACACCTCTACAACAATCACCTCTCAATTCGAAGAAAAACGCTGACCATGAGGAAGAGTTTTAGTTTTAGGAAGTCAAAACCAAAGGGAAGAGATAGAAATCAGAGGGAACCAAATCTGGGGAATAGAGTGGATGTTCCAACAATTTATAGTGCAGATCCCTTAATTTTCCCATTGCCAAAACACCTTTGTAGGCAGGTGCATTGTCCTAATGACAATGAAGATAATTTTTTTCTTCTGCAAACCAGGCCTTTTCTCACGAATTTTTCATCTATGATTAAAAGATGGGAATAATATTCCGTGGTTATTGTTTTAGCCCTTTCAAGATAATTAATAAACAAAATGCCTTTAGCATCCCATAACACCAATGCCATGACCTTTCCTGCTGATGGAAATGGAACCGACTTTGTCTTCTTTGGTGCTGAACAACTGGCTTCTGTCCACTGTTCGAACTTCGAATGAATTTCTTTTGCCATTAAACCTACTTTTATAAAGAATTTTATAACCACATAATACTCAGTTTTATTCATTTCAAGGGATACAGACAACACTTTTGCTTCAGAAAGCTGTATAAAACAAACTACTTCATAGAATGACTTGCAATTTCACATGTATGCTTATAACAGATGCACCAACTTAGAAAAAAAAATCTTGCCGATAGTGTTGCCATCTATGGTCAAGGCTGAGAACTTTTCAGACCACCCTGTAGTATATTTTTTGAATAATGGCTTCACACATGTAAGAGAAAATGAATTGTAATTTATTACTCCTATATATATATATATATATATATATATATATATATATATATATATATATATATATATATATATATATTTCGCTTAACAGACACTGCGAGACCTTGATGCAGAAAATAATTGATAAGTATCATCCCTCTTCCAGACTGCAATCTGATGTTAAAAGGATCACATACCCTGCCTTAAAGGAACATCTGAACAAACATCAAGGACCCTTTGCAGATCTAATTTGTACATCACCTTCAAACCAGCCAGAAGTTGTTATTTTTCTTACCACATATCAAAGATACATTATCACCTTTATCCTTGCCTGGTGTTTATCCAATACTCTGTTCTTGTCATCTTTGCTATTTTAGACAGACTGGCCATTCTGCTACTATTAAAATTGAAGAACCTCAAGATTATCAGTGTCTAGTGTTGGCGGCATAAGAAGCAGGATCTGAACTTTAAGATTTTTGGATTCTGAAGGTTCAGGCCTTGCTTTTTATGCCATCAACACTTGCCACTAGAACTGTACAAAGATGCCACACTACTGTAGGTTCAATTTGATCATCTATTTTTTGAATCGTGTGAAGCCCTATACCACCATCCTAATATTAATTGGATAGACTGTATGCCTATTTCTAAGTTTTGAGAAGTTATTGCTGTTAATTCTTTATAATTGTTTATATTTTTATTTATTTATTATTTTAAAATTAATTAATTAATTATACATCTATTCCCACTTGTCTGAACTCTAATAGTGTTTCCTCCTACTGGACAGCTGTGACTAAGACACGTGATATTATATGCCTGCTGTTTGAGTTGTTGTTGTATTCAGATTTTAAAAATGTTATTAGTTTTTTTTCTATCTTCTCCCTGAAAGAGGCTCATGACATATTGAGCAAAATATGGAAGCATAACAAATTGTATTTAGTTTCTTTACAGGTCTGAAGCCATTATTCAAAAAATATAGTATCTGTAAGAAGTTATTTCAACACAATTTGAACTCTTGCTAAAATAATTATTTTAATAAGAAACCATTACAACAAAATGAATAATCCCCTCCTAATCACTGTAAAATGAAAATATCCAGTGATGCTTGAAATAGCACTGAAGCTTAACAGCAATGGTGGTAAAAGGAAATCATGCACGACTACACTAACGAAAATCTGCTTGGACACCAACTAAAACAATTTATTTATGTTTTCCAGGGGAAAGTTGATGTGCTACCAGGTGCAAACAACCTGTTAACAATCTGTTTTGTAGGTTTCTAGAATTATCTTTATGAGGAAGTATTTTATTTAAGAATCCCTTAAATTATTTTACTTACTCCCACTGGCTTTTTTAAGAGTTAAAGATCCTTCCCCCCACCATCAAACTTATCCAAGGACTCCAGTGGTCACTACACCACTTTGGGAATCTCTAGTCGAAAGGAAGGTGGGTAGGTAGAGCAATCTCCTAAGCAGGGAAGCAAGCTTGCCTGGGTAATCTTTTTTGTTTAAAACAACAGTGGTATTCCTCTTATATGCCTTTTACCCTTATCCACTCCAGAGACCAGCCACATTCTCTAGACACCAGGTGTTTACCAGGTTCCGTGCAGTTGCAGTCTGTCTTGCTTACTACACTCAAAGAGGCAGGACTGCAAATATCCAAATTTCTGAACACATGGACTACATCCGGTTCCATGAATACAGCCACTCTGGACTTTCTACCCATGCTTTGGACACCCACCACAGGATATGTTGGAATAAGGTCACCCAAATCTATCACATCAAATACAAATTATTATTATTATTATTATTATCCTAAGACCCCATTGAGTCATCCAGGAGGTCCTTTTGTCATACACACATCTCATCATACCATGCCTTAAACACACTCCAATGCCCTGCAGACACCACACTCTCAGGCAAGGCATTCCAATCATTCACAACTCTGCATGCAAAAAACCTGCTTCTCACTTCTCTGATCTCCCACCATTTTCTGCAAAAGCTCTTCAACATTAACCCCATAACAACCCCTTATTAACTTGTAGGTCTCTATCATATCACCCCCTCTTCCTCCTATCCACTAGATTGTGTAAATTGCATCTTCTAAACTTTTCCTCATATTCGACATTCCAGAGTTCAGAAACGACCTTAGTCAGTCACATCTGGACCCTTTCCAACATCTCTTTGTACTTTTGAAAACCAGATGACCAAATCAGAGCCTCTAATCTTATACAATGGAACAATAATCTCCTTACTTCCACAACTCAATGTCTTCTGTATCATTCCCAGAAATCGTTGTGTTGTTCTTACAATTTTGGCAATGTGTCTCCTGATTTTCAGATCCATATCCACTATCAAGATCTCATATTTCCTCCATCTCCAACAACATATCCCCGCTAAGCTTAAATTTGACATCCTATCTTTGTTTCCCAAATTTTAAAACCTTACAATTTGCAACATCGAACTGGTATCCCCATTCCTGTGTCCATTTACTCAATCTATTCAAGCCTTCTTGTAAGCTTCTACTCTTCATAGTTCGTGCCAACTTTGCATCATCTGCAAACAACTAAATATCCCTATCCAAATCTTTGCCATTAACAAACAAGTTAAACAGCAATGACCCTAAAACATACTCCTGAAGCACACCACTAATGACTTTCCTCTTCTGGAATATTGCTTCCCCATACACAACTTGCTGATACCTATTAGATAGCCAGTCTCCTATCCAATGCACTAATATAATATCCAACCCCATCCACTATCAACTTATCATGCTGTAATCTATCAAAAGCCTTTGCAAAAGCTAAGTATACTACTGTATATCCCTCTCCTCTGTTCAAGGAAGCCGTCACATTATTGTAATAAGTAAGTAGAATACTAAAACATAACCTCCCTTTAGCAAATCCATGCTGTTCATCAAAGATAATACCATTGTTGTCAACCCAATTCTGGATTCTAGTTCTCAACAGCTTCTCCAACATAACCACAACATCTCACACACACAGGTATGCGAATAATTTGATGTTTGAGTTCTATCTCCCTTATGAAGCAGCACAATCTTGCTCGACCCTGTGCAAGACTCATAATAAAAAAAATATGTCAAAGTAGATGCCAGCATACTGGCACATCCCTTCAGAATATGTCGTGATATATTATTAAGTCCTACAGCCTTATTAACATCAAGTTTGTTCATTTCCCAATATACCACTTGCTCAGTTACAGTCAGTCTCTCCTCCTCCTCATCATCATCATCAACAACAACAACTGCTCTCAAACTCTCCATGATGCCCATTAAGTATCTCCACTATATCTTCCACAACAGTTGTTCTTATACCATTTTCTCCAATCATTGTCATCCTTTCATAATCGTTCTTTTTTTTTTTTTTTGCTGACTACATATCAAAAGAACTCGCTAGGTTACTTTTTGGCTTCATTAGTTAACTGCAGCTCATACTTCACTTTTGCTACCCTTACCAACCAAGTCAACCCTCCTTGCTTATTCTTTCTAATCCTCATGGAATTGATTATTACCACTTTTCTTATGCTGCCTCCATAATGCCTTTTTCCTCTGTATCGCATGCTTAATCTCTTAAATTTCCCCCAGGCTGCATTGATCTCCTTTCCAGCTAACTCCTCGTTCCATGTTACACCTGCAAGCTGTCTCATGAGCGCCTCATAATCCCCCCCCCCCCTTGTAGTTCCACATATACCCTTTTCTCACAGAGGTCCTCACACTGCTGGCAACCACCCAGGTGATCACCTCGTGATCACTCTTACCAATTGGTGGATGATTTGACAGCTCATTTATAATTACATCCTCTGATGAAATGATGAAATCCAAGAACACTCAATCCTTGATCGCCCCCTATTACATACTGCCTGAGGTAGTTGTCCCTCCAAAACTCAAGAAAGTCATTTTCTTTGCTTCCTGTTGTTGTCTCATCATCCCAGTCTTCACTGCCATAATTAAAATCACCCATGATGATTACCCTTTTCTTATTTGACTGGCTAATTTTATTATACATATCATAGTCATTACCATCCACATTACCAGGTCTATTACAACATCTGACTAAGTAATTCATTTTATTCGCCTCTATCTTGCATTATTCTGTTTTAAAACCACTGGCACTGTTTCCTTTTTGCATTTCTACTTTGTATGGACATAACTCTTTCTCTATCATCAATAGCACTCCCGCTTCCCTTTTTACCATTTCTATCTTCACGAAACACATCATACCCTTTCATCTCTGTTCCTATCAGGATGTTATTCTCATCTAGCCATGTCTCACTTATTCCAACAATTCTTGGGTGAACAGGCTCAATTAATTCAACCCATTTCATTTGACTTGTTTCATACACTTCTAGCATTTGTATACAAACATAGCAGCGCATTCCTGTATCTGTAGGTAGTTCCACTGATACCACCTTTCAGATGTGATTTCTCCATAACTTTCTTGAGCCATTTCTTTTTTCCTTACTCATCCTAGAACCGTCTTCAAATTCAACTGTTTTCCCTACATCCCAGGCCATCCCTTTCCCTTTTTTGTCTACACATGTATTCACATCCTCTTGGAAGACTAACCTTTCTCACGCTATGTTCTCCTGTCCACCCTAAGCCTCCCCAATTCCCTGTCTATCTTGCACACCTGTTCTCTCATTCTCTATACTCATGCCACTTGATTCTTCATTCATAACCACCTCTTCAGTCTCTCCTGTCTTTCCAGCAGCAGTCTCTCCAAGTGACTGACAGCAAAACCATTCAAATGCAGTCCATCACTCTTATACAGTTCATTTCATCCTTCAAACTCATTCCACACATTAACAAACTGCATCCTTTCTCCTCACACATTTCTGCTAACATATCATTCATAATCCTTGCTCTCCACCTCATCTCCCCACTGTCATACCTGGTAACATGCTTGCTACTTTTCCTATCACACTATTATCTTTTATCTGTATCAACAATCTCCTGATATCCTAAATCTGACATGTTTTGTGTTCCCAGTCAAATTATTTGTCCCTATTACAACTACCAACTCTATTGCTTGCTTACTTCTCATATCTAGTACCTCAATCACTATGAGAGGCTATTCCTCGAATCTTCCTCAGCTCTGAAAAACTTTCCAAACCTCAACAGATTTGGGTGCATTAACCGTCTCCAAATTTGGAAAGTGCTCATCTCAGATTTTCAGCCCAACAGCCAAGCCCACTTGCTGTTGGGCTGAAAATCTATTTAGCCTACTAGAAGGATTTTGGGACTTTAGCCCTTCTTTAGTTGTTCAGTGTTCCTGATGATAGAAATTTGACTATGTTGAAATATCAGAATTATTAATTAAAGTTATTATAATTAATATTCAGTATGCATTATAATTTCCTCAAAAATAATAGTTATAACAAACTCAGAATGCAACTTAAAGCAGTGTCATGGCATATGAAAGCATATGGCATACAAAGCACCAACAAGAAGAGTCACTAGCATGATAAAAAATACAAATTCAGATATCTGCTCAGCAGAATTAAGGAAATGCTTGATATTGAGAGAACTATGTGGTAAGTAAACATTGGCATGATTAACAAATTATTCATTTTAATGATGCAGATGGTAAATGGCAACAGAAGCACAAGACATGATTAAATTACTGACTTGTGAGGGGTGCATTATTCAGGTGGAGATGATGCTGTGCCTGATGTGGCAGGGTCCAATGTAAGAATACAAGTAGATGAAATATAGGTGCTTAGGATTTTATATGCTTTTTGTAGAATGTTTCACTGACTTTCCTTTCAGGTTTGAGACCTGAGAAATGATTCAGCCTTTGTTGATCTTTTGCATTCTCACATATACTCACTTCAAGGAAGCCTTCGTGCTTGGCCACCTTGATATCCCTTCCCCTCTCTCATAGCTCTAGTTTTCTTGATTTTGCTCTTCCATTTTCTCATTGAGCACTTTTACGCTTTCTGCAAACTCCTAACTCAAAATTCATTGAAATGTAATCGATTAAACCCTATTCTACAGGCCAAAATGGAACCTTTTTCAAGCCACTTCAGGCTTCCAGTAAATAGGGCTGTGATCTCATCCAAAAAAATAATGAATTTCATCTCCCACCTAAATTCATTCCATACAAGTGCAAACTGCAAACCATTCATCCTACTCTTTCTACACTGTAACTCATTTATAACTGTGGTCCTTCTTAATTCACTCCTGATTATGTTCCTGTGCAGTAACATTCATTGCTAAACTATTAATGGTTCAAGACTGGTTCCTGAACAATTATTATTTTTTATTATAATTCCATTTTTATTGGCAAATAATTTGTAATATATTTTTGCTTGCTATAATTGAATTATTTTTATTGAAAAAACGACTAAGTGATGATAATAATTCCTCTATGTTAATAGAATTTAATGAAATTAGAATCACTTTCTAATTAAATTGGTTGATTCATTTTGAATATTTTAATGGCAGAATTAGGATGAACAAAATTATGTGTATGGGACATGTCAAAAAAAAAAAAAAAAGAGATCTCTGTTTAATTCTTGTGGTAATGAATAGTGTCATTGTGCATGAAAGCTTTTGCAAAACACACCTGTTTATGGCTATCTACAGTCATTTCTTTTTAACATACACATGTTCCTATTTTTAAAATAACAATATGAATTAATTTTTTACCTTTTCTGCTTTGTTCTGACCAGCAATGACTCCAGTAGGCATGTATTCAGACAGTGAAGTTACGTCCAGGCATGGTTTTGATAAGCAGCTCCATGTGCACCCACATAGGAGCTCAAGAGTTCCACCTGTAAGTTCTGTAAGCACACGAGGTGGAGGAAGTCGTTTAGCAGCAGCAATGGGATTGGGCCCGGGTCTAAGTCCTGAAAAAGAAATGGATGTTGTAGCAGGTTTAGAAAGTGATGGATCTGAAACTAGCTCAGTTTCCAAGTTCAGTGTCACTAGTGCCTTTTCTACTCAGTCTGAACACCCTAGGGGTAGCAGGACATTGAGGTAAGACATTCATATGAGTTCATTCGTTTTTAAATTATTGAATTATAGTATTTCATTAATGTATTATAAATACATATTTTACATTTCTATTTTTTAAAAAATCAGTGTCACACAATGTTAATCCTTTTCTTATTTGAAATTCACGTTATTTTCTTTAGTATGCAAAAAATTCACCAAAAACAATTTATTGAACAACAATTTGCCGAAAAGCAATTCATCAAAAAAAAAACATTTAATTGAATAAACAATTAATCGAAAACAATTCCTGTAACAACAATTAATTCGAAAAAGCAATTCATCAGAAGGGTGTTCCTCAAAAAACAGTTGAATTCATCAAAACTATAAATCATCAAATAAACACTTTATTGAATACCAAATTATAAGACATGAGGAGTCTTTTTTTTTCTATCAAAAATGGCTTCAATTTATATTGGATTTACAGTGATGCTGTAGAAGCTTACCTATATTTTTTTCCCCATTGTATATTTTATACATATGTGCGTATGTCATTTTTTTTTAAATTATTTATTTCACTCTGTATGCATATACCATGTATTTTATGTAACGTGGAAAAGATTATGCAAAAAATAATATTTACTTGCTTGAGACGAAAAACATGGACATTTTAGACCTTCGTATATATTCCTTATATGTATATATTATGGATCACATTATGAAGGAAAGTGGTATTAAACATGATATCAAAATTGGAGAAGTTAATGTCAGCTCTTTGCTTTATGCGGATGATGTTATACTTCTAAATAAATCCACTACAAGACTGCAAGATTCTCTGACTAAATTGAATAGCTGTTGTAATAGATATGGTATGAAGGTCAGCAATAAAAAGACAAAGACAATGAAAATAGGCAGAATCATTGAAAATGTCAACTGTGTTGTGAATGGAGAACCTGTGGAACAAGTAAAACATTTCAGCCATTTAGGCACGATTTTTACTGAAGATGGTAGATTAAATATAGAAATAGACAACAGAATTAGCAAAGCAGGTATGGTGGGAAGTCAGTTGAATAAATTCATATGGAATAAGAGAGAAATTAGTCAGAACACTAAATTAGCTGTATACAAGACAGTGTTCAAACCAGTTTTAACTTATGGATCTGAGAGCTGGGTCAGAAGTAAAACACTTGACCAAAGACTAGAGACCGCAGATATGTGAGTCATGAGAAAGATTATAGGCGTGAACAGATGGCATCAATGGCAATATCATATTAAAAACGAGGATATTAGGAAAGAACTTGACATTGTTAGCATCCAGGAATGGGTTAGCAGAGCTAATCACAGGTGGTATGGTCACTTAAACAGAATGGGCGAGGAAAGATTAGCAAAACAAGTGTTCTCTGCCAGGTTGGCAGCAAAACGACCCAGAGGAAGACCAAGATATAGGTGGATTGATACGGTACAAAGTGCCTTAGACTATAGAAATATAAGATCTGATAATGTTGGAGTCTTGACAAGTAACAGACTGATTTGGAGGAAAATTGTAGATAGGAAATTAATAATGATGTAATTTTTTTCATGTAGTACTATCATATCCTGTACACCCCTTGAGGGTACATAGCAGGAATTTGATGATGATAATGATGATGATGATGTATATATACATGTAAGGAAATAATAAAATCTTTCCATTTTGAAAAGTATATATATTTTCCTCCTTCAGTTTTTTTTTGAGTACATAAAAATATGAAGTAAAAGAAGTTGCTCTATTACAGTTAATCCTATTACATTTAATAATAATAATTAATAAATAAATCTATTACATAATAAATTTAGTTTAATCCATTATCCAAGTGTGAGCAAACAAAGTTTGCACCTGAAAGTATCTTCAGGACTGGGTTAAGGTGGTACACACCAGGGCAACTCGTTGCAAAGGTGGAGCAAGCTACCAACACTCCTATCCTAGTATCTCCTATAATGCAAAACACATCTCCTTGCGGATATGTCTATTGTTATGCATTAAGGGAAGGGCCACTACCCAGACCGGTTTCGACCTTTATTGAGGTCTCTTCAGTGGGAGCCAGGCCCAAGTCGAGATATCAGGCAGAAGCATTTGCAGGTCATCTCCACCTATAGGAATTGCCAATTGGTGTGCCACCCTTTTTTAATAAATTATTACTCTGGATTTAGAGAAAGATGTTGAAAGTTTATTTTCCACTTGGTTAGAGTATAATAAATTTAGTTTAATCCTTTATCCAAGTGTGAGCAAACAAAGTTTGCACTATCTTCATAAACTTTCAACAAATCTATTACAGTTAATAGAAAAAATTAAAAAATATAAACATAAATGAATGGAACACGTTCAAAGAATGAAAACAGAAAGATTACCAAAACAAGCCTTAAAATACAAGAATTAGGAAAAAGAAAACCAGGACATCCTCTTAAATGATTCAACGATGACTTCTAAGGCCGGAATAGGCCATGCTAGGCCTAAATCCTTGATATGTATGATGATGATGACAGTTAATCCATTAATGGTGCTACAGTCACTGGGAAGAAACTTATGGTAGAATGGATAATTATATGATAAAGGACAGAATGCTGCTTGTGCTTTGATCCATAAATAAATCCTTTTTTTGAGAGAGAGAGAATGAGAGATTATTTTTTATTAAATTATTATGGTTGATTTTAATTATGGCAGTATAGATTGGAATGAAGAGATAGCATTTGGGAATAAGGAAAATGAATTTCTCGAGGTCTTGAGAGAATAACTATCTCAGGCAGCAGGTAAAGCTGAGCATGCAAGGATTTAGAGTTTCAGATCTGATCATTTCATCAAAGGATGTAATTGTGAGTGGGGTTTTCACACTTTTCTTCAGCTGGTGAGAGTGATCATGAAGTGATCACCTGGGTTGTGGCCAGCCATATGCAGACTTTTGTGATGAAAGGATAAATATAGGATATAGGGATGGTGATTATGACAAGCTTAGGAGACAACTCGGAGCTATAGCATGGAATGAGGAGTTGAGCGGTAAGGAAATAAATGCTGCTTAGGAGATGAAGAAAAACATAACAGCATCAATGTGTGAATGTATTCCAAAGGCCCAAAGGCTGAATAAGGTGGGTGTAAAATGGATGAATGAGGAGATTAAGCATGAAATTTGGAAGAAGAAGGTTCTTTAGAGGCAGTACAAGATGAATAATGTTAATAATCAGTTACATGAAGAGTATAAAGAACAAGCCAGGATGGTGACCAGGGGCGAATGCTGGTCTTGAAATTCACGCTTGCTCTTGTTATCATTCAGGTAGTGAGAGGTGTGATTGAAGTCTGATTAGCGGAATAATGAATTACTGACCATTTAAAACTATAAATTTAGAAATTTATGTACATTTAATCATACAAATACAACATTTATTTTACAAATGATATATTATCTTTTTCAATTTACCTACTTGAATACAAATTCTACCCTATGGTTCTTCTTTATGAACTGGTCAATAACATCGTCATAAAAAGTTGGTTATAACTTAATTTTCCCAAGCAACACGCACACTTGTAAAGGCTGGCTGAAACTCACTGGCTAGAGCTACTTTCACTGCATATGGCCTGTGTTTAAGACGATATGAAGGGAGCAGAAATGGCTATGCATGTGCATGAAATCACAGTGGTGTAGCGAGGACCTGGAAGCTCCTACAACCGAGCAAGCCAAGGTAGCTTTAACTAGACGAGCAAGCATTGGCCTTCGATACACAACGCAAAGCTCAATTATTGCCACGCAAGCTTAAGACGTCTTCTGTCTTCAAAAATAAAAGCCTAAATGGAATGCTTATAAATCCATGCATTTATTAACAAATAAATATTACTTCTTTCTCAGGTAATGAGCTTGTGCAGCAAGCACACAGCAAGCATGGAGAATTTGCCCCTGATGGTGACTCATTTAGTAAGGAAAACAAAAGTGCAGCATGAGCAGAAATTGGCAAATGAAGTGAAGCCCTACAGAGTTTGTTTAGATATGTAGCAAGTAGAAGGAAAAATGATCATGATAAAATGATGTTAATGAATGAAAATGATAGAATGGTAACTGCTGCAAGACATTGTTGAGGTATTCAGTGACCAATTTATAAGGGTGTTTCATCCTAATCAGGGTGGAATCATGAGGAACTTAAGTGTAGAGGACATAGGAGAGGATGGCTTAATTGTGAGTGAGCAGGAGGTATTTGAGGAAATAAATAACCTGGATGTCATTAAGACAATAGGATTTGATGACATGTCACCATGCATTTTAAGGGAATGTTCCAAGGAATTGGCAGCAACATTGGTTATTAATAATATAACTTTTTAATAAGAATCTTATAACAGTACAGGTTCCAAGGGAGTGGATGGAGGGTAAAATTGTTCCATTGCATAAAAGTGGTGATAAGTCTGTAGCTTCAAATTATAGACCAATCCGTATATCTGGAGTTGTAGTGAATGGAGAAATTCATGAGAAGTAGGATACAGAAATTGGTTGATAACAGTAGTATTCTCTGTGGTTATTAGCATGGATTTGTTAAAAGGAGATCATGTTCTACTAACCTACTTATGTACTATAATGAGGTGACAAATACCTTGGACAGGGGAGATGCAATACAGTGGTGTACTTGGATTTTGCAAAAGCTTTTGATAGACTGCCACATGACAAACTGTTAAATAAACTGAAACAGATGGGATTGGATAACAAACTTCTGAGTTGAATCAGTGACTAACTGTCAGATAGGTACAGAAAGTTGTATATGGGGGTGCAATATCCCAAAAGAGGAAGCTCTTTCAGGATACTGCAAAACTGACTCCCTGTTGTACACCACTAGTGGTGTACTGCAGGGATCAGTTTGGGGACTATTGTTGTCCAATTTATATGTTAATAATATTGGGATGAGTTTAACATTGATTGGGACATTAGTGAAAAAGGCAGTTATGTCAAAGCTGACTAATAAATTTTTGTCATTGAGTGTGATGTTTCTAATCTTTATGAAGTGTTGTGTATTTTTTATGTAGGAGGAGGAGGAATGACCTACCAACTCCTTTAGTTTTCTGCTAATTTTTTGGCTAAGTGATAATTCGGGCTGTTGATCAGCTTTGACATAACTGCCCTTTTCACTAATGTCCCGATCAATTATACTATTCTTCTCTTACAAAACATATTTCTGCCTGATATCACAGCCCTCTTTGCCCATGTACTCTGCTCCAGGTATTTCATGTGGCAAAATAATTTTACCTACAAAAAAGAAGGTACAGCCATGGGCTCACCACTTTCCCCCAATAGCTAATTTTTTCATGGAAGACTTTGAGCAATGAGCTCTAGATTCGGGCAGCCTAAAATCCAAAGTCTGGCTCAGGTATGTTGATGATATTAGCCATTTGGCCGTTGATGATATTTTCACCATTTGGCCTCACAGTATTATGTATATTATGTATCTTCCTTGTCCAAGTTTATATATATATATATATATATATATATATGAAAAACCTTTAATGACTAATACCAAGAGATAAAAAGATGACAAGATATATTTATAAAGTATGAGTTCCAAACAAACGTATACTACGCGCTGTCGCGAGTGCGCCAGTACTAAACAGAAGTAACGTGTGCATCAGAGAGATTGTAACTCAGGCTGTTGTTGATATGAGAGGAATCTAGAGAAATTTCTCTGGATTCGACAATCTTTCTTTCGAGTTCATCGTAGCACACATGGATGTTAGACATTTGAGTCCAGTTTACAATGTGTTGGCGGCCTTCGTCTGAGTTAGCTGAAAAGAGAACGTGGCTAGAGAGAGTGCTAGCTCTAATCCTGTTATAGGAGATATCTCTACAGTGTTCATCCAAACGTAGAAGGATGGATTTGGCAGTCTGCCCATAGTATGAATGAACACCGTAGAGATATCTCCTATAACAGGAGTAGAGCTAGTGCTCTCTCTAGCCACGTTCTCTTTTCAGCTAACTCAGACGAAGGCCGCCAACACATTATAAACTGGACTCAAATGTCTAACATCCATGTGTGCTACGATGAACTCGAAAGAAAGATTGTCGAATCCAGGGAAATTTCTCTAGATTCCTCTCATATCAACAACAGCCTGAGTTACATTCTCTCAGATGCACACGTTGCTTCTGTTCAGTACTGGCACACTTGTGACAGCGCGTAGTATACGTTTGTTTGGAACTCATACTCGCATTTGTTTTTCAAACACGCTACTGTCTTTTTATACTTGTTCTGTTATTACAATTTTAAGTCTCTGTAATTTTTTATATATTTCTTTGATTGTGATACCTGAGGATGTTGATCTATTCAACGAAACTAGTAAACTAGTAGTATCTTTATAAATATATCTTGTCATCTTTTTATCTCTTGGTATTAGTCATTAAAGGTTTTTCATAATATTCCAACCGAGTAAAAATGAATTCTGAAAAAAAAAATATATATATACAAGTGTGTGCTGAAAAGTTGTGATATCACCATGAAGGGATTGAGGTAGAATTATGTAACTTACACATTATTCTACATATTCCCCAATGCTGCTGCATCATTTGCAATCGTTTGAAAAAAAAGTCTTTCCTTATTGCACAAACCAGTCCTCAGCTGCAGATATGATTCCATCATCTCTGGTAAATTTTATTCCTTTCAAGTGTCTCTTTAAATTTGAGAATAGGAAATAGGCAGATGAGGCCAGGTCTGGTGAATAGGGTGGGTGAGGCAGACATGGAAAGCCCAAGTTGTGTATTGTATTGGCTGTTGTGTTTCATGAGTGGTGTGAGCAGGTGCATTGTCCTGCAAAAGTAATATGCCTCTGCTCACTTTCTCGTAGCATTTTTCCTTCAGAGCTGTTGAATAAACTTCTGCTTTAACAGTTTCACCTTTTTTGAGCTACTTGGTAAGGATTACACCATCCATATGCTGGTCTGGTTGGCCGAGCGATTTGCTTATCTGCTCTCCAGCCAAAAGACTGTGGGTTCGAATCTCACTGTGGGCATGCTGTTTGTGATTGTCTGTGAAAATACTAGTGGTGATGATTGGCACTAGATGGCATTAGTATAGATAATGATGGTGGTGGTGGTTTTATTGAGATGGAGAGTTGTAGAGTGGGTGCCCTCCCTCAATGAGTCTTTGGACTCCTTGGTAATAATAATAATAATAGTAATATCCCAAAAGGCAATGACAAGAACCTTCCCTGCTGACTTTTTTTGGAACTTCTTTGGCCATGGAGAACCTTTGTGTCCCAGCTCCACTGACTGTTGTTTGGTCTCTGGGTCATAGTGATGAAGCCATGTTTCATCAACAGTCACAATATGAGCCAACAAAATTTGCACCTGAAATTACCCCAAATCCCTTGAGATGACATTCACACATTCTCTTTTTCTTTTAAGGTTACACGGTGATCAGCATTCATATTTCTGAATTTAGGGACACAAAACACACCTGTTGAAATGATTATTTTACTTATTATTAATAAAATAACATTTGACGTTTCGACCCCTGTATTAAGGTCATCATCAGAAGGATATATGTGTAGGTAACCAAGCTACATGCTCTTGTACTCTGTACTGGTAAATTAAATCTATGCCGTTAATTAATCTTTTTCTTAGCCTGATCTCTAGCGATAATTAAATAAAATAAAATAAAATAAAAGTTGAAAAAAAAAATATATATATATATATATATAAATTATAATTAATGAATAAAATAAATAAAAAACTACAATAAACTCTGCTAAATTCCTCATGTACTACGATTCTTCTGGATTTGTACAGTTGAGATTGTTTATATATGATTTTCTTCAGGACTTGTACAGTTTAAATTGCTATGGAATGTTAAGGAAAAAAAAAAAAAAAAACACTTCTTGTATTGGGATTTTACTCTGGCTTGTTCTGGTTGCTATAAAGGTTGCAGATGCATCCTCCACATTCTCGGAATGGTTAGGCCATCATTTTTATTCAGATTTGGGTTATGTTTGAGCATTTCACATGCTTCTTTGAATTTCCTCTCCAACCAGGTTTTGGTGCAGTGTAGAGACTTGGTATTTTTCCAATCAATTCTGTGGTATGTTTAGAGTGCGTGGTCAGAAAGGCCGGTTTTTCCAAAATGGAGGTATTTAATGTGTCGTTTGTGTTCGTCCTTCCTAATCGGAATGGTTCGCCCTGTTTCCCCTATGTATGGTAGGTTACATGTGCATTGTATTTTGTATATTCCTAGGTGGGCTAGGCACATAGGGGAAACAGGGTGAACCATCCCAATTAGGAAGGATGAACACAAACGACACATTAAATACCTCCATTTTGGAAAAACCGGCCTCAGAAAAAAGCCCACCAGACTCTACAAGTAGCATCTTCTCAATCTTTCCTCATACTCAACATGCCAGAGGTTAGAAACTACCTTCGTCAGTCATCTCTAGACCCTCTCCAACATCTCTTCATCCTTCTGAAAACCAAGTGACCAAATATGTGTGGTCACTTGGTATTCAGTTAGGCCACACAATAGTCCATGTGTGGCCTAATCAAAGCCTTATACAATGGAACAAGAATCTCCCTACTTCTACAAGCCAGTGTCCTCCGCATCATTCCCAGAAGCCTTTGTGTTGTCTTCACAAATTTGGCTATGTATCCCCTAAATTTCAGATCCTTATCCGCTATCACCCCCCAGATCTCTTATTTCCTCCACCTCCGACAATATATCCCCACCATGCATAAATTCTGCATCCCATCTATGTTTTCCAAATTTTAAAACCTTGCATTTTGCACCATTGAACTCACATCCCCATTTCCATGCCAAATCACTCAATTTATTCAAGTTTTCCTGCAAGGTCACAACATCCTCACTACTCTTCATGGTTCATCCCAACTTTTCATCATCTGCAAACAACTGAATATCTCCATCCAAATCTTCACCAGTATCATTAATATATGTTAAATAGCAATGGCCCTAAAACAGACCCCTGAGGCACACCACTAGTAACTTTCCTTTTCCTGGATATCGCTCCACCATACACAACTTGTTGATACCCATCAGATAGCCAGTCTCCAATCCAATGCACCTATCTAATATCTAACCCCATCCGCTCTAGTTTGACTATCAACTTATCATGTGGTAATCTATCAAAAGCCTTTGCAAAATCAAAGTATATTACTGTGTATCCTTCTCCTCTGTCCATGGAAGCAGTCACCTAATTGAACATGATCTCCCTTTAACAAATCCATGCTGTCCATCAAAGATAATACCATTGTTGTCAAACCAATTCTGGATACTAGTTCTCACAAGCTTCTCCAACAACAACTGACACACACAGATAGACCTATAGTTTGATGCTTGAGTTCTATCACCTTTATGATATGAAGTGGCACAATTTTACCCTCCTTCCACTCCTTAGGCACTTGACCGAGTGCAAGACTCATATTAAAAAAATATGTCAAGGCCAGCATCAACTCCCTGGCACATTCCTTCAGAATACATAGTGATATATTATCAAGTCCCACAGCCTTATTTACATCTAGTTTGCTCAACTCCCCATACACCTCTTGCTCACTTACAGTCAGTCTCTCCTCCCCATCATCATCTGCTCTCAATCTCTCCATGAAGTCACATTCACAAGATTGAAAGACCTTTATGAACTGCTCATTAAGTATCTCCACCACACCAAATCAAATATACGGAGGCTGTTCAATAAGTTATAAGACTATATTTATACAGAAAACAGATTACCTTTAATCGTCATCATTTACATGGTCTTTTTCAAAGTAACTACCGTGAGATGCAATGCATTTGTCCCAATGTTGCATCCACTTCTTAAACACATGTGAAAGTCCATTTTTTGAGAGTTCTTTCAAAACCACCTCCGCAGCTTTTACACTTGCTTTGTTGCTTTTGAAATGGCGGCCTCTTAGTGGTTTCTTGAGGTGAGAAAACAGCCAGAAATCGCATGGTGCGAGATCAGGACTGTATGGAAGGTGTGGTAGGATATCTATGTTGTTCTGCAAAACGTCCACTACACCACCAGCAATATGTGGCCTTGCATTATCGTGGTGCAATAAGAAGCCATTCTTTAGCAATGTACGCATCCTTTTGACGTGCTGTACCATTGTCCATAAAACATCCGCATAGTATGAGCCATTTACATTATTCCCGGGTTTACAGCGTGTTGGTAAACAATGCCTTTGTAGTCAAAAAACATTATGGTCGTAACTTTACCAGCCGATTTTACAGTTTTTGCTTTCTTGGGGGTAGGTGAAGACGATGCTTCCATTCACTGCTTTGTTGTTTCATTGTAGGATCATAGTGATACAACCAAGCTTCATCTGCTGTAATGATGCGTTTTAAGAAGTTGTCGCCTTCTTGTTCCAGTCTTTCTTTCCATTCTGTGCACACATCCACTCGATGCTGCATTTGCTCCGCTGTCGAGAGTTTGGGAATCCATCGGGTGCAAACACGTTTCAGTCCCAAATGTTCAGCCATGATTGAGTGAACACTTCCCACAGAAATATTCAGGATAACATGCAGCTGGAGTACTGTAATGCAGTGATCCTCCTTGATGAAATTGCTGCTGTGTTGATCATTGTCTCTGTGATGGACGTTGAAGGTCTTCCCTCACATTGAAGGTCTTCCCTTACGTTCAAGATCTTCCACATTTTGCCTTCCTTCCTTCAAAGTTTTATGCTAGCGAAAAACACTTGCCCTCGACATTGCTTCATCGTGGAAAGCTTCACGTATCATGTTAAAAGTGTCTGATGCTGGTTTTTGCAAATGCACACAAAATTTAATCGCATAACGCTGTTCCAAGGACGCTTCCATTTCGACGACTGGTCGTGGCTCGTTGGCACGCCGAAACAAGCTTGCGTTTAGTCACGTGACACTCTGACACATCAGCCCATATACATCATCCATCAACCTCTTTTGTTAATACAGACAGCAACATTTCTTTATTCCACAGAAATTAATATTATTAATTTCTGTTATCAGAAAAGAGTTATCAATAATAGAGGACTTTAATTATTTGAACATTGATTGGGTAGCTATGAAATCATGAGAAGAATGAAACTGAATTTATTGAGCTGTTGTGAGACAAATTCCTCAGACAGCATGGAGTATGCTTGGTTCAGTACCATGGTATCAGTTGTTGAGTGAGCAGGATATCAACAGTGCATGAGAAGCACTGTCGATATATTAGAATGTGTCCCTAGAGTGTGAAGAATAAATAGATAGGAGTGAAATTATGTGTGTTCTAATTAAGCAAGAGATTATTAAAGAAAAGATGATGTGGAAGGAATTCTGTGTGCATAAGGATGATGTCAGTTATGATAATTATAAGCAGTAGGTCAGAAAAGTCACAAGTGTTGCACGGAAAGCTAAGTTTGAATATGAAAAGAAACTGGTGCTGCAAGTAAAAGAAAGAATGACTCTACTGAATGCAAATGACTGATGCAGAAAAGATTGTCGAACTAATGAATAACTGTTTTGCTAAAAGCTATCAACCTGGTGTGGAGGAGACTATTAAGAATCCCATGGACTACAAGAATGACCCATAAGAAGGTTTTAGATAATATAAAGACAGAATTCTCCTTGGAGGCAATGACTGCTAAACAGAAGTTGATGTACTTTGGACATATTATGTGAGCTGATGAATCATTGGAAAAGGCAGTTATGTTGGGGAAGATTGAGGGAATTAGAAGAAGAGGAAGACCACAAAAGAGTTGGATGGACAACATAAAAGAACTTACCAACTTGAACTTACAATTACTGAAATAAAGGAGCCTTTGTTCACTGGATTACCAAGAGTCAGAAATGATTGGATGGTGCATAACAACAACATCAACCTGCTATATGCAACATTGAACTCACCCCTTCCTCTTTTTGAAGAAACACATGTATGAGGAGGAAGTACTAGAGTTGTTGTACAAACTGAATATGAATTCTGCAATAGGAACTGATGGGATACAGCATGGATGCTAAAAGAGTGTTCAGCTGAACTGGCTGTCCCTTTGACTAGGCTATATAATTTGATAATATAGTCTCTCCTTTCCTGTCTCAGAACAGGAAAGATTTCATGAGTGGAAATAATGTATGGTAATCTTATTGCACAATGTTGTTGCAAAGACCGATATATCCAACTACTGACCAATCACACAGGCATTTAGCTTCTGCATTATGTGCATTCTATAAATATTTCCATGGCAAATGTTCATCTGAAATAGCATCAATAATTCCCCCACTCAGTACTAAGTCTGTTTTAACACATGCATCTGCCATCCAACATTCCTTCACATAACACCTTGAAACTCACAGAACGAGTTCATTTTCCTCCTCTCTCATCCCTGCTACTGCTGCTGTATTGTGGAACTGTCTTCCTCCCCCACCCCAATGTGTTTCCTAAGGAATACAATATACAAGCTTTTAAAACAATGTAAACAAGTTTCTCCTTTCCCATTCCACATCCATACATGGTGCTAATCTACTATAGGTTGATTAGCCAACCTCTCATGTATAGGCTCAACATAAAAAATAAAAAATAATAAATAAATAAAAACCAGTATCTCTGGAGTGGTGGTGAAATTTTGGAAAAGATGGTTGGGACTTGCATCCAGAAATGGGTTGACAAAGGATCTCTACTTTGCAATGAAAAGCATGAGTTTACTAAGGGAAGGTGATGTGTTAGCAACTTGCTCACATTCTATAATAATATTCTCACTGAGTTAGACAAGGGGAATACACCATGATACTTTTAGATTTTGCTAAGACTTTTGACATAATACAGCATGGAAGACAGTTACATAAATTGGAGAATATGAGATTGGTTTATAAAATATTAACGTGGATAAGAGGATGGCTGACTGACAAATATCAGAACAATATTATCAGCAAATGGTTGTATGTCACATGTCAAATCCTTCCCAATGTCATTATTATACAGATTGAATAACCAGGGACCAAGGACTGATCCTTGAGGCACACCACTGGTTATGCCAAGATAGGTACAGTAATCAGGAGTGCTGCTGATATTCAGTATTTGCAGAATGATTTGAATAGGCTGGAATGTGAGCATGTGAAAATTGATGTCAGTTCAACGTTTGTGGGATTATGCTAGAAGAAACTGATCAGACCTTGGAATTTTAGCACAGAAAAAATTGAAGTTCAAGGGCCAATGCTGAAATGAACTTTGAAATCGCAAGATAAGGAAGTCATTTTGCCTCTTTACAAGGCATTGATAAGACATCATTTTGACTACTGCACACAGGTCTGATCTCCTGATTTCCATGGTGATTCTGATATAGTTGAGAGAATGCAAAGGAGAGTGTCAAAAATGATATTAGGATTGTGGAGTACTGATTATCAATGCCTTGTAAAGAGGCAAAATGACTTCTTTATCTTGAGATTTCAAAGTTCATTTGACAGATATAGAATTTGTAGGTTGCAGATGCTAGTGAACAGGAAAAAGTGGGTGATGGGATTGAGACTTACAAACTTCTGAAAGGGTTATACTGAATTTCAATGGATGGAATTTTTCATTTTATTGAAATTGGGGAAAGGGCACAAGGACATCTTTAAAAGTTGAGAATGAATGCTGTCAAGAAGCAGGTGAGGGCTAGATTTTACTCTCATTGAGTGATGCGTGATTGAAATGGATTGCAGTTTGATGTGTGCAAGTAATGTGAATGAATTCAAGAACAGGATGACAGCTGGTGCAAATAGTATGGCCTCCGTTGTTAAGTTCCTGACTCCCTGGAGGTCTCTCTCAACAATAACAATAATAATAATAATAATAATATTAATAATAAATTCTGGAAACAATGTGGATGACACTCACTTGTAGAAGTAAGAAGATTAGAATTCCATTATAAGGCCTTAATTAAATTAAATTGATTAAATTCATGCTGTGCATGAATTTAATCACCTTGTTTCCAAAAGGATGAAGAAATATTGGAAAGGATCCATAGCAAGTTAATTCAGGTGGGTTCTGGTCTCTGGAATGTTGAATATGAGGAAAGGTTGAAAAGATGCAATTTACAGAGTCTAGTTAGGAGGAGGAGGAAAGATATGATAGGGATGTATAAGTTGCTATGGAGTTCTTATCAGATTGATATTGAAGTGGTTTTCACAGAATGAGAGAACAAGAGGTCATCCCTAGAAGCTCTATAAGGAGGATATGAGCAAAAAAGTGAGAAGAAGTTTTTTTTTTGCATAGAGGGTAGTGAATGATTGCATAAGAGTGTGGTATCTGCATGGAATGTGAATGTATTTAAGGCATAGTATGGCAAACTGTGCGTATGATAGAGAGACCTCTCATTTTAGTCTTTGACTCCAGGGAGATCATCAACTAATAAGATAATGATAATAATAATAAACAGACATTCTGTCTTCTCAGGTTTCCTGCTTATTCAAATCCTCTTGAAGAGCCATAACACTGGTGCCATTATTAATATTCTTCCCTAGTATCATATCATGTGATGTGATGTGATGTGCCAGCCTGGTTGGATGAGTGGTTAGTGCACCTGGTCTCCAACCAACAGGCTGCATGTTTGAATCCCCACTGTGGGCATTAATCTTTGTGGTTGTCTTCAGATGTGAGATGAAGGTCATTGGCAAGTGTGAGACTACCATTCTACTTGTTGTAGGCCTGAAGTTGCTTGAAAAAGTTCCATGTTTGGTACTGTACACCCACAGATGCGAGACCCTTTGACACTTCTGCGCATGTCAAAAGAAGGAGCATCCATTCTAATAATAGGGTAATCAATCCGTTTTTTGGGATGAGTTGTTTATTATTGCACGTTGGAAAATTAACTTTTCTTTTATGAGCTTTGTAGTTTTTAAAGTGGTAACTATTTTGCTTGTATAACAGTTGGAAAATTTTACGTATAAAGCACGTGATTTCACGTGTTGGAGACCAATTTGTACATCCTTTATTTCTTTTTGCCCCTTCAGCATGATTTGACTCTTTTTGGCAGGTTGCTAGACTAGGCTCTCGGATCTGTGGTCAGACAGTATCTAGGGCAGGGTTTCCAGACTATGTAAAAAACAAATGAAAAATACAATCTATATATATATATATATATATATATATATATATATATATTTAAAAAATTTTAATAACTATATATATATATAAAATTTATAAAAATAGAAAAAATATATTTACTAAAATAAAAAGCCAAAAGGCTTCATTTTGGCAATGCAGAATTATATAAATCAAGTGGATATTAAATCCAGCATTATTTCAAAGCTGAATGTAGAAACTATGAAAGTTTCATAAAGAAATTGATCGGCATCGCCGAAATGAAGCCTTTTGGCTCTTTATTTTAGTAAATACTTTACGCACCAACTTAGAGTTCGTTTACGAAAAATACACTTCTCCAACACTATGAATTTCTTAGTACTGAATGAGAGTTTTTGCTCTCTTAAGGTTTCTGCCTGGTCTCTGAAGAGAACCAACCAGTTCTAAACAGCTGTCAAGCCATTGAAACCTTATCAAAATGGACCAATAAAAGGCAAATATATAGATGCTTAGGCAGCGCCTATATCTTCTATATGGTCTGTACTAGGGCAACTCATAAATGCTGGTGAGTGTATTTCTGTAAGCTGTCTGGTCAACTTCTTTATGAAACTTTCATAGTTTCTACATTCAGCTTTGAAATAATGCTGGATTTAATATCCGCTTGATTTATATAATAGAAAAAAATATCCCTATGCTACCCATAGCACAAAATGTATTATGGGCAGTATACACAAAATTAAATAACCTTTTGAGGATGAGAGCAACATAAAAAAAAATAATAATAAATCTTCCTGCAATTCAGTAACAGTATCTCTGACACTTAAAGGTTTAAGAGCAATGATACCTACTAGTACTGAGTCTTGTGGAATCACAACATAATCTTTTTATTGAGAATGACAGTCGTGAAATTTTAACCTATTTATCCCAGTCTCACACCTATCACCCTCAAAAAAATTGCATATATTGCTTTATTGTATCTCTACTTTGAGATGCATAATTCTTCTGCTTTCAATGCCAAGACTGAATAAGATTGAATTGTTTTAGCCCATTAATTACATTAAATATTTATGTGAATCCCATAATTTAAGGTTAAAAACCTATTTACATTTTGTTCCATGGGTGGGCTAGAAAATTATTATTATTATTATTATTCAGGCCTCCAAGGAGTCAAAAGACTCATCGAGGGAGGTCCTTCCTAAGACATAAAGTCTGTCAAGACTCATCGAGGGGAGGTCCCCCCCTGAGAAACACAAAGTCTATCATACCACTCTTTAAACTCACTGACCGTTCTCGCTCCCACCACTCCATCAGGCAATGCATTCCACGGCTCAACCACCCTCCACACAAAGAAACCACTCCTTACCCTCTTGCTCACAGTTTCCTTTCGTAACTTCCAGGGATGGCCTCTTGTCATCACTCCTTCCCGCTGATCAACCAAGCAAAAGAACTCCCCAGTATCAACCCTGTAACCACCTCTCAACAGTTTAAAAGTCTCAATCATATCACCTCTCCTTCTTCTATCCACCAAACTCTGCAGTCCACATTCTCTCAGCCGATCCTCATAACTATCCTTGTACAGTCCTGAAACCATCTTTGTCATCCGTCTTTGTATCCTTTCCACAGTTAATTTATCCCCTTCAAATCCTGGGGACCAAATCTGAGAACAATAGTCCAAGTGTGGGCTGATCAGAGACTTATACAACGGAATGATAACCCTCTTATCTCTGCAGATCAGTGTCCTTCTCATAATAGCAGCAATCCTCTGTGTTACCTTCACCACCTTTGCAATATGTCCCCTAAACTTCAGGTTTCTATCAATCATCAACCCCAGATCTCTTGTCTCCCCTACTTCCTCCAGTATAACTCCTCCCATAGAGTATGCAGCATCCCATCGATGTTTCCCAAACCTCAAGACCTTACATTTTGCTGCATTAAACTGACATCCCCATTCATTTGCCCATCTATCTAGTTTATTTAAATCCTCTTGCAGGGCTACCACATCTGCACTATTACTAATAATCCTTCCCAGCTTCGCATCATCCGCAAACAACTGAATATCCTCCTGCAATCCACTCACTATGTCATTGATATAAAGGTTAAACAATATAGGTCCTAGTACTGAGCCCTGTGGGACCCCACTTGTAACCCTCTGCCTCCTGGAAACTGCTCCACCATACACAACTCTCTGATACCTATCAGACAGCCAATCCTGAATCCAGTTGACCAATCTGACATCCAGACCCATGTGCTGCAACTTAAATATCAGCTTATCATGTGGCTCCCTGTCAAATGCCTTTGCCAAGTCTAAAAAAATTGCAGTATATGCCTTTCCCTCATCTAATGTTCTTGTAACTTTATTATAAAAGGCTAGCATATTGCTAAAACAAGAGCATCCTTTCACAAATCCATGTTGATTCTCACAGATAACATTACCCTCATCTGCCCAATGCTGTATACGGTCCCTCACTACTTTCCCCAAGATCTTAACAACTACTGATGACACACAGACTGGCCTATAATTAGACACTTCCAGTCTGTTACCACCCTTATGCAATGGCACTATCTTACCTTCCTTCCATTCCCTGGGCACCTTTGCTAAAGCCAGACTTTCATTGAAAAGCCACGTTAAAGGTACTGTCAATTCCCTAGCACATTCTCTCAAAACTCGTGGCGAAATACCATCCAGTCCCACAGCTTTACTGACATCCAGAGTACTCAGTATCCGAAACACACACTCCTCCTGTACCTCCAGACCTCTAACCAGTCCTATCCCTCTAGCATTAAAACTGACTCCTCTAGGATGAAATACTCCAATAAAGTGTTCATTGAACAATTCCACTATGTCCTCTGCATCAGTCACTCTATTCCCATTTTTATCCCACAATATCATTCTTCCACAGTCATTTCTCCTCCTACTGGCCACATAGCTAAAAAATTCCCTAGGATTTTCTTTGGATCTTAGGGCCAATCTCCTCTCATATTCCAGTTTCGCTTTCCTTACCACACTAGTCACTCTTCTGGCCTGTGTCTTATATTCCTCATGCATCTCTTCACCTGTCTCCTTATATCTCTTCCATAGCCTCTTTTTTGCATGCAATTCCTGTTTAATATTGTTTGTCATCCACTTTACTCCAAATTGCGTCCTCTTCTTCACTCGTGGTATACAACTTACCATTGCTGATAACAAATATTCTTTCACAATTTCCCACGCTCTGGTGATATCCCGGCCTTCCAATTCCTCCCTCCATGAAACTTCCCAAAGTTGACGTCTAAGACTATTATAATCACCTGCCTTATAATTCCACATAAGTTCCCGTCTCTTTGATACTCCTGCATGTCTATTCATTTTCCAAGTCAACACCATATGGTCACTCTCTCCAACTGGTGGGAGAGACGTCAACTCAGTTATTATCAACTCTTCTGATGCTATAACCAAATCCAAAACTTTTGAACCTCTTGTTCCTTCTGTTACATGTTGCCTAAGACATTTGTCCCTCAAGGATTCTAGAAATTCCATTCCCCTATTGCTACATGCATCTTCCTCTCTCCAATTTATACTACTGAAGTTAAAATCTCCCATAACAATCATTCTTCTTGCACTTGCCAAACTTAGCTGTCTAAACATCTCCTGGTCCCCATCTTCTGTGCTCCTGGGTCTGTAGCAACACCCCACTAAATATCCTGTCTTGCCTACCTCTACCTCACACCATACGCTCTCAAAATCATTTGTCTCACTTCCTTCCAAATTCTCCACTCTTAGAGGACATAGGTCATCACTTATCATAAGCAGCACCCCACCACCACGCTTTCCCCTCCTATCCTGACGAAAAATGCTATACCCAGCGACTTCTATTCCTGTTGTTATATCCCCTTCTGTCAACCACGTCTCAGTGATCTCAATAATTTTTTTCCAGGCTGATGCTATCTGCACCATCACTTCCTCTCCCTTATTCCGGATACTCCTGGCATTAGTATAAAGCATATAAATGCCATTGTTTCTATACCCAGCATTATCCTTTCTAGACTCCACTGGGCTCAGTGTTACCTGACATTGTCTCCCTTCTCCCAAGTATCCATTCCCACAAGAGGCCACCCCTGCTATCATCCTCCCTGGGACACACTGACTCATTCAGAACTGCAATCTCTCCAGATGCCTACGTCCTTCCTCATTCAAATGTAAACGGTCTCTCGCATACAACTCCTTTCTTTCCTCAAACGCACTCCAAGCATCCACATATACCAGTCCTCTCTTGTCACACATTCTCGCTATTATGCCATTCAATATCACCGCTCTTCTGCTCAGCTCATCATTATCATACCTAGGCAAAGTTAAATCTGGTTTTAACTTGCTCTGCAGACCAAATAGGATTCTATTTCAAGTATCCTCAGGCCACTACCAAGCTTGTCAATGCACCCATATATAATGATGAAAGTTATCTACCATCAAAAGACTTTTACAAACATTCATGACATGTGCAGTATTGTGCACTTCAAAATTACTGAACCAAACTGTACAGAATGAATACAAGTATCTCTTTCTTCAAAGATATGTTTGTATGTACTTCATTGTATAATCATTGTTTGTTTGTTTACATTTTCTTCTTATAGTGAATTTACATCTCGGATGCGGGTATGTGGGCCTGTCCATCCTCCATGGCCTTCTCGAGGGACCATGAACCACAGTTTGAGTAATAGCGATGGTCCTAATGATGATAAGGCAGATGGAAGTTTGTCTGATACTGCTGTTGACTCAACAACAGATAAGAGGAGTGTAGCAGAACAGCACAGTGGGAATAGGCCATGGTCTGGTGGGAAGGTTACGCAGTTTGGTGGATTATCCAAACGAAGTAGCAGCACATCACAATTAAGTGTTTCAGGTATGTAGTCTACACATTTTTATCCTTTGCTGAATTTTTATCATCATTCTCAAAAAAGATAATCATGATATCATAATTAGTATTAAATAGGAGTAGCATTTCATTAGCAGCTGCTGAGCTGAAGGTGTCTTAGAATATTTCTCCAATTTTGGGTTTATTAACTACATCAGCATTAATATGGATAAAATACATCCCTCCTCATACACTTCATATTCATCATATATTTCAGTGTAATAACAATGGTGTTGCAATTTTAATATGCACTTCACATCCATGGTAACTTTGATGTGTATACGTGTCATCATGGCCAGTTGAGTGGTTAATGCAGCCTTACGTTTTTAGTTCAGAAAGTACTTTATTGCTGATAATGACACCAAAAAATGTCCTCAGACCAATTACAGTTTCTATGTAGTCAATACCACAAAACGTTAACGTGAGTAATGATCAACACTTAAACCTTTCTATGTGTCATTCAGAATTATGTTTAATTATTGTCTTCTCATTCACTCTGCAGAAGCAGCTACTTGCAATTTTTCTAACAAATACAGCATTTAATTGGCTCATTATAAAAATATGCTATAAAAATAAATTGCATTGGGGAAGGAAGCAGAGTTCTGTCAGTGCTCTGTCAACAAGCGAAGTCTCTGATCAGCATCAGTTCTGGAACACCACCTCTACTGGTTACAATTAATAAGAAAGAAATTAACTCAATATAGTTATTCCGATTTTGTGACCACATGCTTATTAAAGAAAACTGTTTTTAAAACTAAACAAGTACTAAAAACAACACCCGACAAGTTTCGTTAGTCGTAAGACTAACATCCTCAAGGGTAAAGAGGACTAACAGTTTAAAGCACAAACTATAAGAAATTACGAAAAAACAAGTTCATTTGTTGGTATTAAGAACATCAAAAAGGTTCGTTAAAAAACTCCGTTAATGCATGTTAGCTGGAGACAATGCTATTTGTTGTCACGTTCTGTGGTTCATGCTCACTCTGTCCAAGGTCTGAAATTGGTAAATTTTTAATAAACAATGACCCAACTTGATTTTAAATCAAACCTTGGTTTTTGTTGCATTAAGTAGGAATTTTAATTATATTTGCTGCCTCTTTGAATTTTCTTGTGAAACAATTCTTATCTATATAGGACATGTTTGTTCTGTCCCAGAGTACATCATGACTGGTAGAGATTGTGTGCAATGACAATTCCGATTTATGTTCTCTCTTATTTTGTATGTCCTTTTGATGTTTGCTCATGCGGATTTCTCGTGATCTCCCCGTCTGGGTGATACCACATAGCAGATGCCACAGGAACAGTGAATATTATAAACCCCTGGTTTTTTCATTGGGTGATGTGGAGGTTTCGGAGGATGAAGAGATCTTGATATTTTTTCAAGTGGCAGGAAAGTCACTTTTATGTTGTATTTGTAGAGAAGTTTGTCTAAAAAAGTGACTTTCCTGCCACTAATTAACAGTGGATAATAATTGAATTTATTGTCCACTGGTCTGAAAATATACTCTGGATAAAATTGTTATAATTAGTTGGTGATGATGTACAAGATGAAACACAGAGAAAAATTTGACTACCTTAAAGATAATTTAAGAATTACGATTTAGTTACAAGGACAATTTAACACACATACACATAAACAAAAATAAACTACAATTTAAGATCATCATTAAAGAACCAGCAAAATTATTTTAAAAAAAATTTTACTCAGAATGAAACTAATGTGCCTGTTGGATACAATGCAGCAAAAATGATTGGACAAAATGATGTCAATTAATGATATTTATTTATTAGCTTGCACAATTATGATAGAAATAGAAGGTATTGGAAATGGGATATGGAGCAATAGTTATAAAGAAATGCAAATATATTTTGATATTTTTTCCTTGTGTTGAATGAAGTTATTAACATTAACTTTTAATAGTTATTTTTGGTACTGTTCAAAATTTTAATGATTTTGAAGAAAGAAATAACTGCTTTTTATAGTTTAAAAAAAAGGAAGCACAACAGCAGTGGTTTATTTTTTAATATACAAGAAACTATAAGCCTATTAGAAAAGTGGGAGAATTTAAAAAGTTACAACCAATGTGGAATTGAATATGAGCAGTCAAAAATCTGATGGATCTACTCATATTTCACAAAAAAATTATAGAATTGGTAATATAGCTCTAATGAAGCTAAAAATGAGAGAACTATTAATATAATTCAGAACACACACACACACACACACACACACACACACAATTTACCAACAAAAAATACTGTTGTTGGTGATGATGGGCAATAGATGGTGCTGATGGTATCAGAGAGTTGTGTATGGTGGAGCAGTTTCCAGGAGGCAGAGGGTTACAAGTGGGGTCCCACAGGGCTCAGTACTAGGACCTATATTGTTTAACCTTTATATCAATGACATAGCGAGTGGATTGCAGGGGGATATTCAGTTGTTTGCGGATGATGCGAAGCTGGGAAGGATTATTAGTAATAGTGCAGATGTGGTATCCCTGCAAGAGGATTTAAATAAACTAGATAGATGGGCAAATGAATGGGGTTGTCAGTTTAATGCAGCAAAATGTAAGGTCTTGAGGTTTAGGAAACATTGATGGGATGCTGCATACTCTGTGGGAGGAGTTATACTGGAGGAAGTAGGGGAGACAAGAGATCTGGGGTTGATGATTGATAGAAACCTGAAGTTTAGGGGACATATTGCAAAGGTGGTGAAGGTAACACAGAGGATTGCTGCTATTATGAGAAGGACACTGACCTGCTGAGATAAGAGGGTTATCATTCCGTTGTATAAGTCTCTGATCAGCCCACACTTGGACTATTGTTCTCAGATTTGGTCCCCAGGATTTGAAGGGGATAAATTAACTGTGGAAAGGATACAAAGACGGATGACAAAGATGGTTTCAGGACTGTACAAGGATAGTTATGAGGATCGGCTGAGAGAATGTGGACTGCAGAGTTTGGTGGATAGAAGAAGGAGAGGTGATATGATTGAGACTTTTAAACTGTTGAGAGGTGGTTACAGGGTTGATACTGGGGAGTTCTTTTGCTTGGTTGATCAGCGGGAAGGAGTGATGACAAGAGGCCATCCCTGGAAGTTACGAAAGGAAACTGTGAGCAAGAGGGTAAGGAGTGGTTTCTTTGTGTGGAGGGTGGTTGAGCCGTGGAATGCATTGCCTGATGGAGTGGTGGGAGCGAGAACGGTCAGTGAGTTTAAAGAGTGGTATGATAGACTTTGTGTTTCTCAGGGGGGGGGACCTCCCCTCGATGAGTCTTTTGACTCCTTGGAGGCCTGAATAATAAAATAATAAATAAAATAATGGTAGTAGTGTCATAGTTGGATAATTAAGCAGTAGTAGTGGAGATGATGAGATGTATTTAGGAAGTAGATTAGTGTGCCCTCCCATGATGAATCCTTGGATACCCTGGAAATGTCAAGTAGTAATAATAATAATATTAATTTCTATGAAAATTTTAAAATTGAACTCAGTTATCGATGTTATTATATTATATTGTTATTATTCAGGACCTCCCACAGTGAGTCACAAGGCTTATCGTGGGAGGTCCTAGACAACACAAAGTCTGTCATGACACTCAAATGCATTCCACAGTTCAACCACTTTCCATCCAAAAAGGCATTTTGCACACTATTGCTCACCACTTCCATTCATTACTTCAAAGAATGGTTATGAATGGAAGTGGTGACTGTAATTACCCTGTAGCAGTCTAACTACCTGTCACCAGTTTAAATGTCTCAGTCACAATACCTCTCGTTCTAACAATCGACCACACTTTTCAGTCCATATGCCCTCAGCCTATCCTCATAATTAACATTGTGCAGTTCTGGTATCATTTTTGTTATCTGCCTCCACATCCTTTCCTAGGTTAATTTATTCCCTCTTCAAAGATTGGTGACCAAATCTGAGCACAATAATCCAGATGTCGTCTGATAAGGGTTTTATACAATGAAATCATCACTTTCTATTTCTGCTGATCAGCATCTTTCTCAATATTGCAGCAGTCCTCTGGGTTAACTTCACCACCTTTGTGATATATCCCCAAAATTTTGCTTTTCTATCAGTCATCATCCCAAGGTCCTTTGCCCACTCCACTTCCTTTAGTACAGTTCCACCGAGTGCAGCCTCCCATCAGTGTATCCCAAACTTCAGTGCCTTATATTTTGTTGAATTAAACTGACATCCCACACTCGTTTCCCAATCCATTGCTTATTCAAATCCTCCTGAAGTACTGCCACATCTGCACTATTACTAATGACCCTTCCCAACTTCACATCATCTGCAAACAACTGATATACAGGTTAAACAATATAGGTCCTAGTACTGAGTCCTGTGGATCTCCACTTGTAATCTTTTGCTTCCTTGATACTGCCCCCTCATATGCAACTTTCTGATATCTATCAGACAACTAATCCCCAGTCTAATTTTTAATCCTGTGATCTAAGCATGTATGCTGTAACTTAAATATCAACTTATCATGTAGCACCCTGTCATTGCTTTTGCAAAATCTAAAAAAATGATAATATATGCCTTTCCCTCATCAACCACCCTTATTACACTATTATAAAAGGCAGTCAAATTACTAAAACAAGAGTATCCCTTAACAAATCCATACTGACCCTTACAGATAACACTATCCTAGTTTGCCCAGTTCTCTATATGATCTCTCACTAATTTCTCCAAAATTTTAACAACTACAGAAGAAATACAGAACTGGTCTATAGTTTGATGCTTCCATTCTACCACTACCTTTATGCAATGGCACTATCTTACCTTTCTTCCAATCCTTGAGCACTTTTCGTATAGCCAGATTCTCCTTGAAAAGAAATAGATGGAACTGTCAGTTCTTTAGCACATTCTCTTAAAACACATGTGAAGTCCCATTTAGTCCTATTGTTACAAGAGTACATAATATTTGAAACACACTCTCTAATGCACTTCTAAACCTTGAATTCTTCCCATTGCCTTAGTAACAAAACTTACAATTCCAGAATGAAATACCTGAATGAAAGGATCCTTGAAGAACTCCAGTATGTCTTCTGCATCAGTCACTCTGCTCTAATTTTCATCTACCACTATCACTCTTTCGCAATCATTTCTTCTCCTGCCAGAGGAGAAATGATTGTTCATGCATCCACTTTCCACCACTCTCCTTATACTTCTTTCAATATCTGTTTTTCATCTGCAGTTTGTGTTTAATATTGTTTATTTAACATCAAACCGTGTTCTCTTTTTTCCTTGAAGTATACAACCTGTCAACTTGAAGAATAAATATTTCTTCACTAGTTCCCATGCACTGCCAATATCTCACCCTTCCAATTCTTCCATCCATGGAACTGCTCCAAGCTGATTTCTAACATAATAATCATCTGCTTTATAATAAATTCCACATAAATTCCTTTCTCCTAGATACTTTTATATGTCTACTCATCCTCCAAGTCAACTCTACATGGTCTCTCTCTCTCTCCAACTGGGGGCAAGGATGTTATCTGAATTATAATCAGATCCTCTTCATCATAAAATATATATTAATACCAGAATCACTTACATTTAATATTTTTATTTGTAAAATTTTTGGCTAACTTTCATAGCCATTATCAAGCCAGTAATAGGAAAACTCTAAAAAGAACAACAATTTAATCTAAATCATGCGATATTATGTGTACTATAGGCTGCAGGAAAATAGCTCCATCTGCATTAATAGATATTCAGAATAAATTACAATAAAATAATTTAGTTAAATTATTTTTACATATAAACAATAAATTAATTACAAATTAAGGAACACATGAATGGTGAGTATTAGTATCACTTCCCAAAATTGAGAAAGTTTCAGGCAATCGCTTTTGTTCAGGTTCGGTATGTGAATGTGTGCTTCACAGCTTTCTTTATAGAGTGTAACATTTTGGTTTTGTTCCACTGAATCCTGTGTCTTGTAGATAAAGCATGGCTTGCCAAACCAGATTTGTTGGGTTCTTTAAGAGAAATGTATTCTTGATGTTCATCAAGATGAATTTGTGCAGATCTACCAGTTTGTCCATAATAACATAAGCCACAAGAGCAGGAGGAATTCTGTAAACTCCAGGAGAGGAATACATTTCTTTCAAGAATGTATTCTTGAAAATTCTTGAAATGTATTCTTTCAAGAATACAGATGATCAGATGGTTCATGAACCTCATCTTCAAAAAGGAGTTTGCTTATGTCCTGCCAAAACTGGTTTTTTTTTTTTTTTTTTTGGTCTTTCTCTTCCTCTGTATCCATTAGTTGGCCTATAAAGAGCAAGAACACTGAATGTAGGTGAAGGTGGATATCTATTTATATATTGAATATATTAGAGTAATATACTCAAATTATTAAAAAGATATATATTAGAAAAAAATTGCATCATTTACATTTTGAAACCCATATTTGAAAAGAACAAGATTTTACAATGTCCTACAACTAGATTTCTATAATTTCCACTTCTAGTGGAAATTATAGAATTACTTCAAAATGAATTTTAAAGAAATTTTCTGATTTTTATGAAACATTCAGAAAAAAATTGTCTCTTTCACCATTCACCTTGGCAATCAAAGATGTTTCTACTCATTAAAGTTGGAACTAATTAAGCTGATTAATTTGTAAACAAATAATATGCATAGTGTCTCTCTTTGATCATTGAAGCTAGTGGAATTGTACTAGTAGTGGTATTTAAATTTGTCTGCCTTCTCCTTTAAAAAAGTTCCCATTTAGAATAATAACTATGTGTCTATAACCAACAAAATGCCCTCCCACAGTGGGAAAGCATTTTGTTGTTTAGATAGTTGAAGGGTGGAATAATTGTAGGTACAAACAGTGCTGTACTAGAACTTATGTTGGCATACTAGCCCATTCAAGGGTTGGTTATGTGAAGATTCATTCAGTTGCAGGTCAGACAATTGAGAAATTAATTACAATTCTGTCATTTTTTGTGAACAAATGTTTTATGCATGAATTATATCAAACAGATTTTGATCTCAAATATTTGATGACCATGTACACTTAGAATTAGTACTACTAGCTTTGAAGGATATTACTAAATTTTCAAAAAACAAATACATAAATAAATAAAAATGAATAGCAACATTAAAAAGTACCAAAACACTGATTAATGCTTTTCATGGAAATTTTTGTAATTTTTGTTTCAGTATATATTTTTTACAATTTTGCTATAAATAGTTTAAAAATTTGCTATATCTCAATTTATTTTTGTACATGTATACCTTAAGTCCGCTAAATATATTGTCATCATTGGGTGATTGCAGTTTTATAAAATATGTTAATTAGTACGACCTGCTTACTCAGTGTCTCGCTCCAAAAGTCTCAGTTTGGCTCACATCAATAAAAAGTTGTCAATTTCTAGTATACAGTATTTTGCAACTTATGCAAAATAAAAAATTCACTTATACATTATTTAACTGTATAAGTAACTGTTTCTAAGTGAGACTTATCTGTGCCTGTGTTTTCACAGAAGAATCCAGTAAGGAAGAAGTAGAGGGATTTCTTGACTCATTAGACAAAGCAGTTAATATATAGAAAAGCTGGTCATCATTGGTAACTTGAATAGAAACAGAAATTATTATTTCTCAGGCATTTCCAAGGAATCAACAACTCGTTATGGGAGGTCTGTACTAACCACTATTAATGCAATCATACTTCTTATTGAATCAGTGAAACACTCACAGCTTCTTCTAACAAACAACCCATTCCACCTTTTCATACAAAAGACCTAATACTCACCCCTTACGAACCACAATTTTACACAATTTCCAGAGCTGACATTTTCTTCTCTCCCTTGCTGCCATGTATTGAAAATAAAGTCCTCTTGTGTGAATCCTATAAAATCCCTTTAAAAACTTTTATGTTCCTGTCATGACTTTTTTTTTTACTTATCAACTAGTCTTTCTAACCAACATATTTTTAAATTGTTTGAAGTTTTGTATACCCTATTCAATATACCCTATTCCTCCTATGGGTTTAAATTCGGAAGAAGGCGAGTTCAGAAGCCTTAAGGTAGCAGCCCTACCACTGAACTATTCCATCGTCAGGCTAGTCCCCTGACATGGAGAACATAACCATACTTGTAAGCTGACAGAAAAAAATAATCGGATTGAATCTATGGGAAACGACCCTGGAATGGAAAAGGGAAAACGAAAATGGAAACGACAAAATATAATACACATAGCAAACTGGAATGTAAGAGGAATAGCATATAAAGAAATAGAATTAGACCAGTTATTAAATGAAAGAAATTTTAAAATAGCAGTAATCACTGAAACAAAAAAGAAATTAAAAGGAACTATGAGAACTGAAAATTTTAATGTGATATACAGTGGAGTTGACAGAGACCAAAGAGCACAAGCAGGAGTCATGATTTGGATTCATAACTCCCTTTCAAAACAGTTAAAACATTATAAATTATGGAATGAAAGAATAATAGAAGCTAGAATAAAAATAGATAGAGGCTATTTAACAATAATTGGTTTATATGCCCCAGAAGAAGGAAGAGAACAGGATAATATTGATTTTTATAATCAGCTACAAAACATATATAATAAAATAAATAAAAATGATTACATAATTTTAGCAGGAGACTTAAATGCAAGAATTGGAAACACAAAAATTAATAATAATATAGGAATACATGGAGAACACACTCTAAACAGAAATGGTAAAAAATTGATTGACTTTGTAGTTTATAATAACCTAAAAATAATGAATTCCTTCTATAAACATAAAGACATACATAAATATACTTGGGCAGCAAGAGGATGGAAATCAATATTAGATTACTTCATATTAAATGAAAAGACATCAAAATTTTCACTAGATGTTAGAGTTCACAGAGGATATGAAATAAGCAGTGACCACTTCCTTGTTAAAATAAAATTAAGATTACCACCTAAATGGCTACAAGTAAGAAGAACAGAAAGAAAAATTGAAACATTTGTTTATAAAACTAGACTATTGAATGACACAAATGTACAATGGCTATATGAACAAAGAATTAACCAGTATCTAGATAAAATAAAACAAAATGAAGAAATAGAAATAGAATGGCGTAATATAAAAACGATACTAAATGCAGCAGCAAATGAAAGCTTAGGAAAGACCAAAAAATTCAATAAAAGAAAAAAACTGAAGATCTGGGATGATACAATCAAAGAAATAATCAAAAAGAAAAAAGAAGCCTATCACAAATGGTTAAGCAGTAAAAGATTAGAAGATGAAATAGAATATAAAAGAATAAGAGCCATAGCTAAAAGAGAAGTCAGAAAAAGACATAGAGAATCATGGAATAAATTTGTTTCTAATTTAGAACATGATTTATATAAAATAAGACCCAATGTATATAAGATTTTGAAACACCTAAATGCAGATACCAAAGAAAACATAAAATTAAACACTGAATTGAAATTAGAAGAATTTCTAAATTACTACACAGAACTGTGGACAGACAAATATTTTAAAAAAGACAACTGGCAAACAATTAACGAAAATGAAAAGGAAATAACTGAAGAAGAATTAGAAATCAGCCTGAAAGAAACAAGAAACGGAAAATCACCTGGAGAAGATAAGCTAGGTTCAGAACTATATAAATACGCAGGAACAAGATTCAAAGGAAGACTCTTATTATTTTTAAATAAAATTTACTCAACTGGTATCCCCCCAATAGAATGGAAAAAAGCAATTTTGATTCCTATCTTTAAGAAAGGTAATAGAGATGACCCTAAAAACTATAGAGGTATCAGTATACTAAATTCATGTTACAAAATATACAGCAGAATCTTAAATAACAAGCTAATGAAATATTCCGAAAACTTTATTCTAGAGGTACAAAATGGATTTAGAAAAGGACGATCATGTATAGACCCAGCCTTCTGCCTAAAATTAATAATAGAGAAAAGAAGATAATATAATTTAGAAACACATATTGCATTTATTGACTTTGAAAAAGCATTTGACAAAGTTAAAAGAAACATATTATTTAACATATTAAAAGAAAGACAAATACCAAATAATATCCTAAAAGCTGTCACAAGTATATATGAAAATAATCAAATACAAATAAGATTAAATCATGAGCTATCATATACAAGGGAGATAAACCAAGGGGTCCGACAGGGATGTCCCCTCTCAGCAACTCTTTTTAATACCTACTTAAATGAAATAATAATAAAATGGAGTAAAAATTTACATCAAGGAATTAAACTTTTACCTACAGTTAACTTAAACACTCTCCTCTTTGCAGACGACCAAATAATAATTACAAATTCTGAAGATAACTTACAGAAAGCTATTTTAAATCTAAATGAGATATCCAAAGATTATGGTATGATAATATCAACGGAAAAATCAAAAACTATGGCCTTTAAAGGACAAGATCCAGCAAGAACTAAAATAGTATTAGATAACAAGATCTTAGAACAGGTGAATTCATTTAATTACCTAGGATGTATGATCACTTATGAAAATGAAAAAGATATAAACATAAAAATTGCAAAATATTTAAAAATAACAGGAGTAATTAACTCTATATTTAAACTAAACCTAGTTCAAAAACAAACCAGGCTAAAAGTATACAATACATTAGCCCTACCGGTCTTAATGTATGGAAGCGAAATCTGGACAGTAAAACAAAAAGACAAACAAAGATTAACAACAGGAAATGAAGTTTATGAGAAAAACTGCAAAGTATACCCTATTTGATCACAAAAGAAATGAAGATATTATGAAAGAATTAAACCAAGAACCAGTAATTGAAAAAATTAAAAAATATAAACATAGATGGATGGAACACGTTCAAAGAATGAAAACAGAAAGATTACCAAAACAAGCCTTAAAGTACAAGCCATTAGGAAAAAGAAAACCAGAACATCCTCTTAAATGATTCAACGATGACTTCTAAGACCGGAACAGGCCATACTAGGCCTAAATCCTTGATACGTATGATGATGATGATGATGATGATGTTTTGGCTCTAAAAAGTTCCATATTTGATATCTAGAGCAGGGTTTCCAGACTAGGTTAAAAAATAAATAAAGAATATAAAAATATATATAAATATAATTATATAGATATATATAATTAATAAAAAATAGAAAAAAATCCATAACCCACTCAGAGTATTGCATTCTCTCCTCGACTTCAACACTCAGTTTAATCCCCCCCCTCCCTGAAAAAAAAATTTGTGGACTCATCGGTTTCCTCAATCCAGTTCCATCAATGTGTTACACATTTTATGTCAAAATAATCACCAGTCATCACTTTTGATTGATAGACGTTTTTCTGAAAATCAACCTGTGCTCTACAGAATACTCTGCTCTAAAGAAATATGTGTTAATAACTTCCAGACATCTGAGATACAGAAATTCTGTGTTTAAATCAACAATAATAACAACAAGAACCAAATATTTTGATACTTGCTGGATATTCTATGTTCTTATTCAATTTATTTTGTTTTCCTTATTATTTTTATCCTTGAGAAACTTCATTTAGTTGTTGAAATAATACTGATTAAAATATTTTATTATTTTTTTAAGTGTTGTTAATAATCTATTAAGTTTCTTTATTAACATATATAAACAATACATATAAATAAGTGGAATAATCTCTTGGTACTACACACTTTAAAGGATCCATCAGTGAAGGTTTGGTCTCCTCAGGGACCATCATTTACATCAGAAAGAATCTTAGCAGTTGCTGATAGGTTGTGAAAGTCTTTTTTTGCACATATAAAGTAGACTTTGGAGAAAACTACAGATGGTTATCTTTTGGAACTTTAAGAACATTATTACACTTTTACTATGGGTATGAGTGATGATGACATTTTATCACTGGCTATGGCTATATTCAATACTCCCCACACACTGCTCTTCTGTGGGGAGGGCATAGCCATATACACTATCTGTCAATAATTGTCCAGACACTTTAGCAATTTACAATTGATACCAGCAGGTGAACGCTAATATTGGGTATGTCCACCTTCAGCTTTGATCGCCTCCTGCACCCTTTGAGATAGTTTTTCTACCAATGTGCAATGTGCAGCAGACAACAGGTGGAATTTGTCTCCATTCTTCCATCAAAGCAGCACTAAGTTTAGCGACAGATCGAGCATGTGCTGCTCTAGACCTAAATCACTGCTCCAATTCGTCCCACAGGTGTTCGATGGGGTTGAGGTCAGGACTCTGCACAAGCCAAGTCAGTCATTTAACACCCATCTCATACCATTCCATAACAGCTGCAGCTTTGTGGCATGGGGCATTGTTGTCTTGATAGTAACATGAGTCCATTCCATAAAAACTCCACAGTGTAGGCAGCAAATGGTTATCCGAATATCAAGGTACTGAGCTGCTGTCGTGGAACCATGGACAACGACCAGTGGACCCACTCCAAACCATCTGAATGCACCCAACACCATTACTCCTCCACCACCAAACTTTACTGTGGATACAACACACTGTGATAACAAGCATTCACCAGACTGCCTCCACACCCACACCCTGCAATCAGACTGGAAACAGATGAACCTTGATTCATCACTTCAGAGTACCTTTTTCCACTGGTCAATTGTCCAGTTCACATGCCCTTTGCACCAGGCCAGACAAGCTGCTTTGTTCGTTGTTGTTGTGTTAGTTGTGTGGCACTGCTCTTCTGTGGAAACCCAGTAAATGGAGTTCTTTTCATACAGTATTAGTGCTCACCATGGTATTACTGTAGCTTTGGAACTCATCACGGATGGTCTGTGCCGATTGTAGCCAGTTTTTCCGTGCCATCTGTTTCAACACCCTCCTGTCCCTCTCAGTCATTTTCGGCAGGTGTTTTCCTGCACTAGTGATGCCAGAACATCTCCATTTGTTGATCACATCACCAGCTGTTGATTTTGGTGGCATATCCATACGTGTTATTGCTGCTCAACTGGAGTGGCAATAACACGTATGGACATGCTACCAATGTGACATCCCACGATGACACCTCTCTCAAAGTCACTGAGTTCACATCATGTTGCCATACCGCCTGTATTCAACTTCTGTGATGAAATACTACTTCCTACTATCTGTACACCAGTTTTTATGTTATTAACAAACCTGGAATGTTCCATAACTTTTTGTGGTGACATTGCAGAAACGAATAAACCAGTAGATTATACGGGAATTGTGGTTAATGAAGTGGAGGTGAGTAGTCTATTGCATAACCTCAATGTCAATACATCTGTGGGATTGGATGGTATACCAGCTCGTGTTGTACGAGAAGCAGCTAAAGAATTGTCAGTACCCTTGACCATTTTGTTTAATTTGAGTCTCGGGTCTGGGTTAGTCCCGAGCGGGTGGAAAGAGGGGAAAATAGTTCCACTGCATAAAGGTGGTTCCAAGACTGCTGTAGTAAATTACCGACCAATTAGCATATCAGGAATCATTGTCAAGGTCTTAGAGAAAATAGTCAAGAGGAAAATACAAGATTGGATAGAAGAAAATGGGATACTGTATCGGGGACAGCATGGTTTTGTGAAGGGTAGATCATGCCTCAGTAACTTGCTCACGTATTATAACACAGTGACGGCTGAACTGGATAAGGGTAATGGGTTTACGGTGATTCTACTGGACCTTGCCAAGGCCTTTGACAGGATTCCACATGGAATTCTAATCAGTAAATTGCAGCATATGGGAATGGACATAGGGTTGGTGAGATGGGTAGGAGGGTGGTTGACGGAGAGATATCAGAGAGTGGTTTACTCGGGAGTAGAGTCCACAAGACGGCCTGTGACTAGTGGTGTGCCACAAGGATCTGTTCTTGGACCACTGCTGTTTAATTTGTTCATAAATGATATAGGAAATGATCTGAGAGGAACAGTTCATTTGTTTGCAGATGATGCGAAGTTGGGTAGGGCAATAGTGAATGCAGATGACGTCAAAATTTTGCAGGATGATTTGGATAGATTGGAGGTCTGGGCTAAGGAGAATGGATGTCAGTTTAATGTGGCAAAATGTAAGGTTATGCATTTTGGGGTGAAAAGATTGGCGGCAGTTTACTGCATTGGTGGAACCGTGCTCCAGGAAATTGATGAGGCACAAGATTTAGGAGTGTTGGTAGATAAGGAATTGAAATTTAGGGGACACATTGCAAAAGTGACCAAAACAGCTCATCAAATCACTTGGTTGCTGAAGAATACGATGACAAGCAGAGACAAGCAGGTTATTGTTCCTCTGTATCGAGCCTTGATAAGACCCCATCTAGACTACTGTGCTCAGATTTGGTCACCTAGGTTTCTTCTTGATGGGGAGGAGGTGGAGAGGATCCAGAGGCGAGTGACCAAGATGATAGCAGGTCTGTGGAATGAACCGTATGAGAACAGGTTGAGGATTTGTTGGTTGCAAAAATTGGTTGATAGGCGGAGGAGGGGAGATATGATTGAGACATTCAAATTACTGAAGGGTTTCTATAAAATTGATTCAGAAGATATTTTTGAGAACAGGGCTGGTTGTGGGAGGACTAGGGGACATCCATGGAAACTGGGCAAAAGTGTGGTTAGTAAAGGTGTTAGAGCTGGGTTCTTTACTTTTAGAGTAGTGAATGAGTGGAATGCGCTCCCTGAGTCTGTGGTGGATGCTGTGACAGTGAATGAGTTTAAGGCGAGGTATGATAGATACTGTATGAATGTCAAATAGTTGTGATGAATATGATTTGGGGCCTCCCTCGATGAGTCCAATGACTCCCTGGAGTTGCCCGTAATAATAGTAATAGTAATAATAACTTTAAATAATAGGGGTGTCTGGACAATTTTTGGTAGATAGTGTTTGTCGAGTGCAGTATAGAACGCATTGAAATTGTAAATCCCGCAACTACCAATATACAAATCACTGGGGTAGAAGTCAGCATACTTAACTGAAATTCTCTACACAAACCTAACAGGAGACCTGAATGCTAAGCACACATCCTGAAACAGTAGAACTACAAATCGAAATGGTAGAGCTCTCAATAACTTTGCTGCTGCTGCTAGGAACACCATGATTATGAGACTTCCTGATGTCTTTGACATAGCGATACTACAAAATATTGTGTAATAATACCAAATAAGCATAGTGTACAACTTCAGCTCTTACCACAACCCAATTTTACTTCAACTGGGCTCATCACTGAAAATATCCTAGTTCTGGTCCCAACCATCAAATGCCCTGTTCCAACCATCAACTCAAAGGGAAAAAATCAGTGACCATGCACAAACTCCGCCCAACTTTGAGATGAGATTAAAAACCTGATCCATGAAAAAACATAGCCAGGCACCAATACCACAGAATGCTGGCGTCAGAACACTGATAAGCACTCAACAGGGCTAAAAAGGAAGTTCAATTGGTTCTCAGAAACTATTGAAACCAACAATGTGAGACAAAACTTTAGTCCTTAAACATAGAGGATCAGCTGCTCTGGAAAATGGCCAACATTCTACACATAGACAGTAAACCCCTCTCACCAATCCATTGTTAATGTGGTCTGGTTTACCATGATGTAGACAAAGCTAAAACTTTTACTGACAGCCTAGAGAAGCAGAGTCCAAACTACACCTGCACAAACTAGACTTCATCAGAAAAGTACACACCTGGGTACACTGTATGCCAAAATATGCAGAGGGCAAAATCTCATCCAACTGACATCATCTGCTGAGATACATGAAATCATCACCAAACTTAAAAATAAGAAAGCAGCAGGCCCAGAGCAAATTTCTAAAATAATTATCAAATGTCCCTGTCACATAAAGCCATAATTCACATTGTTGCTATTATTAATGTAATATTAAAATTCACTACTTTTCATCACAATAGAAAGTGGCTGATATAATCTTAATTCCAAAACCAGGAAACGGCACACCTTCCCAAAACTACTTCCCAGTCAGCCTGCTTTCCTGCCTAGGAAAAATAGTCAAGATGGTAGTACTAATAAAGACTGCAGAATGTTACTAAAGAATTAAATCTTATCCCCAAGGAGTAATTTGGATTCCAGGAGAACCATTCCACTGAACACGTTCTCAAAGTCATGGAAAATATCAGCATAGAGTTCAACTGAAAGCAACACACACACACACACACACACACTGAAGTGATCTTCCTGGACATTACCAAAGTATTTGACGAAACATGGCACAATGAGCTTCTTTTCATACTCCTGCAGGCCAAATTCCCACTGGGATTAGTCAAACTTACCAAATCGTACCTCAGTGATCACAAACTCCAAGTGAAACTACAGGAAATTAGATCATCTGAATGAAAAATCACAGGGCTCCCTATTGTCACCTCTGCTTTTTGCCATCTATGTAGCTGACATCCCACACACACACACACACACACACACAGTTGCCACAATAGTATTCCTATATAGAGATGATACTCCAATAATGGTCCACTCTCCCTGCAATCTAGATTAGCAACTGGAAAATTGTAAAATGCAGTCTCAGAACTAGAATAGTGGTTCAAAAAATAGTGAACTGATTTTAACAGTGCTGCAGTGCTGTTCACAAGAAAAGTGCCTCCATAGTGCAAAGTGGTCGTGTTTGGCGGTCCTATTCCATGGCAACCAGTAGCCAAATACTTAGAGGTTCAACTAGATAAAGGGCTTCACTTCCTGACTTATATTGATCATATCTGCTCAAAAGCAGTATGGAGTTATACTCATCATTGAACCATCATAGCTGACTAAGCAATTATGCTTAAACTGCTCCTATACAAGATGCTGATCAGGACAGTCCTAATGTATGCCTCACTAGTGTGAAGCCACACAGTGAATTCAAACATTAGCAAATTACAGACAATCCAAAACAGATGTTTACAAATAGCATCTATGTGGGTAGTCTGAAAAGTTCTCAGCCTATAAATGAAAACACAAATTTATAATTTCAAAATTATTTTTATTTTTCAACATAATCTCCCTTAAGACTAATACATTATTCCAGCGATGCTCCAGTGCCATTATCCATCCCTGTAGTGGTTCTCAATAAGATCTGCAAAATACCCCTCTACACAGTGGTGTAGCTAGAGCTTTTGCTGCCCAGGGCGGTCCATGAGTTTGCCGCCCCTCTCAATACACGCCAAAAATACTACAAAGAGTCAAAACGGCGTATAGGGAAATAAATTAAAACACTATGTTTATTTTTGAAGTAAAACTTTAATTTCAACATTGTAAAATGTTATTTTTCTTGCTTTTCTGTTAGTGAAATCGTTGATGACATTGGCAAAGTCTATTTCATAGTAATAGGTAATTCTTAATCAATTTAATTTAGAAAAACTCCTCTCACAACTAGCAACACTTACAACAATTGTGGGGAAAATTCGCAGTAGTATTACAATATTTGGAAATGAGTTCTCCAGACTGTATTTTAGAATTAACTGCAAAAGTTCTAAAAGGTTCAAAGTGCTGCCTGGCGACCGACCGCTCCTCCCTAGCTACACCTTTGCCTCTACAGCTGCAATCATCTCTTGATTTGAAGAAAAATGCTGACCAGCAAGGAAGATTTTTAGTTCTGGGAAGAGATAGAAGTCAGAGGGAGACAAATCTGGAGAACAGGGTGGATGTTCCAACAATTCGTAGTGTAGATTCCTTAATGTTTCCATTGCCAAAACACTTTGTGGGCAGGTGCATTGTCCTGAAGAAAGATGATTTTTTTTCTTCTGCAAACCGGGTCTTTTCTCACAAATGTTTTCGTCTAGTCTGGTTAAAAGATTGGAATAATATTCTCCGGTTATTGTTTTACTGTTTTCAAGATAATTAATAAACAAAATGCCTATTAGCATCCCAAACCACCAATACCATGACCTTGTCTTCTTTGCTGCTGAACAACTGGCTTCTGTCCACTGTTTTGACTGCTTGTTTGGATTCTGGTGTGTACGGGTGAATAGTGGTTCACCCGTACACACCAGAATCCAAAATCCAGAATCCAAACAAGCACATTTACCCGTGCTTGTTTGGATTCTGGTGTGTACGGGTGAATAGTGGTTCAAAAAATAGTGAACTGATTTTAACAATGCTGCAGTGCTGTTCACAAGAAAAGTGCCTCCATAGTGCAAAGTGGTCATGTTTGGCGGTCCTATTCCATGGCAACCAGTAGCCATGGAATAGGACCGCGTCAGAATCCAAACAAGCACGGGTGAAAAGTGCCCAGTCTCATCCATAGTAATAAATGATGCACAAAATCAGTTTTATTCTTGTTAAAATGCTCCAAGCACTGTTCAGAGATTTTCATGTGAGTGTGTTTTTGATCGGCGTGGCACCCATCTTGTGCAAAGCTTTTTCATTTGCAATTCTTCATGCAAAATGTATCCTACACATTTTTTTGAAATTTCTATAGTCTCAGCAATTTCACGCAATTTGACTCGCCAGTCATCCAGTACCATATCGTGCACTGCTCAATGATTTCTGGTGTTGTTAGACTTTTTGGCCATCCTTCACATGGATCATCTTCAAGGCTGGTATGGCCACGTTTAAACTCAGCAGCCCATTTCTTAATTGTTGAAAATGAAGGAGAAGAGTGCCCGTAAACTTTGAATGAATTTCTTTTGCCGTTAGAGGAACTGTTCATTTGTTTGCTGATGATGCAAAGTTGGGTAGAGCAATAGTGAGTGCACAGGATGTCGATTTTGCAGGATGATTTGGATAGTTTGGAGGACTGGGCTAAGGAGAATGGATGTCAATTTAATGTGGCAAAGTGTAAGGTTATGCATTTTGGGATGAAAATATTAGCAGCAGTATATCACAAGTAAGATGAAAAGCCAAACGGGTATTTTTTCTGGCGAGGTTGAAAAGTAAAGGGGATAAAAATCCCTTATTGTTTTTCAGCCAGTATGCAAAACTAAGATCAAAAACTACAATCTAAACGTTTCATGCTGACGAACTGTCGGCGGATCCAAGCGTAAGTGACCACTTGGTAGTGCCACACCAAGGCAACTCGATGCAAAGGTGGAGCAAGATCCCTCACTGTCCTTGATATTTTCTCATAATGTAAAAACACACAGCTCCTAGGAGTTGTAGAACTGCTTTACATTATGAGGAGAGGTCCCTACCCAGACCGGTTTCAACCTTTTTTTGAGGTCTCATCAGTGAGTAGCTAGACCTAGATAATATCAAAGTTTAAGTGAAAAGAACTTGCATACCTTTGCTATACGAATGCCAGAAAGGTGTGCCACTATACTATATTATAACATAAGTAAGATGAAAAGCCAAACGGCTTTTCACCTCGCCAGAAAAAATAGCCGTTTGGCTTTTCATCTTACTTATAATATGTTATAATATAATATAGTGGCACACCTTTCTGGCATTCGTATAGCAAAGGTATGTAAGTTCTTTTCACTTAAACTTTGATATTATCTAGGTCTAGCTACTCACTGATGAGACCTCAAAAAAAAAAAGGTTGAAACCGGTCTGGGTAGTGACCTCTCCTCATAATGTAAAGCAGTTCTACAACTCCTAGGAGCTGTGTGTTTTTACATTATGAGAAAATATCAAGGATAGTGAGGGAGCTTGCTCCACCTTTGCATCGAGTTGCCTTGGTGTGGCACTACCAAGTGGTCACTTACGCTTGGATTTGCCAACAGTTCGTCGGCATGAAACGTTTATATCATAGTTTTCGATCTTAGTTTCGCATACTGGCTGAAAAACAATAAGGGATTTTTATCCCCTTTACTTAGCAGTATATCACATCGGTGGAACTGTACTCCAGGAGATTGACGAGGCCAGGGATTTGGGAGTGTTGGTGGATAATGAGTTGAAGTTTAGGGGACACATCGCAAAAGTGGCTAAATCAGCTCATCAAATCACTTGGTTGCTGAAAAATACTTTAACAAGCAGAGACAAACAGGTTGTTTTTCCTCTGTATCGAGCCTTGATAAAACCCCATCTAGACTACTGTGCCTAGATATGGGTGCTAGGGTTTCTTCTTGATGAGGAGGTGGAGAGGATCCAGAGACATGACCAAGATGATAGCAGGTCTACGGAATGAACCTTATGAGAACAGGTTGAAGATTTGTGGGTTGCAGAAATTGGTTGATAGGCGGAAAAGGGGTGATATGATTGAGACATTCAAATTACTGAAAGGTTTCTACAAGATTAATTCAGAAGATATTTTTGAGAATAGGACTGGTGGTGGGAGGACTAGGGGTATCCATGGAAGCTGGGCAAGAGTGTGGTTAGCAAGGCTTTTAGAGCTAGGTTTTTTACTTGGAGAGTGGTGAATGAGTGGAATAAGCTGCCAGAGTCTGTTGTTGGTGCCATGACTGTAAATGAGTTCAAGGCAAAGTATGATAGATACTGTGTAAATGTCGAATAGTTTTCTTGACATGATGTTAGGGCCTCCCTCAATGAGTCTATGGACTCCTTGGAGTTGCCTGTAATAATAATAATAATAATAATAATAATAATAATAATAAACCTTCTTTTACAAAGAATTTTATAACGGCCTGATACTCAATTTTATCCATTTCAAGGGATACAGACAACACTTTGGCTTGTGACCGCTGTATAAAAAAAAACAACTTCATAATATGACTTTCAGTTTCACATGAATTCTTATGACAGATGCACCAACTTAGAAAAAAAAAATCTTGCTGATAGTGTTGCCATTTATGGTCGAGGCCAAGAACTTTTCAGACCATCCACATAATGCATCATGGTTCATTAGAAATATTCATTTTCATCAAGAAACCGATAAGATCAAAAATTTCCTATGGTAAAAGGGCTCCAAAAAGTGCTCGTGAGGCAACAGTTGCAGCGGCATGTAAGAAGTGCTCTGGATTCAGATAAGTTATTCTTGAAATAATTAATTGTATATGAGTGATTGTTTGAGTAGAGCTGCTATAAAGGTTGTGCGCTACTAGTATTATTAGTGAGTGGGATATTTTGTTTAAACTTGATTACAAATTCATTGTTTTTGGCCCTTAGGGCAGAGGAAACATGGCGGTGGCTTTGTCAGTGCATGATTTTAACTTAGACTTCAGTCTTTTTGTGAAGTGCGAGGTGTGCTACATGTATTCTTTTGATTACATAGATGGTTTGTGGACATTTAGGGCTGATGGAAGGAGGGTATGTGCGAAGTGTAAGCTAAAGGAGGATTTGATGAATGCTAATATGAATTTGATGACATAAAGTGTTAGTAGTGAGAATATCACAGGAAGAATGAGTGCTTATTCGAAAGATAAGCATGGTGTGAAAGAAAGACGAAAAATTGTAAAAGAAAACGAGTGATTTGAAAACCATAATGGATGGTAAAAAGAACAAAAGCGAGGCAAATGTGGTGGAAGGAAACAAAATTGGGAAACCAAAGAAATCGGAAATAGCATGACAAAAGGATCAAAAATGGGAAAAACGGAAAGCATGAATAAAAGTGAAAGTTGAACATATGGACCGAAAGTACAGAAACTCAAAAGGATGAATGAGAGTGAATGTGTGAAGCTGGAGTCGAGAGTTCGAAAATTAGAAAGATTGAAAGATAGAGAGAATGTGATGCGAGATTTGAAAGGTGAATTGGGTTGGATGAGGCAAGAGATGAAATGGATGCAGAGCGAAATTAAGAAAATTCGGATGAAAACGATTAAAACAAATCAAGCAGGTACCAAAGAGTTAACGAAAGACAAGCGAATGGCATTGTATGGCGACTCCATTATTAAAGGTGTGCTAGATGAGAGGATGCATAATGTATGTTTTCCAGGCGGTAAAATGAGTAGAGTGATTGAGGCATTGGATATGAGGAAGGAGCGAGTGAAGGAGTTGATGGTTTTAATAGCTACGAATGACTTGACAGAGGACAAAGAGCATGTCAGAATGGATATCAGGAGGCTGCTTAGATGGATAAAAGAGAATAGTGTGACAGGAAGAGTAGTTAGAGTGTTGCCTAGGTATGACTGTGGTGAGATGAGGTGGACAGCAAGGATTATGAATGGTACGTTGACTGAAATGTGTGAGGAGAGGGGAGTACAATTTGTTAATGTGTGGAATGAGTTTGAATGACGAAGTAAATTGTATGGCAGCAATGGACTCAGTAGCACAGCTGGCGGGGGGGGGGGGCTGTCCGATCCCGGGCAGCACTATGATGTCATTTTATTTACCCAACATGTCATTTTGAAGCTTAGTCTGTCCAAATAATTCACACCATAACCACTCAAATGCAGGCCATTCAGTGGCGTTGCTATAACTTTTGAAGTATAGAGAATGAATCAGATCAAGTGGGAAGTGACGTGGAAGAGCAGCATAGTATGACAGGAGAGATTGAAGAGCTGGTTATAAATGAGGAAGTAGGTGGCTTGAGTATGGAAAATGAGAGAATGGGTGTGCAAGATGAACAGGGAAACAGGGAGGCTCAGGGTTGACAGGGGTACACAGCGTGAGAAAAGTGGAAGATCCACGAGGATGTGAGAGCATGTGTAGACAGGAAAGGAATGGGATGACCTGGGATCAAGAGAAAACAGTTGGAATTGAAGAGGGTTCTAAAATGAATAAGCAGAAAAGGAAATGGCCCCAGTCGAGCATGGAGAGAGAGATCACATCGAATGAGTGTTATCAGTGAAACTGGCTATAGATCCAGGGATGAGCTGTTGTGTTTATATACAAATGCTAGAAGTGTAAGAAACAAGGCAGATGAAATAGTTGCACTAATTGAGTCTGTTCACCCAAAAAATGTTTGGAATAAGTGAGATATGGTTAGTTGAGGATGACATCCTGACAGGAATAGAGATGGAAGGCTACGATGTTTCTTGAGGATAGAAGGGGTAAAAAGAGAGGAGGAGTGCTATTTATGATAGAGAAAGAGTTATGTCCATACAAAGTAGAGATACATGAGGAAAATAGTGGCAGTGGTTTTGAGGCATTATGGTGTGAGATAGAGGTGAATGGAATGAAATACTTGGTTAGATATTGTTATATACCAGGAAATGTGGATGGTAGTGACTATGAAATGTATAATCAAATTAGCCAAGTAAATAAGAAAAGGGTGATCATTATGGGTGATTTTAATTATGGCAATATAGACTGGAATGATGAGATAGAAACTGGAAGTAAATAAAATGAGTTTCTTGAGTTTTTGAGGGATAAATACCTCAGACGTATGTAACAGAGGGCACACGAGGATTGAGATTGTTGAATTTGGTCATCTCATCAGAGGATGTAATTACAAATGAAGGGTCAAATCACCCAATAGTTGGAGAGTGACAATGAGGTGATTACCTGGATGGTTGCCAGCAGTGTCAGGACCTCTAAGAAAAGGGTATATGTGGAAGTACAAAGGTGGGTGATTATCAGGAGACAGCTTGCAGGCGTAGCATGGAATGAGGAGTTAGCTGGAGAAGAGATCAATGCAGATGGGGGGGATTTTCAAAAACTATCTTGTAGATGCAATGTCTAAATCTATTCCAAGGGTGAGAAGGTTAAATAAGATAGGTGCAAAATGGATGAATACAGAGATACAGAGAAAAAGGGCATATGGAGGCAGCATAAGAGAAGTGGAAATAACCAATTCCATGAGGACTACAACGACCAGGCAATGTGGGTGACTTGGTTGGTGAGGGTAACTAAAGAGAGGTATGAACAGCAGTTAGCTAATGAAGCCAAAAAGAATCCTAAGGAGTTCTTTCGATATGTAGCCAGTAAAAGAAAGAATGATTATGGAAGGATGACATTGATTGGAGAAAATGGTATAAAGACAGCTGTTGCAGAAAGTGTGGTGGAGATACTTAATGAGCAGTTCATAAAGGTGTTTCAATCTTGTGAATGTGACTTCATGGAGAGATTGAGAGCAGTTGATGATTGGGAAGAGAGACTGACTGTTAGTGAGCAAGAGGTGTATGGCGAGTTGAGCAAACTAGATGTAAATAAGGCTGTGAGACTTGATAATATAGCACCACATATTCTGAAGGAATGTGCCAGGGAGTTGATGCCGACCTTGACATAATTTTCAATATGAGTCTTGCACTCAGCCAAGTTCCTAAGGAGTGGAAGGAGGGCAAGATTGTGCCACTCCATAAAGGAGGTGATAGAACTCAAGCATCAAACTATAGCCCTATCTGTGTGTCAAGTGTTATAGTTAAGTTATTGCAGAAGCTTATGGGAACTAAGAACTAGAATTGGGTTGACAACAATGGTATTATCTTTGATGGACAGCATTAATTTGCTAAAGGGAGGTCATGTTAGTAATCTACTTACTTACAACAATAAGGTGACTGCTTCCATGGACAGAGGAGAAGGATACAGAGTAATATACTTAGATTTCTCAAAGGCGTTTGATAGATTACTGCATGATAAGTTGAGAATCAAACTAAAGTGGATGGGGCTGGATATTAGATTGGTGCATTGGATTGGAGACTGGCTATCTGATGGGTATCAACAAGTTGTGTATGGGGGAGCGATATCCAGGAAAAGGAAAGTTACTAGTGGTGTGCCTCAAGGGTTTGTTTTTGGGCCATTGCTGTTTAACTTGTATTGGTGAAGATTTGGGTGGAGATATTCAGAATTTTGACGACAATGCAAAGTTAGGATGAACCATGAAGAGTAGAGAAGATGTTGTGCCCTTACAAGAAGACTTGAATAAATGGAGTGATTGGGTATGGGAATGGGGATGTGAGTTCGTTGTTGCAAAATTTAAGGTTTTAAAATTTGGAAAACAAAAATGGGATGCAGAATTTATGCTTGGCGAGAATATATTGTCAGAGGTGGAGGAAATAAGAGAACTTGTGGTGATAGTGGATAAGGATCTGAAATTTAAGGGACAGATATCCAAATTTGTGAAGACAACACAAATGCTTCTGGAACTGATGCGGAGGACACTGACTTGTAGAATTTGGGAGATTCTTGTTCAATTGTATAATGCTTTGATTAGGCCATGCATGGATTATTGTGCTCAGATTTGGTCACCTGGTTTTCAGAAGGATGAAGAGATGTTGGAGAGGGTTCAGGGGCAACTGACTAAGGTAGTTTCTAACCTCTGGAATATCGAATATGAGGAAAGATTGAGATGATGCAACTTGCAAAGTCTGGTGGACAGGAGGAGGAGGAGGGAAGATGTGATAGAGACCTACAAATTAAAAAGGGGTTGTTATAGGATCAATGCTGGAGAGGTTCTACAGAAAATAGTGGGTGATCAGGGGAGAACCAGAGGTCATCCCTGGAAGCTGTATAAGAAGGGTATGAGTAGGGGAGTGAAAGGCAGGTTTTTTCATGCAGAGTTGTGAATGATTGGAATGCCTTGCCTGAGAGTGGTGTCTGCAGAGAATTTGAGTGTCGTTAAAGCACAGTATGATGAGCTGTGAGCTTGATAAAAGGACCTCCTAGATGAGTCTTTGACTCCATGGGTTCTTGGGTAATAATAATAAAATTCTTTGTAAATGCTGCCATCATTTCTAACCCCTTAATAATCAAGTGGTATGCTACGGTGACCATTCCCTGCCAAACACAAACATTACAGAACCACACTGAGCAGGTAAACTTTTTAGACCTTCTGTCAGAAGCCCAAAATGGGCAAGCTGAAGTCTCATGATATTCCAAATATATTATGGTCTGCCACATAGTGGTAGAATAAAACAAAAAAAAAATCTCTTTGAAGAAAAATATTTTTCTTTATCTCAAGAAGTAGGTTTTTTTTCCCTCTGCATTAAAAAAAAAAAAAAAAAAAAACACTTACTAGTAGTCAATATTCCATAATATGGATGAGAGAAGTGTTCAGTAATCATCATTAATTTCATCATTAATTCCAGCAATTTCATTGCAGATCCAACAAAGGAATAAAAGATCACAAGTCCATTCAGCCCATCGTGCTAGAACAGTTAACACTTAACCTTCGTATCTCTTCTGAGTCTGCCTTCCAATGAGTGGTTCTTTGCTGGCTGCTTGTGGAGGCTGATGCTTGGCTTGTGGGTCAATTTTTGCCTGTCATCATAGAACTGAGGCTTCTGTAGGGTTCATATAGCAGAACCATTGTTGAGTTTAATGGATTACAGTGATTTAGAAAGTTTCTTTTGGGTCATTCATTAAGGTTAGAGTTATCTGAAGTATCACCTAGTTTTTGGATACAGCCTTTTACTTATGCAAAGGGAGAAACCCGTCTCATTAGTGAACCTTTTCACTACTGAGATACGATGCATAGCAATATCCCTATCAAAGGAAGCTTGCTTTGCATTATGAGATAATCAAGCAATTAATGTGAAATCATTGGCATCTATATAAGTAGCCTAGTCATGATCATCATCATTATTATTATTAACATCTGACCTCCAGGAATGTGTTAGCAGAGCTAATCTCAGATGGTATGGGTCACTTAAACAGAATGGGAGAGGAAAGAATAGTAAAACAAGTGTTCTCTGCCAGTTTGCAGTACTATCATATCCTGTAAGCCCCTTGGGATAAATGTCAGGTATTTGATGACGATGATGTGGTGATGACATCTGACCTCCATAGAGTCAGAGACTCATCGTGGGAGGTACACACTATCGCACACAAAGCTCATCCAACCATGCTGTAAATTGATTTAATGTGTCTACATTAAATCATTTTAACTCTCCATGTAAAGAACTGTTTCTCACTTTTCTGCTCACACCCTCCTTTTACAGTTTCCAGGGATGGCCTCTTGTTCTATCCCTCTCTCATTCTATGAAAAATCTCCTCCATGTCAACCTGATAACAATCCCTAACTAATGTATATGTCTCAATCATATCCACCCCTCCTGTGCAAGCAAACCTTGTTTTCTTACACTTGGATAAAGGATTAGACATGAATATAATATCTTGGCAAGTTTAATTTAATTTCCAACCAAGTGGATAAAGAAAATTCTTCATCTATATATAGAAAGGAATGTACTGCAATAATAATAATGATAATAATATTTATATATATATATTTTTTTTTTTTCAGAATTCATTTTTACTCAGTTGGAATATTATGAAAAAGCTTTAATGACTGATACCGAGAGATAAAAAGATGACATGATATATTTGAAAAGATACTACTAGTTTCGTTGAATTGATCAACATCTTCAGGTATCACAATCAAAGAAGTATATAAAGAATTAATTCCGTTATTAAAATTGTAATAACGGAACAAGTACAAAAAGACAGTAACGTGTTTGAAATCAAAATTTTGTTTTCAAACACGCTACTGTCTTTTTGATATAAAAATGGCATGATAAAAAAAAGCCACTATTGTTATGTATTTGCATATGCTAAAAATATACAAGTGCAGGAATTATGTGAAGATGGCTTATCCAGAGTTTATAAGGCTTAAGCTTTTCAACTAAAATATGACTAAGTGGAAGCTGATATGAAGGCAACCAATTGCTTTCTAAAAACCCTCTCAATGAATAACCAAATAGTAGTCTTTATCTTTTATTATAGACAGCCTTGTATCATATCAGGTGATTTTTAATTTCTCTGTGGACCATAACTTTCCATCCGATGCTATTTTCACTGAAACAAACTACAGACTGGATCAAGGTAAAAGCCTTTAATGGAAGAATTTCACCTTGATCATCAATATGCTCCCCTTCTTATAGCTGAATTCAAATTCTTTTCTATTCTCCCACTTAGAAACAGAAAATAAATATATCAATGAATGCATAGTAATTATCAAGGTTGTTGGTAATTATGAAGGAATGGTCATGTTTTTTGTTTAATTACCAAGTACAAAGTACAATAAATGAAGGAAAAATGGTGATGATAACAAAAACAACAAGACTTATGGCTCAGAAATCAATTTGGTGAGCAGTGTAGATTTTTCAAACATGATTTGTTGTCAAAAGTGTAGGATGTATGCATGGGAGAATGTGGAGGATGTGCTTGTTGAGAGATTCAAGAGAAGGGAGATTCTATTACCAATTAATAATTGGTAATTATATTACCAATTAATAGAATTATTTAATAATATTTTATTAATATTAATCTTCTGGCATGCAGCAACAATTTAATTGGTAATCCACCAACTGTTCTGTATTTTGTATTCCATTCCTTTAACTGTTTGTTCTACATGATGATGTACTGTTACTTTCAGTATGAAATATTTGTACCTTTAATTCATTAAAGTTATTACTGTTGGTTTTATACATGTTAAGTTATTAATTTTACAAGGCATAATATATTAATGGGCTGAGAGATGGTAGGAGAAGGTGCTCTGTTGCTTAACATTGAGAGTCAGTAGTATTGCTGGAGCAAAGATAAGTTTTATTTTTTGAAATATTTTTGAAGAAATATGAAAAAACCAATTGCTTTCTGAATTAATAACTTAACACGTATAAAACCAACAGTAATAACTTTAATGAATTAAAGGTACAAATATTTAGTACTGAAAGTAACAGTACATCATCATCCGTGTAGAACAAACAGTTTTAAGGAATGAAATACAAAGTACAGAACAGTCAGTGGATTACCAATTAAATTGTTGCCATGTGCCAGAAGATTAATATTAATAAAATATTATTAAATAATTCTTAATTATTTAATAGAATTATTTAATAACAACAGACACACAGCATAAAAATTGAGTGTGTTGAGTGGTGGGAATTTTACCAAGATGGTTCACTGTCAGGAGTGTAATACGTTTTTTGAGGGTAAATGTGACAAATATGTTTCTTCAAGGATTAGACAAAAGAAGCGAGAGGATGAGGAGCTGCAGAAACTGTGATATATTAATGGTGCAGTGATTTGCATAAAAGCCGTGAACAGGAAATGAAGAATGCCAGATGAAGGGCGAAAAGCAGTGATGGGTATAAGACTGATAATGATAGCTGAAAGAGTGAGTGCAAAGAATCTGGTAGTGATTACAGAAATGATTGAAAAAGGAAAATAAAGCATAAATGTGGAAACAAAAGTGAGCTTGACTGATGGTGCAAGAGCTGTTGCAACTATGAAAATGGAAGAAAACTTCATTGATGGAACAGTAGTGAGAATGATTGCTGGAATGCAAGAACTATAAAATGAAAGATACTGGGAAAGAAGAAGTAGCAAATGACTCAAGAGTAGGTGCTATATGGTGATTCTATTATAAAAGGTGTGGTCAGTGACATTGAGCATAAGTTCTGCTTTCCAGGAGGGAGGATGCACACAATGGAGGCACTAGATATGAAAAGTAAGTTCAAGGGAGTTTGTGGTTGTAGTTGGAACAAATGATTTAGTTTGGCATCAGGAGAATGTGAGGATGGATAGCAGGAGATTATTGAAGAGAGCAAAAGACAACAGTGTAGCAGGATGAGTATTTTGTGTATTTCCCAGGAATGATGACAATGATTACTTGCAGCAGAGAGGAAAGATCTTGAATAGAATGTTAGTGGAAATGTGAGAAGAGAAAGAAGTAAAGATTGTGAATGTGTAGAATGAGATTTAGGGATGAATGGAACTGTATAAGAGTGATGGACTGTATCTGAATGATTTTGGAATGAGTCACATCAAAAGGCAGCTGCTGGATGGAAGTGTAATTAGTTATGTAAGCAAGGTATCAGTGGAAGACACCTTGTCAAAAGATGGACTAAGTGAGACCAGTGTGAATGGAAATGATAATGTGAGAACAATAATGTAAGTTGAACAGAAAAACAAGGAGATCAGGAAGACAGAGTGTAAGGAATGTGGATTCTGAAAGCAGTAAAGGGGGTTGAGTCTGGGAGGAAGCATATGGGACAAAAGGCAAGGTTGAGCAGACAGCAGCAAGTGTGGAGAAGTCACAGATGAGGAGTGGCATGGGTAGGACTGGTTATAGGCCAAGAAATGAATGGTTGTGCTTATTTATAATTCTAGGAGTATCAAAAAATAAGGGAGATGAAATTGTTTCATTAATTGAGTTTATTTGCTGAAAAATAGTTGGAATAAGTGAAACATGGTTGAATGAGAATGATATTTTGACAGGTATAGAAATGACAGGATATGTTTTTCGTGAAGATAGGATGGGCAAGAAGGGATGGGGAGGGAGTGCTGCTGAAGATAGTAGGGGAATTTTGTCCACACACAAGATTGAGATACAAAGGAAAAAATGTGGTAGTAGTCCTGCAGTAGTATGGTGTGATTGATAGAATGAAATATTTCATTTGGTTTTATTATAAGTAAGGTTAATGTGGAGGGTGGAGACAAAGAAATGTATAGGCAGCTTGGCTTAGTGAGTAAGCAAATGCTGATTATTGTGGATGTTTGTAATTATGGTAATATTGATGAGAATGAATAGATAATATCAGAGAATAAAGAGAATGACTTTCTTGAGTTCTTAAGGGAGAACTATCTTATATTCTTGAGTTCTTAAGGGAGAACTATCTTATATATATATATATATATATATATATATATATATATATATATATATATATATATATATATATATATATATAAAACTACTAGGCTGTGATTATGAAAAGCTTTGGAGACAACTGGGAGCTATGGCATAGAAAGAAGAGTTGAGTGGAAAGAACACAGATGCTGTTTGGCATTGATCAAGAGCTATTTAACATCAGCAGTGTCTGAATAGATTTTAAAGATGAAAAGGCTAAATGAGGTGGGAGTAAAATGTATGAATGAAGAGATTAAGCTTGAAATCTGGAAAAAAAAAGCACAGTGGAGATAACACAAAATGAATATTAGTAATAATCAGTTGAATTAAGAGTACAAAGAGCAGACCAGGAAGTTGACTCTATTGGTAAAAGCACAAAAGTGCAGTATGAGAAGAAATTAGCAATTCAAGCTGAGAAAAATACTAGCTAGTTCTTTTGATATGTGGCAAGAAGAAGAAAAAATGACTATGGAGGGGTGAGGAGTAATGCTTCTTAATAACACTAGCAAAGTGGTAACTGATGCAGAAGATATCGTTGAAACATTCATTGAGCAGTTTATTAGTGTATTTCATCCGTATGAAGGTAAAATCATAAGAAGTTGGAGTGTTGAGGATATGGTGGAGGAAGGACTGACCTGATAGTGAATGATTAGGAGGATTAAGAGGAATTAAGTAAACTTGATATTAATAAGGCAGTAGGTATTGACAATATATCATTGTGTGTCTTGAAGGAATGTTCTAGGTAATTAATGGCCTCTTTGGCACATCTATTTAACATAAGAGGTATGGGAATGCCAGAAGAGAGAATAGGAGCAGTAGAGGAGAGGGGATGAGAGAGAGAGACATATGGGAATGAAAGAAGAGGAGAGAATGGAAACAATAGGAGAGAGGGAATGGTAAGAGGTATAATGTATGGGGACTCAATGATCTGTGGTGTTCAAGATAGGATGTGTGAGGAGTGTTTGCCAGGAGGAACGATAGAAAGAGTGGCTGCTATGGCAATTAAGACAGGTGAAAGGGTGAATGTGATGATTGTGATGGTAAGAACAAATGACTTGAGTGGTAATGTAAGTTGGGCAGCGAGAGATATGAGATTTTTGGTTGAGGATATATGGAAGAAGAAAGAGAGAGGAAAGATAGTGTGCATGTTGCTTAGGTATGATAATGACGAGCTGAGCAGAAGAGCAGTAATATTGAATGACATAATAGCTAGAATGTGTGACAAAAGAGGACTGGAATATGTGGATGCTTGGAGCGCATTTGACGAAAGAGAGAGATTGTATGCGAAAGACCGCTCATATTTGAATGAGGAAGGACGTAGGCATCTGGAGAGATTGCTGTTCTGAATGAGTCCATGTGTCCCATGGAGGATAGTAGCAGGGGTGGTCTTTTGTGGGAATGGGTACTTGGGAGAAGTGGGACAACATCAGGTAACACTGACCTCAGTGGAGTTTAGAAAGGATAATGCTGGGTATAGAAACAATGGCATTTATATGCTTTATATTAATGCCAGAAGTATCCAGAATAAGGGAGAGGAATTGGTGGTGCAGATAGCATCAGCCTGGCCAAAAATTATTGGGATCACTGAGACATGGTTGACAGAAGAGGATATAATAACAGGAATAGAAGTCACTGGGTACAGCATTTTTCGGCAGGATAGGAAGAGAAAGTGTGGTGGTGGAGTACTGTTCATGATAACTGACGACCTATGTCCTCTAAGAGTGGAGGCTTTGGAAGGCAGTGACACTAATGATTTTGAAAGCATATAGTGTGAGGTAGAGGTGGGCAAGACAGGATATTTAGTGGAGTGTTGCTACAGACCCAGCAGCACAGAGGGTGGGGACTAGGAGATGTTTAGACAGTTCAGTTTGGCAAGTGCAAGAAGAATAATTGTTATGGGAGATTTTAACTACAGCAGTATAAATTGGGGAGAGGAATATGCATGTAGCAATAAGGGAATGGAATTTCTAGAATTCTTGAGGGACAAATGTCTTAGGCAACATGTAATAGAGGGAACAAGAGGTTCAAGAGTTTTGGATTTGGTTATAGCATCAGAAGAGTTGATAATAACTGAGATGACATCTCTCCCACCATTTGGAGAGAGTGACCATATGGTTAATGACTTGGAAAATGAATAGACATTATTATTATTATTATTATTATTATTATTATTATTATTATTAAACAAGACCTCATGGAGTCAAAGACTCATCTAGGAGGTCCTTTTATCTCACACACATCTCATCATACCGTGTCTTAAACACACTCAAACTCCTTGCAGACACCACACTCTCAGGCAAGGCATTCCAATCACTCATAACTCTGCACGAAAAAAATCTGCCTCTCACTACCCTACTCACACCCTCTTTATACAGTTTCCAGGTATGACCTCTGGTTCTCCCCTGATCTCCCACTATTCTCTGTAGAACTTCTCCACCATTGATCTTATAACAACCCCTTACCAACTTGTAGGTCTCTATCATATCTCCCCTCTTCCTTCTCTCCACTAGACTCTGCAAATTACATCTTTTCAATCTTTCCTCATACTCGACATTCCAGAGGTCAGAAACTACCTTAGTCAGTCGCCTTTGGACCCTTCCCAACATCTTTTCATCCTTCTGAAAACCAGGTGACCAAATCTGGGCACAATAGTCCATGTGTGGCCTAATCAAAGCCTTATACAATGGAACAAGAATCTCCCTACTTCTACACGTCAGTGTCCTCGCATCATTACCAGAAGTCTTTGTGTTGTCTTCACAATTTTGCCAATGTGTCCCCTAAATTTTAGATCCTTATCCACTATCACCCCCAGATCTCTTATTTCCTCTACTTCGAACAATATATTCTCACCAAGTATAAATTCTGCATCCCATCTTTGTTTTCCAAATTTTAAAATCTTACATTTTGCAACATTGAACTCATATCTCCATTAGCTTGCCCAATCACTCAATTTATTCAAGTCTTCTTGCAAGGCCACAACATCTTCACTACTCTTTATGGTTCATCCCAACTTTGCATCATCTGCTAACAACTGAATATCTCCATCCAAATCTTCGCCAATATCATTAATATACAAGTTAAATAGTAATGGCCCTAAAACACACCCCTGAGGCACTCCACTGGAGACTTTCCTTTTCCTGGATATTGCACCCCCATACACAACTTGTTGATACCTATCAGATAGCTAGTCTCCAATCCAATGCACTAATATCCAACCTCATCTGCTCTAGTTTGACTGTCAACTTATCATGAGGTACTTTATCAAAAGCTTTTGCGAAATCCAAGTATATTACTGTGTATCCTTCTCCTCTGTCCAAGGAAGCAGTCACTTTATTGTAATAAGTAAGTAGATTTCTAAAACATGACCTCCCTTTAGCAAATCCATGCTGCCCATCAAAGATTATACCATTGTTGTCAACCCAACTCTGGATTCTAGTTCTCACAAGCTTCTCCAACAACTTAACCACAACACTTGACACACAGATAGGATAGGCCTATAGTTTGATGCTTGAGTTCGATCACCTCCTTTATGAAGTGCCACAATCTTGCCCTCCTTCCACTCTTTAGGGACTTGACCAAGTGCAAGACTCGGATTAAAAAAATATGTCAAGGCAGGTGTCAACTCTCTGGCACATTCCTTCAGAATACGCGGTAATATATTATCAAGTCCCACAGCCTTATTTACATCTAGTTTACTCAACTCCCCAAACACCTCTTGCTCACTTACAGTCAGTCTCTCCTCCCCATCATCAACTGCCCTTAATCTCTCCATGAAGTCACATTCACAAGATTGAAAAATCTTTATGCACTGCTCATTAATTATCTCCACCACACATTCTGCAACAGCTGTCTCTATAACATTTCCTCCAATCAATGTCATCCTTCCATAATCATTCCTTCTTTTGCTGGCTACATATCGAAAGAACTCCCTAGGATTCTTTTTGGCTTCATTAGCTAACTGCTGTTCATACCTCTCTTTAGCTACTCTCACCAACCAAGTCACCCTCCTTGCCTGGTCTTTGTAGACCTCATGAAATTGGTTACTTCCACTTCTCTTATGCTGCCTCCACAATGCCCTTTTTCTCTGTATTGCATGCTTAATCTCTTTATTCATCCATCTCACACCTACCTTATTTAACCTTCTCACCCGTGGTATACATTTAGACATTGCATCTACTAAGTAGTTTTTGAAAATCCCCCACGTTGCATTGATCTCTTTTCCAGCTAACTCCTCATTCCATGCTACACCTGCAAGCTGTCTCCTGAGCTCTTCATAATCACCCCCCTTGTAGTTCCACATTTACCCTTTTTTCACAGGGGTCCTTGCACTGCTGGCAACCACCCAGGTAATCACCTCATGGTCACTTTCACCAATTGGTAGATGATTTGACACCTCATTTATAATTACATCCTCCGATGAGATGACCAAATCCAAGACCCTTAAACCTCGTGTGACCTCTGTTACATACTGTCTAAGGTCGTTATCCCTCAAAAACTCAAGAAACTCATTTTCGTTACTTCCAGTTGCTATCTCTTCATTCCAGTCTATATTGCCATAATTAAAATCACCCATAACGATCACCCTTTTCTTATTTGCTTGGCTTATTTGACTATACATTTCACTATCACCACCATCCACATTACCAGGTCTATAACAACATCCCACCAAGTATTTGATTCTATTCACCTCTATCTCACACCATACTGCCTCAAAACCACTGGCCCTATTTCCCTCTTGCATCTCTACTTTGTATGGACATAACTCTTTCTCTATCATCAACAGCACTCCCCCTCTCTTTTTACCCCTTCTATCCTCCCGAAACACATCATACCTTTCCATCTCTATTCCTGTCAGGATGTCGTCCTCATCTAACCATGTCTCACTTATTCCGACAATCTCTGGGTGCACAGATGCAATTAGTGCAACCATTTCATCCGCCTTGTTTCTTATACTTCTAGCATTGGTATACAAACACAACAACTCATTTCTGGATCTACAGCTAGTTCCACTGATACCACTCACTCGATGTGATCTCTCCATGCTGGACTGGGGCCGTTTCCCTTTCTGCTTCTTCATTTTAGAACCCTTTGCAATTCCATCTGTTTCCTTTTGATCCCTGATCATCCCATTACTTTCCTGCCTACACATGCTCTCACCTCCTCTTGGAGCATCCACCTTTCTCACACTGTGTACCCCTGTCCACCCTGAGCCTCCCCGTTTCCCTGCTCCTCTTGCACACCCATTCTCTCATTTTCTATACTCATACCACTCACCTCCCCATTCATTTCCACTTCTTCAATCTCTCCTGTCTTACTCTCCAGCTCTTCCACATCACTCCCCTCTCGATCTGATTCACTCTCTGTATTCACTTCTCTACTTTCCAGCAGCAATCTCTCCAAGCGACTCACACCATAACCACTCAAATGCAGTCCATCGCTCCCATACAGCTCACTTCGTCCCTCGAACTCATTCCACACATTAACAAACTGTACTCCCATCTCCTCACATATTTCAGCCAGAATATCATTCATAATCCTTGCTCTCCGCCTCATTTCACCACAATCATACCTAGGCAACACACTGACTACCCTTCCTGTCACACTATTCTCTTTTATCTTTCCAAGCAGTCTCCTGACATTCATTTTGACAAGCTCTTTGTTCTCTCTCAAATCATTTGTACCAATTAATACAATTAACTCTTTTGCTCGCTCCCGCCTCATATTCAATGCCTCAATCAATCTACTCGTTTTACCGCCTGGAAATCATACCTTGTGCATTTTATCCTCTAGCTCACCTTTAATAATGGAGTCGCGATACAACACCACTCGCTCATCTTTCGTTAACTCTTTCATGCCATCATGATTTATTTTAATAGTTTTGACCTGAATTCTCTTAATTTCATTTCTTGCTTCATCCAATCCAATTCACCTTCCGAACCTCTCGACACATTCTCTCTCTCATTAAATCTTTCTAACTTTCTATCTCTGAACCCCCTCTTCTCACTTTCCCTCTCATTCATCCTTCTTTGTTTCCGTACTTTCGGTCCAACATACGTCCAACTTTCACTATCATTCTTCTCACTTTCACTTTCATTTATCTTTCTTTGTTTCCGTACTTTCGAACTAACATGCATCTAACGTTCACTATCATTCTTCTCACTTTTACTGTCATTCATCTTTCTTTGGTTCAGTACTTTCGTTCCAACATGCGTCCAACTTTCGGCATCATTCATTCTTTTTTTGCTGTCATCCATTCTTTTGATTTTTTTTACTTGCAAATTCTGCATCACGCCATTTCTACTTTCATTTGTTCTCTCAATTTCATTTCTTTCCGCCTCACTTTCGTCCCTTTTAACATCCGTTACGGTTGTCAAATCGCTCTTTTTTCTTTTTTCCTGATTTTTTAACATTTTTTCGCCTCTTTTTCTCACCATCTTCTTTCAAACGTGCACTCGCGACACAATCGGTACTAGAACGTTCTGTCATCAATTTCATATTCGCATTCACCAATTCCTCGTTCAGGTCACATTTCACACACACCCTTCTTCCATCCGCACTAAACAACCACAAATCATTTATGTAATCGAAGGAATACATATAACAGACCTCACACTTAATGAAACGACTGAAATCTAAATTAAAATCATGGAATGACAATGCCGCCACCATTTTTTTTTTTTTCCCTCTGCAGGTTACTAGGTCTAATAATAACGATTTCGTATTTAGTTTAGACAAGAAAAAAACCCCACACTAATAATATCGATAGCGTACAACGTTTACAGCCGCTCTTACTTAAACAGTGACGTATGTGGAATTATAAAGCAGGTGATTATAATAGTCTAAGACATCAACTTCGGGAAGTTTCATGGAGGGAGGAATTGGAAGGCCGGGATATTATTAGTGCGTGGGAAATTGTGAAAGAATATTTGTTAGCAGCAATGATAAGTTGTATACCACAAGAGAAGAAGAGGACACAATTTGGAGTGAAGTGGATGACAAACAATATTAAGCAGGAACAGAAATTGCATGCAACAAAGAGGCTATGGAAGAGATATAAGGAGACAGGTGAAGAGAAGATGCATGAAGAATATAAGAGACAGGCCAGAAGAGTGACTAGTATGGTAAGGAAGGCAAAACTGGAATATGAGAGGAGATTGGCCATAAGATCCAAAGAAAATCCTAGGGAATTTTTTAGCAATGTGGCCAGTAGGAGGAGAAATGACTGTGGAAGAATTATATTGTGGGATAAAAATGGGTATAGAGTGACTGATGCAGAGGACATAGTGGAATTGTTCAATGAACACATTATTGGAGTATTTCATCCTGGAGGAGTCAGTTTTAATACTACAGGGATAGGGCTGGTTCGAGGTTTAGTGGTACTGGAGGAGAGTGTGTTTCAAATACTGAGTACTCTGGATGTCATTAAAGCTGTGGGACTGGATGGTATTTCACCACCAGTTTTGAGAGAATGTGTTAGGGAACTGACAGTGCCTTTGACCTGGCTTTTCAATGAAAGTCTGGCTGTGGGAAAGGTGCCCATGGAATGAAAGGAAGGTAAGATAGTGCCATTGCATAAGGGAGGTAGCAGACTGGAAGTGTCTAATTATAGGCCAGTTTGCATGTCATCGGTATTTCTTGGAGAAAGTAGTGAGAGACCGTATACAGCATTGGGCAGATGAGGGTGGTGTTGTCCGTGAGATCAACATGGATTTGTGACGCGGCACTCTTGTTTTAGCAATATGCCAGCCTTTAATAATAAAGTTACAAGAGCAGTAGATGAGGGAAAGGCATATACTGCCTTTTTTTTAAGACTTAGCGAAAGCATTTGACAGGGTGCCACATGATAAGCTGATATTTAAGTTGCAGCACATGGGTCTGGATGTTAGATTGGTCAACTGGATTCAGGATTGGCTGTCCGAAAGGTATCAGAGAGTTGTGTATGGGTATAGTTTCAAGGAGGCAGAGGGTTACAAGTGGGGTCCCATAAGGCTCAGTACTGGGACCTATATTGTTTAACCTTTATAACAATGACATTGTCAGTGAATTACAAGGGTATATTCAGTTGTTTGGGGATGATGCGAAGCTGGGAAAGATTATTAGTAATAGTGCAGATGTGGTAGCCCTGCAAGAGGATTGGAATAAGCTAGATAGATGGGCAAATGAATGGGGTTGTCAGTTTAATGCAGCAAAATGTAAGGTCTTGAGGTTTGGGACACATCGATGGGATGCTACATACTCTATGGGAGGAGTTATACTGGAGGAAGTAGGAGAGACAAGAGATCTGGAGTTGATGATTGATAGAAACCTGAAATATAGGGGACATATTGCAAAGGTGGTGAAGGTAACACAGAGGATTGCTTCAATAATGAGAACACCGACCTGCAGAGATAAAAGGGTTATCATTCTGTTGTATAAGTCTCTGATCAGACCACACTTAGACTATTGTTCTCAGATTTGGTCCCCAGGATTTGAAGGGGATAAACTAACTGTGGAAAGGGTACAAAAGTGGATAACAAAGATGGTTTTAGGACTGTACCATGTTAGGTATGAGGATCGCCTGACAGAATGTGGACTGCTGAGTTTGGTGGATAGAAGAAGCAGAGGTGATATGATTGAGACTTTTAAACTGTTGAGAGGTGGTTACATGGTTGATACTCAGGAGTTCTTTCGCTTGGTTGAACAGCAGGAAGGAGTGACGACAAGAGGCCATCCCTGTAAGTTACAAAATGAAACTGTGAGCATGAGAGTGAGGAGTGTTTTCTTTGCATGGAGGGTGGTTGAACCGTGGAATGCATTGCCTGATGGAGTGGTGAGAGTGAGAATGGTCAATGGGTTTAAGGAGTGGTATGATAGCCTTTGTTTCTTAGGGGGGGGACCTCCCTTCGATGAGTCTTCACAGACTTTATGTTCTTCGGAAGGACCTTCCACGATGAATCTTTTGACTCCATGGAGGCCTGAATAATATTTGTTTTCATTTCCATTCTTGCTTCATGTAATGGTCTGTTTGTTGTATGTTCACGCTAAGGATGACTCTTGCATGAAAAATTCTTAACATTTTCGTTGGGGGGGGGGGGGTAGGTAGCACCTAAGAAGTATGTTAATTAAGTAATTTAGTTTATTAACTTAATGTTTAGTGGAGGTATCTCATGGCTTTATTAAAACAATCCCTAAGAAGAAGTGAAATTGTACAGTAATATTTCTTTGCATCCATGATCACCATGGCATCTCCTTTGACAGTTATTGAAATAATAATTTTTTACTGAATATAATGCTCTGTTTCTGACTTTGGAATGCTTGATGATAGTAATTTAGAAGTATGTGCACCACTTCAAAATGTAATTTATCTGCAGAATCTGAAGGAAGATAACATAGATCCCAGTCTGCAGTGTAAAATATACATGAGAAATTTTCTTAGAGTGACAGCAAAATCATGACCTCTTGATAGAACATTACTTTCATTCTTAGCAAGTCTAAAATGGGCCAAATTAACTAGCCATTTATTTGTAAGCATTTGAAGTGAAAGGTACAATGTCTTCATCCAAGTTTTCTCATAATTTTGAATGTTTCTGTTGAAATTTTAATAATACTCTTGACAGATTCTTTAGAGATATGAATTATACAGCTCTAGTTTAAAATCTCCTTGATTTAAATAACATTAATCTAAATTCATCATCAGTGCTTGTGAGTTCAATGTCACTTGTGTCTGATGCTTGATTGGCCATTCCTTGCCATTTCTCTTTTTTCATTGCCAGGTGACTCAGATCCTTGAAACTCTTTTTACATCACTACCCACTCTCGTATTACAGAGAAAAAGGGCTTTATAGAGGCAGCATAAGAGAAGTGTAAATAACCAATTCCATGAGGACTACAAAGACCAGGCAATGTGGATGACTTGGTTGGTGAGGGTAGCTAAAGAGAGAGGTATGAACAGCAGTTAGCTCATGAAGCCAAAAAGAATCCTAAGGAGTTCTTTCGATATGTAGCCAGTAAAAGAAAGAATGATTATAGAAGGATGACATTGATTGGAGAAAATGGTATAAAGACTGCTGTTACAGAAGGTGGTGGAGATACTTAATGAGCAGTTCATAAAGGTCTTTCAATCTTGTGAATGTGACTTCATGGAGAGATTGAGAGTTGTTGATGATGGGGAAGAGAGACTGACTGTAAATGTGCAAGAAGTGTATTGGGAGTTGATCAAACTAGATGTAAATAAGGCTGTGGGACTTGATAATATATCACCATGTATTCTGAAGGAATGTGCCAGGGAGTTGATGCCGGCCTTGACATTTTTTTTTAATACAAGTCTTGCACTTGGTCAAGTTCCTAAGGAGTGGAAGGATTGCAAGATTGTGCCACTTCATAAAGGAGGTGATAGAACTCAAGCATCAAACTGTAGGCCTATATGTGTGTCAGGTGTTGTAGTTAAGTTGTTGGAGAAGCTTGTGAGAACTAGTATCCAGAATTGGTTTGACAACAATGGTATTTTATTTGATAGACAGCATCAATTTGTTAAAGGAAGCAGTCCCCTTATTGTCATAAGTAGATTACTAAAACATGACTATGCGGTAATCTATCAATAGCAAAGGCTTTTGATAGATTACCGCATGATAAGTTGATAGTCAAACTGGAGTGGATGGGGTTGGATATTAGATTGGTGCATTGGATTGGAGACCAGCAATCTGATAGGTATCAACAAGTTGTGTATGGGGGAGCGATGTATCCAGGTAAAGAAAAGTTACTAGTGGTGTGCTTCAGTGGTCTGTTTTAGGGCCATTGCTGTTTAACTTGTATATTAATGGTATTGGTGAAGATTTGGGTGGAGATATTCAGTTGTTTGAAGATGATGCAAAGTTGGGACGAACCATGAAGAGTAGAGAAGATGTTGTGGCCTTACAAGAAGACTTGAATAAATCGCGTGATTGGGCATGGGAATGGGGATGTGAGTTCAATGTTGCAAAATGTAAGGTTTTAAATTTTGGAAAACAACAATGGGATGCAGAATTCTCTATCATGATATCATGGCTATGAAAAAAGCAGTTCTTGCTTTAGCAATCTACATTACTTCAGGAAATGGGACACTTATATACAATGATATTTTTGGACTTAAAGGGCATTTGATAGATTGTCACATGCCAAGTTGATGCACAAGCTGACTGATGTGAATAATGGATAATAAATTAGTCATATGGATAAGAAATTGATTGTATGAACAGTGCCGCTAGTTTTATTCTTAGATAATTACTGTTCAACTTTTTTGTTATTGACATTTCAAGTGATTAATAGGAGATCTTCAGTTGCTTTTGGGTATTGAAAAGTCGAGTAGTTATAAAGAGTGCTACTAATGTCCATCCCCTTTAGGAAGATTTAAATAGACTTTTAGCTTGAAAAGATAATTAGGTTTGTTGTATTATGTTAATAAGTGCAATGTTCTGTACTTTGGATATGTGCAGAATGGTGGTTGTGTACTTTATTGGCTGAACTGAGCTCCAGAAGTTTGATGAGATTCAGCATCTGGTGGGATGATTTACAATGACCATGGTGACTAGTAAGAGTTTCTAAGGAATGCTGTACATTGATACTATGCTGAAGGAGGTGGTATACTTATTCATGCATGGGCTATCATTTGCTTATTTGGTCACTTGGTTATATTGAGATGAAGTAAAACTTGCAAAGATCAGTTCTGGGAAATAGATGTGGAAGTGCAAATTGCAAAATTTTTGTCAACAATTTGAAAAGATGTGGCATAATAGAATTATTTAAGTTATTCAGAGTAATTTTACAGAACAGACGACTACAACTCAATCCTAGCAAGACAAAGATTATAGTTCTCAAAGGAAATACAGACAAGGAAGCTCCTGAGAAAAAAGTATACCTTAATGGAGAAAGAATTGAAGAAGTTAGCAAGTTTGAGAACCTGGGATCCATTATTAATGTGAAAAATTGCTGTTCAGGAGATGTTAAAAGAAGATTAGAAATGCTAAAACAATAGTCAGACTCATCTAAAATCTGGAAGGATGTATCTTTCTCCACAGGAACAAAGTTGAGAATTCTGAATGCAACTGTTTTTCCAACAGCAACTTATGGATGTGAGACTTGGAATCTAAAGAAGTCAGATAGGGAAAGGATAGCTGCTTTTGAGATGTGGTTTTACAGAAGGCTGTTGAGGATATCATATACTGTGAAAGGCAGACAAACAGATAAGTGCTAGAAAGGATTGGTAGAACTTTAAGGCCCCTTAAGAATATTTACAGAGGACAATTGAAATACTTCGGACACATTGAATGGATGGAAGGAGAACTTCTCAAAACAGTAATAGAAGGTAAAGTTCCTGGAAAAAGAGGAAGGGATAGACTCTCAATGAGATGGACAGATGGTGTGTCTGGAGTGACTGATCTTCAGAGGGTTGAAGCCTCTAGAAAAGCATGCAACACGATCACCTGGCAAGGACTGATGTGGCACTTCACCGAGCAACAGAGTAACCATATGGCATCTGATGATATTTAATGAATAGATGGATTGATGGATGAGGAATTTTACGGGATTGTACATAGAATGAAATATCCAAGGGGAAGAACAAGAAGCCATTCCTGGAAGTTGTGTAGGGGTATGGTAAATAAAAGTCAGGAGTATATTTTTATATGGTGAGTGATGGGTGAATGGAGTGCATGTTCTGGAGTGTGCTATGAATGCTAAGAGTACAAATGACTTTAAGATTCAATATTCCAGATATTTCTGATTTATGAGAGCTCATGATGAGTCACTTGATTTTATGGAGATTTGTTAAAATAATAATGATAATAAATGAAAATTAGATTCTTTGTTTATGCATATATATATTATATGTAATAATTGTTTTTGTATATTTTTAATTGATTCAGAAAACTTTTTTGATTAATTTGTTTTCTAATATCACTTTAATTTCGTGTATAACTTTAATATGCATTATTATTTAAACATAGCATGCAGTTACTTGACCAGCATTTTAATAGTCTTTGCTATATGTGGTTGTTTGATTCCATATTTTCTGCTATAAAGGTCATAAAAAGCGGTTAGGTTTCCGACGTAAGAGGTCAACATTCAGTGTTCATCGTAGTGAGGAAATTGCTCCTGTGGAGTGCCGCCACCTAGTAAAGCAAGCTAGTAGTGTCTCTTCTGATGGAGAAGGCAGCCTAAGTGGTGACAGTGCTGTGTAAGTCTGCATGTTTTAGGCTGCAGGTGTAGTTTCCAACTGGCAAATTTGCTAAGGTGTAGATAGATGTCTAAAGAAACATCCTTCTCTCTTTTGTGGGATAATATTGCATCACAAGTTTATTCAGTATTTTTTTTTTGTATTTTGTTTTGTAATGGAAATGTTTAGAGTTTTAATGAATAATTAAGTACAAGAAATTACTTAAAAGATAACAGCTAATTAAGAATGGAACTTTTTTATAAGGATATTAATATCTGGAAAAATGTATTTATGTATTGAAAATATTGAAAACAAGATTAACAGGTATTATTTTAATTTTGATTTGTGAGCATTTTCCTCAGATATTTCAAAGCATAACACTTCCAAAACATTTTTGTTTATATAAATTTTTTTAAGGATTCATAATTTATAAAATTTGTGCAATTTAGAATACATTGCATCCTTATAATTGAGGGGATGTTTCTTTTGTTATTGACACTATCTTTGTATTCTGTTGCTTGGTAGCATCAGTTTTGCTTTGTCAAATGACTGATCATCATCATCATCAATCATTATCATCATACTTCCATATTTTCCTTTTACATAACCTATTTATTAAATATCCTATGCCCAATTATTTCTCTTCTTTGTTTATATTTTCAAGCTTATTTAATTTTCTTACTCTTCACTTTGTAACATTTTAAATTCTTGTTTTGTTTTGTCACCACCACAAAAGGCATTGACCAACTTCTATATTCACTTTGTTGCCACTAATATGGTATATGGTATTTGCGCTGATGGAAAATGTTCTTTTGCAGCAGCAGCAATAATATAAAACTTTAAGCTAGGCATGGTTATTTTCCTTGTTCTTGCAGAGGGCTGGGGTAAGAAAGCTAGTGATAGGGGCATTCAGCGTAGTGAAGAGGTTTATCCTCCCACCAAAACCCCAGTCTTAGTGAAACAGTCCAGCAAGGATTCCACCGATGGTAGCATGAACAGTATTAGCAGTGAATCCTCCCAGTAAGTAAGGGTACACTAGTGCAGGACTGGTTTTGCTTATTTTTAGCAAACAATTTCATTATCTTATCTCTTTCCAAAAAATTATATCTGACACATGCACACACACACACACACACACATATATATATATATATATATATACTGAGTTTTTTTTTTTTTTTTTTTTTTTTTCCCATATTCAGAGAGTTGCCAAGTTAGAACTTAAAATAACTCCAAACATTACCAGAACAACCAGAAATATTTTTTTCAAAACATATTTTAAAAGTTTAATGCCACTAGTACCGTTTTCATCCTGCCTTCATGTGGGATTGATATGCTTTATTATACTGACAACTAAAATATAAAAAATATCATTTAACAGAATTCTATGTATGGTGCCAATATACTTTTAGAATATTTGAAGTATACTTCTACAAAAGTTAAAATGTATACGGTAGGATCTTACCATTTTTAGCTTTACTATTTGCTGATTTTCTTGTCTTGAGATAATTTTTTGAGATCCTGTTCTGTAGATTGCAGGAGATGTTTTGGTTCTTTGCAGTTTCTGATGGAAAAAAGTAGTCTGTGCAGAAGTTTAGTGATAGTAATATGTGCGCCAATTAAGTAAACTAGACTTCTGGAGCTCTCTTTTTTTCACTTTACGTTTCATTTTTTTTATTTTTATGTATGGCTGGGGTTATGGTGAGGTGTCTAGTAAGGATAAGTCAAGTAGCTAACCTAGTAATAAGAAAACAGTATGAGTCACTGTTGATTCACCTAAAAAAATAGAAAAACAACATTTGGAGGAAACTATCAGCAAGACTCAAATGACAGAAGGATGGATCTGTAGACCTACAAGCATCTCACTGTGGTAATGGTATGAAGAATTAGTAAATATGAAAAACAGCATGGCCCTAAACATCATGTGGACATGATGTTTAGGGCCTCCCTCGATGAGTCTAAGGACTCCCTGGAGTCTTAGACAGCTTTGAAGAAGGCAATATTGAGGAGTTTATCATATCACTCTGTTGAATTACTGATGAAATCCACAGCTGGCAATATTTAGTAAGGATAATTCAGAGTATAAGTACACATGGACCCAGTCAAAAACTACAGGCACATACTTCAGAGGTCTGTAAATAGATGAGGTAGTTGATGACTTCTTCTAAAAGGATAATTTAATAAAAAGTAACATAATATTTCAAAGCTCCATTTTCAAATTGATAGGGATCCTCCACAAGAAAGTTTAGAAAGAAATTTCAGAAGACATTTGACTAAAATAAAATAAAATTCTTCTCACCAAATCATTTGTGTGTCATTCTAGTGATAAGCTTCAATGTTTATTATATGACACTTCATGTACCATTACTTTCAGAAAAATAATGTATCTACAATCTAACCTCACCATTTCCCAAATTTGAATTGCTGAAAGAACTTGACCAATGAAATTCGGTAATATGCAAATAAAAGATTCTATGGAAAAATATTTGAAGATGCTCCTCAAATAGGTTTCTTAACCTAACTGTATTTTTTTTTCATAGCATCAATATTTGTGCATTGGCTGTTTACTGTTTTTCAGAATTATGCCATACTATTTGGATGTTTGCTATACTATGCAAAAATGCTGCCTAAATGTGTTTTTCTATTCGGTATTGGAGATCATTAAAATTTCAAATTGTTGTCCCATGAATGTTTTCATCTCATTTATTTTTATTATTTCTATCATCACCATTGCTTATGATATTCTAGTGGATATATAAGTAATTCTCATGGCAGTGTGAGCACCATTTTTTTTTTTTTAAAAAAAACAATAATTGTGTAAAAGCACATGTTGAATATATGCTTTTACATACCCCCCTCCCCCCAAAGAAAAATTTGTTATACAGAGAGTGGTGAGTGAACATCATGTGTTGTAAATACTGGCAGTGTAAATGAGTTTAAGGTTTGGTGCAATAGGTATGTTGCTTGCTTAATGAGATCTCTCATGGTGAGTCTGTTGACTCCATAAAGGTTTAGAGGTTTGTTATAATAATAATAAAATGCATTGGTTGTTCTCTCTCTCTTATTATTCAGTTTCAGCATGTTTGAGTTCATCCCCATGAATCAGAGCATGTTAAATCATGCAGAATCAATTTCCTTTATGATCATATTTGGTGCTTTCTTCTCCTAAATACCATGCATAAAGGCTGGGACACAAGGAGGATGTTAGCATAAATGTTAGCATATTTTCTGATAATGCAAAGATGGAAAGAATTATAAGGAGCATTACTAATGCAAAATTGTTTGTGGATGATACAACATTGGGAAGAATTATAAGGAGAATTGATGATGTGCATTCTCTTAAGGAAGATATGAATAGATTTTTTTCAGTTGGACAAATGAATAGGGTTGTAGTTTTAATATTCATAAGTAAAATGTGTTGAACTTGGAAGTGCAGAAATATAATACTGTGTACTGTATTGGTGGAACTTGAATCTCATCCACTTCCTGTACTTTGGGAAGTGGATGAGATTCAAAATCTGGAGGTGATGATTAATAGTGGACCGAAGTTTAGAGCACACATTGCATGTGCTGTTATGACTGCACAAAGACTGTGACACGAGGGGGAGCCAGAATGGTACTGGTCTCTCACTTTATATTCAAAGCACAATTCAAAATGTGGTTGTGCCACTTTATAATATACTGGTCAGACTGCACTTGGACTACTGTGTTGAGATTTGGTCACCATTTTTCATTGTTATGTGGAAACATTGGAAATGATCCAGAGACTAGTGACCAAGGCAATAGCAGATCTCTGGAATGTTGGTTATGAAGAGTGAGACATTAACAGAATTTAAATTTCAGAGTTTAGTGGATAGGCAGAAAAGATGTGATATAATAGACATTCAACTTAGTGAGGAGATTTTATCAGATTAATACAAAGGTGATTATAAAAGAAGTAGAAGGTTAGAGGGAGAAGAACAAGGGGCCATCCCTGGAAGTTGTGTAAAGTTCTGATGAAGGGGGTATAAGGATTATATTTTTTACATGGATAAGTGAAATGCTTTACCAGCATGCATTATGAATGCTTAAATATGGTGTAATATTTTAATATCTTCTTCCCCACACTTTTACCTGCCTGGTGGGTTGAGTAGAAAGGATAACATACTTATTCTTAAAGCAAGCTGTTTGTGTGAATACCATTGTGGGCATAGATGTTTGTGAATGTCTTTAGGTGATAGCTGAATTTCATTGTCCAGTGAGACAACCACCTTACTCCTTGGAGGCCTGAAGTGGCTCAAAAAAATTCAATGTTTGGTCTCTAGAGCAGGATTTCTGGATTATTTTAACCCTTAGGCCACTCAGTAGAAATAATAATGTAATATAAGTTTACAAAGTTTTCTGGACATAAATATATATAGTAAAATGAGTTCTGCTCTTCATAGGCATTGTGTAACTTCAAATTCTGATCAAAATCATGTGCTTTGTAGCAACAACAAATGAACAACTATTACCACTGCATTTCACAAAGTTTAACACTAGTAAAGGGAAAGTAAATGTTCAAGTAAATGTTCAAATCACATGGGAGCAAAAGCTGATGTAATGTTCCCAGAAGCGGCCACACAAATGCCTACTCTCGCTCTTAATGGTGCAGTCACAGTGTATGAACAAAGCTCTATCACTGGATAATGTGATAAAAGTACCTTATTCAATTGCCTCTGGACTCTTTCCAGTGTCTCTTCATCCTTTTGAAAACCAGATGACAAGATCTATGCATAGTAGTTCATATTTTGCACTTATGCAAAATTGTGCTTTCCTCATAATTTTAGCAATGTGTCCTCTAAATTTTAAGATCTCCATCTGCCATCACTCTTGTAAAACCACAGCATTTGCTCTACTTCTCATAGTTCTTCCCAACTTTGTATCATCTGCAAACAACTGAATATCCTCAATATCATTAGCATACAAGTTAAACAACAATGGGCCTATGACAGATTCTTGAAGTATGCCACTAGTGACTTTCCTTTCTTCTGAGATATTGCTCCCCCATACTCAATTTGCTGATACCTATCAGATAGCTAGTCTCCATTCCAGTGCACTAATTACCCAATCATCCTATCCATTCCATGTGGTAACTATCAACTTACCATGCGACAAGCTGTCAAAAGTTTTTGCAAAATCAAAGTATACCAATGTGTATGCATCTCCCTTGTCCAGTGCACTTTGTCATTTTAATGAAATAATGAAACCAATTACTAGAAATCATCTTCCTTTAACAAACCCACTGTCCATCAAAGAGAATGTTGGTGTTGTCAATCCAGTTCTTGATCCAGACATCATGAAGAGTTTTAATGTAGAGGGAATGAAAGGAGAAAGGATCATTAGTGAGTGCAGGGAATATACGAAATATGAAGTAAACTTAAATTTAATAAGGCAATAGGACTTTTATGGATAAACACCACTGAAAACATGCTCTACGATGAGGGGATGCAGATTACAGACCTTCAGGCATATAGGCCTACTTGTCACAGACGTCGTGCCATGGTTTGTTGAGATATCGATGTACCTGTGCTTGAGTGAAGCAGACTTGCAAGCTGACCTGCTGTGGTGCATTTGCTGTTATAACCAAAAATCTGTCTTCGTGCTCCATGGCAGAGCAAGGTTAACCTCTTAACAAATGTCTGGAACACATTCCATTGGTTTGAAATGCTGCCCAAAGCCTGGATACAGTGCTATGTGAGTTTCAAAACTCTGGCAATATCAGTAATTCTGTGGCCTTCTTCAAGCTTTTCAATAATTCTTCTCCATGTGAAATCATCTAGATGATGTCTTTGAGACATCAGAAAATATCCAAATTTGCAACTTTATTCCTTCATGAAAAGAAAGCTTCCTTCAAAAAAATTCACTTAGTGTAGCCTTTTGTCTATTATCCTGTTGATTGCTACCACAGGACCGTTTGTATGCAATTTGAATGTGTACCTGGTTTCTACTTGAAATTTTCAGTGCTGGCAAAGGTTGGTCGATTGGTAGAGCCTCTGCTACTAATGGCTCAGTTAAGTAAGTTTGAACGCGTTTAGTCGTTGGAAGGGGACCAATCGTTCGATGCTGTTGGCACACTCTCCCTCGATGAGTCTTTGGACTCCCTGGAGGTGTCAAATAATAATAATAATATACTAATAATATACTTATACAAATTACCGCAGGCTGATTTGTCTAAATTTGTAGTTGTAATCTTTAGAAATGGTGTTTGTCCTTAGGTTTTCGATGCCAGTGTAATAATAATTATAGCCCCTTGCATGCACACAAATTTGTGTGCATGCAGATGGATATAAACAAACGTGAATTTTGAATCACTCACTATCTATTTCAGATATTTTGACATATCTTTTACACCATTTGAATATCATTATTGAAATGAACATCCTATAAAAATAAAATTAGCATTCACATTCTCCACTTTAATGTAAACCTGAGAGTCTTTCTGAAATAATAATACATATAAATTTGTAATATTTTAAAAATCATTCTGTCAGAAAGAAAGTATCATATGCAGGTTTAGTATCATTTGTTATTCATAAAGCATAACATCAGTATATCTAAAACTGAAAGCATAGTGACATGCATATATCCATTCATTGGACTCTGCAAGGAAAATAAAGAATGTCCAAATCATAAATAAAAATAATTAAATACTCTATTTGCCTTCATATTTACCAAAGAGAGTAGAGAAAAGTTTCCTTTACTAACTTTTGGCTAGTCTTCACCTTTAGTTCTCACTGAATTCATGGCTACCAGTGATTTGAAATCAAGTACAGCAGACAACTACTGCCATTTCTTGATCATTAAACCTAACTGTTCATATCTAAAATAGTGAGCTGTAAATTCAATTTTAACTGAATTTAAAAATCCAAGATTTTGTCAACAAAAAAAATAATTAAAATTAAATAAAAAAACTATTTTGCCTGCATCAGTGATCAATTAACTGAAAACAACAGAAAATAAAAAAGTTCCCCTGGTTGGCAACTAGAATTGGACCTATAACAATCTTTCTTCTGGCAGTCTAGTATTATGCATCCGAAAAAAACTTTACCATAAAGAAATACAGATGTTGCAAATCATGATTTTGATAAATGTTATTCAAGTACATCATTTCTTATAAGTCCTTAACATATTTTCAAAGCAAGCTTTTCAAATTAGCATGAAAATAATTTCCACATTCTTTCTTGTAAAATGGAAGCAACATCTTTTTTTTCCATTCAAAAATGCTTTCTCATCCATTTCACTCTTCTGTTTTCATTTTGCACATCACTCATTACACATCTTTTAGCGATAATCTCTCCAGTTTATTCATGGCAAATAGCATTTAAGTGCAATCCATCTCTTTTATACAATTCCATTTGTCTCTCAAATCTATCTTCCTTACCACACTGTTAACCTTCACTGTCCTCAACAGTCTTTTGATATCCATCTTCACATTCGCCCATTCAAATCATTTATTCCCACAACCACCACTAACTCTCTTGCATGCTTACTTCTGTTATTCAAAGCTTCCTGCCTGGTAAATAAACCCTCTCGTCCACCACATGTTTAATAATGGAATTTCCATACAGCACCATTCTTTCTGCACTTCTTTTATTATTATTATTATTATTATTATTCAGATCTCCATGGAGTCAAAAGACTCATGGGAGGTCCTTTCTAAGAAACACAAGTCTATCAAGACTCATCGAGGGAGGTCCCTCCTAGGAAACACAAAGTCTATCATACCACTCCTTAAACACATTGACTGTTCTCGCTCCCACCACTAAATCAAGCAATCCATTCCATGGTTCAACCACCCTCCATGCAAAGAAACCACTCCTCACCCTCTTTCTCACAGTTTCCTTTCGTAACTTCCAGGGAGTTCTTTCATTTTATTCTTTGCACCCATCCATTCATATTCACCAAATGCCTAATCTCATTTTACACACACCTTACTGATTGTAAAATGCAATTATTATTATTATTATTATTATTATTATTATTATTATTATTATTATTATTATTATTATTCTAAGAATATCCATGGAGTCAAAGACTCATTTAGAGGTCCTTTTGTCATACACACACACACACACACACACACACACACACACACACACAGCTCATCATACTGCACCTTAAACACACTCAAATTCTCTGCAGACACCACCCTCTCAGGCAAGACATTCCAGTCATTCACAACAATTATGCTGCTCATTCACAACAATTAACTGCTGTTAAGCTCATTTTGTTCTGTCATTTAAGTATGCTTATAATCCTACAACCAATCTTGCTTTTTTCTTCTCTATCAGTCATGCTCTTTCATGCTTGCTTGTCCTTCCTTTGCATTTTCCATATTATTATTATTGCACCCTCCGTGGAGTCAGCAGACTCATTATGGGAGGTTCATTCAACTGACAACATATTTATCATATAGAATCAAGGAGTGTTAAAATCTTTAACACTCCTTGAATTAATAACACATTATGGTAATGCGTTCCATTCACTGACAGTTCTCCACATAAAATGTCTGCACCTCACACCCCTCCTCACCACACTTTTACACAACTTCCAGGAATGACCTCTGGTTCTTTCCCTCTCACCATCTACTCATTTTATAATCTCCTCTGGATTAATCTGATAAAATCCTCTCACTAACTTAAATGTCTCTATCATATCACTCGCTTCCTTCTGGCCACCAAACTCTGCAATTCACATTTCTTCAATCTCTCTCTCCATAGACAACATTCCAAAGTCCCCATATGTCTTGGTCACTAGTCTCTGGATCCTTTCCAATATCTCCACAACACATCGAAAACCAGGTGATCATATTATTATTATTATTATTATTATTAAACAAGACCTCATGGAGTCAAAGACTCATCTAGGAGGTCCTTTTATCTCACACACATCTCATCATACCGGGTCTTAAACACATTCAAACTCCTTGCAGACACCACACTCTCAGGCAAGGCATTCCAATCATTCACAACTCTGCACGAAAAAAACCTGCCTCTCACTCCCCTACTCACACCCTCTTTATACAGTTTCCAGGGATGACCTCTGGTTCTCCCCTGATCTCCCACTATTCGCTGTAGAACTTCTCCACCATTGATCCTATAGCAACCCCTTACCAACTTGTAGGTCTCTATCATATCTCCCCTCTTCCTTCTCTCCACTAGTCTCTGCAAATTACATCTTTTCAATCTTTCCTCATACTCGACATTCCAGAGGTCAGAAACTACCTTAGTCAGTCGCCTTTGGACCCTTTCCAACATCTCCTCATCCTTCTGAAAACCAGGTGACCAAATCTGGGCACAAGGAGTGTTAAAATCTTTAACACTCCTTGAATTAATAACACATTATGGTAATGCGTTCCATTCACTGACAGTTCTCCACATAAAATGTCTGCACCTCACACCCCTCCTCACCACACTTTTACACAACTTCCAGGAATGACCTCTGGTTCTTTCCCTCTCACCATCTACTCATTTTATAATCTCCTCTGGATTAATCTGATAAAATCCTCTCACTAACTTAAATGTCTCTATCATATCACTCGCTTCCTTCTGGCCACCAATATCTGAGCACAATAGTCCAAGTGTGGTCTGACTAGTGCCTTATACAGTGGCACATACACTTCCTTATTCTTGCATGTTAGAGTACTTCTTTTCATAACAGCACTACAATGTGCAGCCTTTGCTACACTAGCAATATGCCCTCTAAACTTCAGTCTTCTGGAAGTTTTTCCACTTGGTTATACTATAAATTAAAGATACCAAGAAATTATATACGTGGTTTAATCCTTTATCCAAGTGGAAGCAAACAAAGTTTGCGCCAACCTAATTGGCTGAGTGGTTAGCATATCCGCTCTCCAGCCAAAAGGCTGCAGGTTCAAATCCTGCCATGGGCATGGATGTTTGTGATTGTCTGTGAAAATACTAGTGGTGGTTGGAGGTAGATGGCATTGGTGTAGTTGCAATTCGTTGTAGTTGGCGGGTTGAGTGGTGGAGATGGATAGCTAGAGTAGGAGCCCTCCCTCGATGAGTCATTGGACTCTCTGGAGGTGTCATGTAATAATAATAATAATAATAATAATAATCAGGACTAGGGCAACTTGTATATAGATGCTAATGACTTCACTTTGCTTGCCTTATTATCCCATAATGCAAAGCACATATCCTTACGAGTATGTATAATGATATGCATTATGGGAAGGGTCACTACCCAGACCAGTTCGACCTTTATTGAGGTCTCATCGGTGGGAGCCAGATCCAGAGGTGATGCTAAGGTTGAAGTAATGAAAAAGTCATATTTTTTCATATATGAGTTACCAAAAGGTGTCACACCTTATTATTAAAATACTCTAGATTAGAGATAGCTGTTGAAAGTTTTTCCACTTTGACCTTTACTACTTACTAATAAATCTATTACTGATAAATTTATTAGTAACCTTTTGAGTTAGCATTTGGATATCTCTAGCTTCCTATTTTGCTAACTAACAGAGCTACGTGAACTGATGCTCAGACATTAAAATTTGCTAAAATGTGAAATCGTTCTTCCCACTACAGAGAATGCAATGGATGTTCTGTTTCCTTCCATATTTTCATAATATTATTATTATTATTATTATTATTATTAAACAAGACCTCATGGAGTCAAAGACTCATCTAGGAGGTCCTTTTATCTCACACACATCTCATCATACCGGGTCTTAAACACATTCAAACTCCTTGCAGACACCACACTCTCAGGCAAGCCATTCCAATCATTCACAACTCTGCATGAAAAAAACCTGCCTCTCACTCCCCTCCTCACACCCTCTTTATACAGTTTCCAGGGATGACCTCTGGTTCTCCCCTGATCTCCCACTATTCGCTGTAGAACTTCTCCACCATTGATCCTATAGCAACCCCTTACCAACTTGTAGGTCTCTATCATATCTCCCCTCTTCCTTCTCTCCACTAATCTCTGCAAATTACATCTTTTCAATCTTTCCTCATACTCGACATTCCAGAGGTCAGAAACTACCTTAGTCAGTCGCCTTTGGACCCTTTCCAACATCTCTTCATCCTTCTGAAAACCAGGTGACCAAATCTGGGCACAATAGTCCATGTGTGGCCTAATCAAAGCCTTATACAATGGAACAAGAATCTCCCTACTTCTACACGTCAGTGTCCTCCTCATCATTCCCAGAAGTCTTTGTGTTGTCTTCACAATTTTGGCGATGTGACCCCTAAATTTTAGATCCTTATCCACTATCACTCCCAGATCTCTTATTTCCTCTACTTCCAACAATATATTCTTACCAAGCATAAATTCTGCATCCCATCTTTGTTTTCCAAATTTTAAAACCTTACATTTTGCAACATTGAACTCACATCCCCATTTGCTTGCCCAATCACTCAATTTATTCAAGTCTTTTTGCAAGGCCACAACATCTTCACTACTCTTTATGGTTCGTCCCAACTTTGCATCATCTGCAAACAACTGAATATCTCCATCCAAATCTTCGCCAATATCATTAATATACAAGTTAAATAGTAATGGCCCTAAAACAGAACCCTGAGGCACTCCACTAGTGACTTTCCTTTTCCTGGATATTGCACCCCCATACACAACTTGTTGATACCTATCAGTCTCCAATCCAATGCACTAATCTAATATCCAACCCCATCTGCTCTAGTTTGACTGTCAACTTATCATGAGGCACTCTATAAAAAGCTTTTGCGAAATCCAAGTATATTACTGTGTATCCTTCTCCTCTGTCCAAGGAAGCAGTCACTTTATTGTAATAAGTAAGTAGATTACTAAAACATGACCTCCCTTTAGCAAATCCATGCTGTCCATCAAAGATTATACCATTGTTGTCAACCCAACTCTGGATTCTAGTTCTCACAAGCTTCTCCAACAACTTAACCACAACACCCGACACACAGATAGGCCTATAGTTTGATGCTTGAGTTCGATCACCTCCTTTATGAAGTGGCACAATCTTGCCCTCCTTCCACTCTTTAGGGACTTGACCAAGTGCAAGACTCGTATTAAAAAAATATGTCAAGGCAGGTGTCAACTCTCTGGCACATTCCTTCAGAATACGCGGTGATATATTATCAAGTCCCACAGCCTTATTTACATCTAGTTTACTCAACTCCCCAAACACCTCTTGCTCACTTACAGTCAGTCTCTCCTCCCCATCATCAACTGCTCTTAATCTCTCCATGAAGTCACATTCACAAGATTGAAAGATCTTTTGAACTGCTCATTAAGTATCTCCACCACACATTCTGCAACAGCTGTCTTTATACCATTTCCTCCAATCAATGTCATCCTTCCATAATCATTCTTTCTTTTGCTGGCTACATATCGAAAGAACTCCCTAGGATTCTTTTTAGCTTCATTAGCTAACTGCTGTTCATACCTCTCTTTAGCTACTCTCACCAACCAAGTCACTCTCCTTGCCTGGTCTTTGTAGAACTCATGAAATTGGTTACTTCCACTTCTCTTATGCTGCCTCCACAATGCCCTTTTTCTCTGTATTGCATGCTTAATCTCTTTATTCATCCATCTCACACCTAACTTATTTAACCTTCTCACCCGTGGTATACATTTAGACATTGCATCCACTAAATATTTTTTGAAAATCCCCCAAGCTGCATTGATCTCTTTTCCAGCTAACTCCTCATTCCATGCTACACCTGCAAGCTGTCTCATGAGCTCTTCATAATCACCCCCCTTGTAGTTCCACATATACCCTTTTTTCACAGGGGTCCTTGCAATGCTGGCAACCACCCAAGTAATCACCTCATGGTCACTTTCACCAATTGGTGGATGATTTGATACCTCATTGATAATTACATCCTCCGATGAGATGACCAAATCCAAGACCCTTAATCCTCTTGTGCCCTCTGTTACATACTGTCTGAGGTAGTTATCCCTCAAAAACTCAAGAAACTCGTTTTCTTTACTTCCAGTTGCTATCTCTTCATTCCAGTCTATATTGCCATAATTAAAATCACCCATAATGATCACCCTTTTCTTATTTGCTTGGCTTATTTGACTATACATTTCACTATCACCACCATCCACATTACCATGTCTATAACAACATCCCACCAAGTATTTGATTCTATTCACCTCTATCTCACACCATACTGCCTCAAAACCTCTGGCCCCATTTCCCCCTTGCATCTCTACCTTGTATGGACATAACTCTTTCTCTATCATCAATAGCACTCCCCCTCCCTTTTTACCCCTTCTATCCTCACGAAACACATCATACCTTTCCATCTCTATTCCTGTCAGGATGTCATCCTCATCTAACCATGTCTCACTTATTCCGACAATCTCTGGGTGCACAGACGCAATTAGTGCAACCATTTCATCCGCCTTGTTTCTTATACTTCTAGCATTGGTATACAAACACAACAACTCATTTCTGGATCTACAGCTAGTTCCACTGATACCACTCACTCGATGTGATCTCTCCATGCTGGACTGGGGCCATTTCCCTTTCTGCTTCTTCATTTTAGAACCCTTTGCAATTCCATCTGTTTCCTTTTGATCCCTGATCATCCCATTACTTTCCTGCCTACACATTCTCTCACCTCCTCTTGGAGCATCCACCTTTCTCACGCTGTGTATCCCTGTCCACCCTGAGCCTCCCCGTTTCCCTGCTCCTCTTGCACACCCATTCTCTCATTTTCTATACTCATACCACTCATTTCCACATTCATTTCCACTCCTTCAATCTCTCCTGTCTTACTCTCCTGCTCTTCCACATCACTCCCCTCTCGATCTGATTCATTCTCTCTATTCACTTCTCTACCTTCCAGCAGCAGTCTCTCCAAGCGACTCACACCATAACCACTCAAATGCAGTCCATCGCTCCCATACAGCTCACTTCGTCCCTCAAACTCATTCCACACATTAACAAACTGTACCCCCATCTCCTCACACATTTCAGCCAGAATACCATTCATAATCCTTGCTCTCCGCCTCATTTCACCACAATCATACCTAGGCAACACACCGACCACCCTTCCTGTCACACTATTCTCCTTTATCTTTCCAAGCAGTCTCCTGACATTCATTTTGACATGCTCTTTGTTCTCTCTCAAATCATTTGTTCCAATTAATACAATTAACTGTTTTGCTCGTTCCCGCCTCATGTTCAATGCCTCAATCACTCTACTCATTTTACCGCCTGGAAAACATACCTTGTGCATTTTATCCTCTAGCACACCTTTAATAATGGAGTCGCCATACAACGCCACTCGCTCATCTTTTGTTAACTCTTTCATGCCATCATGATTTATTTTAATAGTTTTGACCTGCATTCTCTTAATTTCATTCCGCATCCATTTCATTTCTTGCTTCATCCAATCCAATTCACCTTCTGAACCTCGCGACACATTCACTCTATCATTAAATCTTTCTAACTTTCTAACTCTCGACCCTCTCTTCTCACTTTCCCTCTCATTCATCCTTCTTTGTTTCCGTACTTTAGGTCCAACATACGTCCAACTTTCACTGTCGTTCTTCTCACTTTCACTCTCACATATCTTTCTTTGTTTCCGTACTTTCGGACTAACATGCGTCCAACTTTCGCTATCATTCTTCTCACTTTTACTGTCATTCATCTTTCTTTGGTTCAGTACTTTCGTTCCAACATGTGTCCAACTTTCGCTATCATTCATTCTTTCGATTTTTTTTACTTGCGGTTTCTGCACCACGCCATTTCTACTTTCATTCGTTCTCTCAATTTCGTTTCTTTCCGCCTCACTTTCGTCCCTTTTAACATCCGTTACGGTTGTCAAATCGCTCTTTTTCTTTTTTCCTGATTTTTTAACATTTTTTCGCCTGTCTTTCTCGCCATTCTCTTTCAAACGTGCACTCACGACACAATCGGTACTAGCACTTTCTGTCATCAACTTCATATTCGCATTCATCAATTCCTCGTTCAGGTCACATTTCGCACACACCCTTCTTCCATCCGCACTAAACATCCACAAATCATTTATGTAATCGAAGGAATACATATAACAGACCTCACACTTAACGAACCTACTGAAATCCAATTTAAAATCATGGAATGACAATGCAGCCGCCATTTTTTTTCTCTGCAGGTTACTAGGTCTAATATTAACGTTTTCGTATTTAGTTTAAGCAAGAAAAAAAAAAACCCACACTAATAATATCGGTAGCTTACAACGTTTACAGCCGCTCTTACTTAAACAATTACGCATATATACTTAATTATTCCTAGTAAAACTTATCTGAATCAGGAGCTCTTCAAAGCACGTTCGTAGCGCTTGACCCACTAGCGCCCTGATTAGTCTTCTTATTGGTGTTTTTACATGAACAGTTTCATAGCAATTGTTTAATTGTGTGACAAATGGGTCACTTAACATTTGAAGCCAGATGATGTAATGAGTCATCTTAGTCATAGCCTACAAAAGCCTATAAAGCCTACAATCCTAAATATCAGTTTGATATTGAATTTGATATTAAATATAACAACCTCTGTATTAGATGTTTTTTCATCATCCAATGCATAGAAGTGACTAGCATTTCTGACTCGGTATCCATTCCTCACCATACGTAGTGTACCCAGTTAGTAGATATATATTTGGATACTTGAAATGATGATGAGCTGGTAATTTAGGACTTAACTAAGAAAATTACATTCTATACTTGCCAAACTACATATATATTATCATGGAGTTAAGATGCACAGCTGTATTATTGTTATTATTAACCAAACATCTCTGTAGAGTGTCATTGCAGGAAGCCCATGCTAACCATTATTCCCATAATATCTGTTATACTCCTCCTTAAATTCATTGACCAATGGAGCAGTCGCAACCACCTTTAGTACCTCATTCCACTTTGTCACATTGTCCAATCAAAATATATAATCCTCACATTCTTACTAAACTTCTACAGATGATCCTTTACTTTCTCCCCTCTTGTTATGTGTTGAAAAAAATTTATTTTCTATAAAACTCACTCAGTGACTTAGATATTTCTATCACATTCCCTTTTGACTACTTATCAAGCAAATTTTACAACCCAGCAAAACTTTATCCTTATAACAAGCAAGTTAACAGTCAGAGAGTGATCATGCAATATTGAAATGGAAGCCTGCTACACGTGTTGAATTTTCAATTAAAAAAAGTATATATAAACTTAGAGCAGGTAATCGTGACAAGCTGAGTAGCCAGTTTGGAGCAATTCCATAGCATGAGAGTATGGACAGTGCATGACAGATAGTCAAGGTGTGTTTGAAGAAAGCAGTATCAGACTGTATACTTACAATCAGGTGAATAAATCATTCAGGAGTTCAGTGGATGAGCATGATTAAGCAGGTATTGCAGAAAAAGAAAACGTTGTGAACGATATATAAATTATATTGCTGAGACAACTTGTAATAGTGAGAATTCATGGTACAAGAATACTGGAACTCATGATAGCCATGGAGAACTGGTCAGCAACCAAGATAATCACATTGCCTCCCTTTAGAGAATGATTGTGTGATATTCACTTGGAAGATTGTCAGATATGTAGAATTTTCAGTTGAGAAGATATATATATATATATATACGTGGAATTACAGAGCAGGTCATTATGACAAGCTGAGTAGTCAGCTTGGAGCAGTACCATAGCATAAGAATATGGAGAGGAAAGATGTTAGCAGTGCATGTGAGATGGCTGTTTGAAGAAAGTAATATCAGATTATATACCCAGAGGTCAGGAGGATAAGTTAGGTAGGAATTAGATAGATGAATTCCAACATTAAGCAGAGGTTGCAAAAGAAGAAGACAATGTGGAGCATGTAGAGATTATATGTATGTAAGATACTATTTTATTTTGGCTGGTTGACCTTTATATATCCTATCAGCTTGTGCCACTTGTAAATATGTATAATATCCTAGTAACTAACAATAATGATATCCTCCTTTCTGCTTGTTGTAGTGTTATAAAAATTTTACCACCCATGCTAATCTGTAGAATCTTACACACCTGAATATGTATAATAACACACAGATTCTCATACAGGTTAGGAGATATATAAACATTCAACAAACCTCTAAATATGAACTCTAGATTGTTTTTTAGAGAAAAAAATATGAATTATTTATTTACAAATAAAACATATGATATATATGATGAAATTTTCCTTTGAAGATCATTCATTCACACATTCTGACATTAATGTGAAATATTGTATATCTAAAAATTTGTAGAAATATGGCTATAATTGCCAACTCGAAAGTTAATAGACTAACAATATGTATATTACAATCATGTGACACTTCCCAGAATATCTTAAACACAACACCATATTTTTGTTTGTCTATATAACAGCAGAATATTCTCTTGGAGTCAGACATGCACTTTCACACTATTAAAAATCAGGGAAAGAATACTCATATCTTAAAGTAGAGAAACTTCACAATTACATATAATACTTCTCTTCTTGGAATGAGCAATACATATTTGTTTGACTTGAAATAATATCTAATTTTTTTTTTTCATATTGATTCCCATACACAAAATTAAAAGAACCTATAGCAAATTATTGCCATGTGTGGGGGTACAGGTGAGGATTTCAAAAGAAGTTTATTGACATTTTTCTTGAAGAGTTGGAGAATATCCGGTTTTTTAGTTGCTGAATAAGCCATCAATGTGATGTGCTGATGTCAGTCCAAGGAGAGATCTAATCCTGTCTGGTGACTCAGTATCACAGATGTTAAATGCAGGAGAGCTGAGATTACTTTTGATGGCATTGAAGGTGACCTGGTTATTCTCGCCCCTTTGAAGGATGGCATGATGATCAATTTTAAGTCACTGGTTGCAGATGATCTTGAAGCTTGGAATGTCTGAGCATTGCATAGTTTTTCAAGTGAGTAGGATGAATAGAGTGCACCATCATTAGCAAAGATGGGAATAGATTGAGAGATAAGATGATTTATGTATAGGAAAAAGAGAATAAGTGATAAAACAGACCCCTGAGGCATCCTTACCCTAATGGCAAGCTTAAAGAGAGAGAACTATCTGCTATAACATGTACTGAATGACCAGACAGAAAGCTGGCTGCCCAGCCTCTGAAGGTGGCATGTAGACTGAAGGATGGTAAAGCAGATATGTTGAAGGATGTCAGTCAAATGAACTGGCCTCAATGCCAGACAAAATCAAAAGATCTAGAATTGTCAAGAGCAGCAGCATGTTTCTTTGAACCATTCATGGCACATATCCAGTGTTGTGTAATGTAGGCTCTGAGGTTAGCCATGGATCTAGACCTACTGAATCCATACTGGTGGTTAATGTCCAACTGATTGGTCTTTAGGCAGTGGAGAAATTGACTGCTGATGATCCTCTTCACTATCATGGAGAGAATCGAAGTGATGGTGATCTGTTGGCAGCTTGGCAGCAGACATCTATTCCCCCCCCCCCCCACACACACACACACATTATGCCAGGTATATGACTGCTTCTACACATTGGAACAAGTGCTAGATGAGTCCAGATTGCAGAGATGCTTCAGGGCTGACACATAGGTGTCAGCCCTGAAGCAAAGTATTCAAGTACGTTTGGAGAAATTCCATCAGGAATGGAAGATTTTTTAATAGTGAAGCTATTTAGTATTTTTCTGATGTCTTTTTTCTAAAAAAATCATAGGATGCACTTGGTACTCAGTTTCTGGTATGGTAGGAGGTGATTTGCCTGATCATCTGTGCAGTAGTTGGAGGAGAAGAGTGATGTCTTATTAACTTTGGGTACTGTAACAGTGGTGATATCATGATGTGTGTCTGTGTGTGAGAGAAGAATCATAGATGAGCAGAATCCTTTAGTGTGACACAGTGATCAGCATTCATTTTACACAAATTATGGACTCTACAACCGTGTTATAAATAATTATTTTAATTTCTTGATGTTTCGACCTTCATATTAAGGTTATCATCTGGAGTACACACACACACACACACATATATCAATATATATATATACACAGAAACAAGCTAAATTACATTTCACATAGTATGCTGAAGAGACAATGGTTTGATCAACGGTTATTCTACTGGTCTGACTTCTAGTGAAAATAAAATAAAATTACAATAAATAAATGAAATAAAATAAAATAAATTAACTACATCAAAGCTATATTCTATTTAAGACAACATCAGAGAAACATTCTTTCATATAGATAGTTTTTTTACAGTAAAAATGATGTCCTAATTTAACATGACAATTGTTATATTAGATTTAGGATCCTGGATTACCTATGATTCTATTTAAAATTAACTCTTAGGGAGAAAGGTTAAGTGGGTAGAGTATGTGCCTTCCATATGTTTGGAATTTTTAGACCATCATTATTGTTAAGATTAGGGTGATTGATAAGAATCCCACTGGCCTCCTTAAATTTACGTTCGTATTATTTTTTTTTTTTGTGTTGTAAGCAACGGGTGCTTTTCCAGTGAATTCTATGTAAAGTGTTCAGGGCATGATCAGAAAAACCAGCTTGACCATAGTTATTATTTTTAATGTGTCATTTTATCTTCCTTTTTTTCTGATAGGAATTGGGCAACCTGTTTCCCCTGTATAGGGCAAATTACAGGTGCAATGAATATGGTATATCCCAGGGTGAGCCAGTGGAGGGAGTGGATCCTTGGATATGTTGAGTATGTTCTTTAATTTTGCAGGAGGTTTAAAGGTGGCTTTAAGGTTGTGTTTTTGTAGTATTCCATTTATTTTGTCTGATATTCCTTTAAAGTAGGAATGGTTACAGTTTTATTATAGTCTTGTTTATTTTTGTTTATAAGTGAGGTCTTGTACAAAATTTTGTGTTTAGTATTTTGGCATAACCATTTTTTAGGAAGGTATTGCTGATAACTTTTAATTCATCTTTAAGTGCTTGTTCATTGGAGCAAATCTTCAAAGCCCTTTTTTTAAGTGTATTAATGACTCCTAGTTTTTGTATTGGGTGGTGGTAGGAGTTTTTATGTATATATTGGCTGGTATATGTCAGTTTCCAGTAAACAGTGAAGGAAAGACTGCCAGAAGGAAGACGTGTGACAAGTGTATCTAGAAACAGAAGTCTGTTCTGCTTTTCAATCTCGATTGTGAATTGTATGCATTTGTGTTTGTTTAGGTGGCTGAGAAAAGTGTCTAGTGTCTGGCAGCCTTGTGGTGAAAACATTGTCAACATATCTAAGCCAGACTTTGGGTTTTAAAGTAGAGGAATCTAGAGCACATTGCTGAAAATGTTCCATGTAAAAGTTAGCAATGGAGGGAGGGGGGGGGGATAATGGCGAGCCCATGGCTGTGCTTTCTTTTTTGTAGGTAAAAAGAATGTTTTGCCACACAAAATAGCCAGAACATATGTGTAAAGAGCGCTGTGATATCAGGAGGGAATTTGTCCTGTAATAGAAGGATTGTGTCATTGATGTCTTTGACACAGAGACATCTCTGACATCTCTGTCCTCTTCACAAATGCCCCAATCAATGACACAATCCTTCTATTAATTTGCCCTATATAGGGGAAACAGGACACGCAATTCCTATCAGAAAAAAGGAACATAACGACACATTAAATATAATAACTATGGCCAAGCTGGTCTTTCTGATCATGCCCTGAACATTTTACATAGAATTAACTGGAAAAGCACCTGTTGTTTACATCAGACCAAAACATGGCATGAACATAAATTTAACGAGGCCTGTGAGATTCTTATCAATCACCCTAATCTTAACAATAATGATGGTCTAAAAATCCCAAATATATGAAAGGCACATATTCTACCCACTTAACCTTTCTCCCTAAGAGTTAATTTTAAATAGAACCATAGGTAATCCAGGATCCTAAATCTAATATAACAATGGTCATGTTAAAATAGGACATCATTTTCACTGTAACAAAACTATTTATATGAAAGAAGGTTTCTCTGATGTTGTCTTAAATAGAATATAGCTTTGATGTAGTTAATTTATTTTATTTTATTTCATTTATTTATTGTAATTTTATTTTATTTTCATTGGAGGTCAGGCCAGTAGAATAATCGTTGATCAAATCATTGTCTCTTCAGCATGCTATGTGAAATGTAATTTAGCTTGTCTCTGTATATACAGGGTGTTCGGGATAAATTTGACATATTTATAATTAATTATATTTTTCCGTAAGTTACATGTATTAACACACACTTCTCTTCATTTAAAAGTTTGGACCCTTCTTCATTCATATACAAGATGTCAGAAAGGATGGATAGCTGGAACCCACCTGAATCATGGAAGAGAATAACTTGTATCATGATGATTCGTGCCCGCCATCAAAATAAGGATATTACGACTGCTGCCCAATGCTCCCTGAATACAGTAAAAACAATCAGGCATGAACTAGAGACTTGCAATGGTGACTACGAGGATGTAGCAAGAAGAAAGATCCCTAGCAGACGATCTGATTGCGTTCGTACAGCAGAATTCCTCGCAAATCTGCAGGAACAGGTGTTGAAGAACCCTGGCATTGGAATTCGGGCTTTGTTCGTGGAGTTGCTAACTGTAGTCAAGCCCTGGATAACAAGGGTAGCCAATGGTAGGCCGTATGTATGGCAGCAGGATTCGGCCCCTTGCCACACCTCCTGGAAAAGTCAAAAATGGTTGTCTGAAAATTTCTACGACTTCACCAGTCCAAATGTTTGGCCTCCAAACTCCCCAGACCTTAACCCCATGGATTATTTTGTATGGGGCGCAGTTGAAAAAGACACCAATCGCACTTCCAGTAATACAAAAGCCCAGTTAATGGATAAAATTAAAACAGTTTTTGCGGCCCTTCCCAGGGAGACTGTAGCATCAGCTTGTTCGAGGTTCCGAAGCAGAATTGAAGCTGTGATCGATGCTAATGGTGGTTATTTTGAGTAAATCTTGTTGATAGTATTGTAATTAACTCTGCCTGTAATGTTTTTTTGTCAATTCATTAAATTTAATAGATACAAAGAAGATTTTCTTTTTCCTTACGAAACTGTATGTGTATACTCCAGATGATGACCTTAATATGAAGGTTGAAACGTTGAGAAATTAAAATAATTATTTATAACATGGCTGTAGAGTCCATAATTTATGCAAAATGAAATAGATGAGCAGAAGTTGCATCCAATGGCTTTTGCAAAAGATCTGAAGGCACAGCCTTTATGTGGACAAGAGACAAGCTCTGCTGCTGGCCCCATGAAGTCAGATTTGGATTTACTGTTGTTGTTTTGAATTTATCGCATGCTTCAGCATTGGGTATGAATCTTGAGTTCAAATCACAAGTCATCTGTGGTAAGCTGAGCCCTTTTCTTCAACTGCTCTGGTATACCTTTTATTGGACTAAGGCTTAAAGAGTGAATGAAAATTTATGTTAAAATGGGGAATAAATGTAGTTTTGCTGGTGAGGACAATTCCTGTGACTCAATTACAGCAGGTGTCTGAGTTAGAAGAGCAATAGTAATAGTGTGACCATGTGAAGAGAAGAGTAGAAATTACAAATATCATCCAACTTGGCACCTTTGTAGTACCAAAGGACATAGGGTTGGGAGTGATTCAAGGAAGGGCATTCTGTAAGAGAGGAAACCTGCATACATTATCTCACTTACAGAGGAAAACTGTTAAAAGTCATGAAGTTTTTTTTTAAGGAATTGAGTAGGAAGATCAAGAGGATAAACCAAGTAGGGATTAAGTGGATCAGTAGAGGTATAAAGCAAAACCTGCAAAAAAAAGAAAACACTGTAGAAGGAATATAAAGAAAAAGGTGATCAGCATACTAATGAGCAGTATAAAATACAATCAAGAAGGGTAACTAGCATAGTAAGAAAGGCCAAATATGATTACAAGAAAAAATTAGCTAAGCAGGACAAAGTAAATAAAAAAAAACAATTTTTTTTTTTTGACGTAGCAAGTAAGAAGAAGAAGAAGGATAGCTTTAATCAGTGCTGATGGTAGGAATGTGACAAAGGCAAAAGAAATAGTTGAGTTGATGAGTGATCATTTTCCAATGGTGTTTCATCCAAGTAACAATTTTTCAGATGCTGATGTGATAGAAACACATGTCAAAACTGAGGTAGATGAACAAGTGGTGCCCCGCATATTGAAAAATATCAATATGAATACAGCAGTGGGAATGGATGGCCGTTTAACTTATGTAATATGTGAATATTCAAGAGAACTGGCATTGCCTCTGATGAAGTTGTTCAATTTAAATCTCAGCTCTGGCAAGGTTTCAAGGGAGTGGAAAGAGGTTAAGATAGTTCTTAACCTCTTAACCACCTTTATGACATAAAGGTGGCTCCAAGACTGAAGTATTGGAGGTTGAAGCAAACGAATTAATATCTCAGGAGTGGTTGTTAAAATATTGGAAAAGTTGATTAAAGGTAAAATCCAAATTAGTGGATAGAGATACCATACTCTATAGTGGGCATCACAGTTTTGTAAAATGTAGGTCCTGCCTTAGTAATTTACTCACATTTTACTTGGGTTGGCAAATAAGTTCGTTCAGTTTATGCATTAGTACAAGTTTACGCTGCTTCGCCTGTCGCTATTTCAACGCTATTGCGCAGTTGATAAGCAACATTTCACATAGCCTTTCAGTGAATTTTCGTTCAGCCTACTTCAGTTGCTTGTGTGTAACATATTTTTAGAAATGGAAGGAAATAACGTACATTACCGGCATATTTTGCTTTTTTATTTCAAAAAAGGCAAATGAGCTGCGGAGGACCATAAAAAAAATATGCAGAGTATATGAGGATGGTGCCTTAACAGAATGCTTATGCCAAAAGTGGTTTGCCAAATTCTGTTCAAATCAACCTCGGATGCGCCTTGCGCCGGTCCGAGGTTGATTTGAGTGTTGTGAAGGATATCATCGACAAAAATCCGCCACAAACAGTGCAGGAAATTGCTGCAGTACTGAACATATCCCATACAAGCATTGAAAACCATTTGCACAACCTGGGATATGTTTCAAAACTTAATGTTTGGGTGCTGCATGAATTGACTGAGACCAAAATGACTGCTCGCATATCTGTGATTTGCTGCAATGTTGCCAAGAAAATGACCCTATTTTGAAGCAGATGATATCGGGAGATGAAAAATGGGTAATGTGATAACATGGTACGTAAAAGATCATGGGGGAACAAGAGCCGCTTCAAACAACCTCAAAAGTGGGATTGTACCCAAAGAAGATCATGCTCTATGTGTGGTGGGATTATAAAGGTGTTGTCCACTACAAGGTGTTACTGTCAAGCAGAACAATTGATTCAACTGCCTATTGATCACAGTTAATGCGACTGGCTCATGCAGTTAGCACAAAACATCCTGAATTGGCAAATCGGAAAGGTTTTGTCTTTCGCCACGACAACGCCAGACCCCACACATCGTTAACAACCCAGAGTAAATTGTTACGTCTTGGCTGGGATGTTTTGCTGCATCCTCTGTATTCACCGGACCTGGCACCTTCCGATTACCACTTATTCCAATCATTGCAGAATTCTCTGAATGGGAAAATCTTCGCTAATGAAGAGGCTGTCAAAAGATACCTGGATCAGTTTTTCGACAGTAAACCTTAGGAGTTTTATGAACATGGCATAATGAAGTTGCTGGACAGATTTCAAGAGGTCATTGATAAAGAGGGTCAATATATAACTGACTGGTATGTATTATATATATTAAATAAAATGTGTTTCATTCCACTCTGAAAAACCGAACGAACTTATTTGCCAACCCATAAAGTGATAGCAGATTCATATAAAGGAAATAGATGCACCATGATACTGCTGGACTTTGCAAAGGCATTTGACAGAATACCATATGGAAAACTATTACCACAAAAGTTGGAACAAATGGGAATGGATATGAAAATAGTAGCATGGATTTGGGGGCAGGGGTGACAGACAGACACCAGTATTATACAGTGAAGTGGAATCTAAAATGGATGAATAGAGGAGCAGCTCAGGGTTCTGTACTAGTGCCACTACTCTTTAATTTGTATATCAGTGATATAGGGAAAGATTTAAGGGGAGATATTCAGTTGCACGCTGATGATGCGAAACTGCAGAGGGCAATATTTTAATAAAGGTCACATAGATATCCTGCAGGATGATCTAAATATACTGTGGGTGAAGTATAATAGCTACCAGATTTTCTGGTTAAGTGTAAGTACACTTAGGGATGAAGAAATCAAAAGATGTGTACCACACTGATGGATATGAACTGCATAAAATTGCTAATGACTTTGGGGTGGTTAAAGACATAGAGTTGAAGTTTAGAGGGCATACTGCAAAGGTGACTAAAACAATATATCAGAATTATTTATTTATTGAAGAAGATTCTTATAGGGCAGTTTTATATGACTTTAATAAGACCATATCTGGACTAATATATGCAGATACGGTTGCCTAGACTTCTTGCAGATGAGTAAGTGGTGAGACGATTGAGAGGTAAATGATGACAGGCCTAAGGAATTCTTCCAGTGAGGATAGATTGAAGGACTGTCAGTTACAAGGGCTAGTTAATAGACAAAAAAGAGGGAACATGATACAGATGTATAAGTTATTAATGTGGTGTTATAGACTTGACACTGGAGACCTTTTCAAGACTTGGCAGAAAGGAGGGAAGAAAATAAAGGTTTACTCCTGGAAATAGTGTAAGAGCATAGTTAGGAATAGTTTGATGAATAGATTTTTTTTTGTGGTTGCAAATGTGTGGATTTGGGTTGCAAGGGACAGTTGGGAGTGCTTCATTTGGTAAACAAGTTCAGAGAGAAGTATGATAAATATCCCATGAATAATGGTTAGCACAGCTGGTTTCACAGACACCTCCATGAATCTTTGATTCCATGGAGGTGTCTGTGAAATTAATTACAACATATTTCACTATTGAAAAAAAAGAGCCTAAAAGGCTTTATTTTGTCAAAGTAAATTAATAAAAATTAGAGATATTATAGATCCATCCTCATTTCATAGCCAGATTTTGAAAAACAGACCAGAGAACTTATGAGAATACAGTCCTCAGCATCAGAGTTGCTTTAGCTAAGTGTAAGACATTGACTCTGCCCAGAAGACTATATATTCATCTTTAATTAGTGCACTGATTAGTTTCATTGTCCTGACAGTTTTGAACTCTTGGTTCTCATCAGAGCTGTTTGCTTCAAACAGAGGATTTGTGCCCTCTTGAGGTTTCTGCCTCATCTCTGATGAGAACTGACGGCTGAAATAAGCTATCAGGCCAGAAAAACCCAACCATTGCACTAATAAAAGGCAAATATGTGGATTTCTGGGTAGAGTCCATGTCTTTTTTTTTTTCCCAGTCAGGAAAGCCAAAGTGACTCAAATGCTGATGGTTGTATTCTCATAAGCTCTCTGGGTTGTTTTTCAAAACTTTTTAACTTTCTATAAAAACCTTCTAGAAATAATCATGGGTTCATAATATCATTGGAAGTTTTTTTCCACTTGGTTAGACTGTAATAAATTTAGTTTAATCCCTTATCCAAGTGTAAGCAAACAAAGTTTGTGCCTGAAGTATCTGTATGCCTCCCAGCAGTTGGATATGTGGCAGGTGAGAGAAGGGGGAGTGTGTGTATGTTTAAAATCTAGGCAATTGGAGGAATACAGTGAGTTAGATGTTATGATATCTGACCTCATTGCATCAGGAGTGGGAGATTTTTGAGAAACGAATAGTGTGATAGGCGAGAATAACGAACAGTGAAATATAAATGAAAAAGAGTGGGGAGTGTGGAAGGCTTGAATGATTATAAAGTTTTCGGAGATGGTCATGATTGGGAGGATGAATGGCAAGTAAGAGTAGCTAACTTGCAGAGAGAGAGAGAGATAGATGAGCTGAAAGAGATGGTGGAATATCTCGGGAATGAGATGAGAAGTATGAAAGATGAGATTAGGCAAATGGAAAAGATGAATGCAAGGCAAATCAGAGTAGGAGTTAGAGAGAGTTATGGGAATGATAGACGAGGAGGGAATAGGAGCAGTAGAGGAGAGGGAATGAGAGAGAGAGAGAGAGGTATGGAAATGATAGAAGAGGAAGACGAGGAGAGAACAGAAACAGTGGAAGAGAGGGAATGAGAAAGAGAGTTATGGGAATGATATAAGAGGAGAGAATGGAAGCAGTCAGAGAGAGAGAGAGAGAGAGAGAATGAGGACAATGCGAGGGAGTGCTGGAACCAGGGATCGAGTGATGCCAGGACAGTAGGTAAGTAGGGGTACACAGAGTGAAAGAGTTAGGAGAGAGAGAGAGAGAGAGTGAGGGATGCAGGTGAGCAGTCAAGGAACAGAGTGGTAAGAGCTGTGATGTATGGAGACTCGATGATCCGTGGTTTGAAAGATATGATGCCAGAGGAGTTTTTGCCTGGAGGAACGATTGAGAGTGTGGCTATGGCAATTAAGCAGGGTAAAAGGGTGGATGAGATGATTGTGATGGTGGGCATGAATGAATTGAGAGGCAATGTAAATCGATTTGTACAAAATTAAATGCAGAGAGGAAAGATTTTGTGTGTGGTATGTTGCCCAGGTATGATAGTGATGAGCTGAGCAGAAGAGCAGTAATAATAAATAGCATGATAGCCAGAATGTGTCAGAAGAGAAGATTGGAATATGTGGATGCTTGGAGGGCATTTGAGGATAGAAAGGAACTGTATGCAAGAGACCACTTGCATTTGAATGAGGAAGGACATAGGCATCTGGAGAGATTGCTGTTTTCTGAATGAGTTGGTGTGTCAATGCAGGGAAACTAGAATTCCCAGGGTGGATGGTTGTTTGGGGGAAGGGGGACGACATAAGGTAACACTGAGTCCGGTGGGGGTCTGGAGGGGATAATGATAGGTATAGAAGCAGTGACATTTTTATGCTTTATACCATCCAGAATAAAGGAGATGGGACAGTTCCATGGAGGGAGGAATTGGAAGGGCAAGATATCATTAGTGCTTGGGAAATTGTGAAGGAATATTTGTTAGCAGCAATAGAAAGCTGCATTCCATGAGTGAAGAAGAGAACACAATTTGGTGTAAAGAGGATGACAAACAATATCAAACAGGAACTGCAGGTGAAAAAGAGATTATGGAGGAGATAAACGGAGAGGAGTGGAGAGCAGATGCATGAAGAATATAAGACTCAGACAAGGAGAGTGGCTAGTATGATGAGAAAGGCAAAATTGGAATATGAGAAGAGATTAAATCTAAGATCCAAAGAAAATCCTAGGGAATTTTTTTAGTTATGTGGCCAGTATGAAGGAAAAATGATTATGGAAGAGGAATGTGGGATAAAAAAGGGAATAGAGTGACTGATGCAGAGGACATACTGGAGTTGTTCATTGAACACTTTATTGGAATATTTCATCCTGGAGAAATAGGTTTTAATACTAGAGGGATAGGCCAGGTTCAAGGTTTAGAGGTGCAAGAGGAGAGTATGTTCCGAATATGAGTACTCTGGATGTCAGTAAAACTGTGGGACTGTATGTTATTTCATGACGGGTTTTGATAGAATGTGCTGAAGAACTGACAACTCCTTTGACCTGGCTTTTCAATGAAAGTCTGGCTACGGGAAAGGTGCCCAGGAAATGGAAGGAAGGTAAGATAGTGCCATTGCATAAGGGCAGTAGCAGGCCGGAAGTGTCTAATTATAGGCCAGTTTGTGTATCATCAGTAGTTGTTAAGGTCTTGGAGAAAGTAGTGAGGGACCGTATACAAAATTGGGCAGATGAGGGTAATGTTATCTGTGAGAATCAACATGGATTTGTTAAGGGACTGTCTTGCTTTAGTAATATGATTGCCTTTTATAATAAAGTGACAACAGCAGTTGATGAGGGAAAGGCACATACTGCCATTTTTTGGATTTTGCAAAGACAATTGATAGGGTACCACATGATGAACTCATACTTAAGTTGCAGCACATGGGCTTAGATGTCGGTTAGCCAACTGGATTCTGAATTGGCTGTCTGATAGGTATCCGAGAGTTGTGTATGGCAGGGCAATATAAAGTAGGCAGAAGGTTAAAAGTGGGGTTCCACAGGACTCAGTACTGGGACATATAATTGTTTAAGTTTTATGTCAATGACATTGTCAATGGATTACAAGGGAATATTCAGTTCTTTGCAGATGATATGAAGCTGGGCAGGGTTATTAGTAATAGTGCAGATGTGGCAGCCCTGCAAGAAGATTTGAATAAACTGGACAGATGGTCAAATGAATGGAGGTGTCGGCTTGATGCAGCAAAATGTAATGTCTTGAAATTTGAGATACATCGATGGGAGGCTGCGTACTCTATTGGAGGAGCTGTACTGGAGAAAGTAAGGGATACAAGAGATCTGGGGGTGTTGATTGATAGAAAACTGAAATTCAGGGAGCATATCACAAAGTTGGTGAAGTAACCCACAGGATTGCTGCAATACTACGAAGGACACTGACCTGCAGAGATAAAAGAGTTATCATTCCATTGCATAAGACTCTAATCAGACCACACTTAGACTATTGTTCTCAAATTTGGTCCCCCAGGATTTGAAGGGGATAAATTAACTGTTGAAGGGGTACAGAGACAGATAACAAAGATAGTTTCAGGACTGTACAATCTTAATTATGAGGATCAGACTGCAGAGTTTGGTGGATAGAAGAAGGAGAGTGATATGTTTGAGACTTTTAAACTGTTGAGAGGTGATTACAGGGTTGACACTGAGGAGTTCCTTCACTTGGTGGAATGGCAGGAAGGAGTGATGACAAGGGGCCATCCCTTGAAGTTATGAAAGGAAGCTGTGAGCAAGAGGGTGAGAAGTGGTTTCTTTGCATGAAGGGTGGTTGAACTGTGGAATGCATTGCCTGATAAAGTGGTGAGAGCAAGAACGGCCAATGAGTTCAAGGAGCAGTATGATAGACTTTGTGTTTCCTAGGAAGGTCCTTCCACGATGATTCTCTTGACTTCATGTAGGCCTGAATAATTATAATAATAAATTTTCAATAATTAAATTACCCACTGACTGAGGGTTCAATTATGAAAAATAAAACTCTCAAACATAGGATTGATAAGGTATTGAACAGAGGATTTTTGCCCTCTTAAGGTTTCTGCCTGGTCTCTGAAAAGAACAGTAGGCCTTTACACTCTAGCAGCTTGTCTGATGCATCGCCGAGGGAAGGTTTATTCAGTCCTTGTACTTGCTTCTGGTTGTTGTGGGTTGAGGTTCAGGCCGTTGATTGGGTGGTGTGCAGAGATTCATAAAATATCCAATTTTGTTGCTACTGAAATGCGACTTTTTAAGTCACTGATGAGTTCATGAAATAACTGAACTAGCTGGTCTCTGATTGAACCGACAGTCCAAAACAGCTATCAAGTGAAACTTAATCAATGCACTAATTGAAGGCAAATATATGGGCTCCAAATATATACGTCCATATCATTTGACTAGTGTAAGGTAAGGCAAGTCCAATGCCAAGGGTTGTATTCTCATATGCTCTCTGGTATATTGTTTTAAACTTTTTATGTTTTTATACATTCAGCTATGAAATAATATATATACGTCCATATCCAAATATATACGTCCAAATATATACGTCCATATCATTTGACTAGTGTAAGGTAAGGCAAGTCCAATGCCAAGGGTTGTATTCTCATATGCTCTCTGGTATATTGTTTTAAACTTTTTATGTTTTTATACATTCAGCTATGAAATAAGGATGGATATATAATATCTCCTATGACTTAATATGTTTCATATTTTGCTTATATGTACAAAATATGAAATAGTTGTTATGAACCTATCTTCATCTAACATCAGGGACAGCAACTAATTTTTCCATACAGCATATTTTTTTTTCTTTAAAATGAGCCGTGAACAAGCGCTATCATTTCTATTTTTTGTGCATGATTAAAAAAGTAATTAATGCAGATTAAATTATTAAAACTCTTAATTATATTAAATCATTTTTCTTTTTTCATTACAAAAAATAAGCTAACTCCCACTGGATGACAACAATATCTTTTAGATGCTTTTCATAGTACTCATTTCAGATCAAAGCATATTAAAATAAACTAGGTACTATCACTAACTATTATTATATATATATATATATATATATATCCTCTTCTTCTTCTACTTTGAGGAAGATCCACTTACTTTAATCTTTCTTATAAGGCCTTATCAGCCAACTCTTCTTATTTTATGACCCTTATGCTATTAGAGTACTCGAGGGCCATGTGGTCTTTTCATTTCTGGCCTTACAACTATGCCCTCTCTATAAACCCTACTATAATTCTTCTATAATCTACTCTTTCCCCCTTCAATATACCCAATTCCTCCTATGGGTTTAAATTCGGAAGAAGGCTAGTTCAGAAGCCTTAAGGTAGCAGCCCTACCACTGAACTATTCCATCATCAGGCTGGTCCCCTGACATGGAGAACATAATTCTACTTGTAAGCTGACAGAAACTGCAAAGCTGAGACAAAAACAGAAAAACTGCAAAGTATACCCTATTTGATCACAAAAGAAACAAAGAAATTATGAAAGAATTAAACCAAGAACCAGTAATAGAAAAAATTAAAAAATATAAACATAAATGGATGGAACACGTTCAAAAAATGAAAACAGAAAGATTATCAAAACAAGCCTTAAAGTACAAGCCATTTGGAAAAAAAAACCAGGACGTCCTCTTAAACGATTCACCGATGAATTCTAAGGCCGAAGCAGGCCATTCTAGGCCTAAATCCTTGATACGCATGATGATGATGATTATTATTCAGGCCTCCATGGAGTCAAAAGACTCATTGTGGGAGGTCCTTCCTAGGAAACACAATGTCTATCATACCACTCCTTGAACTCATTGACTGTTCTTACTTTCACCACTCTGTCAGGCAATGGATTCCATGGTTCAATCACCATCAATGCAAAGAAACCACTCCTGACCCTCTTGCTCACAGCTTCCTTTCATAACCTCGAGGGATGGCTCCCTTGTCATCGCTACTTCCTGCTGTTCCACCAAGTGAAGGAAAACTCTGCAGTGTCAACCCTGTAACTGCCTTTCAACAGTTTAAAAGTCTCAATCATATCACCTCTCCTTCTTCTATCCACCAAACTCTGCAGTCCATATTCCTTCAGCTGATCCTCATAACTAACATTGTACAGTCCTGAAACCATCTTTGTTATCTGCTTCTGTACCCCTTCCACAGTCACTTTATCCCCTTCAAATCCTGGGGACCAAATTTGAGAACAATAGTCTTAAGTGTGGTCTGATTAGAGTCTTATGCAATGGAATGATAACTCTTTTATCTTTGCATGTCAGCATCCTTCTCAGTATTGTAGCAATCCTGTGGTTACCTTTACCAACTTTGTAATATACTCTCTCAGTTTCTGTTTTCTATCAGTCATCATCCCCAGATCTCTTGTGTCTGTCCCCTACTTCCTCCAGTACAGCTCCTCCAATTAAGTATGCAGCCTCCCATCGATGTATCCCAAACTTCAAGACTTTACATTTTACTGCATTACAATGGAACGATAACTCTTTTATCTTTGCAGGTCAGAGATACTGCCAAATTAACTGCTCAAATACCTAAGATGCTGATGATGTCAAAATTTTCAATTTCTGAAATATAACAGGGGCTGAAAAATATTTTCAAACCTGACCATGTTCAAACACATGCAAGAAAGACCATACAGTTGTCTCAAAACCTCATGTACAGTATGAAAATTAAATATGAATAAAAAAAAACTGCAGAAGAAGAAGAAGAAAAATAGTAATCAGAGAAATGAAATACCTGTGTAGAATAGCAATATACTCTGGGACATGACAAAAAAAAACAGGGAGAGAACTTAAAACACACTCACTAATAGACAAATGCAAAATGAAATGGATTGTGCATACTGAAAGAATGGACAACTGAGACCCTCCACCCAAGAAGATACCCTACTGGAGGACAAAGATATGAAGGACAACCAGGAAAAAGATGAAATGAGATAGCAAGCCACTGGACCTAGAATTCCTGGAAGGAAGATGGCGATAATCTGGTATTTTTTTGAAAGTCCTGGTTATTAGTTGGCAAGAGTAATAAACTATTTGATTATATTTTAACTCGTGCGAGCGGGTTCAAATATAATCTTAGGGAAGAAGTTAAAGATGATATGTTTAATTTGATAACATAACAGTTAAATATACATATATTATTGGTAGTTGTTAATATAATGCATATAATATAATGCAAAGTAATTCCAACAGATCAAGTGACACAGCAACACCAACTGCTGTGTGCAGACTTTAAAATAAGATCGAAGATAAGAACCTCTGGAAGCCATGGGATGAAGACAATTAATTGGTTTTGCTTAAAAGAAGAGAATGTGAGGAATCGTTTTAGGGAGAGGGTGTTAGAGAGGATTTCGGATGGACTGGAAAGTGTACAAGATTGGTGGAAACATAATTCAAAAGTAATCCTGAGCTGTGAAATCGAGGTGCTTGGTGAGACATCTGGGAAGATTAGAGAGCAGAAGGAGGGTTGGTAATGGAATAATAATGTACAAGTGGCAGTGACAGCTAAGAGGAAGGGAAAGCAGAAGTGGGATGAGTCAAGAGTGGAAGAGGACAGAGAGGTGTACAGAGAGAGAAAGCAAGAAGCCAAGAGAGTTGTGGCACAGGCGAAGGCCATGGCATATCAAGATCTGTATGATCAATTAGAAACAAAGGAAGGACAGAGAAAAATTTACCAACTAGCGAAATGTAGAAATAAAGCAGCAAAGGACATCTTACATGTGAGGCAGATCAAAGACGCTGAAGGAAGAGTATTATGGAGAGATGTGGACATAAGAAACAGATGGAGAATATACTTTGAGGGACTTTTGAATGAGACAAATGCAAGGACTCACAGAGAAGATGGGCAGCCTGCTGAGGGGATGGTGCAGAACATCAGTAGAGTGGAAGTGATGGAGGCCATGAAGAGGACGAGGAATGGAAAATCGGTGGGCCCCGACAGGATTCCAGTGGAGGCATGGAAGGCTCTGGGGGAAGAGGGAATTGACCTGCTGTGGGACCTGTTCGTGAAAGTTTGCCAACAGGAAAATATACCCGAGGAATGGAGGGAGAGTACTCTTGTCCCCATCTACAAGGGTAAAGGGGATGCACAAGACTGTAAAAATTACAGAGGAATAAAGTTGATGTCCCACACAATGAAAATCCTAGAAAGGTTCTTGATGGAAGATTGAGGAAGGAGGTGGAGATTGCAAAGGAACAATTTGGCTTCATGCCTGGCAGATCAACAACAGATGCTATCTTTGGGTTACGGCAGATGATGGAAAAGTTTCGAGAGAAACAACGGGAGCTACATCTGGCATTTATTGATCTGGAGAAAGCATACGATAGAGTGCCAAGGCAAGAAGTCTGGAGTGTCTGAGGGAGAAGAAGGTTCCGGAGAAATATGTCAGGTTGGTGCAGGAGATGTACAGAAATGTGAAGACAAGTGTTCGGACCTGTCTGGGACAGACAGAAAGATTTCAAGTAACAGTTGGCTTGCATCAAGGGTCAGCATTCAGTCCGTTTCTGTTTAACATTGTGATGGAGGTGGTGACGGAGGAGGTGAGAGAAGATGCGCCTTGGACAATGTTGTATGCAGATGACATCTTGCTGTGTGCAGATTCAAAAGAAGAAGTGGGAACTAAACTGGAAAAATGGAGAAAAGTACTGGAAGAGAGAGAGAGAGAGGTATGAGACTGAGCAGAAGTAAGACAGAGTATATGTGTTGCACTGTGGGCAGCGGCCAAGAGACAGATCTGGAGCTGGAAGGCAATGTCATCAGGAAGGTGAGGGGCTTTAGATATGTAGGTTCAACAGTGGAAGAAGACGGGGGAGCTGAGAAGGAAGTGGGATGCAGGATACAAGCAGGTTGGAGGAACTGGAGAGAGATGGCTGGAGTGTTATGCGATAAGAGGGTGCCGATCAATATGAAAGGCAAAATCTATAGGACAGTAGTGAGGCCAGCTATGATGTATGCTATAGAAACTGTGGCCCTGAGGAAAAATAACATCAGCAGGATGGAAGTAGCAGAGATGAGAATGCTTAGGTGGATGTGCGGTGTGACCAGAAAGGATCGTCTGAGAAATGACTATGTGAGGGGAACAGTGAAAGTTACGAACTTAGGAGCGAAGATACAGGAGGCAAGGTTGAGATGGTTTGGTCATGTGATGAGGAGGGAGGACAAATATGTGGGAAGAAGGGTCATGCAGATGGATGTGCAAGGAAGGAGGAAGTGTGGGTGGCCAAAGAAGAGATGGAGGGAGCTGTTAGAAGAGGACTTGAGGATGAAGAACTTGGATGTGGTGACAGCCCAAGACAGGAGGATGTGGAGGATACTCATCATCAACAGTGACCCCACTTAAGTGGGAGAAGCTGCAGAAGAAGAAGTTAATATAATGCATATACAGTAAAAACCAGAGTATATTTTTTCATGTTTCTTAAAAACTAAACATATACAGAGCAAAAACGTTTTTATTTTATTTATTTTAATTATTTTCTTAGCATATTCAGGAAAATGATTTAATGAACAATCAACATAGACATAAGAAACTGATTTCAACAATTCCCGTAAATAATTGTTGGAGAACTTGTACAAATGAATGCATAGCAGTAACTATTTTAATTCTAAATTTCATTCTCTGAAGGTCTTTCTTTAGTTGGCAGATGAATTTCTTCCAGCATGAGATGAGTTCTGCATTTGGTCTCTAGAGCAGGTTTTCTGGATCATCAAATACTCTACTTAGGCCAATAGATAGAATAGGATTCACATTAAAAAAAAAAAATTATACATATAATAGAGTGTTTCAGTTTAATGTATCCCTATTCAGAGCAATCTGTAGAGAGAGAGAGAGAGAGAGCCAGTAAACAAAAATACCCTTACTTAAACTTGGTGGGTACCCCAACCAGATCATTGGAAAGAGATTTTGACAATAAAAAAAATATTAGTTCAAAAATGACCAATAGGAGAATTATGATGCTATGAGTGAGAAAAGTTTTGCATGCCATATGAGCCATAAAGTAGCATAAGCGAAGTAGTGCAGCTCTACAGTCATTCGACTTGGTGTCATTGAGTGCTTCTATAGGAATAGAAGAATACTGCAGCAGTACTTCATGAGTACAGATACTTAAAAGACTTTGCAAACAGGCCAAGTGACACCAAATGCAGTGTGACATGTGGTTCATTGATTTGAAGAGACAGGCAGATTGAAATCCAACCCAGAAGAGGGCAAAAATCTGAAATTCCTCAAATGAATGGAGATATTGCAACTGCAATTGTTAAGTTGTCAAACAAGTATGCTGTAGGTTCATGTGCTATAGCAAGACAATTATGTTTGCCATACACAATGATATGGAGAACTTTGTATGAAGCATTGTAATGCTGCCTGTATAAATTCAGCCACAGCCAAGAGTTGCAAACAGGCAATGCATGTTTGCAACTCTTGGATGTGTCCAAGAAACATTTGTATTGACATTTCTGGCATGCATGCAGATGGATGAGAATTGGACCTGGACCATCCTATGGAGTGTTAAAGTGCATTTTCATGTTCATGGAACAGTAAACACTCAAAACTGTTGCATCTGGGATACAGAGGATTCCCATGCTTATCAACAAGTTCCTTTACATTCACTGAAGTTCACAGTATTGATAGGATTTAGGACAAAGTTCATTATTGGGCTGTTTTTTTTTTAAATCAAGGGACCTGTGACCTGCAGTTATCAGGACATGTTGAGTAGTTTCGTCATCTCGCAACTGCAGCAAAGAGAGAGCCTGAACACAATGGTGTTGATGCAAGATGGAATGCCTTCCCACATAGGACATGAAGTTCAACAATTATTTCGTCAACATTTCACAATGTGTTCACCAGACCTTAATCCTGTGATTTTTGGCTTTTGGTTACTTCAAATGCATGGTATATCAGGGAAAAGTTCCTGTCAGATTTGAAAGACCAACTCATATGTCATGTGCAAATCCTTTTCAACAGATCAGTTGTGTTCTGCTGTAGACAATGCTGTATGGTGATATCAGCTATTGGTCCTGCATAAAGGCCAACATATTGAACATCACCTCCATTGATTATTCCAGACTTCCTTGCAGCATGCCAGCTCTATGTAGTTTTTTTGTATCCCATTATTTTATGAAATGAGTGAAATGAACTTCATTGCGATGACATCATTTGTCATTTACTCTGAGTTTTTCATACATCTCATACATATTCATATTCATACTCATTTTCATTCATTCATATCATATTCGTACATATCATACAGTTGATGTTAATGTACTTTCTCACTCACAGTGCCATATTTTCACTATCGATAATTTTTGAACTGATTTTTTTTTATTGTCAAATTGTCTTTCCCATGATCTCGTTACTGTATCCACCATGTTTGAGGATATTTTGCATAGTGGTTCTCTCTGCAGATTGCTTTGAATAGGATACTTTCATTTTGAAACAACCTGTATATATATATATTAGGTGACAGATGAATTTCATTGCCCATTGAGAAACCAATGTCCCCCCCTCCACCCTTATTAGAGGCCTGAAGTTGCTTGAAAAAGCTCCATGTTTGGTCTCTAGAGCAGGGTTTCCAGACTAGGTACAAAATATAATGATAGCAAGAACAAAAAATAATAATAATAATAATAAATAAAATGAATAAAAATAGGGAAAAAACCCTAGTCCACCCATGGAAATAATCTTTTGGGTGAAAGCTACATAATATATATATAAACTAAGATTTAGTATGCATCAAATGAGAATAACTGATTAATGCTTGGAATTAATAAATATAATATTAATATAAAAACTTCCATAGTGAGTCTCACAATCTCATGGAGATACTGTGATATTAATGATAATAATAGTAATGCTACAAAGTATAAGTACAAACATATATTTACTGCTGGGAATATCATAATTGTAAAGATATACATATTAAAGATGAATTAAATATTAATACTGATAGAAAGCACTGTTGAGTGAAGCAACTGGCTCTTGTCAAATTATACTCTGTAATAACTTTAACTTGGAGAAAAAAGAAAAAAATAGCTCCTTCATCATTATTGACTTGGCAACTCTTGTAGCTGTTGGCAAAAAAAAAAATAAATAAATAAAATAAGAAGACATTAATTTCTTCAAATCCTTCCCTTCCCATAAAGTTATTTGTTCTTTGGTAAAAGAGATAAGAATTTTAGATGTACTTTTTTATAATTTTGTGTAATCATGAAGTAGATTTCAGTACTGTGTCTGTTTCATTGTGTTGCACTGCTTAGCTTTGTCATGTTATTAATGACTTGTGCATGTCAAACTTTATTTTATATTTTATTTTATTTTTCTTTTTGCCATTTCCTGCTTTCCCAAGAAGCTCAAATAGCTGTTTTCCTAGCATGTATTTATTTATTTTCTTGCACAAAACTATGTCTTTTCAATTTCATAAGTATATATACGGTTTCATTTTCACTTTATTTAAAGCACATGCAACAACAGCACTGCATTGGATAATTGTATCTACAAATCGAAGATATGCAAAAAAAAAAAAAAAAAGCGGGACTCCTGTGTAATATTTAAACACGTTACCAGAACATGTTGTTAATGCAGGAATTTTAAGATTTGGTATGATTGATATGTAGTCAGTTGAATGAACCTCCCACGATGAGTCTGCTGACCCCATGGAGGGCGTGATAATAATAATAATAATATTTAAATTTCTTTATGTTATATTAATTTGTTAAATACAAAATTATTTTACCTATTTGTTGCCAATGAAAATGGTAATGGATTATTTTTATTTGTATATAGAAAACTTCTCATAGAAAATTAGAGAATTGAAAGTCATTATACTGTCTTCTTGTCTAATTTTTTTGCAATAGGTCCATAACTGGACTTTTATATATGCTACATGGTAGATTTTAATACAGTTAATAGTTTATTAGATAGGTTATTTGATAGATCTGAATACAGTTCATATTTTTATCCAGATATTGGTGAATAATGGACATCTACAGTATTTTCCCCCACCCCACTGAAACTGTTGAGGACCATTTCAAGTTGATTTATATTCAGTTTCAGTTCATTTTGGAGTAATAAGGGTAAACACTTTTGTAGGCAGAATTGGGGATTTATTTATAAAACAAAATACATGTAGGAGAGATTACTATAAAAGATAAACAGGGATTTCATTTGGGTATATAAGTATCAGATGAGCAATATTAATATTTTCCAACAGCAGTGCTGTTTTTATTCTTTGCTGGCCTATGTTAATTCCTTTTCCCCCCCCTTCTCCTTAAAATGAACACTTCACAGTGTGGTCAATGCCTTGCACGTCCTATGGTGACAGCATACATGTATGTGGATGGCATTTAAGTGCACAGTGCTGCCACGCCTGGTTTTGAGGCATGGATCACTGCTTATCGGCATGACTGACTACCGCCACTCACTCTGGCCTTACTCTCCTTGAATACCACTTTGTCTTTTTCATATCAGACCCTCCACTATACATGTATGCATGCAATGCCTTAAATATTGATTGTTTAAATGCCTTTGTTTTGATATTAAGAATATTTTGTATTAGCCATATATGTTAATTTGTCTTTATGTCCATATATAAAAAAATAATGTATATTTTGTTAATATTTATTATACTAAAATATTTGTAATTAATTTATGATCATGAAAAAAAAAATTACTTTCTTTACTGTTGTGCATCTATAATGCAGTTATTAAACATATTTAATATTTGTATTAAATTCCTTAGCATACATACAACACAAGAAATGTTTAGAGAAAAATAAAGTAGTGATTTTTATTGAAATAAAATTATTTTTGAGCACGCACACACACACACACACATATATATATAATGATAATTCACACACACACACACACACACACTGGTGTCCAAAACCTAGAGACAAATACTATTTCTGTACAACCATAGATGAGTCTAATCCTCCTTGATAAGGTTTTGACTCTATGGAATCTTAGAATAATAATAATAAATTCAGATGAATCAGTTTGTGGAAATTTGTATAACTGATGACTTCATGTAGAAAGCAGGTACACATTCAAATATTCAATTGTATGCAAAAGAGGTCAGGTGGTAGCACTCAACAGGATAAAAGACAAAAGACTGCACTGAAGGAATTGAGTTTGAAGGAAGCTTTCTTTTCGTGAAGGAATAAAGTTGCAAACTTGGATGTTTTGTAATGTCTCAAAGACATCATCTAGATGATTTCACATGGAGAAGAATTATTGGAAAGCTTGAAAAAGGTCACAGAATTTCTGATGTTGCCAGATCTTTAAAGGTACCTGTGGCAAGACTATAAATAATAAATTACACGATAACCACAGTAATTAACTTTAATGAAATGAAAGTACAGATATTTTGTGCTGAAAATAACAATACATCATCGGTGTGTAGAAACAAGCAAATCAAAGGAATGGGAATACAAAGTATCTACAGCAGTCTGTGGTTTACCAATTAAAAACTGTTGCCATGTGCTAGATATTAATAAATAATATTATTAAAAATATTATTAAAAGCTATTTTTGATGGTTACATAAGATAAGAATCTCCCAAACTTTTGGAAGAGAGACACAATCATTCCGATTGAGATTTGGCTGGTGTTAAAGGGCTTCACAACTTTCTTTGAAAAGGTGTTCATATTTAAACCTGCATCTATGGAGAAGATGAGCTTCATCCCACTGGATACTGTGTTTAGTGTCAATACTATGTTGTGCCAGACCAGACTTTTGAGGTTTCATGTATTCCATATAAATGTTGATGTTCATTAATTATTTTTTCCACAGACCAGCCTGTTTGTTAGATTACATTCTAACAGTATCTGATAAATGAAAGCTAATGATAAAGGTGCCAGTTATCTTGTGTAGATGGCAACAGATGAGAAATTTTGTTGATTGGAAAATATGTGGGAATGAGATGATACCTCTACAAAATTCTACCAATCAGTTCCAAGATGCCAGTATGAAATTTATAATAAATTTTTGTGCAATATAATTTATTAGTATGCTGGCAATAAACTTATGCTCACATTTGGCTGTAGGAATTAAAATTTTTTTGTATAGAGGTAAAAATGTAGTTCGTTCTTAGCTTTTGGACACCGCTGTATATATACATGTGTGTTTGTGGGTATGTGAATTATCATTATTATAAAATTACTCTAATACTGGATTTAGTAATGGATTTTTTTTTTGAAGATATTATATAATAATGAATCAACCACATATTCATTTTTGTTTAAATTTATTTCCTTAATAAATTAAGTTGTGTAGATTAGTTATTGATATTCTGTTTTTTTTTTTTTTTTTTTTTTTTGCTTTTGCTATTAATACTTACTCTGCACTATAAACCATAAAAGGATTTCTTAACACACACACACACACACACAAAGAAATAAATTTTAAAAATATATATAGATATGTGGTTGATTCATTGTTATATAATATCTGCAAAAAAATTCATTACTAAATCCAGTATTAGTCACGCACACACAGATATAGGCATGTGCGTGTGTGTGTGTGTGTGTGTTATTATAAAATTTCTCTAATACTGGATTTAGTAATGGATTTTTTGCAAATATTATATAATAATGAATCAACTACCTATCTATATATTTTTTAATTTATTTCTTAACTGTTAATAGTATTCTGTTTTTTTATGTTTTTGCTATTAGTGCTTACTTTATGCACTATAAACCACACGAGAATTTGGGATCTCATTCTTCTCCTTCCTATCCAGGTTCTAGGCCAAGTGGCCTGTTCCAGACTCAGTCCATCTTCTTCTTGGTCGTCCCCTATTTCTTGTTCCTCTAGGCTTATATGTTAAGATCTTTTTTGGTAATCTTTCTCTCTGCATTCTTGCCATATGGTCTAGCCAGTTTTTCCTATCTTTAATCGCTGAGTCTGTTATGGAATTAATTTTAAGATTTTTAATTATTTCACTATTTCTTTTTTTATCTAATAGGGTTAGTTTTTCTGTTTTTCTCAGGAATTTCATTTCCGCTGCCTGAATTCTCTGTATATCTCTTTCTCTGAGGGTCCATATCTCACATCCATATACAGGGTGTTTGGGATAAATTTGACAGTTTCGTAAGGAAAAAGAAAATCTTCTTTGTATCTATTAAATTTAATGAATTGACAAAAAAACATTACAGGCAGAGTTAATTACAATACTATCAACAAGATTTACTCAAAATAACCACCATTAGCATCGATCACAGCTTCAATTCTGCTTCGGAACCTCGAACAAGCTGATGCTACAGTCTCCCTGGGAAGGGCCGCAAAAACTGTTTTAATTTTATCCATTAACTGGGCTTTTGTATTACTGGAAGTGCGATTGGTGTCTTTTTCAACTGCGCCCCATACAAAATAATCCATGGGGTTAAGGTCTGGGGAGTTTGGAGGCCAAACATTTGGACTGGTGAAGTCGTAGAAATTTTCAGACAACCATTTTTGACTTTTCCCAGAGGTGTGGCAAGGGGCCGAATCCTGCTGCCATACATACGGCCTACCATTGGCTACCCTTGTTATCCAGGGCTTGACTACAGTTAGCAACTCCACGAACAAAGCCCGAATTCCAATGCCAGGGTTCTTCAACACCTGTTCCTGCAGATTTGCGAGGAATTCTGCTGTACGAACGCAATCAGATCGTCTGCTAGGGATCTTTCTTCTTGCTACATCCTCATAGTCACCATTGCAAGTCTCTAGTTCATGCCTGATTGTTTTTACTGTATTCAGGGAGTATTGGGCAGCAGTCGTAATATCCTTATTTTGATGGCGGGCACGAATCATCATGATACAAGTTATTCTCTTCCATGATTCAGGTGGGTTCCAGCTATCCATCCTTTCTGACATCTTGTATATGAATGAAGAAGGGTCCAAACTTTTAAATGAAGAGAAGTGTGTGTTAATACATGTAACTTACGGAAAAATATAATTAATTATAAATATGTCAAATTTATCCCGAACACCCTGTAATAGTGTTGGTTGGGCTATTGTTTTGTATATTTCTGTACGTAATTAGGTTTAAAGGTTCTGCTAATTACTCCAGTGATTTTTATAAAGTTTGTCATCTTAAAATCAATATCTATATCATTTATGTAAGATAGTTTACAGCCTAGGTATTTTAAATTATTAACCTGCACAATTATTTTATCATTTATTACTGTTTTACTTCTGACAAGGTTATCTCCATGACTAGTTTTCCCCTGTTGATATTTCCAGGCCATATTGTTGTATAATATTATTTAAATTATTGATTGATTTCTGCAGTTCATCTTCAGTATTTCCAAAGATGATCTGATCATCAGCAAAGAGTAGCATGTCTATTTTTGTATGTCGATTAATTTGGAAGCCACATGTATTTACTTCTCTCCATTTTTTGATAATATTGTCCATATATATGTTAAATAATATAGGTAATAAAGGATAGCCTTGACGGACTCCTCTATTTATTGGTTTCCAAGTAGGTATGGCATTATTGTGGTATATGTTCAATAGAGCATTGTATAGTTGGCTTGGAATGTTATATTCCTTTAGAGTTTCCCATAGTTTATTTCTCAAAATTTTGTCAAATGCTTTTATATAATCAACCAAAGCTATGTGTCTTTCAATATTGTATTCTCTATGTTTTTCTATAATTATTTTTAAAATAAAAGCCGAGTCTATACATGATCTTCCCTTATGGAATCCATTCTGTTCTTCTCCCAGCTGTGATTCTATATAGAATATTAATTTGTTTGTTAACATCTTTGCATAGATTTTATAACCTGTATTGAGGAGGCTGATGCCACGATAGTTATTGCAATATCTGTTTTTTGTCCTTTCTTTTTTTGGGATCACTAGAGCTCTACCCCAGCTTTTTGGGGATTTTTCCTCTTTGTATGTTTGGTTTATAAGTTTTAGAAATCTGGTATTAAATTTTTTACCTGCAAATTTAATAAGTTCTGTGTTTATATTATCTTCTCCTGGTGACTTGCCTGTTAGGCTTTCTTTGAGGGTGTTTTGTAGTTCTTCGTATATAAATTCATCTATATTACTTATGTTGTATTTCAAGGGTAATTCTTGTATCAAGGAGTTATCATGCCATAACTTCTGGAAATACTCCTGTCCGGTTTCTGGTTTGATTATATCGATTTTTGTTCTTTCTTTTAAATCATTATTCATTTGTTTCAGGATTCTATATGTTTTAGGTCTTTTTAATGTATAGTCCCGTTCTAATTTTGCTATAAAATTTTCATATGTTTCTCTATTTTTTTTCTACATGTCTTTGCTATTGCTCTTTTCCTTTTATATTCAATGAATGATTCTTTAATTTATTAATTAATAAAATAATATAATAATAAAAATATTAATAAAAATAAAATAATAATTTATACTAATGCCAGGAGTATCAGGAATAAAGGAGAGGAATTGGTGGCACTGATAGCATCAGCCTGACCAAAGATTATTGGGATAACTGAGACGTGGTTGACAGAAGAGGATATAATAACAGGAATAGAAGTCACTGGGTACAGCATTTTTCGGCAGGATAGGAAGGGAAAGTGTGGTGGTGGAGTGCTGTTTATGATAAGTGACGACCTATGTCCTCTAAGAGTGGAGGCTTTGGAAGGCAGTGACACTAATGATTTTGAAAGCATATGGTGTGAGGTAGAGGTGGGCAAGACAGGATATTTAGTGGGGTGTTGCTACAGACCCAGGAGCACAGAGGATGGGGACCAGGAGATGTTTAGACAGTTAAGTTTGGCAAGTGCAAGAAGAATGATTGTTATGGGAGATTTTAACTACAGTAGTATAAATTGGAGAGAGGAAGATGCATGTAGCAATAAGGGAATGGAATTTCTAGAATTCTTGAGGGACAAATGTCTTAGGCAACATGTAACAGAGGGAACAAGAGGTTCAAGAGTTTTGGATTTGGTCATAGCATCAGAAGAATTTATAATAACTGAGATGACATTTCTCCCACCAGTTGGAGAGAGTGACCCATGTGGTTTTGACTTGGAAGAGGAATAGACATGCAGGAGTATCAAAGAGACGGGAACATATGTGGAATTATAAGGCAGTTGATTATAATAGTCTTAGACATCAACTTTGGGAAGTTTCATGGAGAGAGGAATTAGAAGGCTGGGATATCATTAGTGCTTGGGAAATTGTGAAGGAATATTTGATAGCAGCAATAGTAAGCTGTATTCCACAAGTGAAGAAGAGGACACAATTTGATGTAAAGTGGATGACAAACAATATTAAACAGGAACTGCATGTGAAAAAGAGGTTATGGAAGAGATATAAGGAGACAGGTGAAGAGCAGATGCATGAAGAATATAAGACACAATCCAGGAGAGTGACTAGTGTGGTAAGGAAGGCAAAACTGGAATATGAGAAGAGATTGGCCCTAAGATCCAAAGAAAATCCTAGGGAATTTTTTAGCTATGTGGCCAGTAGGAGGAGAAATGGTCATGGAAGAATGACATATAACGATAAAAATGGGAATAGTGTAATTGATGTGGAGGACATACTGCAATTGTTCAATGAACAATTTATTGGTGTATTTCATCCTGGAGGAGTAAATTTCAATACTAGAGGGATAGGGCAGGTTCGAGGTTTAGAGGTGCAGGAGGAGAGCATGTTCCAAATACTGAGTACTCTGGATGTCAGTAAAGCTGTGGGACTAGATGGTATTTCACCACGAGTTTTGAGTGAATGTACTAAAGAACTGACAACTCCTTTGACCTGGCTTTTCAATGAAAGTCTGGCTGCAGGAAAGGTGCCCATGGAATGGAAGGAAGGTAAGATAGTGCCATTGCATAAGAGTGTTAGCCGACTGAAAGTATCTAATTATAAGCCAGTTTGTGTGTCATCAGTAGTTGTTAAGATCTTGGAGACTGTATACAGCATTGTACAAATGAGGGTAATGTTATCCATGAGAGTCAACATGGATTTGTGAAGGTGCACTCCTATTTTAGTAATATGCTAGCTTTTTATAATAAAGTTACAAAAGCAGTAGATGAGGGAAAGACATATACTGCCATTTTCTTGAATTTAGCAAAGGCATTTGACAGGGTGCCACATGATAAGCTGATATTTAAGTTGCAGCACATGGGTTTGGATGTCAGGTTGGTCAACTGGATTCAGGATTGGCTGTCCAATAGTTATCAGAGAGTTGTGTATGGTGGGGCAGTTTCAAGGAGGCAGAGGTATAAGTGGGGTCCCACAGGGCTCAGGACCCGGACCTATATTGTTTAACCTTTATATCAATGATATTGTCAGTGGATTGCAGGGGGATATTCAGTAGTTTGCAGATGATGTGAAGCTGGGAAGGGTTATTAGTAACAGTGCAGTTGTGGTAGTCCTTGAAGAGGATTTGAATAAGCTAGACAGATGGGCAAATGAATGGGGCTCAGTTTAATGTAGCAAAATGTAAGGTCTTGAGGTTTGGGAAACATCGATGGGATGCTGCATACTCTATGGGAGGAGCTATACTGGAGGAAGTAGGGGAGAGAAGAGATCTGGGGTTGATGATTGATAGAAACCTGAAATTCAGGGTACATATTGCAAAGGTGGTGAAGGTAACACTGAGGATTGCTGCAATAATGATAACACTGACCTGCAGAGATAAAAGGGTTATATTTCTGTTGTATAAGTCTCTGATCAGACCACACTTAGACTATTGTTCTCAGATTTGGTCCCCAGGATTTGAAGGGGATAAATTAACTGTGGATAGGGTACAAAGCTGGATAACAAAGATAGTTTCAGGACTGTAGAATGATAGTTATGAGGATTGGCTGAGGGAATGTGGATAGAAGGAGAGGTGATACGATTGATACTTTTAAACTGTTGAGAGGTGGTTACAGGGTTGACTCTGCGGAGTTCTTTCGCTTGGTTGAACAGCAGGAAGGAGTGATGACAAGGGGCCATCCCTGGAAGTTACAAAATGAAACTGTGGGCTAGAGGGTGAGGAGTGGTTTCTTGCATGGAGTGTGGTTGAACTGTGGAATGCATTGCCTGATAGAGTGGTGAGAGCGAGAACGGTCAGTGAGTTTAAGGAGTGGTATGATAGACTTTGTGTTTCTTAGGAGGGACCTCCCACGATGAGGCTTGATAGACTTTGTGTTTCCTAGGAAGGACCTGGCTATGAGTCTTTTGACTCCTTGGAGGCTTAAATAATAATAATAATTCATCTGTCTTTAAATTTAGCCATTGTTTATATGCTATCTTTTTTCTTCAATTATCTGTTTGATCTCTTCATCCGATTGTCTTAGATCTCTGTGTCTTATCCATTTTCTTTTTGTTCCCAAACTCTCTCCTGCAGCATTTTCTAATATGCTTGTCTATGTGTTCTTCATATATAATCTAATGTGCTCTTTTGGCTGCCTTTGCAATATTCCTTCGAAACTGCAGCTCCCTGTCCACAGTCACTCCCAAATCCCTAGCATTATTCATTTCTTTCAGTTCAGTTCTGTCAATGTAGTACAGAGCCTTGTGATTTCTTTATCTAAAAATGCATGACCTTAGACTTTGTCGTATTAAATTGGTGGCAGTTGTTATCCTTTTTCTTAATACCAGTCTCTTTAACTCATTCTGTGAGATCTCTATATCATATTCATTAACTATCACTCAAGCCAGTTTTGCATCATCAAAAAACAACAGGATATTTCTCATATGATTTTTGTACAGATCACATAGTAGTGTCTTGAACATGATACTGAAAATCACTGCACTGCAATATATGCCAATGAACAATTACACATTCCCAATCAGTGTTATAAGTGTTTACATAAAGTTCAAATTTATTCAGAATTTAATTTTCAATTTCAATATTTCGTTCATTTTTGCATAACTCTCAAGATGTTCACGACAAATTTATGGTATATAAATAGTTGGATCAAATGGTGTTACTTTTGCAAAATTCCAGCAAATGTTAAAAGTTTATGGTTTATGAAAACTTGATCAGTTTATGAAACATTGATCTATTTCATTTAATTAACATAATTTTGTTTGGTCTATTTTTAGTAGAGAGATCTGATGAAACCAAAATTGAATTTTCATATTTGAATAGCAATACTAAATACCAAATTCCATTTAGCCTGAATTATTACTATCAGTTAGAATTGTGTTGCCAATAAAAATGTTGAAATCAAAACTGAACTGCATCATTATGTTCTATACAAATCCCAAATTTTATTAAATTCCACTCAGCTAGAATGGTGCTTATTACAATGTGTAATTTCAATAAGCACTTATGAGAAACTGACCAATCGGTTAAAAGAGATGTGATGGAGCTCTTCTTCTGTGGCAAGCAGGAGGAAGAATGGTTACAGGAGGATATTGGAGGATTGTAATGGTATCCAAGAATAAAATACAGTGATACCTCGGCTAACGAAGATAATTCGTTCCGGAATCTCATTCGTTAGCCGAAACTTGATTTCCCATAGGTTTCTATAGAAAAGCATTTAATTCATTCTGGATGCTGCTTACTATTTAAAGATAAGTTTTATAAAATAGTAAAAAGCACACTATAAAAGGGCAAAAACTCACCAAAGACTGAGATGAACAGCTACCCAATTAGATGAAGGAGAATGGAAAGTAGAATGAAAAACTAATGATCTTTACACTATTATATACACTTTATTAAACTGAAAATATGTACACAACATTTTTACTATTCTTCTTCCAAATTTTCAAAGTTTATTCAAGGTAAGTCTTCTCTTCTTCAGTAGCTGGCCTCTGTCTCTTTGCTAAAGGAGAAGTCAAAAATCTGTCCAACTTCTCTTTGTTTCAGAATGTTTTTAAAGTTCCTAATTATATGAAGAGCCAAAGGCTTCAATTCGGTGACATGAACTTATTAAGTTAAGGGATATTGCATCCCTTATGAAAAGTAATACAATAGAACAGTAATACAGCTCCTAGGAGCTAAGTTCACATTATGGGTAAATACCAAGAATAGTGATCGGAGCTTGCTCCACCCTTTATATGAGTTGCCTCGGTTTGCACTACCAAATGGGTCAGGTGCTGCTATCCAGGTATTTGCTTACGCTTGGAATTGGCGAACTTTATATAGTTTCTATATTTGGCATGAAACTCTCTGAGTTTCTTATTCAGCTAAGAAACAATATGGGATGCAATATCACTTAACTTAGTATGTTTTTAAAGTGATTCAGACACTTGTCTTCAGCCAAGGCACAAAGTCTGTTCATTTCAGCTTTGTTGGGACACCACTTTGTAGCCAAAGACTGAAACTCTTCCCAGTAGTGCAGCATTTTTTTAATATCACCTGTTGGCATTCTTCCCTTTTTATTGCTGTCCTCCTCCTCTAATGAGCACTCTTTATCTTCCTTGTCTCTTTCCTGATTCAGTTGCTTTTTCAACTCTTCAAGATTTTCTGTTGTCAGATCTTTTGAGTGTTCTTCAACTAATTCTTCTACATCTTCATTTACCTCCAAATGTAATGCTTTGCCCAAGGAGACTATCTTATCTACAATGTCAGCATTTTCAGCAGCAAGTTCCCCAGCAGCATCTTCAGCATCTTGAACACTGGAAACAGCACTTCTTATCTTGCAGCAGTCTGACCATAACTTTTTCCAGGCAGCATTAAGTATCCTAACTGACACTTCGTCCCATGCCATGGCATTGACTTGAATAGCATGAAGGATATGATAATGATCCTTCCAGAATTCCCTCAGAGTCAGACTGGTAAATGAAGTTGCATCAAAACATCTTTGGAACATGTGTTTTGTATACAATTTCTTCAAGTTTGATATGACCTGTTGGTCCATGGGTTGCAAAATAGATGTGGTGTTTGCAGGAAGAAATTTTATCTTGATGAAGTTAACTTCTGCCTCCAAATCTTCTTCCAAGCTAGGTGGATGCCCTGGAGCATTGTCCAGAAGAAGCACAGCCTTTTCAGGCAAGTTTTCTTCTCTCAGGTACTTTTTCACCGTGGGCCCAAACACCTCCACGATCCACTCTGTGAATATGCTTCTTGTTACCCATGCCTTGGTGTTTGACTTCCAATAAACACTAAGCAGTGGCTTGCAAGCATTCTCCTTCTTGAAAATTCTTGATGTCTCAGAGTGGTAGACCAACACTGGTTTAATTTTGAGATCACCATTTGTATTAGCACAAAATAAGAGAGTTATTCTGTTTTTCATAGGTTTGTACCCTGGCATACACTTCTCTTCTTTTGTGATGAAAGTTCTTTTGGGCATTTGCTTCCAGAACAACCCAGTTTCGTCACAATTAAACACTTGTTCTGGCTTGTATCCATGAATGATGGTCCACTCCTGAAATTCTCTAACAAACTTCTTAGCCTCCTCTTTATTTGCACTGTCTCCTTCTCCATGTCTAATTACACTATGGATCCCTGAACTTCTCAAACCATCCTCTGCTTCCTTTGAATTCTTCCTCTGCCGTACTGTATCCTGCAACATTTTTCTTCAAATTTTCATAAATCATTCTGGCTTTGCTGTAGATCATCTCTTAAGTCATAGTGTCACCAGCCATTTGATGCTCATTTATCCAGATCATCAGAAGCTTTTCCATTTCTTCATTCACAGAACTTCTTTGGGATTGAGAGGCCAAGGTCTTCACACCAGCTGCAACTGAATCTGCCTTAATCTCCTCCTTCTTCTTCAAAATTGTAGCTATTGATGATAATGCTATGCCATGCTTGACTGCTAAATCCACAATTCTGACTCCTCTTTCATATGCTGAAATTATTTCTTTCTTTTGCTCAATTGTGAGCAACTTTCTGCTTCCCTTGGGTTTGTTGCTTACATTTTTTGGACCCATTGTCAAGAAAATTTTTTTCACTTTTAACATTTTTTCTGAAAAATATAAAAGAAATATGACATATAGCATATTATTTATTTAATTAGATAAGAATAGAATTTACTAATTATAAATTAATCCCCCATAGTAGAATTTAGCCAAGTAAAGAATAAATGCTATCACACTTACCTCTCACATTCACAGCCACACAGAGCGTGCACCGTACTGACACTGGCATGAGGCGTCTCACTTCTCGCTGTCTTGAACGTAAACGACCCAGTTGGGTTGGTGGGTCTTCCCTGTGTAATGTGGTCAGCTCATTTCTTTGTCACACACATACAGATGGAAAAGATAAGCTCCTGGAATGGCCCGACCGTTCATGTTTGCTGCTTTATGTTAGCGCGCGCATCCACTAAAATATTCGTTAGCCGAGTCCGAAAAACAGCGAAAAAAATCTTCGTTAGCTGAAAAATTCATTAGTAGGGTCACTCATTAGCCGAGGTATCATTGTACACCTTGCTGGCATATTTGAAATTGTATATGAATTGGAATTCTGTGAAAGTGATTGATCACACTTAAATGGATCTGGTACAAGTATCCTGGAGAGTAAAATAGGTGAGACTGAAGAGGGTTAAGACAAAGAAACATGCATACAAATTGGCTTACTGAATTATTAATTTTTATCATTATTAATCTTGATTATACTGAAACAATCTTTATTACCATAATAAAGATATCAAAAAGTGGTATATGGAAGAGCAGAATCAAGGCGAAAACAGGTGATTAGTGGTTTACTGCAAAATTCAGAGTTGGGACCATTGCTGTTTAATATGTATGTAAATGATATAGGAAATAACCTGAAAAGGTTATATCCTAGGTAGAGTAATAGTTAATCAAGGCTATGTGGAGAGTTTGTAGGATGATTTAAATAGGATGTCAATATGGGAAAAAGATAATAGGTATCAGTTGAATGTGGAGAAATGTAAAGTTATGCATTTGGGGAAAAATAGATTACAAGCTGTGTATCACATTGATGGCACTGTACTCCAGGAAATAGATGAAGCTAAAGATTTAGGAGTGGTGGTAGACAAAAAGTGAAAGTTTACAGGACATATTGTTAAGGTTGCAAAGGCAGCCCCTAAGATTACTTGGCTATTGAAGCACACATTAACAAGTAGAGATAAGGAAGTTGTTATTCCACTTTATAATGCCTTGATACAACCACATCTGGATTACTGTATTCAAGTCTGGTCTCCTGGGTTTCTTGTGAATGAGGAAGTGATGGAGAAGATTCAGAAGCAGGTGACCAAGATGGTGAGTGGTCTGCAATCCACACACACACACACTCAATCTATCTTCAATCCACATACCCTCAATCTGTCTTAGGGAAGATATATTGAGGGTGTGTGGATTGCAGAAGTTGGTTGATATGAGAAAAAGAGGGGATATGCTAGAATCATTTAAATTTAAACATTCATCTGTGTTCATATCAAATCGTGAAATCTATTACAAAAATGTCTGACGAACACATAAGCCTATCCATGCATAGAAACATAATAGGATTGATGCAGGGGAAATGTTTCAGCACTTGGCTGGAGGGGGCCAGAACAAGGGGTCATCCCTGGAAGCCGAATAAAGGTGTGGTTAGTAGGGGTGTGAGGACTAGAAAATTTGCTTGGAGAGTTGTGAAGGAATGGGTTGCCAGAGGCAGTTATAAATGCTTTATCTGTTATTGGGTTCAAGGAGAGGTATGATAGATTGTGTGGATAGTTTGGGTTTCCTGCAGTGAGTCTTCAGACTTAATGGAGGTGTCCGTACAATAATCTTCTTCTTCTTCTTCTATTCAAGGATTAGTCATTTGCCTGTTCTGGCTTCACTGGTCTTTCCATCTTGTTGCTGGTCTTCCTCTCTTTCTCTCTCTCTTTCCCTTTGGTCATATCTATCCACCTCTTTTATTAGCTGATATCTTTACATCCTAAATAGATGTTCTTTCCATTTCTCTTTATATTCCTTGATCTTTTCATTTATGCTATAAATATCTAGTTCTTTTCTGATGTCTTCATTTCTTTGGACCAATTTTGTGCATCCTTTAATTGTTCTTAAAAATTTCATCTCTGCAGCTTGTATTTTACTTTCATCTTTCTTTTTAACCATCCATGTTTCTGAACTGTATAACAGAGTAAGAGTGGCCATTACTTTGTAAAATTTTTGTTGAGTTTCTCATCTTGTTTTTTTATTCAGTGTCCTTTTAATTGTTCCACACATTTTCTGAAATGTCTTTATTTTTTTATCTATATCTTTATCTTTTAGGTATGTTATTATGCAGCCTAAATAATTAATCTGTATCATCTGTTCTATTATTTTATTTTCTATAACTATTCTTGATCTAACACGATCCTGATTTTTAAATGCCATGACTTTTGTTTTCTTTTGTGAAATTTTTAAATTGCATTGTTGGGTTATTTTATTTAATTTGTAAACTGATTTTTGAAGGTCATCTTCATTGTTTTGTAATATAATCCGATCATCTGCATACAGCATTCTATTGATAACGTTTCTTTCTGGTTAACTTAATACCTTGTTTTATTGTTGTTTTCCATATTTTAATAATCTGATCAATACATATATATTGAATAGAGTTGGGGTACCTCCCTGTCTGACACCTTGATTTATTTCAATCTCTTCTGTTAGTTCATTACCTAACTGTAACTGTATTTTTGTATCTTTATATAAACTTTGTATAACTTGTACCAAATTTAATGGATATCCTTGTTTTTTCATTATATTGAATAGTTTTTCTCTGTGCATTTTATAAAAAGCTTTCTTGTAATCTATGAAGGCCATATAAGTTTCTAAATTAAATTCTCATCTGTTTTTAATAATTTGTTTTTAGCACATAAATATTGTCTATAGATGATTTTCATGAATGAAACCATTTCATTCTTCTGAGAGTAGATTCTTTGTGATATTTCCCACGATGAGTCTTTTGACTCCATGGAGACACCGTTAAAATAATAATAAAATAATAAAATAATAATAATTTCTAAGAATATAGAAATTACTGTATATGGTTATAGATAAGGATTTACTGTAATTTTGTAACCTCTGTTTATTATTACTGTTATTATTATTATTATGCAGACCTCCATTGAGTCAAAAGAGTCATCATGGGAGGCCTCTCCTAGGAAACACAAAGTCTATCATACCACTCCTTGAACTCATTGACCGTTTTTGCTCACACCACTCTATCAGGCAATGCATTCCACAGTTCAACCACCCTCCATGCAAAGAAACCACTCCTCACCTTCTTGCTCACTGCTTCCTTTCGTAACTTCCAGGGATGGCCCCTTGTCATCGCTCCTTCCTGCTGTTCCACCAGGTGAAAGAATTCCCCAGTATAAATCCTGTAACGACTTCTCAACAGTTTCAAATTCTCTATCGTATCACCTCTCCTTCTTCTATCCACCAAACTCTGCAGTCCACATTCCCTCAAGGTCTTATACAATAGAACGATAACTCTTTTATCTCTGCAGGTCAGCGTTCTTCTCAGTATCGCAGCAATCCTCTGGGTTACCCTCACCACCTTTGCAATATGTTCCCTAAATTACAGGTTTCTATCAATCATCACCTCCAAATCTCTTGTCTTCCCTACTTCCTCCAGTACATCTCCTCAAATTGAGTATGCAGTATCCCATTGATGTATCCCAACCTTCAAGACTTTACATTTTGCTGCATTAAACCGACACCTCCATTCATTTGCCTATCTGTCTAGTTTATTCAATTCCTCTTGCAGGGCTGCCACATCTGGACTATTACTAATAACCCTTCCCAGCTTCACAATTCATCTGAAAACAAATGAATATTCCCCTTGTAATCCATTGACAATGTCATTGATGTAAAGGTTAAACAATATATGTTCCAGTACCAAGCCTTGTGGAACCCCCACTTGTAACTTCTGCCTCCTTGATATTGCCCCACCACAGAAAACTCTCTGATACCTATCAGACAGCTAATCCTGAATCCAGTTGACTAACCTGACATCTAAAGCCATGTGCTGCAACTTAAATATCAGTTTATCATGTGGCACTCTGTCAAATGCCTTTGCAAAATTCAAAAAAATGGCAGTATATGCCTTTCCCTCATCAACTACTCTTGTCACTTTATTATAAAAGGCAATCATAATACTAAAGCAAGAGCGCCCTTAACAAATCCCTGTTGACTCTCACAGATAATGTTACCCTCAACTGCCCAACACTGTATATGGCCCCTCACTAATTTCTCCAAGATCTTAAGAACTACTGATGAAACACAGACTGGCCTATAATTGGACACTTCCAGTCTGCTACCACCCTTATGCAATGGCACTATCTTACCTTCCTTCCATTTCCTGGGCACTTTCCCATAGCCAGACTTTCATTGAAAAGCCAGGTCAAAGGAGCTGGCAGTTCTTTAGCACATTGTTTCAAAACCTGTGTCAAAATACCATCCATTCCCACAGCTTTACTGTCATCCAGAGTACTCAGTATTTGGAACATGCTCTCTTCTTGCACCTCTAAACCTTAAACGGCCCTATCTCTCTAATATTAAAACTTACTTCTCCAGGATGAAATACTCTCCTCCATAATATCTATATTTTATTATATATAGATATTATGGAGGAGATATAAGGAGAGGGGTAGGAGAGCAGATGCATGAAGAATATAAGACTCAGGCCAGGAGAGTGACTAGTATTGTAAGGAAGGTGAAACTGGAATATGAGAAGAGATTGGCCCCAAGATCCAAAGAAAATCCTGGAGAATTTTTTAGCTATGTGGCCGGTAGGAGGAGAAATGATTGTGGAAGAATGACATTGTGGAATAAAAATGAGAATAGAGTAACTGATTCATTGAACAACTCCACTATGTCCTCTGCATCAGTTACTCTATTCCCATTTTTATTCCACAATGTCATTCTTCCACAATCATTTCTTCTCCAACTGGCCACATAGCTAAAAAATTCCCTAGGATTTTCTTTGGATCTTAAGGCTAATCTCTTCTCATATTCCAGTTTCACCTTCTTTACAATACTAGTCACTCTCCTGGCCTGAGTCTTATATTCTTCATGCATCTGTGCTCCTCACCTGTCTCCTTATATCTCTTCCATAACCTCTTTTTCACATGCAGTTCCTGTTTGATATTGTTTGTCATCTGCTTTACACCAAATTGTGTTCTCTTCACTCATCGAATACAGCTTACTATTACTGCTAACAAATATTCCTTCACAATTTCCCAAGCACTAATAAAATATTACAGAGGAATAATTTAATAAAATTATTCCTCTGTAATTTCCACAATCATCTGTCTCTTTTATTATATATAGATATAACCTTAGCTTTTAACCAACTTGATGGAACTTAACATTTTCTCCAACAGTCCTGGGATGTAAATGTTCTCCACCATATTTTCAAAGTTCTGTATTTATGCCATCTGATCCAGTTAATTTTCTGTTTTTTGATACCTTTATTGCTTCTTTTAGTTCTTCCAATTTTATTGGTTTTGTATCAGTGCTGATTTCTTCATTATTATTTTCTGTTATTAAATTTGGGTCACCATATATTCTTATAATATTCTATCCATTGTTTATCTTATATTATGTTGATTTGTGTATCTACATTGTTTATTTTCCTTAATATTTTGTAGGCTATGTCTTGTCTTCCATGTATGTCGTCTTCTATTTTATTAATAAATCTATCTCCCATGAATTTTGGTGAGCTTTTTGTACTGTGGTTTTAGCTATATTTCTTTTGTTTTTGTATATTTCTTCTGTTTCCTTTGTATGTTTTTGAAGAAGTGATTTGTATGCCAGTTGTTTTTCTTTTATTGCAATTTCTATGTCTGTGTTCCATATTTTTAAATGTGCTTATTTTAATATTTTTTTCTTTCCAAGTACTTCAGATGCTCTAGTGCTTTCTTCTTGTAATAGATATACTTTGTATACCTATTCTATTTCTTGTTTTTTCTTATTTATCTCCTGTCTCCATTTTGCTAGCATTTCTGTTTTAGAGACTACTAAGTAATGATCTGAAAAAATGTCACTTCCTCTGTAAATATATACATCTCTCACACATGGAGCTAGTAATGATATAATCAATTATAGGTCTTATTCCTCTGCCATTCCAAGTATATATATATATATATGTGTGTATGTGTGTGTGGCACCCTGTGTTTTAGGATTAAATGACTGGGAAACCGAGATAAGAAGTAAAAAAAAAGTTTAATGGCACGACTAGTTTTGTCTTTAACAGACTTCTTCAGGTGCAAAAAATAACAGAAATAACCAACAAGAACAGTAAAGGAAATAACTAAACAGCACAAAAAAGTTACCGTATACATTTCGACGTAATGCATTGACATTTGTGTATTTAAAAACATTCTCTCTCTCTCTCTCTCTCTGACCTCACTGTTGGGCGTATGCGTGCGCTCACAATCTTGTGTACACCAATATTGGATAGCAGAACAATTACAGTCAGACAGGTTATAACTTAGGTTGCTGTTGAGATGTATAGGATTAAGGATGATTTCTTTAGATTCTACTATCTTTCTTTCTAGTTCATCGTAACACCAAAAATTATTAGTTGACCTATCCCATAGAACTGGATGGGTGTGGTTCTCTTCATTAGAATTTTCACAAAACAGAACATGGCTCGACAGAGCACTGGCTCACGTTCTCCCATAACTTAATTCCCTCTGATGTTCTTCGATGCGTAACTCAATGGATTTCTCTGTCTGGCCAAAATATGGTTTATCACAGTTGCACAAAATCTGGTAGATGCCGGGATACTTGAGGTTGATATGTCTAGGTTTAGGTCTGCCCAGTAAGGAACGGAGTTTCGGTTGAGGTGTGAATAAATTCCTATATTGTATTTCCTAAGAACCTTGGCCAATTTGGGAGAGACAGAGCTGATGCAAGGTAGAGAAACATTACCTTTAACACTTGTGGTATCTTCATTATGGTGAGGAAGTGAATTAAACAGGAATTTGTTAATAGTTTTCTGGGAATAGCCATTCAGTTGAAAGGTAGTCCAGAGGAAATTGAGTTCTTTGTTAAGTTCTTCTTCATCATAAAGAAGGGAGCAAGCCTGATGTTCAAGTATTGAAATTATTCCAATTTCTACACTTACACTTTTCTACTCCAATTTCTGCACAGTCATTTTTATTACATTTATTTAACTGTTTTTGTATCTCCTCATAAAATTCCTTCTTCAGGAGCATATACTCCTATGATATTTAAGTAGCTTCTATTTGTTTTTAATTTAATTGTTATAATCTGATCATTTACAAAATTGTACTTTCGTATTCTCTTTTTCTATTTATTAATGATTAAAATGGCCATGCCACTAGAAGCTTTGTTATGTTTGTCCATTCCACTATATAGCATAGTAAAACCATCTACAGGGTGATTCTAAATTATTGTCAGGGTTTCCATGGCCTATAATTTTCAAACCAGAAACAACAAAATTAAACTGCTGACAGATTTTGAAAGTGTAACTCACAATTACACTTTCAGACAATTTACTTTTCAGTTCATTTCAATTCAAAATATTAGTAGACCTGTCCCATAGAACTGGATGGATGTGGTTTTCTCTTCATTAGAATTTGCAGAAAACAGAACATGGCTCGACAGAGCACTGGCTCACGTTCTCCCATAACTTAATTCCCTCTGATGTTCTCCGATGTGTTCAAGATAATTCAAAGTGTAACTTTGAAAGTTACACTTTCAAACAATTCAGCAAGTTCAGCATTTGACAATGCTGTACTTGCTGAATTGATGTCTAGGATATAATGTGATGTCATACTTCATAATGGCGACTGTTCAAGAGAAAACAATGAGCATACTTTGAGTTTTTGAAACAAAGTCCATTATCACAATGCAGCATCATTACAGAACTTAGTATGGAAAACATCCATCTTCAGATAATGCTACCTGACGTTGGTTAAAGCAATTTCAAGAGACTGAGAGTGTTCAGCACCAGAAGGCACAGGAAGACTGAGCACTTTGTAGGAATATGCTGATCGAGGAAGCATTTTATCGTAGCTCAAAAAAACCAACTAGATGAGCATTTTTGCAGTTGGGTATAACAATGTCTTCATATAAAAATGACTTCATATCACTTGCCTTGATATGTATCCCATAATGCAAAGCACACCCCCTTTTGGACTTGTATAATGCAATGCAATGCATAATGGGAAGGGCATTGTACATGCCCAAAGGGGGTGGGATGCTTTGCATTATGGGATACATACTAAGGCAAGTGATATGAAGTCATTAGTCTCTATATACAAGTAGCTCAGACTTGAATATATTTCACATGTAAAACATTGTTTTGCTTCCTTGGGATAAGGATTAAAACCAAGTATAAAATTTCTTGGTATTTTAACATATAATAAACCCAAGGTAAAAAACTTTCTATATATGTTTTTTACCTTGAAATTTTTACTAAAAACTCAATGATTTTGGTTTTTACTTATTTTAGCAGTTCTAATTCCTTTATTTTTATGCTTTGCATATTCCACATGGCTACTTTTAAAAGACCTGAGATTCCTAATTGTTTACCTTTATTCTTTCTTGGTTATTTTCTGTTGTTTCAGGCTGATGAATTTTCCAGTTCAAGCATCTGAATTATAAAATCTTTTTACTTGATAAGATAACCAGCCTTATGCAAACCTTCAACCTGAGGACCATAAATCTCTCATTAGGATCACCTTCCTTTTACTTGTCTAACTAATTTGTCTAAACATTTCACAATTAGTGTTCTCCACGTTCTCTGGCCTATATCAACATCCTATTAAATATACTATTTTATTGATCTCAACTTAACACCAAATAGCTTCAAAATCTTCACATGTAATACTGTTTTCTACTTTCACTCTTGAAGGATATACAATTCCTCTACTATCATTAACAGTATTCTCCTCCTCTCTTCACTTACTTATCCTTTCAGAAAATTCTATATCCTACCGTTTCTAGTCCTGACAGTACATCTTCCTCAGACAACCAAGTTTCACTTATATCAATTATCCAACTGGGCATACTGATTCGATCAATGCTACAAAAACTCAGCCTCTTTATTTCTGATACTCCTTACATTAGTATACAACTCAGTGTATTCCCCACTCTTTGAGGTCATCCCACCAACACCATCATTCCATATACTTTCTGCTATAGTACAGTACACATCTCTCTTCGATCTGACCATCCATCCTTTCCTTGATCCTGACTCTGGTTTTTATTCATATCCTTATCATCCAAAACTTTAATTGCACTGCATCACTTTACACTACCATATTCACTTCATCACTTTTATATCTATCTTCTTTCAATATTTTCATAACCTTCTTAACTTCTCTCTGACCCTTAGCAATACTAATTTCATCCTATAGCAGGATATTTGTTAGCAGCAAGTTATCGAATATAAATTACCACAGGCAAAAATAGCCATAAAAATAATAAATTGCCACTATTAAAATAGCCAGTCATTTAAGTTTTATATATTAGCATACTTTTATTTTTAGACCCAAGAACGATGATGATACATTAGGGGCTGTATTTGCAAATAAAAATATGGAACCAACTCATCTCATTTGGCACCATTGTAAATGCCACAGGATATGAGACAGGGAATAACTGGGAGAAGAACGACCTGTAGAAAAGAAGATATGAACAAAGTTGGTTAGACTTGTGAAGAGAAGAGTTAATATCAGCAGCTTATTTGGAAGAGCTGGTTAAGAATAGATCCAGGGTGCTGGGAGAATAATGAGGATGGTATTGGTGGCAATAGAAACAGCTTCACAACTGCACTTCTTCCTGTCAAGTACACAATAAGGGAATCCTATAAATCACCCAGTAGTGGAATGGCACATCGAACCGGCATGGATGTTTGTGTTATCTTTTATGTTTCACTTTCCACCTAAAGTGATGAATTTCACTTTAGGTGGAAAGTGAAATTCATCATCTGGTGTAAGACCACTGCAGAAGTTTAGACAGTTGAGCTTGGCAAGTGCAAGAAGAATGATTGTTATGGGAGATTTTAACTACAGCAGTATAAATTGAGGAGAAGAAGATGCATGTAGCAATAAGGGAATTGAATTCTTGAGGGACAAATGTCTTAGACAACATGTAATAGAGAGAACAAGAGGTTCAAGAGTTTAGGATTTGGTCATAGCATCAGAAGAGTTGATAATAACTAAGATGACATCTCTCCCACCAGTTGGAGAGAGTGACCATGTGGTTTTGACTTGGAAGATGAATAGACATGCAGGAGTATCAAAGAGATGGGAACATATGTGGAATTATAAGGTAGGTGATTATAATAGTCTTAGACATCAACTTGGGGAAGTTACATGGAGAGAGGAATTATATGGCTGGGATATCATTAGTGCTTGGGAAATTATGAAGGAATATTTGTTAGCAGCAATAGTAAGCTGTATTCTACAAGTGAAGAAGAGGACACAATTTGATGTAAAGTGGATGACAAACAATATTAAACAGGAACTGCATGTGAAAAAGAGGTTATGGAAGAGATATAAGGAGACAGGTGAAGAGCAGATGCATGAATAATATAAGACTGGCCAGGAGAGTGACCAGTATGGTAAGGAAGGCAAAACTGGAATATATGAGAAGAGATTGGCCCTAAGATCCAAAGAAAATCATAGGGAATTTTTTAGCTATGTGGCCAATAGGAGGAGAAATTTTTGTGGAAGAATGACATTCAAGAATAAAAATGGGAACAGAGTGACTGATGCAGAGGACGTACTGGAATTGTTCAATGAATACTTTATTGGTGTATTTCATCCTGGAGGAGTAAATTTTAATACTAGAGGGATAGGGCAGGTTCGAGGTTTAGAGGTGCAGGAGGAGAGTGCGTTATAAATACTGAGTGCTCTGGATGTCAGTAAAGCTGTGGAACTGGATGGTATTTCACCACGAGTTTTGAGAGAATGTGCTAAAGAACTGAAGCTCCTTTGACCAGGCTTTTCCATGAAAGTCTGGCTACAGGAAAGGTGCCCAGGAAATGGAAGGAAGGTGAGCTAGTGTCATTGCATAAGGGTGGTAGCAGACTGGAAGTGTCTAATTATGGGCCAGTTTGTGCATCAGTAGTTGTTAAGATCTTGGAGAAATTAGTTAGGGACCGTATACAGCATTGTGCAGATGAGGATAATGTTATCTGTGAGAGTCAACATGGATTTGTGAAGGTGTGCTCTTGTTTTTATGATATGCTAGCCTTTTATAATAAAGATACAAGAGCAGTAGATGAGAGAAAGGCATATACTGCCATTTTCTTGGATTTAGCAAAGGCATTTGACAGGGTGCCACATGATAAGCTGATATTTAAGTTGCAGCACATGGGTTCGGATGTCAGGTTGGTCAACTGGATTCAGGATTGGCTGCCCGATAGGTTGTGTATGGTGGGGCAGATTCAAGGAGGCAGAGGATTACAAGTGGGATCCCACAGGGCTCAGTACTGGGACCTATATTTTTTCACCTTTATATCAATGACATTGTCAGTAGATTGCAGGGGGATATTCAGTTGTTTGCAGATGATGTGAAGCTGGGAATAATTATTAGTAATAGTGCAGGTGTGGTAGTTCTGCAAGAGGATTTGAATAAGCTGGACAGATGGACAAATGAATGGGGGTGTCAGTTTAATGCAGCAAAATGTGAGGTGTTGAGGTTTGGGACACATCGATGGGACACTGCATACTCTATTTGAGAAGCTATACTGGAGGAAGTAGGAGAGACAAGAGATCTGGGGTTGATGATTGATAGAAATCTGAAATTCAAGGGACATATTGCAAAGGTGGTGAAGGTAACACAGAGGATTGCTGCCATAATGAGAAGGACACTGACCTGCAGAGATAAAAGGGTTATCATTCAGTTGTATAAATTTCTGATCAGACCACACTTAGACTATTGTTCTCAGATTTGATCCCCAGGATTTGAAGGGGATAAATTAACAGTGAAAAGGGTACAAAGGCGGATAACAAAGATAGTTTCAGGACTGTACAATGTTAGTTATGAGGATTGGCTGAGGGAATGTGGACTGTGGAGTTTGGTGGATAGAAGAAGGAGTGGTGATATAATTGAGACTTTTAAACTGTTGAGAGGTGGTTACATGGTTGATACTGGGGAATTCTTTTGCTTGGTTGAACAGCGGGAAGGAGTGATGACAAGGGGCCATTCCTGGAAGTCACGAAAGGAAACTGTGAGCAAGAGTGTGAGGAGTGGTTTCTTTGCATGGAGGGTGGTTGAACCATGGAATGCATTGTCTGATAGAGTGGTGAGAGCGAGAATGGTCAATGAGTTTAAGGAGTGGTACGATAGACTTGGTGTTTCCTAGGAGGGACCTCTCACGATGAGTGTTTATATACTTGTGTTTCCTAGGAGTGACCTACTGCAATGAGTCCTTTGACTCCTTTGAGGTCTAAACAATAATAATAATAATAATAATTAACCCTTTTTACTCTTAATAAAGAACAATTACTCCAAATGTCCAACACAAATCTCATTCAAATGCAATCCATCAGATTTAAACCATTCTGACTTCCCTTCAAATTCCTGCCATACAATCAGAAATCGAATGCTCTTTTTCTGACATAATTCAGCCATCCTCTCATTTAGTATTTGCTTTTCTTCTCAGTTCACTAGTATCATACCTGGGCAGCAAATTAACCACTTTTTCATTGACACTATTATCCTTCACCTCCTGCAACAACTTCTTCAAAATCCCTTTCCATTTTCTTTTCTTATATCCAAGTCATTTGGGCCCATGACTACTACTTATTCTGATGCCCATTCCTTCCTTTCATTCAAAGCATCAGATATTCATTTCATTGTACCACCTGAAAAACATGTCTCACGTACCTTATTATTTACCAAACTTTTAATTATTGAATCACCATATAAATCCACCCTATCATCTTTAGATATTTGCTTCTTCCTATTAACCTCCTTCTTAATTACATCTTTAGATACATGTGTCTTTCCATTAATCACCTTCTCATTTACATCAGTAATCTCATCTTTAAATGTTCAGTTTCCTCCTCCATATGCAGGGTGTCCCAAAATTCACGCAAGAACTAATTTTGATAGAAAACACACGTTTTTAATTAAAAATTGTAATTTCTTATTGATTCATAAAGTATACAGTATAGGGTTATGCATGGAATAGCATATCGGGTAAATAACCTCCACGGCTTTGCTGGCACATTACGCACTCTTTTGTCGAAATTTTCCATGACCGTTTTGCATAAATGTGGCTGAATTTCGTTGATACAGTGCTCAATTTCCTCCTTCAAGGCATGGGTGGTCATGGGCTTGTTGGCAGGGGGGAGAGGATGACAGTATCAGGTGGGGCTCAGAGGTAAAAAGTTGGAGAACTACTGGCAAGGTGCATATCGGTATGGACATGCATAATTATTATTATTATTATTATTATTAAACAAGACCTCATGGAGTCAAAGACTCATCTAGGAGGTCCTTTTATCTCACACACATCTCATCATACCGGGTCTTAAACACATTCAAACTCCTTGCAGACACCACACTCTCAGGCAAGGCATTCCAATCATTCACAACTCTGCACGAAAAAAACCTGCCTCTCGCTCCCCTACTCACACCCTCTTTATACAGTTTCCAGGGATGACCTCTGGTTCTCCCCTGATCTCCCACTATTCGCTGTAGAACTTCTCCACCATTGATCCTATAGCAACCCCTTACCAACTTGTAGGTCTCTATCATATCTCCCCTCTTCCTTCTCTCCACTAGTCTCTGCAAATTACATCTTTTCAATCTTTCCTCATACTCGACATTCCAGAGGTCAGAAACTACCTTAGTCAGTCGCCGTTGGACCCTTTCCAACATCTCCTCATCCTTCTGAAAACCAGGTGACCAAATCTGGGCACAATAGTCCATGTGTGGCCTAATCAAAGCCTTATACAATGGAACAAGAATCTCCCTACTTCTACACGTCAGTGTCCTCCTCATCATTCCCAGAAGTCTTTGTGTTGTCTTCACAATTTTGGCGATGTGACCCCTAAATTTTAGATCCTTATCCACTATCACTCCCAGATCTCTTATTTCCTCTACTTCCAACAATATATTCTTACCAAGCATAAATTCTGCATCCCATCTTTGTTTTCCAAATTTTAAAACCTTACATTTTGCAACATTGAACTCACACCCCCATTTGCTTGCCCAATCACTCAATTTATTCAAGTCTTCTTGCAAGGCCACAACATCTTCACTACTCTTTATGGTTCTTCCCAACTTTGCATCATCTGCAAACAACTGAATATCTCCATCCAAATCTTCGCCAATATCATTAATATACAAGTTAAATAGTAATGGCCCTAAAACAGATCCCTGAGGCACTCCACTAGTGACTTTCCTTTTCCTGGATATTGCACCCCCATACACAACTTGTTGATACCTATCAGATAGCCAGTCTCCAATCCAATGCACTAATCTAATATCCAACCCCATCTGCTCTAGTTTGACTGTCAACTTATCATGAGGCACTCTATCAAAAGCTTTTGCGAAATCCAAGTATATTACTGTGTATCCTTCTCCTCTGTCCAAGGAAGCAGTCACTTTATTGTAATAAGTAAGTAGATTACTAAAACACGACCTCCCTTTAGCAAATCCATGCTGTCCATCAAAGATTATACCATTGTTGTCAACCCAACTCTGGATTCTAGCTCTCACAAGCTTCTCCAACAACTTAACCACAACACCCGACACACAGATAGGCCTATAGTTTGATGCTTGAGTTCGATCACCTCCTTTATGAAGTGGCACAATCTTGCCCTCCTTCCACTCTTTAGGGACTTGACCAAGTGCAAGACTCGTATTAAAAAAATATGTCAAGGCAGGTGTCAACTCTCTGGCACATTCCTTCAGAATACGCGGTGATATATTATCAAGTCCCACAGCCTTATTTACATCTAGTTTACTCAACTCCCCAAACACCTCTTGCTCACTTACAGTCAGTCTCTCCTCCCCATCATCAACTGCTCTTAATCTCTCCATGAAGTCACATTCACAAGATTGAAAGATCTTTATGAACTGCTCATTAAGTATCTCCACCACACATTCTGCAACAGCTGTCTTTATACCATTTCCTCCAATCAATGTCATCCTTCCATAATCATTCTTTCTTTTGCTGGCTACATATCGAAAGAACTCCCTAGGATTCTTTTTAGCTTCATTAGCTAACTGCTGTTCATACCTCTCTTTAGCTACTCTCACCAACCAAGTCACTCTCCTTGCCTGGTCTTTGTAGAACTCATGAAATTGGTTACTTCCACTTCTCTTATGCTGCCTCCACAATGCCCTTTTTCTCTGTATTGCATGCTTAATCTCTTTATTCATCCATCTCACACCTAACTTATTTAACCTTCTCACCCGTGGTATACATTTAGACATTGCATCCACTAAATATTTTTTGAAAATCCCCCAAGCTGCATTGATCTCTTTTCCAGCTAACTCCTCATTCCATGCTACACCTGCAAGCTGTCTCCTGAGCTCTTCATAATCACCCCCCTTGTAGTTCCACATATACCCTTTTATGCTATACCTATAATGCTATGCCTTATGGGAAGGATTGCTACCTAGACTGGTTTTGACCATTGGGCACTACAAGGGTGCCAAATGGGACCTCCGTGACTTCTTTCTCCTTCCCATGGTCTGACTACTACTCCATTTCTGATTCAAATACCTGCTCAGACTGAATAACAGAAATCATCCTCACAGAAATGAAGACTTTCATCCCTTACTCCACTTCAAATTCTCAGCCACCATCTAAGCCTTGGTTCTCAAAAAATTGTGCCAATGTAGTAAAAGAAAAAAATCCTCTGCATACTCATGAAAACTCCAGCTGCTCATTCTACAGTTCACAATAGCTGTAAAAGAATCATCACTAAATCAAACTTTGAAAGGGCCAAATGCTGCAAACTTGCCTCCTGCCCAGATGGCAATTGATCCTTCTGGTACTTGTTAAGGTCATTGGACACAACTTTTGCACACCCACCACTCTTACATCTGGATGATACTGTAGTTACCTCACCTAAAGACAAGGCCGACTTACTGGCATCGCTCTTCTCATCCAATTCCTGCATCGATGACCTGAGTAAAGTTCCATCCACTCCACCAAGAATGGCCTCTCCATGTCACCGATAGTCTTCCATAAGAAAGAAATCCGAAGAATCTATAACAACACAAACACAAACAAGGCATCTAATACCTATCCTGTATCGCCTCTTCAGTCTATCCTATTCAACTGGCATCTACCTTACAACATGGAAACAGACTCACATCAGTCCATCCCAAAGAAAGGTGATAAAAGTCAATGAACGAACTACCATACAATTGTTCTCACTTTAGTTCTATTTAAAATTATGGAGAAGGTCATTAACAGCCAACTCTTGAACCACCTAGAGACCTACCAACTAACCAGTGACCAGAAGTACAGATTCCGCTGCTCACGATCTACAGCTGATCTTCCTGCTTTTACCATCCATGTCTGGACTCAAGTAATGGAAAGTTATTTAGAAACAAAATCGAACTTTCGAACAAAATCATCTTCAGTGATTTTGTTCGAAAAATAAGCATCCACTTGTTGTTGTTCCATAATCCATTCAACAAACTCTCTTCGTTGTGTGTGTGTGGTCAGCAGGCTTCAGTTCTTGAGTCAAATGAACTTTGTAAGCATAAAGATGCAAATCTTTCATGAGAATACGCTGTAGAGAGCTTCTCGAAATGCCCAATTCAAGACCATGGTGTCGAATTGATGTTCCTGGACTCTCAGCAACACTCTCATGAACTGTTTCGATGTTTTCTGTTGAACGACTTGTTGAAGGACGGCCAGAGTGTATAAGATCACTAATTGATCCACTTTCCTTGAATTTTTTAATTAATCTTTTCACAGTTGATGAAGTTAAATCACTATTCCGACCATATTTTGTATGAAAATTGCGAACTGTAGCTGCCAAACCTTCATTATTTTTAAAATATTGCTCAACAATGAAAATGCGTTGTTCTTTCGTGTAGCGCTCCATTTTTAATAACCCTGAACTGTCAGCTGTCACGCTGTCTTTTTTTTCTCGTTGGCAACACTTTACCGCACAAATGGCGCTAAATTTAAATCTTGCGTGAATTTTGGGACACCCTTTATTTAACCTCACTCTTTATCGTCACATTTTCATTAACTTTCACCTGAGCTCTCCCACATTACTTCTATTACTATCATTACCAGCACTTCCATCCATTTTATGATTATTCATGCTGACACTGTTCTCATTTTTGGAATGCCCTAAGCTCTCATCGTGCTTCTCACACACTGTAAATTAAAGATACCTAGACGTTATATTCTGGTTTCATCCTTTATCCAAGTGTAAGCAAACAAAGTTTGTACACATGAAGTCACTTTACAATTGGACTACTTGTATGTAGAGACTAACGACTTGTCATTATTGCAATACTACAAAACCAAGAATATAACTTCTTGGCATCTTTAATTTAAAATATAACCAAGTGAAAAAACTTTCTCACAGACTGTAATACGTTCCTTCTTCTTGTTTAATTTAATACTCCATAAATCTTTAACATTTTTCAGCACATACACATAGTAATTGTCGCAGTGTATCCATTGTGAAAAGTCCAGGGAAAAAACTCATTCTCCAAGTTCAAATCTTTCACATTGCTGTTGTATACTCCTTTACTGCTGCCATCTTTGTAACATTAACTAGCACTTCCATGTTAATTAAAACAACAACCAAAAGGAATGCTTTTAAAATTGCAATACCACAGTACAATGCTTATGTCCAATATGACTATCACACAAAAGCAATATTATAAAAATCTACACAATATAATTATGGAAAAAAAAAAAACACTTTCATAACACCATTCAATTACTCTACTACCTCTACCTGTGACACAATATCCTGAAAAGGACAAAGCAAGTCCCAAAGAAGTTGAAATAGAATAAAATTGTTCTGTTTCACTAAGGGAATGGTAAGGCTAAGGGTACAAATTATAAATCATTCTATGAGTCTAGATTTGGTGAGGGCTAGGAAACAGAATTAGGCTGATAATAGCACCATTCTCTGTGATGTCAGCATGCATTTTTTTAAAGAGAAGTCATGTTTTAGTAGTTAACTTATCTGTTCCAACAAGGTGAGAAGTGCATTGGAAGGGAGATGAACAATATTATTATTATTATTAACAACGTCCGCGCAGTTAGCCTAGTGGCTTAGCGCTTCGCAACCATATGCCTGGGGAAGAAGTGTCCTAGGTTTGATTCCCGTCGGAGACGTGAGGAGCTCAAGGATCTTCCTCAACCATAGCCAAGTTAGCCGGTCTTGGGCGTGGACAGTAGGGTTTTTTCCGCCAGTTTATCTGGGGTTTTTCATCCCGCAAGCAGGCAAACTGGCCCCTGTGAACACACAGGTTACAGTCATAAAAAATACTTACGGCAAGGAAGGCAACGGGAAACCACCTTGCTCATAATCATCTCCCTAGTATGGTAGCATATATAGCTACCCTCCCCTGGCCGTATGGCAGAAGGGAACAGATAGATAGATTATTAACAACAGATCTCCATGGAGTCAAAAGTCTTGTCGCAAGAGGCACACACTGTTATACAGCCTGTCACTGTTTAAAGTCTATCAAACCGTGGTTTAAACTCATTCAGTGTATCTGCATTCACCACCATGTAATGCAACACATTCCATTTATTGTCCACTCTCCATGCAAAGAACCCATTTACACCCTTCTCATACAGCTTTCAGGGATGGCTCTTTGTTCTACCACCCCCTCTCCCATTCTCTGAAAAATTTCTTCCACATTAACCTGGATTATTATTATTATTATTATTACCACGGGCTACTCCAGGAGTCCTTAGACTCATCGAGGGAGGCCCTAAACATCAGGTTCACACAGCTGTTCAACATTCTCACAGTATCTATCATACCTTGCCTTGAGCTCGCTCACTGTCATAGCACCCACAACAGACTCTGGCAGCTTATTCCACTCATTTACCACTCTAAAAGTAAAGAACCCAGCTCTAACACCCCTGCAAACCACGCTCTTGCCCAGCTTCCATGGGTGTCCCCTAGTTCTCCCACCACCAGTCCTGATCTCAAAAATATCATCTGAATTAATCCTATAGAATCCTTTTAGCAATTTGAATGTCTCAATCATATCTCCCCTTTTTCGCCTATCAACTAGTTTCTGGAACCCACAAATCTTCAACCTGTTCTCATATGGTTCATTCCATAGACCTGCTATCATCTTAGTCACTCGCCTCTGGATCCTCTCAACCTCCTCCCCATCAAGAAGGAACCGAGGTAACAAAATCTGGGCACAGTAGTCGAGATGAGGTCTTATCAGGGCTCGGTACAGAGGTACAATAACTTGTTTTTCTCTGCTCGTCAAGGTATTTTTCAACAACCAAGTGAGTTGATGAGCTGATTTAGCTACTTTCGCAATGTGCCCCCTAAACTTCATCTCCCTATCCACCAACACTCCCAAGTCCCTGGCCTCATCAATCTCTTGGAGTACAGTTCCACCAATGTGGTATACTGCTGCTAATCTTTTCACTCCGAAATGCATAACCTTACATTTTGTCACATTAAATTGACATCCATTCTCCTTAGTCCAGAACTCCAATCTATCTAAGTCATCTTGCAAGACTTTGACATCTTCTGCATTCACTATCGCCCTACCCAACTTTGCATCATCAGCGAACAAATGAACTGTCCCACTTAGACCATTCCCTATATCGTTAATGAACAGATTAAACAGCAGTGGTCCAAGAACAGAACCCTGTGGCACACCACTAGTCACAGGCCGTTTTTTGGACTCTACTCCTGAATAAACTACTCTTTGATATCTCTCCATCAACCACCCAGTTATCCATCTCACCAACCCTATATCCATTCCCATATGTTGTAGTTTACGGATTAGAATTCCATGTGGTATCCTGTCAAACGCCTTTGCCAGGTCCAGCAGTATCACTGTAAACCCATTTCCCTTATCCAGTTCAGCCGTCACCTTGTTATAAAACTTGAGCAAGTTACTGAGGCATGATCTACCCTTCACAAAGCCATGCTGTCCTCTGTACAGTATCTCATTTTCATCAATCCATTCCTGTATTTTTCCCTTGACTACTTTCTCCAAGACCTTGACAACGACTCCTGATATGCTGATCGGTCGGTAATTTGCAACCATAGTCTTGGATCCTCCTTTATGCAGTGGAACTATTTTCCCCTCTTTCCACGCCTTCGGGACTAAGCCAGACCTGAGACTCAGATTAAACAACATGGTCAAGGGCACTGATAATTCATTAGCCGCTTCATGCAAGACCTGTGCCGGTATACCATCCAATCCCACAGATGTATTCACATTAAGGTTCTGTAATAGACTATTCACCTCCACTTCATTCATCACAATTCCCATATAAACTAATGGTTCCTTCATTTTTTCAATGTCACCACCTGGATGATATACTTTTGCAAAGTGCGCGCTCAGTAACTCCACTATATCGACTGGTTCAGTGAACTCTTTACCATCGTCATTCCTTAAAATCATTTTGCCATGTACAGTTTTTTTCTTGCTTGCAGCATATTGAAAGAACTGTTTGGGATTCTCTTTTGCTTGCATAGCTAGTTTCCTTTCATAATCGGCTTTTGCTGTTTTTACCACACTCGTTACCCTTCTAGCCCGTACTTTATACCGTTCGTGTGCCTGCAGGTCACCCCTTTCTTTAAATTCCCTCCATAGTTGTTTCTTTTTTTGCAGCTCAAGCTTAATGGTGTTATTCATCCATTTAACCCCTCCTTGTTTCACTATTCGGACCTTAGGTATACAATCAGCCATAACCTCCTGTAAATGCTCTTTGATCACTTCCCATGCTCTATCGACGTCCAGCCCTTGCAGTTGTACATGCCATGGCACTGATCCAAGCAATCTCCTAAGCTTGTCATACTTGCCAGCACGGTAATTCCACATATACCCTGTCTTAATCACAAATTTCACACCTTTAGCCACCTCCCAGGTCAAGACCTTATGATCACTCTCACCAATAGGTGGCAACATGGTCATATTCATTACAGTCAAATTCTCAGATACTATTACCAGGTCAAGCACTCTCACACCCCTAGTATTTTCAATTACATGCTGTTTCAGATAGTTATCCCTTAATAATTGAATAAAATCCATTTCCTTCCTCACATGTGTCCTCTCCTCCTTCCAATCAATGTTACCATAGTTGAAATCCCCCATAATAATTACCCTCCTTCCACTCATTTCATCAATTTGTTTATGCATACCATCTCCACCATCTATTCCATCACCTGGTCTATAGCAGCACCCAACTGTATATTTTATTCTGCCAGTATCAATCTCACACCAAATAGCCTCAAAGGAGCTCCTTTCACTATCCTGCAATACTTCAATTCTCCTTGGCTGCAGTTCATCAGCTATCATCAATAACACCCCTCCCCCAATTTATTCTCTCTGTCCCTCCTAAACATACTATAACCTACACATTCTATCCCACTAACTATATCATCTTCCGACAGCCATGTTTCACTAATGCCAATAACCTGTGGCCAGGAAGAGCCAATCAAGGCCAAAAATTCTTCCTTCTTGTTCCTAATACTCCTGGCATTAGTATACATGAATTGCAGTGTTCCCTTTGTCCCACCCCTATCTTGATGCGTTATTCTAAATATCCCATTCCCATTTTTTGTCCTTATTGCAGGCTCAGGTACATTATATACATTTTTACACTCAACTGTCTCACTGATGTCTGGATATCCACTTCTCCCCCTCCTTGGTAGTTCTAGTTTCCCTGGTTCTGCACATCCATTTTTACTTCATTCAGCAACACTTTTTCCAGTCTCCGCACACCAAGTCCATTCAAATGCAGTCCATCCATCTTTCCATCTTGTATAAGTCCTTTCGCCCATCAAACTAATTCCACACGTCCACAAATTCCACACCACACCGTCCGCATAACCTGCGCATAATATCATTTGCGATTATGGCCCTCCTTCTAAACTCCTCTCTGTCATACCGCGGTAACAGACTCACCATTCTAACTCTGTCACTCTTTTCTTTCGCTACCTTTAACAATACTTTCAAGTCCTCTCTCTCATTAACCTGGTAACAACCTTATCAACTTAAATGCTTCAATAATATCCCCTCTCTTCCTCCTATTCACAAGGTTTTGCAAACTGAATTCCCTCAATCTCCCCTTGTATCCCAAAGAATAGTTACAGCCTTAGTCAGTCTTGTGCACATCTGATCCACACACAAAAGGCCACAAGACCTATAGCACATTAGTGCTGTGTGGGGACAAGGGGACAAGAGGGTAATG